>NC_057357.1:27805000-28430000 GCF_016509475.1 Prionailurus bengalensis | reverse complement strand
TGGGCCTAGATTCTCATTGGTGAGGAGTCTCGATGTGGAAGTCAAAAGTTGAGGTGACTGCGGTAGCAGAGGAGGGCACAGCCTTTCATGGCATAAGCTGCTTATCTGCCAATCTTTCTTCCCTTCCCCTGCAGCTTTATGAACTCTCCTACATCTGTTTCCCCACATACTCTCAAATCCCCCTGGGCTTACCTCTGTCATAGGCCTTAGCTCCATCCTGCCTTGTCATGTCTATGTTATGATTGTGTTTGTGTTTTGGTCTCCTCTAGAAGACCACGAGCAATTGAGGGCTGGAATCATGACTTGTATCCGGCCATTACCCTCATTACTTTGTACAGTGCCTGGCATATGCTAGGTGGTCAATACATGGTTGTCAAGTGAGCGAATGCTTCCTAGTCTGGTCCCATTACTATTTATCTCCCTCCATTATCTTGCCCACGAGACTTAGAATGTGTATTTACTTCTCTCTACTTTTCCCTCAGCTGTCACTCAAGGTCTTTACTTTGTCTTATTTAGAGTGTATTTTCATTTTCTGCATTACCTTTGGACTCAGATTCTAGCTCCCATACTGGCCCATCTGCGAAGAGACGGTTTGGACAGATCTCATTTATTCTGCCAATGTGCTCTGTTCTGAATCCCACTATACGATCGCTTGGGCATTTTCCAATTAAATAGTTATTTGTTGAGTGGCTACTATGTGCCGCATGAGAGCAACTCAGTGATACCCCTGGATTGACCAAGCTTGGCTACATCCCTACATTTTACTTGAAGGACTAAGGGGCTGGAGTAAATAGCAAGTTCCTGTGGAAGAGAGGCCTTATGTCAACTGGATTAATTCATCCCTTGCCACAATTAGATGAGTGTTTGGGTCCCTCAAGCGAGTCCTGATGGCAGCTACCTCTTCCACTGATCATCGGGAATCTATCTGGACTCTTGGGTGGGGGGACAAGAGATTGTAATTCTGAAGTGGAACAGAAAGAAATGTAATTGGATCAATGGGCTGTTAATGATGCTATTGAACAGCTTTCTGCCAGAGCTGTGTTGTGGATGGGGCTGGCCACAGAGAACCCAGCCATGCCGTGTGAATGCTTGATTTTGACACAGAGCCTTCTGTAGACTGAAAAGTGTTTTTTGTACACTTTATAATATAATCATGTAATTCCCCATCATCTTCCTTGGCCAGAGATGAGGTTTAGGGTGTGAAAGCAGGCTCACTGGACATTTGACTTTGTGTGTGGGGATGGGAAGAAGGATCTTTGTGGACATTTGTGCTTTACAGGATGGTTGCCTCATGGTTTGTGATGGGGGAGAAATGGGAAGCAAACTAAGTGCCTGTCACGGGGGAATGGCTGAGTAAATTATGGTGCATCTACTTATGGACCAGCCTGTGCCCATGAAGGAGAATGAAGTGGGGCTCTATCAGGTGACTTGGGGGGATTTCTGCAAGGAATTGGTATGTATGATACGTTCCCATTTCTACGAAGTGACCATCTGTGCTCATAGATGTCCGTATGTCTGGCTAGAATTAAATGAGGGTGGGGAATATATGGAAGATCACTGACTGGGCTGTTGATGTACGGTTTTCAGGCAAGACAGGTTTTGGGCTAGGGATGGAAATGAGAGGGGCAAGGCAGGCAAAAAATGAAAAGCAAATAAAAGCGCTCTCTCTCTCTCTCTCTCTCTTTCTCTCTCTCTCTCTCTCAGCATGTAGTTGATCACACATGTGCATGGATATATGTGTAATGCAAAATAACTGGAAAAGATGATAAATGAATCAAGTGACATTATTTTTATTCCCATAAAATGTATCAAGTGACTCACTCTGCCAGGCACTGTGGTTGGCAGGGGTGATTCAATGATAAGGCCCAGGGCCCATTCTTTAGAAAGTACTTCCTAATCTATAAAAGTGCAGTACAAACTAGAGTGGTTTGCAATTCTGGCTGCACATTCCAGTAGCCATGGGAGAGTTTTAAAAATCCCAGTGCCTGGGCCCACAACCGAGACCAGTGAAATCCAAATCCAGAGTCTGGGTGCCTGAATTCTCAATTTGCTCTAATACAAGGGTTCAGAACCACTGTCTTAGAACCTGAATTCTAATACCTAACCTATTATTCTAGGCCAAAATATGTATTAATAACTTTAGGCTTTTTCAGAGCTTGCATTTATTTAACAAAATGCCAAAGCTAAAGCAAAATGGTAAATCAGGTGGCCCCTGAATGCCTGGCCAGTGCTGTCATTCCAAAGCTACTGAGCTACAGGGGGAGGCAAGGGGGTGGTAAAGCGTGGATGGAGATTAAGAAGGGGCTGGTCTGACCTCATGGCCCTTCCCCCTTCTCTGCGGACTCCAAGTCCCCACCATCTGCTGAAGGCCTCCCCCCAACCCCAACTTTGTGGCATTCAGATAAAAGCAGCCCCTCCTTGGTCTTCTCTTACCTGGCTGAAACCATGTGATTCTTGAATTAATTGGGGGCTGTCCCTCTTTTAAGATGTTGGCACTTATTAATGAATTGTTTTCCCACTTAAAATATCCGCTCATGTCGCTCAAGGAGACTCAACAGGTGAAGCCCAGTAATTAAGGATCTCTGCAGGAAGGGGACGAGGAAGGCAGCAGCTGGCTCTCTTCAACAGTGCCATTAATCAGCCCCACCTGCACAGGAAAGGTGAGGCACTAATCATGACGCAAGCCCAGAGGACAGGGCCACCTCCTCCTCAGGACTATCACTGTCCCCCATTTCAGAGCTGTGGGAAGGGAAGGTGCAGGGCCTGGCATTGTGGAGGCAAGCGGGAGCCTAGGATGCAAAATGAAAGTTGCACTCACCCTGCAAGGGAGCCTTTCAAGAGGGAGAAGGCAGAAGCTGCAGGCCTGTTGAGGCTTAGGCAGGAATTCCTATGACATCACTTCTTGGAGATTTTATTGGTCAAAGCAGATCACATGGCCAGCTCAGGTGAAAGAGGGTGGAGAGATAGACTCCCCGCCTTCAAGGGAAGAGGAGCAAAGTGTGATATAAGGGGGTGTGCATATAGGGGTTGTGGCCCACTGTAGTGATCACTGCAATTCTCATGTGACTCATAAGCACCTTCAAGACTAACCACTGGCATTTCCTAGTCCAAAAAAGCAGCAGACCTGCAAAATCCCCAGGGATTCTCAAGTGCCTATAACTTGCATTTCCATATTTATATAGAAGTTCAACCTTCCTGTTGCTTTTGTTCCCTGTTTTGACGCACTGGTGTGTCCCTAGGGTGTCTATATCAACCCCGGTTGGTGCCACACTTCTACCCATTTCTATGCCCAAATCAGACATACCTCTCCCCGCTCTTTTGTGTGACATTTTTAAAAGTTACTGAATCAATTTAAAAAATTCATTTTCATTTAACAGTTACACTAGTTTCCGGTGTGCGATATAATGATTCAGCAGTTCTATGCAGTACTCAGGACTCATCACCATAAGTGTGCTCTTAATCCCCTTCACCAATTTCACCCATCTCCAGCCGCCTCCCCTCTAGTAACCATCAGTTTGTTCTTTGTCTTTAAGAGTCTGGTTTTTTTTGTCTTTTTTCTTTGTTTTGTTTCTTAAATTCCACCTCTGAGTGAAATCATATGGTGTTTGTCTGTTTCTGACTTATTTGCTTAACGTCATACCTTTTGTATCCATCCATGTTGTGGCAAATGGCAAGATCTTATTCTAGTTTATAGCTGAGTAATGCTCCATTGTATACATATACCACATCCTATTTATCCATTCATCTATGGATGGACACTTGGGTTGCTTCCATAATTGGCTCTTATAGGGTTGCATATATCTTTCTGAATTGATGTTTTCATTTTCTTTGGGTAAATACCAAGTAGTGGAAGTACTGGGTCATATGGTAATTCTATTTTTAGTTTTTTGAGGAAACTCCATACCGTTTTCCACAGTGACTGTACCAGCTTGCATTTAACCAACAAGGCAAGAGAGTTCCTTTTTTACCACATTTTTGTCAACACTTGTTCTTTCATGAGTTGATTTCAGCCATTCTGACAGGTGTGAGATGATATGTCATTGTGGTTTTGATTTGCACTTCCTTGACAATAAGTGATGATGAGTATCTTTTCATGTGTCTGCTGGCCATCTGTATGTCTTCTTTGGAAAAATGTCTATTCATGTCTTCTGACCATTTTTAATTGGATTATTTGGGGTTTTTTTTTGGTGTTGAATTATATAAATTCTTTATATATTTTGGATATTAAACCCTTGTTGGACATATCATTTGCAAATATCTTCTCCCATTTGGTAGGTTGTATTTTTGTTTTGTTAACATTTCCTTTGCTGTATAAAAGCTTTTATTTTGGTGTAGTTTCAAGAGTTTAATTTTGTTTTTGTTTCCTTGCCAAAGGAGATACAGCTAGAAAAATGTTGCTACAGCTAATGCCAAGGAGATTGTTGCCTATGTTTTCCTCTAGGAATCTTATGGCTTCATGTCTCACATTTAGGTCTTTAATCCATTTTGAGTTTTGTTTATGGTATAAGAAAGTGGTCCAGTTTCGTTCTTTTGCATGTAGCAGTCCAGTTGTTGAAGAGAAATCTCTTTTTCCCCATTGTGTATTCTCACCTACTTTGTTGTAGATTAATTGATCATGTAATAGTGGGTTTATTTCTGGGCTCTCTATTTCTGCTTTATTGCTCTAGGTATCTATTTTTGTGTCTCTCCCATACTGTTTTGATTACCACAGCTTTGGAATATATCTTGAAATTTGAGATTGTGATACCTTCAATTTTCTTTCTCTTTTTTAAAAAAAATTTTTTTTAACGTTTATTTATTTTTGAGACAGAGAGAGACAGAGCATGAACGGGGGAGGGTCAGAGAGAAGGAGGCACAGAATCAGAAGCAGGCTCCAGGCTCCGAGTTGTCAGCACAGAGCCCGACGCGGGGCTCTAACTCACGGACCGCAAGACCATGACCTGAGCCGAAGTCGGCTGCTTAACCGACTGAGCCACCCAGGCGCCCCTCAATTTTCTTTTTCTTTTTCAAGATGGCTTTGACTATTTGGGGTCTTTTGTGGTTCCATAAAAATAATTTTAGGATTATTTATTCTAGTTCTCTGAAAAATGCTGTTGGTGTTTTGATAAAGATTGCATTAAATCTGTAGATTGCTTTGGGTAGTACGGACATTTTAACAATATTCTTCCAATTCATAAGCATGGGATATATGTCCATTTGTGTCTTTTTCAATTTCTTTTACCAACATTTTATAGTTTTCAGAGTATAAAGGTATTTCGCTTCCTTGGTTAAGTATCTTCCTGGGTATTTTATTACTTTTGGTACAATTTTAAATGGGATTGTTTTCTTAATTTCTCTTTCTACTACTTTATTATTAGCATATAGAAATGCAACAATTTCTGTATATTTATTTTGTATCCTATAAATTTACTGAATTTATGTATCAGTTGTCCATTCTAGTAGGTTTTTTTGGTTGAGTTTTTGGGTTTTTTCATATCATGTCATCTACAAATAGTGAAAGTTTTACTTCTTCCTTACCAATCTGTATGCCTTTTATTTCTTTTTCTTGTCTGATTTCTATGGCAAGGACTTTGAGTACTATGTTGAGTAAAAGTGGTGAGAGTGGACATCCTTGTCTTGTTCCTGATCTTAAAGGAAAAATTCTCTGTTTTTCACCAGGGAGTATGATGTTTACTGTGGGTTTTTCATATATGACCTTTATTATGTTGAGGTATGTTCCCTCTAAACCTATTTTTTGAGAGGTTTTATTATGAATGGATGTTGTTCTTTGTCACATGCTTTTTCTGCATCTGTTGAAATGATCATACAGTTTTTATCCTTTCTTTTATTGATGTGATGTATCACATTGATTGATTTGCAAATATGAACCACCCTTGCATGTCAGAAATAAATCCCAGTTAATTGTAGTGAATGATTTTTTTTTGATGTATTGTTGGCTTCAGTTTGCTAATATTTTGTTCATTTTGCATCTATTTTCACCACAGATATTGGCTTGTAGTTTTCTTTTTTCTTCTTCTTCCTCTTTTTTTTTTTTTTTTTTTTTTTTGGTAGCGTCTTTATCTGGCTTTGGTATCAGGGTAAGGCTGACCTCATAGAATGAATTTGGAAGTGTTCCTTCCTTTTCCGTTTTTTTGGAATAGGTTGAGAAAAAGAGACATTAACTCTTTAAATGTTTAGTAGAATTCACCTGTAGAGCCATCTGTGTCTGATGACATAATGACATAAGGAGTACTTAGATCTATTTACCCTGGACCCAGGGGAGGGAGGTCCCTTCTTTGTGATAGCTTGTTGGTTTCTTCAAATTGTGCCTTAGCAATATGATACTTCTCCAATCCAAATCTTTCAAATACCTATGCATTTATATTCCATGATCTCCTGTAGATTACTATTGGTGTTAAACTGACCTCTGTGATTTTCCATTGTCCTGGTGCTTTTGGCCTAAACCTGTCTTTGTACATGTAGTTAGGTCTATCTACTTAAAAAGTACAGTTGAATCTGAACAGGCTAATCTTCTTTAGATCTTTATTCAAAATCAATTTCCTAGGGAGTCCTTTCTTGGCCCCTGCTATTTGAAGTTGAAACCCCTTGCAGCCAGCCTCAAGCCTCTTCCTTTCATTTTTCCACAGCACTTAATACCAACTGTCATTCTATATGTTTTACTTATTCGTGTATAGTCTGTCTGTCCTTCTTCTAGAATGTAAACTCCAAGAAGGTAGGGGATGTTTGCCTCTTTTGGTTACTATTATATGCTCAGCACCTAGTAGATGCTCAACAGCTACTTATTGAATGAATGGATAAATCACCTCTCTCCTTCTCTCTTTATCTTTATTGTCTATTTGTCTATGTCTAATTCCTTCTATATTTGCCTATCTCTATACATCCATCCATCTATCCATCCACTCACCTATCCTTCCTTCCCTCCTCCCTCCTTCCTCACTCCCTCCCTCACATCCATCCCATCCATCCGTCCATTCAGTGAGGCTGTCTGGTTAACACACTAACATGACTTAAATAATAATCAGAAGAACTGATGACTCAGAGCAGATCATTTAATAGCAGAGAATTTTTATGGCTCTTGAAGGCTTCTTCTTCTTGCTGATCATCTGTCTTTGAGGTGAGGTAAGACTGTAGTGAACATAAAGGAGTTTCTTTAGGTAAACAGAGCCCAGGCCATGCTACAACTGGGAGTTAGCATTAGGGAGCAAAAAATGCTTTCATTCCTGAAACTTTAAAAACTGAAACTTTAGACATTAGAGAAGTTTTCTTTTAATGTGAGAAGCTTTGCAGCTGGGGGCCTGGGAGGGTCATTTCAGTGGGGTGAGAAGTACTCCATCTTTAGATTATCCTTGAGGGTATTTGGGAGTTGTTCTCTGGCCCTTATACTTCTCTGGTTTTAAACATTTGCTGAGGGTTTCTTTGTGTGTGACTTTGGTTGTCACATAGTGAGGCAAAGGCTAGAGAGAAATACATTCAGGTCATTTTGTTGAGGGCAGTGCTGGTTCAATACAAGAAAAGACGAGGGGCATCCACTCTGTCTCTCTATCTCTGGCGGCCATTATCTGCCTCATGAGGCTGAGGGGGACAGCCACGGGGCTTCTTTCTCCTGTAGTTGGAACCCCGAGAGCAGAATCGTGGCAGAATGCCCATGGCTGTATCTTGGTTAAACCAAACATCATTTTGTTTGACCGATAGAGTGTTGATTTTATTTTACTTTTTCTTTTGGACCAGCACTTCAGCACTGGTCTTTGCAAGCCTCCAGAGCAAGCGAGAGTTAACATGGCAGGACGGAGGTTGCCGTCTTTAGAAGAGCATACTTTTGGGCCTGGCCCTGGACTGGCATTGGGGAACTCAGCTTTTGGATTGTTCCAAATACTGATAAGGGCGTTTTGCCCACCAGGGGCGCTGAAAACCTGCTTCTGTTTTAGGAACCTGGAATGTCAGTAGTGCTGTCTGGTTGTTATGCGCATGTGACTAGCCCCCAGTGAAACCTCTCAACTTTGAGTTTTGAGTAGGATTCCCTGCCTAGAAACACTGCACATGTGTTGCTGAACTTTGCCCAAGGAAAGAGCCTGTTCAGTGTGATTCCTGGGTTGAGAAGAGACAGGGAGAATGTTGAGGGCCTCTGCATGGATGCCTCCACACCCTGCCGGTATGTTCCTTCCCCCTCGCTGATTCCTGTAATAAACTACAGTCATGACTACAAGTGCCTCTCTGTTAGTCCAATACTAGTCTTTCTAGTGTATTCCTGAATGTCTCTGTTTTATTTGTAGGGTTTTTTCCCTTTATATCCACACTTCATTTTCATTCATTTATATTCATTACCCTTAAGGGGCCACCATTTTGTGCTTAATGGATATCTTTCTGTTTGTATATATTCCTGTAGTATGTGTATTTGTGTGTATGAATGTATTATACACACACGCACACATATTTCTGTTTGTAGCTTTATTGAGGTATCATTGACATCTAACGTGTAAATTTAAGGTATACAATGCACTGATTTGCTACGCTTATATACTGCAAAAATGGTTACCGCCATAGTGTTAGTGAACACCTCTGTCACATCACATAAATTACTGTTTCTTTTCTGTGGTGACATTTAAGATTTATTCTCTTAGCAACTTTCAAGTCTGTAATACATTCTGTATGTTAGATCTCCAGAACTTATTTGTCTTATTTTTAATACAGTTGTGTATTTATTGTGGAATGGGATTCGAATCAATATCTCACTTATTTTATATTTTAAATCATCATGCAGTACACTTGAGTCTTTTTTGGGAGGGGTGTATAGTTCTGTGCATTTTATCACATGTATGGTTTCATGTCACACCTTTACCATGATCAGGATGTTGAACACTTTTATCACCCTGAAGAACTCCTTCAAGCTCTTCCTTTCTAGCCATACCCTTTCTCCACTCATAACTCTTGGTGACCTCTGATCTGTCTCCCTCACTATAAATTTGTCTTTTCAAGGAAGTCTTATAAATGGGATGGTGCAATATGTAACATTTTGAGATTGGTTTCTTTCACTCATGGTAATACCTTTGAAATTCATCCATATTGTTGCCTATATCAGTAGTTTGTTTCTTTTTAATGGTGAGTTATATTCTGTGGTATGGATGTTTGTTTATCCATTTACTCATTGAAGGACATTTGGATTGTCTTCAGTTTTTTTTTAATAAATGTTATTCTCATGTTTATTTTTGAGAGAGAGAGAGTGGGTGGGCAGAGAGAGGGAGACACAGAATCCGAAGCAAGCTCCAGGCTCTGGACTGTTAGCACAGAGCCCGATGCGGGGCTCGAACTCATGAACTGTGAGACCATGACCTGAACTGAAGTTGGACGCTTAACCGACTGAATCATCCGGGTGCCCCGTATTGTTTCCGGTTTTTGGTGATTATCAGTGGAGCTGCTGTAAACATTTATGCATCTGTATATAGGTTTTTGTATCAACATAAGTTTTCATTTCTTCAGGGTATTTAGGAATGGGATTACTGGGCCATATTGTAAGCGTATGTTTAACTTTATAAGAAACAGCCACACTGTTTTACAGACTGGCTGTGCCATTTTGCTTTTCCATCAGCAGTATATGAGCATTCCTAATTGTTCTGCATGTTTTCCAGTACTTAGTATTGTCAGTTGAATTTATCTTTTGAAAGTGCACCCTCTATGTTTTATTTTTAGTTAAGGTATAATTAACATAGAGAGCACAAATGTTATGTGTCTAGCTTGATATTTTGCATATGTATAGACCCCTGCATAATTACCATCTAGATTAAGATACAGAATATTTCCAGTACTGCAGAAATCTCCCTTTTGCATCCTTAAAGTCTGTCCTTCCTAAAGGGAACTAATGTAATGACCTCTAACACTGTTAATTAGTTTTGTATGATTTTGAACTTGATTAAAGGAATCACACAGTATACACTTTTTGCTTTTGGCTTCTTTTGCTGAACATTATGTCTATGACATTCATCCGTGTTGCCTTTAGTTGCCACTTGTTCCTTTTCATTGCTAAATAGTATTCCATTGTATGGCTATACATCAGTTTATTAACAACTGGCTGTTTCCAGTTTTGAGTTATTATGAATTAAACTGCCATGAACATTCTTGTACATGTGTTCTGGTGGACACAGTGTTCATTTCTCTTGGGTGTAGTTCTAGGAGTATAATTTCTGGGTTATAGTGTTATATTTGGCTTTAGGACTTTAGTAAATACCGGCAAACAATTTTCCAGAGTACTTGTGCCAACGTATTCCCCCAATGTGTACATTTTAAGAAATTGATGTATCTGGAATTGTCCTAATGACCTCATGCTGGTTTTCACTCCACCTCGTCCCTTCATTGTAGTTGTGAGGTCCATCTCTACTGCTGTTTGTACATCTAAAACATAAGTCACTTCTATTTCTTCATGGTGCTCACTCATCTACTTTTGCTTGTTGTCTCCCCCCGTGGTGGACACCCTGTGGCCTTTAACTTTGCAATGATTATTTTCATATATGTTGTTGTCAGGAGCTCTGTAAGAATTTCTCATAGACCTGGTTGGGTCGTTGGGTCTTTGACTCTTTGATTAAACAGTAACAGGCTGCGTGGGCCACACCAGCGTCTGTTCCCACCAGCTGTGGCATGAGCGTTCTTACATCCCCACATTCCTGCCAATAGTTGTCCTTTTTTAACCATGTTACCATACTAGGCATGAAATATCTCATCAATATTTTAATCTGCATTTTCCTACATGCACATATACGTCTTAGCATCTCTTTATATATGCTTAATGGTTATATGTGTGTGGGCTGGGTTACTTTCTAAAGCAGGGTTTTCAGCCTTGGCACTGTTGACTTTTGAGACAGGATAATTTATTGGGAGGGGGCTGTCCTGTGCACTGTAGGATATTTGGCATCATCCTTGGCCTCTATCCACTAGATGCCAGTGGCACCCTTCCCCTAGCTGTAGCAACCAAAATGTCTCTAGACATTGCCAAATATCCTGCTTCCAGTTGGGAATCAATGCTGTAACAGGGCCAGGGTGAAGCAGATACTAATAAAGATACTCATAATAAGCAGCATCAGTATAAATAATCAGTATTATTTATAACAAATAATAAACACAGAGTTTAGCATTTAGGATAGTGGAGGTAGAGGAGCATAGACATTTCATAGTCTCAGACCTACCTGGATCCCAGCGGCATGTAGATCTGGAGTTGCAGTCTCCTACATCTTACTTCTCTCTTCATTACCCATTGATTTTTGTATTGGAGATTTTTTAGCCCAAGAGCCGGGGCAAACCTGGTTAAGAGTGACACCCAAAGAGACACAGATGTAGGGGATTGGGAAGGCCCAGCTAGTGGGAAGTACACAGGGTGGCCAACCAGGGGGAGATTCCAGTTGTGGTTGAGAAGAAATGAGAAAGCTGTGGCTGGCGAAGCAGTACCCTTCATGGGGGCTAGTGATGGACCTCAGTGTCTGAAGCTGGGTGGACCAGGAGCAGATTGGGGCTGGAGCCTGAAACAGGGCAGAGAGAGTGGCTCTGTGCCTCCAAAGAGTATGGGAGGCTCGCTTTTCAGAATGCCACAGGCACCTCTGGACTTCTTTTCTCCTCCCTGAAAACTACAAGGTTGTCCCTGCCTCAGTGATGCAGTGTGTGACTTCTCTTCTGCCTCACATGTTGGTCCTTTTGTGCTCAGAGTAGCCAGCAACTTCTCATCTCTTAGGCCTTGGCTCAGATATTGCTGTAGACCACCCTGTTGTTTATTTCCGTATCTCCAGTCCTGAGAATAGTGTTGAATAGATTATGAATTTACGTGGTTCATCATTTCACAGATGAGGGAGAAAATTCAGAATGCTTAAGAAACTTTCTTAAGGTGGAAGAGTTGGGATTTGAACTCAGAGCTGTTTCAAGGCCATAGGCTGTCTTATTATTATGCTATACTTATATTATTATGAGTATAATGCATATTACTATACATTATATTATAGTTACACTAATTAACTATATATAGTTACACTATTATCATACTATACTTATCTCCATCTGTGAAATAGGATAGCCCTTGTCCAAATTAGTAATGTTCAGCTGGGAGTCTGGAAGTGTCATTGAGGCTGGGAGACAGAGGAGGGGAAGGCAAGGGCTCTGGTTTCATGGAACCCACAGGCTGATCAGACTGTCCCATATGAGGGTGGTTACCATAGAGCATGATGAGTTCTGGGGAAGGAGATCACCTGGTGAGTAAGAGTTGGCCGGGCTTGAAGAATAGGCGATGATGGAGAGGACTTTTCTACAAAAAGATGTATTGCATGTGAGAGGAGCCTGGTGACTTTGAGGAGCCGGAAGGAGTTCTAGATCACTGGAAGGTAGAGGACATGTTGGGGGTGGTGGAGGTAGGAGTCCAGGAGATGAGAACTCTAGGGTCAGAGAATTTGAACTTGTCCCAAGGTCACCAAACTGCATCAGTGACTAAAGTGGGATTAGGGATTTTCCAGGTGGATCTTACTTGACTTGATTACCCAAGTACCCAACACAGGTTTTAATGGAGTATATTAGCCTGGTGGCTATCTGGGCCAGCCATGTGAACTGAATTAACTGACCACTTAATTAATCACTTAATCGGTCAATCAAATAACTAACCAATTAATTAATTAAAAATTAGGTATTTAATGCCTAATATATACCAGACACTTCTAGGTGACTGGGGAGGCAACATTGAATGAAAAAGCAGAACCCAAGTCTTCATAGGACTTATGTTTTACTTCGGGGAGGAGAGAGTAAACAAATAAATGAAATGTTCAGAATGTCAGGTAGTATATGCACCATGGGAAAGGGTAAAGCAGAGGAGGGGCACTTGCTATAGGGAGGAGAGGGGCTTACAGAATTTAATAGAATAAGAGTGAAGTTCTCACTGAGAAAGTGACATTTGCACAAAGTCCAATGTGAAGTTGGGTGGTGGGCAGGTACAAATGACTTTGAAGTGTCCTTAACATGCTTGAGAATCATAAGGAAGTCCATGCGGCCAGAGTATCATGAGCTCAGGGGTGAGTTGTAGATGAGGTCAAGCAGAAAGAAGACAGGCCCACCACCTCTGCAGCTTGGAAGGTGAGCATTCCCAAAGCACCCTGGAAATTATAACAAGGTTGTTCAGGCCACAGACTGTCAGAATGGAGCAGTTGGTGCTGAATGGTTGGTGTTAATTACACATCTCCAGCTCAAGTTCCCAGCCAGGGTGGCTTAACTTAGATTAAGTCTTTGATTTAATACAAGGTTTGTGTCCCATGTGCTTAAGGATATGGCTTGATTTAACTTTTGAATCTATAAATTGACCTTCTAGTTGGGGGTTTTCTTTTAATCTTTCAATTAGATTTAAAGATGCCAACTCTGTTTGCAGAGGGGATACCCTTGTACTTCAAGGACTCTTGCATCTAGACAGACAGCCCAAAGGGGATTCTGTTGATTTGGGCTAGCTTTAAGAGAAGCCCTAACTGTTCTGGGCTAGTGGAGCTCAAGCCCTCTCCCTTGAAATATACACCGTATACCTACAGGAGGACAAAAGAACACCAAACAAGCACTTTAAAGGAGGGAAAGCAGACACAGGGCCTCAATGTTCTTGATATGAATTTCACATTGATTTTTTGTTTAAAAAAAAATTGGCCTGGGTGGCTCAGTTGGTTGAGCGTCCACCTTCGGTTCAGGTCACGATCTCACAGTTCATGAGTTTGAGCCCCGCATCAGGCTCTGTGCTGACAGCTCGGAGCCTGGAGCCTGCTTCAGATTCTGTGTCTCCCTCTGTCTTTGTGCCCCTCCCCCACTCATGCTGTGTCTCTCTGTCTCTCTCTCTCTCTCTCTCTGAAATAATGAATAAACATTTTTTAAAAATACATACAATAGGAGGTTGGGAAGAGATACCTCCAGGTCTGGCCATTCGGTGAGTCCAAGAGTATTTAGTGAACAACTACCATGTGCAGACACTGTTCTGGGTGTTGGGGATATGGTAGTAAACAAAGTAGACAAAATTCTTGACCTTGTAGGATTTAGATTCTAGTAGAGTGGTAGGGAGAGACAATTAAGAAAATAAGAAGAATATGCTGTATGTTAGATAGCAGTAAATACAATGAAGAAAAATAAAACAGGGACAGGGCATGCTGAGAGTATGGGTTTCCAATTTAAAATAAGACAGTCACCTTTTGTTTTGCTCACTATGAGGGAAATTATTGGGAAAATTGGTGAAATACGAATAAGGTTTGTGGAGTAGATAATAGTATTAAGTCAACAAAAATTTCCTGACTTTGTGTAGTAATTACAAGCAAGTGACTTTGGTCTTAGGGAATAACACACTGAAGTGTTTAGGGTTAAGGAATATCATGACCTCAACTCATTGACAAGTGGCTCAGAAAACAAACAAACAAACACAAAACTGTGTCTGTATAGAAAAGACGATGGCTAGTGTGGTAAAATATTGACAGTTTTGGGGAAGTAGATGAAAAGGGCACGTATGAGAGTTCTTTGTGAATCTTACAGCTTTCCTGTTCATGTGAAATTATTTCAAAGTCTAAAATAAAATGACAAACTAAGCAAATAAAGTGCTTGGGGGCCGCCACAATTTGCCATGTTCCTCTCCCACCTCGCTGCTCGTCCATGTTCCACAAGATAGCTTTACTGAGTTATGTGTAACCCTTTTTTCTTCTTCCCACTCCGCGACCTCCCCGACATGTCCTTTTACAATTTCCTGCCCTTTTTTCCTCCTTTTCATCCTGGAGAACTCCTGTTCATCCTTTCAAACCCTCATCTGTGAAAATTTCTTTTTGTCATCTCCTACCCTCACCAGAGAGAATAAACAACACTTCCTTTTTGCCTTGTTTTTCCTTGATTACTGCATGGAGAACATAGGTCTGTTTTCATTTTGGTGGAAGTGACTATGAGTGCCATGGATCTTATAGGGCCTGGGTCTCATCTTTCTATCCCCAGCCTAGCCTGGTGCTCAGCCCAGAGCAGAAACTCAGTAGAGTGTTGTTGGTAGAATTGAAGGATCTGAATGAAGAACAGTAGCTTAGAGAGGGGCTGGCATGGTGAAAGAAAGGGTTCTGTTGGGACCACTTAGTGGTCAGTCGAGTCAGCAGAAGGAGCTAGATAACAGCACATCTGCAGCCAAGGCATCACTGTTTAGGGAATCCTACAGGGCAGGGAGACTCTGTAGAACATTTATATCCTAGAGCTGCTGACATTGGTTGGGTGCAGGGCAGGGGCAGGGAGATGATGGGGATAAGATAATAGTTAAGATTATGACTTAGGTTGGTCTGAAAATAAATTGATAGTGGGATATTGACGAGTTAGGCTTTTTCATTAAATGATCAAGACTTCTTTTGACCAAGATCCTCATTAACTTTTCTCACCATGCTGAACTCAAAAAAAAAAAAAAAAAATCATCACAGGAACTCAGGGCTCAACAGGAGCTCACAGGTCACTAGTCCAGAACTCATGGAATGCTGGCACCTCTCATTACATTGATGCCCCTGGTCTTAAAGCTCAGGAGGAAGGTGACCCTGAATGTTAACCTTTCAAGTGGCATACAGAACACAAGATTGTTAAGAGATCTATTTCTGTCTCACCGGGTACCCTGGGAATATTCTTTGTTGTATGTGACACAATTTTAGTTGTTGTGGCTATCATTATAGTTCAAGCAAGGCTTTCCTCTAAAGTTTGGAGACTCAGAAAAAAATTGATTGGAGCAGAGTGGAGTCATGTAGGGTCTGTAGGAATCTGATGAGAGAGCAGAAGAGAATGCCATGGAACGAATAGCATGGTGGGTGAAAAGAGAGGAGTCTTGGAGACAGCTAGCTAGCTCTCGGCTTGAGTCACAGCCCAGTCACTCACCAGCTGTGAGATCTCTACCAAGTTACTGGTCCTCTCTGAGCCTCAGTGTCCAAATCTGTGAAACATGGGGACAGTCATTTACCTACGTCAGTAGGTCCATGTGAGGATTAAATGAGTTAATGCATGTCACATGCTAGTGTAGTACCTGGCACATAATAAATGCTCTGTAAATTTAGTTAATAGGATAAAAATAAAAACAAGATAACTAATTTTCTAGTGTGTCTCTTCTATTCCATGAGCACTTCAGAGCAGGGGCTGTTGTGTCTGTTTTAACTGTGATACCCTGTACCTCCTACAAGGGCTGGAATAGAGAAGATGCTTGGCAATTGCATTTCTGGAGCTGAGTTAGACCCACCATCCAGATTTTGTCTCCAGGAATGGCCCTGTGCCTGTCTTGCTCACAGCTCTGTTCTGAGCACCTAGCATGGCAACTGGCACATAGTGGGCACGTAAACATTTGTTGACTGCTCAAGAACTGAACGTGACGGGCAGTGACTGTGGTTTTTGAGAGGTGTCCACAGTAACACCACATGTGTGCTTCCAAGACTGTGCAAGGCTACTGGCCATTCTGGTGTATATTTCACCACCTCTCTATAAATACCTAACATTGTATTAAACATGGTTTACTTATATGTGCACAGTAAATATTGTGGAAGGTTATGTGCCAAACTGTCACCAGCAGTTTCCTAAGGGGTGGGGACATTTACTTTTTACTATGCACGTATGTATTACTTCACAGTTTGATGATAAGCATATATTACTTTGGTAATTAAAACACTAAATCAGATAAAGAAATAAAATATTGAATTGTACAGATAACTAAAAAAGGAGAGACAAAAGATGAAGAAGGAAGAAGAACAGAAGTGAGCAGATTTTCTTGAAAGAAAAATATCAGGCCAAAAATATTTGGCCAGGAGTTCTGTCTCCCAAAACCTGAGCTGTTAACCCCTTGCCCCAAAGAGGCTGCTGTCCTTTCTTGGTACACCTTTACATTTCCAGGTCCCCCAGAAGAGGCATGAAGTGGGTACATTTTCACACTTAGAGGGCAGTGTTTTTGTTGGAGATAATGCTAACAGCTCATGAGAACAGCTACCAGTTGTGAACACTCACCATATATACCACATCAGTCGAGGACAACGTTTATTAGGAAAAATTTTGCAATTGGACAGACCTGGGTCAGAATGCCCACTCAATCATTTGCTAATTTTACTACTTTTTTTTTTTTTTTTAGGTTTGAGCCTTAGCATTCTCATCTATAAAAAGGCTCTAGTAAGCATCTACTTTATGCATTGCTTAGAGGTTTAAATGAGTAGACTTGTGAGACAGCCTGATTCTCGGCACATAGTCAATACGCTTGATAGCCATTCTTAGGACAGGGATGACGACATTCACTTGGTACAGCTCACCAGCCAGTCGGCTACTAAGTCATACTCATGTTTCTCCTACTGTCCAAAGATTTATCACTAGAATGTGTTTTCCAGATCTCAAATGTTTTCTGGAAGCTACGTGTGTTGTTTTTTAACGTGGTCTTCCCAAGCGGTTCTGACCTGATGATCCCATGTGGTGCATTTGGCAGGCATGCTCTTGGTAAGCTGACTGTAGTTTTGTCAATCACCTCTTCTCTAAGCCTGCTTAAATCTGCTATTTTACAGTCTGTCCTGTAATTTCTCCAGAAATCGGTAGTTGCCTCTGGTCCTCGGATATCAGCTCTCATCTCCTCTCTATCTCCTTTGTGGCCTCTCTAGCTTTCGGTTTCTCCCAAAGATGTCAAAGCCCAAATCTTTGATGGCAGCTCCGTGGACATAAGCATGAGTTGTGAGAGACTTTGTTCCCCTGGCCTCTAAACTCATTTAAAGCAGTGTGCTCTTACTAGCCGCCTATTTATGTCTGACTTCATGTTCTTCTTAATGGCTTTTCAATTTTTGCTCTTTATTATTATTTTTTTTATTATCACAGAGATGGGTCATGCATGGATTTGCGCTTTTCTCTGTTACCTTGAGGGCAGCTGTTGTTTTGCTTCCCAGTCTCCTCTTCTTCTGGTACCTCCTTTTCTTCTGGACGGAGACTCAGATGGTGTTCACTATACCCTGGTCTCGACGGTATGCCATGTGCCCTGGCTGGCACAATAGGAGCTTGGCATTCTCTTGACTCCAGTGATCGGCTCAGAGATGGCATGTGACCGAGTTGGTGTGTCTTAGATGCTGTTGCATCTGTTGCGGAAAGAGGGGGTGGCACTTTGGTTTTCTAGAACTGCTTGGAATAAAGTGAAGTGAACCTGGGTTTCCAGGGGCCACTACCTGGGGCCTGATATTGAAGCCCACACGATGGAGAGCTGAGTCAAGAGAGAGAAACTTAAGTCAAGATGCTAGTGAGCTCCAGAACCAAGCTAGTCCAGAAGTCCGCTTTTCCTCTGGACTTTCCAATTCTGTAAGCTAACAAATTCCCTCTTTTGCTTCATGCCGTTGAAGTTGGGGTTCCTGTCAATTACAACAAAAGGAGTCCTAACCAAGGCACTTAAAAAGAAACAACCCCCAAACAACTTCTCAATGATATTAAAAACTCAACCTTTTGGGGCGCCTGGGTGGCTCAGTCGGTTAAGCATCTGACTTTGGCTCAGGTCATGATCTTGCGGTCCGTGGGTTTGAGCCCCGCGTCACGCTCTGTGCTGACAGCTCAGACCCTGGAGCCTGTTTCAGATTCTGTGTCTTCCTCTTTCTCTGACCCTCCCCTGTTCATGCGCTCTCTCTCTCTCTCTCTCTCTCTCTCTCTCTCTCTCAAAAATAAATAAACGTTAAAAAAAATTTTTTAATTAAAAAACCTCAACCTTTTATTTAAATTCCAGTTAGTTAAAATACAGTGTAATATTAGTTTAAGGTATAAAACTTAGTGATTACATCACTTACATATAATACATACTACTCATCACAACCAGTGCACTTTTTGTTTTTTAATGTTTTCTTATTTTTGAGAGAGAGAGAGGGAGGGAGGGAGGGAGGGAGAGAGAGAGAGAGAGAGAGAGAATGAATGAGTGGGGGAGGGGCAGAGAGAGAGAGAAGAAGACAGAGAATCCCAAGCAGACTCTGTGCTGTCAGCACAGAGCCCTACTCAGGGCTTGAACTCATGAACCATGAGATCATGACCTAAGCTGAAACCAAGAGTTGTTGGACGCTTAACCGATTGAGCCACTCAGGTGCTCCGCCACCAGTGTACTCCTTAATCCTTATCACCTAGTTCACCCATCCCCCTGCCCAGCTCCCCTGCAGCAACCATCAGTTTGTCCTCTATAGTTAGGAGTCTGTTTTATGGTTTCCCAGTCTCTTCCCCACCCCCCACCGTGTTCATTTGTTTTGTTTCTTAAATATCTCATATGAGCGAAATCATATGGTATTTTTCTTTCTTTGACTTATTTTGCTTAGCATGATAGTCTCTACCTCCATCCAAGTCATTACAAATGGGAAGATTTCATGCTTTGTTATGGCTGAGTAATATTCCATTATATATATATATATATATATATATATATATATATATATATATATTTATATATATATATATATATATATATACACACACACACACACACACACACACACACACACACCACAGCTTCTTTATCAGGCAGTGATACATTTGGGCTCTTTCCATAGTTTGGCTATTGTTGATAATGTGGCTATAAACATTGGGGTGCAAATGTTTCAATGTTTATTTATTTTTGGGACAGAGAGAGACAGAGCATGAACGGGCAAGGGGCAGAGAGAGAGGGAGACACAGAATCGGAAACAGGCTCCAGGCTCTGAGCCATCAGCCCAGAGCCCGACGCGGGGCTCGAACTCACGGACTGTGAGATCGTGACCTGGCTGAAGTCGGACGCTCAACCGACTGTGCCACCCAGGCGCCCCAGGGTGCAAATGTTTCAAATCAGTATTTTTGTATCCCAGTAGTGCAGTTGCTGGGTTGTAGAGTAGTTCTATTTTTAACCTTTTGAGGAACCTCCCTACTGTCAGTTTACATTACATCCACAGTGTAAGAGGGTTCCCCTTCTTCCGCATCTTTGCCAACATCTTTTGTTTCCTGAGTTGTTAATTTTAGCCATTTTGACTGGTGTGAGGTGATATTTCTTTGTAGTTTCGTATTTCCCTAATGGTGAGTGATGTTGAGCATCCTTTCATGTGTTTGTTAGCCATCTGGATGTTTCCTCTGGACAAATGTCTATTCATGTCTTCTGCCCATTTCTTCACTGGGTTATTTGTTTTTTGGGTGTTGAATTTGTTAAGTTCTTTATAGATTTTGGATACTAACCCTTTATCGGATATGTCATTTGCAAGTATCTTCTCACATTTTGAAGTAGGCATTTTAATTTTGTTGATTGTTTCCTTGGTTGTGTGGAAGCTTTTTATCTTGAAGAAGTCCCAGTAGTTTATTTTTGCTGTCATTTCCCTTGTCTCCAGAGACATACCTAGTAAAGAAGCTGCTACGGCCGCTGTCAAAGAGGTTACTGCCTGTATTCTCCTCTAGGATTTTGATGGTTTCTGTCTCACATTTAGGTCTTGAATCCATTTTGAATTTATTTTTGTGTATGGTGTAAGAAAGTGGTCCACTTTCATTCTTTTGCATGTTGCTGTCCAGTTTTCCCAGCACCATTTGTTGAAGTGACACAACTCAATTTTGAGAGGCACTTGGCTTTTTGTTTTTTGGCAAATTATTGTAGGATTTATGTCTTTCTGACCATATCCTTGACATTTTCTGCCATTAATATTTGGTGTTGGTATCTTGATCATGAATCCCTTCTTATGTGTGAGGTTTAAAGCAAATCCTTAGCCTGGACTCATGATTTCTTTTATTTAATCTTTTATGACAGAAGTATTTCATTTTGTCACACATCTTAAACTTAGAAATCTAGGAAAATGGGAGACAAAAAAATTGAGTGGCCTTCTACTCACAATCAGTTAACCTTTTCCCCAAATTCTTTCCCAGTTTTTCTTGTCCTTGCATGGACTCTTAGATTACACTCTAGAAATAGTTTGGCATGTTGCTTTACGTTGTTTTCGCCAAGTTAATACGTGCATACAACATGAAGTTTCAAAGATGCCACCCACTCTTCTGCACGTTTCATTTTCCACTTAATAGTTAATCTTGTCAAGGGATTTATGTCACTACATTCTTTTGTTATGTGGTTGCAGCAGATATATAATTGAAGGAAACCCCTACTGTTGGATACTCAGTTTGTTTCCAGGTTTTGTGCCATAATAAACCAGTGATGAACATCTTTGCACAAAACTCTTGTGATAGTTCCAAAGAATGCACTTTCTGAAAAGAAAGAACATGGTCAAATGGCAGGAATGCTTTTTAAGGCCACCGATGCCATTGTGAAATCACCTTTCCAAAGAGCTCCTGCATTTGTTACTTGCTCCAGTAGCAAATGAAAGGGCTATGTTTTTTTCTTTACGTCTGTTTGTCACTGAGACTAATGCCTGGCACATAGTAAGTGCTTAATATGTTAGGTATCATTACTGCTGCTCTTATAATTATTCATTTTTACTCTCGTCACTTTTTTTAACCTCATTAGTATCAGTTGAGAAAATACTGTCAATATTTCATTTGTGTAAACCTGTCTCCTAAGCCAGCAGAACGTGTGTGTTCTTAGACACATCATCTTTTCTCTAAACTTTAAGAAATATTCCTCTCCCCTTTCAGGGAACCATATAGGACATAATTCTGAAAAAGAAAAGAAAGCAGAGATGTCTCCCTTGGGTAGGTTGAAATCTAAAATATTGCTCTCTCAAGCCTCTTGCAACTTCCCATTTTTTAGGGGACCAATCAAAATCCCACTTCCTTAACACAGAGCCTGGCCCAGAGTAGGTACTTCGATTGTTGAGTGAATGAGTAATGGATTGATTGTGAGGCTCTTTGATCTTGTCTCTGTTAGTCAACCATAAGCTTAATGAGGAACCTGACTATCTTTTCTTCTTATTTCTTTCTTACCAAAGCATGTAATGAATATTTGTTATAAATGAATGGATAAATCCAAGTGTCTAGATCACTGCTGAACTAATTATGAAACAATCCTCATATTGTAACTCAGTCCAAAACTTAACTGCCTCCTTAGCATCATCATCTGTGATTCTTGTAAAAGTCGTTAACAGATTCCCAGAGACCACTTACACTGACCGGACTGGAGACTCCAGGAAGGGCAACTGGATTCTGTACTTGAAAAACCTCCCCTGGGGCTTCTGATGCAGCGTCCTTACAGACAATATGGACCACTGCTTGGGGCACCACTAGGATTTTCTGTCCCAGTAGCCCATTACGATTTTTTATTTCTGAAGTGGCCTATTGGCTGCTCTGTGGGTGATCTTATCTGTGAGTACACACTATTTCATGCTGATAAGCCACCCTGACTCTCCAGCAGCTCTCCCTGACTTTAATCCTCCTAATAAACCTGTCCCCTGGCCTCTGAGGCTGTGCCCTTTCTGTCTTGCCCGTTAAGGCTGCGGCAAACAGCTTTTCCTAGCATTCTACCACAACTCAGTTTTATTACAAAGTTTTGCTTTGTTTTGAAGGAACAGACTTGATGCTTGTGGTTTCAGTCACCAGTCTCTTGCTGGCCAAATGGCTCATCCAGTGTTTTTATGGGGCTCTGAGGATTCCACCATATTGTGCAAATAGCAGGCTGGGAGGGGATTAACATTGGGCCATCCCCCTTCATGTGCAGACACACTGTGCTTGGCATGTTATGGGCATTTACATCCATCTGTGGGTATTGTTATTCTACTTTTCAGGTGAGAAAACTGAGGCCAGACATATGAAGTAAATGGCCCAAGAATGCTGGTTAGCAAAGCACTGAATGTCAGCATTTCAACCCAGGCCTGTAAGATTCTAGAGTCCCTGCTTGGAGCTGTGGGAGGGCTCACAAGGTGCAGGTCCAGAGCGGGCTGGATAAGATGCAGGGACCAGATCATCTGTGGAGGGGATGGACCCTTGGCCAGGAGAGTCTGAGTGGATAAGCCAGGAGGGGGTCCGTGAGGCTCTCAGACTGGGGTTGAAACTCATAAAAGGGTCCCTGAGACTTTGCTGTGGGAAGGAGAGAGCAGTTATAAGGCACTTGCAGAGCAGGTCTACAAGGCTGCTCCATATCATAATTTGTCACCAACTAAGCTTGCCATTTAATTCGATCATTCAACAACATTTATTGGGTTTCCTCCTGTGTTCCGGAAGTGCCGGGGTGCTGAGAAAACAAGGTGGAAAAGGTCTCTGCTATTTTGGAGAGTATGTAATGCTATATTAATAATCATCATAATCATTGCAACCAACAGTCATTGAGCACTTAAGTGCTAGACACTGTTTTAATTACTTTACGTATATTAATACATTCAGTCTTAACAACTACCTAGGAGGCAAGCACTATTATTATCTCTATTTTACAGTTGGCCGTGGGAGGCTCTGCAGGGACCAGGGCCAGTGACTACTGGCTTCCAGAGTCTGTAATCTGATCCACTGGACTCGGTTTCCTTCCATTTGGCCACTGGCCATTTTCTTCAACTTCTTTCAGTAGCTTTTGATAACTTCCAGTTTCATTTACTGTGTTTTGTGCTCTTAATTGTTCTCACAGGCATTTCTTAAGGAGTCTGCTTTTAAAATGTAAAGCATTTAATTGGCCTCTGTGGTGAAAAGGCAGGCACCTGCATTTTGTAGAATGTCATCTGTATGCAAATTACCAAACAGCTTCCCAGTCATTCTGCTGTGTGCAATTCAGGGCTGCCTGGAGACCCACTCCCTGCTTCCTCGCTGACCTTCCTCCACTCCTGTGACCTGAGACATTGATTTGGCATCTGTTGAATTGCTCAGTTCAATATGACATGTTTTTCTTTTCTTTCCTCCTTAAATGTTCAGCCCGGTGGGTTTGACCAAGACATATATGAGACAGGGGACCTGCCCTTGAGGAGTCTACAATGTAGCTGTTGAGACAGGACATATCCAGGATGAAATACTGAGATTATCACAGCAATGCGTAATTAAGTACTAAATTATGCAGTAGGAATTGCCAGATGCCACATAGGTTCAGAGGAGGGAAATAGCAGCATGGGTTTCGTGAAGGAGGAAGAGAAGTTAGGTGTTGAAAGATTTGGATAAGTAGGAGTGAAAAGGGAGGTTGTCTCAAGCAGGAGTCCCGCAGGGGCAAAGGGATGGTGGTGGGAATGGCTTGGCACCCAAGAAGCATGGAGGAGACTGGGGCTCCTGGAGCCTGGGGTCGTAATGGTCTTAGGTAAGGAAAGAGCTTTCATCACCCTCCTAGATAACAATAATAGCTAATCTTTAAGTGCTTTGTATGTGCGGAGTACCATTGAAACTCTCCCTTTTGGTCTTCAAGACACGGGGCAAAGTACAAACTGTCTTCATTGTACTTTGTGGAAACTGAGCCTCAGAAACCTGATGTCACTTGTCCAAAGCAATAGTGTTAAGTGACAGAGTTGGGATTTGAACACAGGCAGTCCAGCCTCGACCTCCAAGCTCTGGAAGCCTCTGTTATATTCCTAATACTGCTGATTATTCTTCCCCAAAAGGCTCAGAGGGGTTAAGTTACTTTTTCTTGATTACAGGCAACAGAAAGCAGTGTGGCTAGGCGAAGCAGAAAGGAGTTTTTTCCAGGCCTTGAAGGTGCGCACAGACTGGCTCAAAGGGCCGGAGGCTGGGCTTGCCAGAAACTCCACTCCAGGGCTGATCTTGAAAGATCACATTCTTGCTGTAGCAGGCAGTGAGCTCCTGTTACTGAGGGATTGATTTAATTGGTCTTGGGTGTGGTCTGGGCAGCAAGATTTTTAAAAGCTTCCCATAGGATTCTAACACGCAGCCAAGGTTGGGAAGTACGCTGTAGGGTAGGTCAACATTTATTTTTAAAACTTGGCTTTGCACTTAGCAGCTACGGCTTGGTCAACTCAGCTCATCAGAGGCTAATGCCCTCCCTGTAAAGCAAGACTAATAATAGACGTTTACTTGGGGTTAGGTAAAATGGGACAAAACAGCCAGATAACAAGCACTCAGTAAGCACCATTATATTCCTTTATAATGCGGTTTTGTTTTGTTTAAAAGATGGAGGTTCATTCCTAACAATTAGGATGATACAGAAAATGAGGGGGGAAAACCCCACATTGAGTCCTACTCCTGCAGCTTTTCATATTAATTGCTTTTGGTTTTTGTCTTCTTCATTTTGCACATATTTTTATTTTGTTCTTAAAGGAAAGCCGAAATCACTGTGAAATACAATTTGTACTCTGCTTTTCTTTGCTCAACGTTTATGGTGATGAGGTAATAACCACTGTTTCAAATGTGCTAACGGTTCAGAATTCTGAATATCTCGCCAAGTTAGGGTGGATCTCATGGATGGAAGGTCACAGAGCATTGTCGGCCTCCCTTCTTGTGATTTTCTTGGTGACAGTTTGGTCCCCACGAGGCTGTCTTTGCATGTTCTGGAGCATTTAGTCTGGGGATCGACCCTGAAGGCAGGCACACCAGTCTGAGCCGGTTTTCTTCTAGAAGACCCTGCTGCTCCTTACATTACAGGGCAGATGCGATGTTCTCTTTATGTGGGACTAAACTTTATTATTTCCAGGATGGGAGCATGTCCACTCTGTGGCGAGACGGCGGGGATGTCCACCTTCACCTCATTCTGTCAACCACCCAGTTACTTCTGCTTGCCCCAGGGCTCACACCCTTCCTCTCCAGTCACACGACACTGTCCTGACCCTGGGCAGAAGGAAGCAGTGCTACTTTTCATCCAGTGGCACTTGCCTGCAAGCCTAGCGCTTCGGGACCTCAGGGCTGTTAAGAGGCAGTGGGATGGATGGAGAGAGGTCTTTGGGATCCTGTAGTCCCGATTTGGACTCCAACTTCTGCGTCTTGCTTTCTTATGGACTTTTGGTGAGTTACCCAGCACTCTGAGCCTCAGTTTCCTCACCTTTAAAAGAGGATCAGGGGTGCCTGGGTGGCTCCGTCCATTAAGCGTCAGACTTCAGCTCCGGTCACCATCTCGCGGTTCATGGGTTTGAGCCCCCCATTTGGCTCTGTGCTGTCAGCATGGAGCCTGCTTCGGCTCCTCTCTGCCCCTCCCTTGCTCTCGCACTCTCTCTCTGTCTCAAAAATAAATAAACATTAAAAAATAAAAGAGGAACAATGTTCTCTCCACCCTGTAGGATTGTATGAAGGTTACCAATGAACTCGTTTACGCATTCAGAAATATTCCGAGCACTTTTATATGCCACCGGCTGTATTAGGCGCTGGGAATATTGGAGGCAAGCCGGAGAGCCCATGTGGTTTGGCAGACAGGAGCTTGAGGTGGGGATTGCAGCCCTGGGTGGCTCAGATGCAGATGGGAAGTCTGTGATACTCTGGAAGTACTTTGCAATGACACCTAATGTAGCTGTGGGAGATTTCAAAAGTAAATGGAGTGGATTGAGCACATGCGGCAAATTCACTCTTATTGACTGTTTCCTTTAATGACGGAGAATTCTGGGTAAGATACAACAAGAAAAAAGAAACGTAGCCAAGCTTGGAAAAGAGAAACAAGAGCCTCACTAGTAAAAAGCAAGAGGAGATTCGGAGCTGGAGCGGTGAACAGGAAATGCTTCTAGACAGCTCCACATGGCCCCTCCACGTTTGGAGCTCCTGGCTTCATGCACAATTTACCCATCAGTGAACCGGGAACTCACAACCCGCCACCTACTTGCTTAGGGGTACAGCAGACAAGTCGAACTTCTGTCTGCGCTGTGGGTAGGCAAAGAGCCCCCCGAGAGAAGCTGGAATCACACGGGGCCCCGAGTGTGGGTGCATGTTCTGGCTTTGCCCCATTACACGGGGTGGGAACTCTGAGCAGAGGAATTAACATAAAAAACTGGTCCAGGGGCGCCTGGGTGGCGCAGTCGGTTAAGCGTCCGACTTCAGCCAGGTCATGATCTCGCAGTCTGTGAGTTCGAGCCCCGCGTCAGGCTCTGGGCTGATGGCTCAGAGCCTGGAGCCTGTTTCCGATTCTGTGTCTCCCTCTCTCTCTGCCCCTCCCCCGTTCATGCTCTGTCTCTCTCTGTCCCAGAAATAAATAAACATTGAAAAAAAATTAAAAAAAAAAAAAAAAAAAAAAAAAAAAACTGGTCCAAAAGCTCCAAAGACCACCCAGGGAGCATCTTCCCACCCCAGGCCCTTGGTACAGGCCATTCCCCTCACCCTCACAGTTGCCCGCTCCCAACCCGCTTCAACGGACAGTGCCCTGACTCCAGTGTAACTTACCCCGAGAGGTTTTCCCTGACTTCCAGGGTTAGATCTGAGTCCCCATTGTGCTTTCCTGACGCATTCCTTTTGTGTTTCACATTCTTTACCTCCAGCACAACTTAATAATTGTGTAATTTTGTGTTACACGACTGTCTCCCCTACTAGTTTGTTAGACTGTAGAAGTAGGAACCTGGTACATTTGTCTTTTTAGCTCTTTGCTGTCTTTCCCGCCATAGTGCCTAGAACGCACTCAATACTCAAAATACGGATATTGATGAATGAATTTGTTTGTCCTCAGTGGGCACTGCATGTCCACTACCCCTATCTCTGAACAACCCCAGCTGGAAATAAAACAATAATAATGTTAACAATTTATTGATTTACTTAGCCAGTCTTTCTGCTTAGTAGTTACTACACAAGGGAAACATACATTCGACTTCGGCATTGGTGCTCAGGCTGTAGTGCCCACGGGCATCACCTCGAGGGCTTGGTCACAGCGATGGCTGGGCCCCACCCCCAGAGTTTCTGGTTCAGTAGGTCTGGGCTGGGCCCGAGAATTTACACTTCTGACACATCATGTAATGCTGATGCTGATGGTCTGTGGTCACTCCTTGTGAGCCCCTGACACACAGCATCGGCATCATTTGGTTTATTTGGTTTTAAAGCCAGAGCTGCGGGGCGCCTGGGTGGCTCAGTCGGTTAAGCATCCGACTTCGGCTCAGGTCATGATCTTGTGGTCAGTGAGTTCAAGCCCTGCATCGGGCTCTGTGGTGACAGCTCAGAGCCTGGATCCTGCTTTGGATTCTGTCTCCCTCTCTCTGCCCCTCCCCTACTCATGCTCTGTTCTCTCTGTCTCTCAAAAATGAGTAAATGTTAAAAAAAAATTAAAAAATTAATAAAACCAGAGCTGCAAAATATACCACCAGTGACACAGCTGTAGTGTTGAAACGCATTGTAAACAAGGTATTAACGTGACTGATGCCTGATGACATTTGAGCCTTCTTCCTGGGACAGGTAGGCTTCCCGTTTTTCTTGTAAGTGGGGGAGCAAGGGGAATGGGGGGGAGAACTTGGTCTCTGAAGTCAGAGCTGCTGTGTTCCCACCCCGGTGCCACCCCCGCAAGTGCCAGAACCCCCTGACAGTTAGTTACATAACGTCTCTCAGTTTGCTAATCTGTAAAATAGGATGAGTTGTAGGACCTGCTTCATGGGATGTTGAGTTTTCTTTCACCAGTGACTGGCATATAGAAACCATTCCAAAAATGTTACTTCTTATAATGGGAAAGGAAAGGAATATTTAACAGGATGTGTTAGGCATCCTATTAGGGGGTTCCATGCACAATGTCTCATTTAAGCCCCTCAGCAGCACAGTTAAATAAGTATTATTAGCCTCGTTTTATGAGAGGAGACTGAGGCATGGAGAGGGTAAGTAACTTGTCCATGAGTGTGTATACAGTTAGGGCCATCTGGGGTTGGTGTCAGGTGTGTGTTGTGCTACACACTGGCATTTCAGCCACACCTGCCCTCCCAGGGTCTCTAGGAAACAGAAACCTTGGAGGGAGGGACAAAGGGTGAGTCCTGTCCAACCTGTCAGCTTGGAGGCACCTCATCCCTGGTTTCCTTTCTTCTCCCATGTGCGCGCCCTGCTCCCATGCTCTCCTCTGCCATCCCGAGGCTGCAGCTCTGCTCTTTCTCATTCCTACGGAAGGGTAGGCTCCCAGGGAAGAATTTCAGAGATGCCTCAGTCGGGAAGGCTGCCGTCCATCGTGCCGAGGGCGCGGCACTCTCCGTGGGCATCATCCACCTGGCAGGAATGATGCTCCCCTGGAGAGTCACACAGGCAGGACCAGAAACTTCTGGTGGCCCAGATTCCAGCCTATAAAGCAGGTTCACCAGCAGATGCCTGACTTGAAAAGGCACCAGGCCCCTGACTCTCCCGTCTGAGGGGCGGGGTGTGGCTTTGGCCTCCCTTTACCAAATGGGGGCTGAGTGGAAATGACAGTGTCTACCAGAAAGGGCAGTTCTGCCACACAGCTTTTGAGTTGGCCTGGGATCTTTTTCTTTACTGGTTTGGACTAAATGTTTTTGAAGGTGTTTCTAGAAATGCATCCTGGTGCGAATGGGGCTGTGAGGCAGGTTGTTTGGGACTGAGTCTTGGGCTTGGCTGCCCCCTGGTGAGTGGGACCACCCCTGCTTGGCGATGGGCAAATACACATCCTCAATTAGGAGGCTTTGTGCACCGACAACATCCTTCCCTCGGAATGTGAATTGTAGGCCATAGAAAGTCACTGGAGTCTTAGGTCTTACTCACTTTGTTTTTTAAACACATCAAGTGTTGTGTGATGCTCCAGTAATAACCCTCAGGTCTGCCCATTGCCCTCAGGGCCAAGTTCACAATGGCTTATAAGGTTGTCTTAGTGTGGGTTTGCCCAAAAGTGGACCATTGAGATAATGGGTGTGACAGCAGGTCATTTATTTGGGAAGGATCTCAGGAAACACTCAGAGGAGTATGGAAGTAAAACGGGGGAAAGAAAGGAACCACTAGAAGATCACTTTGAAGCATGTTATCACCATGACTGCCCATTACCGCGCTAGGCATTTGGAGCAAGATCCTGCAGGGCAGCCCTGGAAGTGGGTGTAGAACGTAAACTTTGGAGTGTTAGGGTATTTGTCCTCCAGCCCTGGTCACTCATTGACTGGAGGCTACTGGGGTTTGAGAGGACTGGCACTTCTGGCCTATGAGAGGGAGGCCAAAGTGGGGCCCAGACCCAGAGAAGGCCCTCAGGCAAATCGATGCTGGTGCTGGCATTTGGAGGCCAGGCAGGCATATTCACTGAAGAAGAGATACCACTGGGGCATGAACAGCCTCTCTTGTGCCACCCACAGTCTGGTTTAGCCTTTCTTTTCTTTTCTCTTCCTTTTTCTTTTCTTTTCTATAACAATTTTTAATTTTTTAAATATTTTTATTTATTTATTTATTTATTTATTTATTTATTTTTAATTTTTTTTTTCAACGTTTATTTATTTTTGGGACAGAGAGAGACAGACCATGAACGGGGGAGGGGCAGAGAGAGAGGGAGACACAGAATCGGAAACAGGCTCCAGGCTCTGAGCCATCAGCCCAGAGCCTGACGCGGGGCTCTAACTCCCGGACCTCGAGATCGTGATCTGGCTGAAGTCAGACGCTTAACTGACTGCGCCACCCAGGCGCCCCGAAATATTTTTATTTATTTTTGAGAGAGAGAGACAGAGTGTGAGCAGGGGAGAGGCAGAGAGAGAGGGAGACACAGAATCTAAAGAAGGCTCCAGGCTCTAAGCTGTCAGCACAAAGCCCAATGCTGGGCTCTAACCCATGAACCATGAGATCATGACCTGAGCTGAAGTCGGATGCTTAACTGACTGAGCCACCCAGGCGCCCCTGTATTTTAATTAAAAAAAAAATGTTTATTTATTTTGAGAGACAGAGTGTGAGAGATAGCGGTAGGGGAGTGGCAGAGAGAGAAGGAGAAAGAGAGAATCCCAAGCAGGCTCCTCACTGTCAGCACAGAGCCTGACATGGGGCTCAATCCCACACACCATAAGATCGTGACCTGAGCCAAAACCAAGAGTCAGATGCTTAACTGACTGAGCCACCCAGGCGCCCCTAGCCTACCCCTTTAGCTTTATTTACACACACACACACACACACACACACACACACACTGACAGTTCCCACACACACAACGCACAACTCCCTCTACACAACATACCACCCTCCATATCACCCCAAATACATAGACATATGGCCTGTTACAGGTAACACAGTCGGCAGCACACATACAACTTAAAACCCTCACTACCCACAAAACACAGTCATACACAGCACACACACAACCCTCCACAGTCTACAACCCTATTGTCACCCTATTTTACACATGTGGAAAATGAGGCTCACAGGGTTTATGGGTTATTCCAGGATAGAGCTTTACTCTCTGGCCTGGCGGGACCAGACCCTGGATCTTCTCCTGCCTGCTCAGGTACATTTTCCCATTCACCCCACGAGAGTGGATATGGACTCCCTTAAAGCATTTATCTTGGGAAGCTTCATGGCACATTCAGTAATACTACTAGGTCTCAAAATGTTTTCCTTTTTAAAAATAAAAATGTATTTTTAAAATTTTTTTTTAACATTTATTTATTTTTGAGACAGAGAGAGACAGAGCATGAATGGGGGAGGGGCAGAGAGAGAGGGAGACTCAGAATTGGAAGCAGGCTCCAGGCTCTGAGCCATCAGCCCAGAGCCCGACGCGGGGTTCGAACTCACGGACAGCGAGATCGTGACCTGAGCTGAAGTCGGATGCTCAACCGACTGAGCCACCCAGGCGCCCCTAAAAATGTATTTTTGAAGTAGAAAAATAATAAATGCTTTTCTTTTCAAATACTTTTGGAAGAGGCCTTTAAAACAAGTCAAAAGATGGTTTCATTTCAGTTTTTTACTGAAGCAGGATTTTCTGGCCTCAGTTGTCCCTATCTGTAAAATGGAAGTGTTTGACTAGGTCAGACTTCTTCACTGTGGGTCTGTGACACCCCACGGATGAGCTGCAGATATTCAGAAATTAATGAAAAAAAGAAACACACGTGTGTGCATTTTTTTCTGGGAAAGTATGTATAACATTTTTGGATTATTATAGTTCTGTGACCTCAGAACATTTCTCAGTCATTGTGTTAGATATTCCTGAAGGCTCTTTCAGAGGAATTGCATTAAAATCTTTATGAAATGTCAGAAGGTACCATAAACCTGAGGACCAACAATTATTTTTTAAGAGTTGCAGTAGGAGAGTGGGAAAGAGGTGGTATATCTTATAAATTTTATAGCCAACATTCAGTAGTCTTATCAGTTGACAGAAGTTTTAGTTGTTAAAACGCAGTGTTGGGCAGAGTCTGTTTCCATCCACTGCTGGGGAGCAGTGTCACTTGGCCTAATCCTTTGGGGATATAGTTTGGCAAAATGTACGAAGAGCTTTCAGCTGTTTATATCTTTGATCCAATAATTCTGTTGGCCCTGTGACATGGAAAAATAAAGGCTTATGGAAATATATAGCATAGGACAAAAGAATTCTGTAAATTTTAAGATCATTATGGTAGATCCTTCAAATTTTTTTTATTTGATAAAATCTGACTTCTCTTACTGATAATAGGATGATTGGAATCTGAAAATGCATTTTTTTTATTAACCGAGAGAAAAAATCCATACCAAACCAACAGCTAACCAGTATTATGCCTGTCAATGCAGAGAGCCACTAACGGCATTGCCACTGAATATAGGAGCAAACTACTCTTTCCATCATTATTTACATGTGCCCTGGGATTGCTCACCAATGCAATTATAGAAGAAAATGAATGAAGGATAAATATTGGAAAGAAGATGGCAAAATAATCATTACTTAAAATGATGGGAATACCTACATAGGAAATCTCATAGAATGAACTAAAAACTATTACAAATAATAAGAATTCAGTAGTTTGGGGACCTTACCTTTTCTTTACCAACAATAGTTGCGTAGAAAACATAATCATTTAAAAATATTTCATTGAGAGTGGTCACCAATGATATAAACCAATTAGCGATAGATAATTGAGATGCAGGACATATTGGAATATATAAAGTGTACTAAATGTGGAAAAAGACCACTAGATGTGATCCATAATGGGGTGTCCAGGATTTCTAAGCTAGTTCCTGCTAATGTATAAATTTAACATTAATCCATAAGTTTAACATAAATTTTCATGTGACAAAACTGATTCTGAATTTTATATGTATGAATGAATATGTGAGGGCACACAGAGTTCCATGGGTGAATTTCGTGCCTGTATTCTAATCCACTTAAACTTTTCTATAATAGGCATTTTTTAACCCACATAGTATTTACTTTTTAAAAATCCTGGGAAATAGGAAGGGAGTGGACATTAGTGACCATGCTGAGTTCCCACTGGCTTTGTGGTTTCAGCAGAGGGGGGGTTACCTTGTGACAGATGCCATTTCTCATGTGTCACTGGAGAACTTCCAGAAATCACCCATTACTTCCTTACAGGTGGTTATAGCCTCTGATGCTCTTGAAATGGACATCATTTACATAGAAGAGGTCTTCTTAGGCCTAGTCCTTTGCCCTGCCCTTATCCCCACCCCCCCATTTACCCAAAAGTTGCACACGGGGAAATACAGCCATTCTCTGGGTCTGGCCACTGGCACCTAGACCTTAACTCTGGGGATTTTTGAGGCAAGGACAGTGGGAGTCATTGGTAGGCTTTGTCTTGGTCTTTACATCTCTTCCTAGGGATGGTGTTGGGCCTGTGATTTAAGGAAGGCTATAGGGATGCAGTGACCCAAGCTAGTGACAGCAGCTTTCAAGACAAGGGGAGGCTGACTGACAGCATAATAACTGCCTCTGCAACCCAGAGTCAGAACATCAGAGAAATCCAAGTCCGGAAATGTCCTCAGCTATCTAGACTCATCTTGCGTGTGTTTCCTTCCTTGCCTTCATTCAGTGGTTTTTGAACGTTCCTCAAAGGGTTAAACTTGGTGCTGTGTAATTTACGACTTTTGTTTACTTTCTTATTTATTATGCTTTTCCCTTGCTTGAATATAGACTCTGTGCAGGCAGGAAACTATCTTGTTCACTGTCGGATCTTCAGTGGCAGTGCCTGGCACATGGTGGGTACCCTGTGGATATGTGCTGAATGAAGAGTAGTGAAAAAAATAGTTACTACTCCCACAGGCTCACACAGTTCAGTGGGGAAAAAAGGGGGGGGGACTATAAATCCTTATAGTGCAGAGTGATAGTTCTCTAGTTAGGTGTGCCCAAGGTGCAAAGAAATAGAAGATGGGAAGGCAAACTCAGCAGGGGATTTCTGAGGAGGAAAGAAAGGAGTGTCTGGTCAGCCTCTTAAAGAGCGAGTATTTATGAGATGATTCAGGTAAGTGAGGGCAGTCCTGGAAGAGAGGTGTCTGGATTGAATTGTGTCCCCTACCCCAATTCACATGTCGAAGTCCTAACACCTCAGACTGTGACTCTATTTGGAGATGGGGGTCCTTAAAAGGTAATTAAGGTTAAATGAGATCATTAGGGTGGGCCCTAGTCCCAGTTGACTGATGTCCTTGTAACATGAGATTAGGACACCGACATACACACAGGGTGGACCATAGGAAGATGCAGAGAGAAAAAGGCCATCTATAAGCCAAGGAGAGAGGCCTCGGAAGGAACCAATCTGCTGTCACCTTAATCTTGGACTTCCAGCTCCCAGAACTGTGAGAAAATACATTTCTGTTGTTTAAGCCACCCAGTCTGTGGTTGATCCAGCAGCTCTAGCAGACTTAATACAGGGGTATAGTGAGTGCCCAAGCGTGGGGGTGGGAGTGAGCATGGCTTCTTGGGAGCTCTGACTCTTCTGATGTAACGATAGTAAGTAGTTGCCGGGAGAGAACTACCAGGGCTGGCTGGTAAGGAAAGGAGGAGGGGCAGGGGCTGTCAGACTCCTATGCCTGCATGAGTAAAGCAGGCCTGGTGTAGGATGCTAGGGAGCGGTGGGGTCTGTGGTGAACTGGACGGCACAGGCACCTGTTCCCAGGTAGCATCCATCAGCCAGAATCAACACGCATCTGCCCCCTTTAGATGGTGCCTGTGCTCTCCAGACCCAGAGGTCCATGTTTTTCAAGATAAACCAGAAATCTCAATTTCGATGTGTAGTCTTAGGATTTGTAAAAGTTAGCAAATAATTTAATATTTTGACTCTGTGAGCCACAGTATGCCCACAGGAGCTGGATGAAGCCTGCAGACTATCAGTTTACAATCCCTGAACTATGTAAGGACTAATTCATAAATAATGTTGCATGTATGCCAAGGAATTTAAAATTTTCCTATTTGACCCGGGGAACAGTTGGTGAATCTTGAGTAAGACAAGTGAGTTGAACTCATACCGGTGGTGGTTGTTTTGAGCAGAGCCCAGCAGGCTTTTTCTTAAGGGGCCAGATAGTATGTATTTTTGACTCTGTGGGCCACATAGCCTCTTGCAACTACCCAGCTCTGATCTTGGAACATAAAAACATAGACAGACAAAATGTAAGCAAATGGGCGTGACTGTGTGCCAGTAAACTTTATAAAAACAGATGGCTGGCCAGACCTGGTCCATGAGCTGTAGTTTGCTGCTCCCTGGTTTAGAGGGCTGGAGACTCAAACTGGGGGGATGGCTTGAGAGAATAGGTAGGGGATGAACTGAGGCCGTGGTAATGGAAATGGGGAAGATGGGACAGATTGAAAAGGTATTTAGCAGGTAGCATTGCTGATTGATGAGTGGGTCAGGGAGAGAGGAAGAAGGTAATGCCTAGGTTTCTAGTTTGACTGAGAGGGTCAGTTTGAACCCCCCTAGTGGCCATGACCTCCCATGCCACCTCATCCCCCTTTCGGGTAACCCTGATGGATCCCTTCTTCCTGTGAACCCTGACCCATGGGAAGGAACTTCCTTTTTTTTCATTAAAAAATTTTTTTAATGTTTATTTATCTTTGAGAAAGGGAGAGAGAGAGGAAGCGGGGAAGGGGCAAAAAGAGGGAGACAGAGGATCCCAAACAGGCTCCTTGCTGGCAGCAGAGAGACCAATGTGGGGCTTGAACTCAAACCGTGAGATCATAACCTGAGACAAAGTCGGAGGTTTAACCGACTCAGCCACCCAGGGACCCCTGGAAGGAACTGCTCAGATCACAGGCGTCCTTAGAATCATCCTGGCCTGCCACAGCTGACATGGAAAACTCCATTCAGTTTAGACCAGAGGCGTGAGACAGTTTAGCATCTCTTGCCTTCAGGTTATTACAGAGTCTCTGGCCCCTGGTCTTGGGATATGAAAATGGGTTTCTAAACGATTATAGTAACAGGGTGCTCTGTGGGGATCAGGGCACGCCAGCCCTCAGGTTGTCAATTAGCAAATCTCTGTAGGTCCCCACTTTCCAGAACGGTGTGGAAAAAAATGTGCTAAATTGTACTCTGAGCAGAGGCGGCATGGCCAGGCCGGAAGTGCACCTACCAGGCGCTGGTTCGTGCCTGCAGAGCCAGGAGCCCACTTTGATGTGCTCCAAGTGGCTGCTAGAACCACTGCGAGATGTCAGGGGATGTTGGACTCTCTCTTTCTTTTCTCGGCCCGAGTCCACAGATACCTTGAGGAAGCAGGAGCGCTAAGGAGGATGAGCACAGGCCCTGTTCTGGCACTAATGAATTCTGCTCGCAGGTTTATGGTGTCTGCTGCAGCCGCTGCTGAGAGCTGCGTGCACAATGGTCCCTGGGCACTTAGCAGGGAGAGGAGGTGAGAGTCTACGGCCTGGTGTGCCACAGGCGGGGCTGCCTCTGACTTTAAAGAAAGTGGCAGAACAGGATTTTGAGAAAGTGGCCCTGGGGGATGAGAGGGAATCTGTGTGGGGGTCAGACTGTATTTATTTTGAGACCCACCAGGCCTGGTCCTGTAGCCAGAGGTGAATGAGACCTTAAAAATCCAGAAGCCTGATAAGGAAGACCCACAGATGGGAGAAAGGAGACTCAGGCTTGATCTCTGTGGCAGAAGCTGAACTGGGGCCATCCACACATTTTATTACCCTCCTAGCTCCTGGAAAGCTGGGTATTATCAGGGGTGCAATGTAATTAATTTTGAGTGTTAGTCATGCTTATGGCTTCATCCAGTTTTTTCCTACCTTTGTTTTTCTCTTCTACCTAATTTTATCACTTTACAAAATTATCTTTGTAGTTGGGGGTAGATTGGGTAAATCTAAACTGAGGTCTGGGTGTGTGGGTCTCTAACCCACAACCGTCTGTGTACTGAGTGATTTTATAGAGGGAAGCATTCCTCAGCAAGGAAGTTTTGGGTGTTGTGGCTGACACGAGAGGTTCAGGGTCCTCTAGGGGGACCTTATGATATCTGCTGTTCAGCCTCGCTGAGTCTGGGTTGTCAGGAGAATGAAGGTTCTTATACCAGGGGAAGGGGGCACTGTGGGCATTGGTGCACAGGCAGTGCGGCCTCGGGGCCAAGGCAGCAACAAAATCCAGCGCCCTCTACTGGGGAACCGCAGGTTGGTTCTGCCTCTGTGACCCTGGAGAGAGAATCACACCATTCAGCTCCTCAGGGGTTTTAGGTAAGGCAGTTGTGTCAGAGACAATCAGTATGCCCATCCCTTCTTGAGAAAGCTAAGCACCAACACCACATCCCCTTCACAGGGAGCCTAATCCATCATCCAGCTCCTGTTGTTTGAACTCCAGCTGTGGGACTAGCGTCCTGGGCACTGGAGGAGACACCTGCCATAGGGTCCAGAGAATTGGAACAGCTCTGGTCGACCGTGGGGGTCCATATGGTAGAGGAGGCAGGCTGTTGGTCTGGGACTGGTAGAATAGGCGGATGGGGGATCATTCCCGGTGGAGCACAATATAAATGCGGGAATGGAGGTTGGGTTGGAAAGGGGAGCAGTCTGTTGGCTCCTCCCTCTGTGTGTGCCCTGTCCCACGTGACTTCATAGCTGATTCGGCCAATAGAATAAGGCGAGAGTAACAACATGCCACTTCCAAGCCTAAGCTTTAAGGGGCCTCCCATGTTCCTGTCTGCTCTTTTGTATCTCTGCCGTGATCATGAGAAGCATATACCTAGGCTAGTCTGCCAGGGCCAGAAGAGGATGAGACACACACATGCACAGGACAGAGCCAGCTCTTCCAGTCAAGCCCAGATTAAATCAGCCAGCCTAGCTGAACCTACATTGGCCGAACTGCAGATGCATGAGCTACATAAATGCTTACCGTTGCACACCCCTGGGATTTTGTGGTTGTCACTCGGCAGTAAGAGCGTTGTAGCCACAGTTAGCTGACAGAGCAGTGGAGGAGTTGACTAGAATCACCTACTTCTGAAAGGGGCACTTGCTTATAAAGTCTGTGTGCACCTGTTTGGGGTTATTTGTATTAGCCTCTTCTCTCTTCCAATAAAAGTTTCTCCAGAGAGATTAAGGGATTTCCTCAAGGCCACACAGGTCAGCAGCAGAATCAGGCTAACGTAGAACACCCCTTACCTCCAGACCAGGGTCCGTTGTAGCAGATGACCTTCCTATTCCTGATAATCATGCAGAGCGTGTCCTGGAGGTCAGGACAACTTTTCCTTGCAGGTTAGTGAGGTCTTAGGGTTTCAGCAGACACTGACACTCAGCTATTACCCAGATTGATGGGGCTGCTTGCTGTAATGTTTAGCAGCCTCTCCATCAAATAAATGGCCAGAGAGGCTCTTGACGCTTCTAGTGCAAGAGAAGAGGAGCCGATTTTTGCAGCTTTTATGAGGTTGGCCAAACAAGACCCATTAAAGGGATCCATGTGGGTTGAGGCTCTGTGGCTGAATTTTGGGTGTTACCCTGCCCCCACTCCCCTTCAGGGTTTCGGATGTGTGGCCCTGTAGGATAGAAGAAGCAGGGACAGCAAATAATGCAGCCATCTGGCCATGTGAGTCACCCACTCTGACCCCGAGTTCCTTCATTGTCACATGAGCAGCTTTGGTATCTGCAATTCTTTCGTCCAGTGGACACTATGACTGATGGAAGGAAAAAGTGGGAAAAGGGTCTAGAGAGAAAATAATAGGTTTGGTGTTGAGGAGGAGGGATTCCCTCATTTCTGTTATTCCCTTTTCATTTCATTATTTTGCCTTCCCTGTCATTTTGGGATTTTGTCATTCTGGTGAGCGTCCCTTCAAGGATCCCATCTGCTGGTACTCACTTCACTTCTGATACATAGGCCTAGTGGGGTCACCTGGGGGGCTTTTATAAACCGTCATTTCCTTCTGTGTTCTGTATCTAGGTCTCTTCTTTCCTATTTGCTTAGGCAGCAACGTAGACAGGTATTCTGTAAACAAGAGTAGTAATGTGTAGTGGTTTAAGAGAGTGGGATCTGGGTGGCCTGAGTTCAAATTCAAACTCTGTCACTTACTGCCTGTATGCTATTTGGAAAATCACTTCACCTCTTTGTGTCTCAGTTACGAAATCTGTACAATATGGAAGATAATAATAGTACTGACCGTTAGAGTTATTTTGAAGTGTAATTAATTAGTATATAGAAAGGGCTTAGTATCATGCCTGGCACATACCAAGTGTTTGTTTATAATAATTATTATCAGGGAGTAGGTGATAACTGGGGGAGATCCTATGTGCTAGGGAATATTTTGTGTATTTTGCTTTGTTATTATAAACAAGGTTGAAACAGTAGCATTAGGCAGTCATACCTGATCATAAGGTGGACTCTTTGCCAGAGAGATGGTTGGAGACCCAAGCATGATGAAAAAGAAGGGATGTTGCAGTGTTGACATTTTCATAGTCACAAGAAAAGAAAAGGCCTGGAGAAGCCTGGGAGAAGTCATCTTAGAGGACAGTAATGGAGATCATTAGAAAGTTTGAATCAGTGACCAAGAGAGAATGCATGGAGTCTTATATGCAAGAACTTCTTGGTGGTAGTGACTGCCTGTTATTTCTTTTATGAGTGTTGTCGCAACCAGCATCTGTAAATGGAATGTTTGTGAATTCACACTGCTCCACTTGTTGTACCTCTTGGCATTGATTCGTGGAGGAAATTCTTGACCCAGTGATGATGGAGGTCATTCTAGTGGCTTTTGTAGGCTGGCCGGGGTTACTAGCCATGTGACCTTCTTTAATCTTGATTGCCTTCTCTGCTTTCTGGATCACCAAAAAGGGTTGACCTACCTGGATGGACTAAGATATGAAGTCAACCTCTTGTAACAGGGAGCAAGGTCAATGAGTATGTCCTGCCCACAAACCCTTCTCTGTGGAAGGAAACTCTGGGCTTGGGAACAGAGAGATTGCCAGGGAATTACATATGGGAGAAGAGAATCCATGAAGAGAGAGGAGTTCAGTCAGGCCTTGAGGTAAGAATGATCATGGCAGCCAAGGAGCTGAAAGACTAGCACAGCTAGACAAACAAAGTCTTGAGGAATGCATAAAGAGTTGAGTCTGGACAGAAAGAACCACGGCTCTGATCAAACCATGGGCCTAGCAATAGAGGGCTGCTTTATGAAGAACCCCTGAAATACTTCTCCTAGGTTTAAATTTGAGAGCGGGAAGGGTACCTTTTTTTTTTTTTTTGCAAAAGACTTAACCTCATACAACCAAAAGTCATCAGGCTCATTATCATTACTTAAATCAGTATTCACTTGCAGTTTGCTGTGGCTGCTGCATTTTGCATATGGCAGAATTTTCCTTTTGGAGTTAAATATGCCTAGTAACAGTTTGAGTTTTCATTTGATATTGGGAAAGATTTTATATGAAATGTGCACAATAACCATATGACAAAAAGACATAAAATTTGAGAGGGAGTGTGTGTGTGTGTGTGTGTGTGTGTGTGTGTGTGTGTCAGTGGTGAGGCTGGCATTGGTGAAGGCAGGGGTGGTTTGGGAAATCTGACTCCATAGAGCTATAAGAAGATAGAGCTAATTCCCGGTCTCAGTTGTATATAACCTTAGAAGCTTCTGGAGTCTCAGTTGGCAAAGAGTGAGAAAATATGGAGGGGCTGAAGGACTCTGACATCCTTGTTATTCAAAGTGTTGTCCACACAGCAACAACAATGGCACTGTCTGGGTGCTTGTTAGGAATACGACATTTCAGTTCTCATCTCACACCTGCTGAATCAGAATCTGCATTTAACAAGATCCCTGGATGATTCCCACGCACAGTACGGTTTAGAAGTTCTGTGTTATAAAACACTGTTGAAGTGGGAGAGGCAGAAAGGGTCTGTTTGAGTTGGGTGGTGTACATTTGGAAGGCTTGCCCAGTTTGTCAGTGTGGCGTGGACTTCAGAGTGGGCAGACCTAGACTTCTATCCTGGCGCCGCTATTTGCCTTGAGAGCATCTTGGCTTTTTAGAGCTCTGGTTTCCCCATATATTTGATGGGGACAATAGAACCTAGCATACAGTACTACTGGGAAAACCAAGTAAGGAAATGTAAGTAAAGCATCAGGCACATACCTGAGGGTCAATAAATGGCAATTATGCTGTTCTTACCCCAGGACACTGAGGCTTGTCCTTTCTGAATAGGTGAGCAGTTAGGAGGCGGTTTAATGACAGAAGATAACCAAAATCTGTTGAGCACTTTCTGTGCTACTAACAGTGTGTTAGACAGGGATCTTAGCCTAGAGCCAGGCTGCTTGGTGCAAAGCCTGCCAGGAGACACCTGGCTGGCTCTGTAACCTCTCTGTGGCTCAGTTTCCTCATCTGTGACATGAGGATATTAATACCACCTATTTCTCTGTGAGAATTATAGGAGTAATACATACATGTTCAGTGCTTAAAGAAGAGTCTGGAATATAATGAGTAGTGCATAAACGTTAGCTATTATCAACATACTTATTTAATCCTCTCTGCAACCTCTGGAGGTGAGCATTATTATCCCTATTCCATATTTGAAGAACTACAAGACTAAGGAAGTTGCCTAGGGCCGCATGGCTGGTAAATGGTAGAGTCATGATTTGAACCCACATCTCTTAGCCTCAGACACCATGAACCTCATCAACTCATAGTTCTATTCTGCCCATGTTCAGAGGCAAGGAGAGTAACCCTGGAACCAGACCAGCTGCCCCAGGAGTTTCTTATGGTAGCAAAGGCAAAACCAAAGGGCATTGGAAGAAATCAAGGTGTCAGTCCCAGGAAACAGAAAGGCAGACTCTCAAAGCACTTGTGCTGGTATTTAATGCATCCCTTTGAAACGCTCTGCTCATAACCTGTCAAGAGCAATTTGGAAACATGTGCTCATGGAGGTGAGCGTTGACTGCTCCCTGACACGGTCTCTTCTATTATATATACAGTGACAGGCACACAGACTCAGCCTGGGCATGACTTATTTATGGGATGGCCCAGCCCCAGCTGAACTAGGTTCAGTGCTTGCAGTAGACTTCACCAGAAGAAAGGGAATGCGTGATTTGGGGAGATAATTATTTTTCCAGATGCTCATTAAAAAAGGGGGAGAATTTTCCAATTGCCACTGGCATATAAGAACCATTTTAAATTAAAATTTCAGAATCAAATATATAGAGACATTGTACTAAATTAGAAACCAAGGGTTGGGGTCCATGTAGCCCAGTGTCCCTTTCAGAGTCTAGTCTTGGCTTTGCATCTTACCAGCCAACTACCTTGGGTGTTGCTTCACCTGTCCGAACCTCACCTTCCTTCCTATGAGCAGCATTCTGATTGTTCTGGGAAGATTAAATGAGGTATCACAGGCATGGAGCTGAGTGCAAAGTCTGGCACACAGTAAATGCCTAATGCCCATCTACTTTTGTCAGTAACATTTGCAGGACTGACTTTGTGACCAGGGATAAGTTGGTTCCTTTTTCAATGCTTCACTTTTTAAAATGAGAAGGTGGGGAAAGATGATTTTTAAGTTCCTTTTAAGTCAGCCCTATTGCATGTTTTTCTTAAGTTCCTTTGTCTTCTGTCCCCTCATGCACAGGACAAAGAATCCTTCTAAATGGAGTCCATCTCTGCATCTATCATTCATCTGTCTGTCTAGTTGTCTGTCTACCTGTCATCTATCTATATCAGATGCCCATTTTCTGAGGACTAAGGAGTAATAGGAAAAAGTCTCAAAACATCCCCATTCCTTGAGGCTAACTAAACGGAGTGTAAACTTGCCATTTAGGTGTTGCTTTTGAACTTGTTACAACTTTTATAAGCACAATAGAGAACTTGGCCTTGGCTTAATTGCTGGGTATTTCATGGTTGTTTGACTTTCTCGGTCTCCATCTTTGTTGACAGTTTGAAAGGAGTGGGCTAAGTCTAAACCTAAGGGTTAGGGTTTTCATAAGGAAAACCACCTGACTATCAAACTACTTCACCAAATGACTAAGGTCTAGCTTTTTTCCTTAGGCTGACATCTTGAAATAAAATCATAATGAATAACACCTTTAAAGTAGGCATATTGCCTAAAATATTTTAATGCATTTGGATGAAATTTATTCTGTAAGAAGAACTAATGGAGAGATGTAATTTCCATGAGTAATAGTTATCATGAATGTTATTATGCTCCCTGGGAGGGAGGGAATAGGGGAGAGGGGAGGGGAGACCCGAAAGTGTGTGGTTACAAATGACAGTAATTTTCCCTTGCATTTGAGTACTGCTCCACGGCACCCCGAAGCGCTCAGTGCAGCCTTTCCTATCTTGTCCTCACAACCGCTTTGTGAAGATGGAATGATTTTCCCATTGTACAGATTGGGCAGCTGAGGCTCTGAGAGGCTGGCCCAAGTTCTCAGACGTGTGGGAAGTGAAGAACCAGGGTTCTCGCCTGATTTTCTAGATTCTACAGTCAGTATTCTTTAAACCATAATGTGGCCTTCCCAGCATCAACCTGGTACAGTGGTTGCCATCCTGCCGCTCACCCCCCAGACCCCCACTCCCTCCTCACACCTGCAGTCATTGAGAAGTGGGTTATTTGGTAGACATAATATCCGCATTAATTGGAAACTGTCCCAGAGAACATACTCTTAGAGCAAATTTCCAGAAAGTTGGAACCCATTTTATTCTAAAACTCCATAGGGAAAAAAATCTTTTGATTCAGAGAGCACTTCAGGATCTTCTAAGGCCTGAGCATCTGTGGTTAAGAGCATCAACCGTTCTTTTAAAATTCCAGGAAACCTTTCTGCTTATTCTGAGTTCCCTGGTTGCTCGTATTCTGAATAAGCAGATGTTTGCTGAACTTGAGCCGCACTCCAAGTAAATACTCTCCCATTGCTGAGGAAGCCTCTTCACTTTCCTCGGTCCCCCTGTGCCTTTTCCAGTTTCTTGCTGTGTTGGCATATGTATTAGTCTCGAGCAGTGCCACTTATTAATTAATTGATTATCTCATTCTGTCAACTACATTAAGCAGGAGGATTTATGACTGAATGAGCTGAGATAATTGCCTGTGGCCAGCCCCCTTCTTGGGCGGAAGAGCAGATATGCTGAGAGCAGCTCGAGGCTGAGGGAAACTGGTTTGGCAGCTCTTGTTCCGGCACCTCAGGAACTCTGTCCAGGCTTCTCCAGGCCACCTGCTCATCCATCCCCTCTAGGAGAGGTCAGGAGGAGGAACGAGAGAGAGGTCTGAGAGGGAGAGAGAGAAGGTGAAGGAGGAAGGAGAGGGCTTTGAAGGGGAGGGAAGAAGGGAATCCATGTGCAGGGCAGGGATGCATGGGAGGGAGGGGAGAGTCTATGTGCAGGGATGGGGTGTGTGGCGTCCCCTCCTCTGCCTCCTTCAGAGGCTCTCGTCCTTCCAGCTGGGTGTCCTGCTCTGCATTCTCTGCAGGTCCATTGACAGAATTTTCTGCACAGAGAAGAAGGAGTTTTTATGCAGCATTTATATCCTTGCGGTGCCAGGGTAGTCCTAGGTGGATATATGTTGTGTAAATAAATTTGCTCATCACTTCGGCTGCAAGTGAGGGAGTATATTTCTTGAACAAACTCCCCCCCCTCCATCTCCCATTCCCACTCCCTGTTTTTGGTAAGGCTTATGTTTGTTTGCTCGTTTGTTTATTTGGTCAGTGTGTTGAGTCTGTTGGTCTGGGATAAGGGAAATAAAGAGGGTGCGAGAGATTTGAATCCTGTTTCTCAAAAGGAAATCATTGTGAAGCTTAAATAGCATTTTGAGAAATGCAGAGAAGGGCACCTATGTCCAAAACCCAAAGAAGGGCTGTGCCTGCATTATGTCTGTGTTCCACAGCACCACTGTTGGGTGGGCCAAGAAACGAAGGAGGTGTGGGGCTCCATTGAAGGCAAACTAAGGAAAAATAGAGACTGCAGGGGTAGATTTCCCAGACTGTGAGTTCTGGTGATAAACGCAGAGCCTCCTGTAGTCTCCCTGGATGTCACCATTCATTCAGCCATCCTCACGGGAAATGCGAACGCGGTCACTTCTATCAGAGCAGCATCTCCTGGAGAACAGGATGCTCCTGGGGATTCCTGGGTGAGCTGAAGAATCATTCACGGTTTTATGTTTGTTTTAATGACTATTAGCAGACAAAATATAGCTAGCACATGGAACCTGTGGCCTCAGCAGTAACATAAAGTGCCCTTTTAAAGTAAATTAAGTAAAAACATAGACTCTCTTTGAAGAGAAATATGAAGTGGCTAACAGGGCAGGTGGCACATGAATATGGCGGACACTTGTGAGGGCGGTACTTCCCCCTTGTCGGCTGCAGACCATCTTGGAGACGTGCCTGGACACTGCTTCTGCTGTAGAAGCTGAAAGGCCAGGTATTTGTTTTCTTTGATTCCTGGAGGAGTGTGGTCTCTAAACTAAGCTCAGCCAGTACCATGTTCCTTCCTCAGACTTTCAATCTAGAGTGGCTGAAACCATGACAAGGGCTTTGGGGGATGTAGACACACTCTTTACTCAACTCTTCTGAGGTGAGATTTTAACTGTAATTTTGGCTGTTTTCCTGTGATACTTTCTCATTTTCTTCTTTTCTTTTTTTTTTTTGTGTGTGTGTGTTTATTTTTGAGAGACAGAGCGTGATCAGGGGAGGAACAGAGAGAGAGGGAGACACAGAATCCAAAGCAGGTTCCAGGCTGTGAGTTGTCAGCACAGAGCCCGACACAGGGCTCGAACTCGGGAACCATGAGATCATGACCCAAGCTGAAGTTGGACGCTCAACCGACTGAGCTACCCAGGCACCCCTTTACTTTCTCAAACTCTAAGTTTCTATTTCCTCTTTGATTTTGTGAGCTATTGGGTACCCTTCTGATAAGTCCTTTTCTGTTTAAGTTACATAGAGTCCATTTCCGTTGTTTGTAACTTTGAACCTAATCCCAGGAGGTAGTCTGTCTAGTGCTTAGAGTACAGATTCTGGAATCAGGCTACTTGGGTTCAAGTCTAGGACCTGCCACTTCCTGGTTGTTGGCCTTTAGACAGTTTCCTTTTTAAGTTTCTGCTTACCCATCTGTAAAATGGGGATTATAATGGAGTTCACCTCATAGATTCACCCAAGTGAATTACATGAGATCATCATCTAAAATCGAGTCTTTCACAGAGTAGACATTCCATACGTGCTATTGCAGTGACCAGATTTGAAGTGATAGAGGGGTAAGAAAGACTTATTTCAGCCCCTTTGTGTCCACTCTGTTTATTTTGGTTATTGGTTATTGTCTCTTTCTCTTAAGTAGGACATTACATGAGAAGGGATCCTTGTCTGGCCCCCTGATCTATCCCAAATGCCTAAAACAGTACCTGGCACAGAAAGGGTGCTCCATAAATTAACGTCAAAAGTAAATGAATGAGAAAGAACTAGTCTTATTTTTAAATCTGTCTTTTATTTTGCTTTTGGGTTTTTGGGTGGGAGAAGCTACTGTCTAGATGACAAAGAATTCGGGCCAACCAACTTTCATTAAACTAGATGCTGTTTTGTGGAAAGATAGCTCCCCTTCTACTTCCTTTCACTGCTAATCTTCCTTCTTCCCACAGATCCTTCTTCACGGTTGGTCCATCTTCCCTTTTTCTCCCTCCACGTTCCCAGTCACTCGGTAGAAATTTGTACAGACTCTGTAGGTCTGTCATCGGGGTCTGAGGTCGCTGAACAAAGGGGCAAACCCACGTGAAAATCTCACACTGAGGGAAGAGGCTTTGACCTAAGCTGGCCAAAGCTGCCTCTTGTATTCTCTGGAATAGAATTTATGCACATAAGGCTGTTACAATGAATAGAAACATGAATTCTGGCATCAGACAAAACTGGTTTTTAATCTTTCTACTGTGGAACAGTGTGACGACTGTGGGGGATTCATTTCACTTCTTTAACCCCTTGGTGTTTTCATCTGCAGAACAAGGTAATGGGGGGTGCTCATCCTCCTAGGGAAGTTGTAAGTATTAAATGCAATGATGTACCTCCTTGTAGTCCTGGGTGTTGGGTTGATTGAAGCCCACAGAGAGAAGTATTATTTATTAAGATCTTTCTAATTCATCAGGGCGCCTGGCTGGCTCAGGTAGAGTGTGGAATGCTTGATCTGGGGTTATAGGGTCCAGCCCCATGTTGGGTGTAGAGATTACTTAAAAATAAAAATCTTAAAACATTTTTTTTTCCTCATTCATCTGCTGAAACCCCTTGCCAAAGACTGGGGGAAAGTGTTTATATTTCTAATGGCCAAATACATCTTGGGGAGTCCATTTAAAATTTGGACGATTTTAGAAGGATAGGAATTTTGATGCCTTCTTCCTTCCCGCTCCTTGCAAGCACTTTTTTGTGTTAGTGTAATTTGTGTTTCCTCTTTTCTCTGATTTTTTTTCCCACCCATTTTGGCATAAGGGAGTTTCCTTATCCAATTAAAGTATTTTTTGACCTAAGGCTTTGGTGGCAGCAAAGTGACATGCTTATCTGTCTTATTCAATAGCAGTCCTTGGCTTCTAGGAGAAATCTGATGATTCTGTTATTCATACCCAGAAATGAGGGTAAATAGTGAGTGTAAATCTTTAGGTATCACAGAAAACAAACTTAACTCTTTCTAGTCAGGGACAGACACAATATCCCACAAGATCATGATTATGTGGGGCTCTGACTCTGCTCCTGGCTGGAACTTCATCTTTTCCTCTGTTCCATTTACTTTCTTCTCTGCTTTTTCCAGCCCCTCTTTATGCCCCACCCCCCACCATTTGTTCATTGATAGGTATTTGCTCATACTTTTCTTCTTCCATTTGTATGTTTTCTTCCCTCTGCCTTAGATGATTTAGCCTTCTCTTTCCCCTTCCATTAATTAACTTCTGTGCATCCTTCGGCTGCCATCCTAAAATCACATTCTTTGATGTCCTTTTGGTATTGGAAGAAAGGCATAAATTAGTACCAAACAAATTAAGAAAAAGGCAAGGAGTAATTCTGATGGAGGTCAGAATATCTCTTTGTTGAACTAGAAAAGCTGATGTTGGAAAACAGGGCTCATTTCAGTGGATAAGTGTGATTCTTAACACTAAACCCAGGATTAACTGCACCCACCAGCAGCACTGGTCCTCACAGGAGCCCACAGTGCCTCTGTAAAACTGAAGCATAATATGACCCCCAAAGCACAGGCTGCCAAAGGAAATATACATAAATTGGACTATATCAAAATTTGTAACTTGTGCATCAAAGGACACCATCAACACAGTGCAAAGGCTCCTTATAGAATGGGAGAAAATATTTGCAAAACCTATCTGATAAAGGGTTAATATTTATTTATTTTAAGTTTATTTATTTTGAGAGGGTAAGAGAGAGAAAGAAAGCATAAGGAAGGGAGTGGTGAGAGAGAGAAGCTGAAGCAGGCTCTACCCTGTCAGCCTGATTGGGGGCTCAAACTCAGGAACCGTGAGATCGTGACCTGGACCGAGATCAAGAGTTGGACGCTTAACCAACTGAGCCACCCAGACGCCCAGGGTTAATATTTAGAATATGTGAAGAACTCCTACAATACAACAGCAAGCAACTTAATTAAAAAATAGGCAGTGGAGTCGAATAGACATCTTTCCAAAGAAGACACACGATTGGCCAATAAGCACATGCAGAGATGCTGAACATCATTCATCATGAGGAAAAGCAAATCTAAACCACAGTGAGATACCATTTGACACCCATTAGGATGGCCCTTACCAAACAAGAGAGTAGATGTTGGCAAGGGTGTGGAGCACTTGGAACCGGCAGGGCTTCAAAAGGTGCCACTGCTGTGGAAGACCCCATGGTAGGTTCTCAAAAAATTAAAAATAGAATTGCCACTTGGTACAGCAATTCCGCTTACGTAGATACCCCAAAGAGTCGAAAGTGGGAACTCAAACAAGTATTTGCACATCCATGTTCATGGCAGCATTTTTCAGATTAGCCAGAAAGGAGAAACAACCCAAGTGCCCATTGATGGATGAATAACTAGATAACGAAAATGTGGTGTATGAACACAATGGCAAATTATTCAGCTTTAACAGGGAAGGAAATTCTGACACGCGCTATGAGATGGATGGACCTTGATGTACTGGTAAGTGAACTAAGGCAGTCACAAAAAGACAAATACTGTATAATTCCACTGATATGTGGTATCTCCAGTAGTCCAACTCATGGAGGCTGAAAGTAGAGGTGGCCGTCAAGCCTGTGGGAGGGTAAAATGGGGGAAATATTCAATGGGATCCTAGTTCCAGTTTGGGAAGATGAAAAAAGATCTGGAGATGGATGGTGATGATGGCTGCCCAATAGTGTGAGAGTGCTTACTGCCACTGAATTGTACGCTTAACATGGGTGAAGATGGAAAATTTTGTGTCATGTGTATTCTGCCACAAGAGAAAGAAAAATGTAAGTGTGGAGGAGCAAAGAGCAGATGTTTCTGTGGGGGTGGACTGCTAACAGGAAGGATAAGGAATGGGATCACTAACAGTCCTCTCCACAGCACTCACTGGCGGAGGAGGGTGGAGGGAGGGCAGGACTGTTGCATTAATGCACTTTTCCCTGTTTGGGAAGCAACATAGGGCTGGAGAAGAAGTATCTCCCCAACACCATCCTAAAACCGGGGTTTAGTCAGTTTCCCCTGTTTTACTTTTACATAGAACTCCGTGTTTTTCCTGCATGGCTCTTAGATCATAATTGTCCTTCTGTTTGTGTGATCATTCAGTATAAATCCCTGTTATTAGGTTGAACCATATGAAATTGCCTTTCTTGTAAATGAAAAAATGATTGAATATTGGCAATCTCATGGTTCAGTGCTCAACAGAGAGTAAGCACTGAGAGCAAAAGAATGGGCTGGTTTAGGTAACACATTCTAGGTACAGGGCTTAGCATGGAACTGGGGTAATGTAGAAGCTTTGCACTTATTATATATACAGAAAGGTCTTAGAACAGATCCTGGAACATAATTAGAGCCCCAGCAACATCAGTTTTTATTAATATCATCAATATTAATATTATTGTTATTACTAATGATATAGTAACAGTCACTTGAATCAGAAAGTATTCCTGGGAAACCTGAGGTATACACACACAGAAAGAAATAAAAGATACTCAACTGAAATACCACAGGTTTTTTCTTTTTTTACTTTCTTTTCTTTTCTTCCTTTTCTTTTTTCTTTTCTTGTCTTTTCTTTCCTTCCTCTTTGAGAGTTGATTGTAAGAGAGAGGGGGCACACAGTGACTCTGAATCTCAATGGCAAGGAAAGGTAGTAGGAAATAAAGAGGGAGAGAGTGAAAAGCTTAGTGAAATGTACTCCTCACTGCAGAAGAGAGGATCACTGAGGTGTGGTATTTCTCTGATACCTCACACCTTAGATACTGCTTGTAAAAAATGGACTCAGCCTTAAATAGAATGGGGGGAAAAGTGACACTGAATACAAATTAAAACAGTCAAAATGACAGAAAATTCTGGGGATATGAGCTGGAGCAAACCTACCAAGAAGGAGAAAACACATCACCTGACATGCAGTGGGCATGCAGTAAAAGATTGTGAGATGAATTTGTTGGCACAAAGCAAATTAGCATTTGGAATTTGGGAGCTCAGAGGCTGTTGGCAAAAGTTGACATAACCCATCTCTGACAGAAGCATTTCTACCTAGACAGCAATACAGCACAAAGCCATTAGGTCAGCTCGAAAACTTCAAGGCATCAAAGGGAATGTGGACTCAGTATGATACGTGGAAGTCCCTGGAGAGAAAGAGGAGAAGTTGCTCTCTGCATAGCAATATCCCAGATCACCTTGGAGAGATGAATAATGCTCTGAGAGGGATGAAACATGGATGGAACATACTCCATAATGGTAGTTGCAAATGATAAGGATAGTAACAAGCCTCTTCTGTGCTGGACAGTGTGCTAAGCTCTTTTAGCTCATGAACCACATTTATTTTGCATTTGTGTAAATGCTAAGAAGAACTGTTGTCACTCCTGCTAGCCTTGAAGAGGCAAGCCACCTCCAGTTCCACAGCCACAAGAAAATGAATTCTGCCGACAATGTGAATGAACTCAGAAGCTGCTGCTTCTTCATTCAAACCTCCAGATGAGAATGTGGTCCCGCTGATACCTTGACTGCAGCCTAGTGTGGCCCCGAGCAGAGGAGGCAGCTAGGCCGTGTCCAGACTCCTGATCCATGGAAACCGTGAGATAGGAAATATGTGTTATTTTAAGCTATTAAGTGTATGGTAATGCATTACACAACAGCACAAAACAAATATATCTTTTGTCAAAGGATTAGAGCAGTGGCCTAGGATCTGCGATTCAGATATTCCATCCGTCTCCCATGGGAGCCCAACCAGAGTAGGATGAATGACAGTATGAGTTTGGGCCCCCTTCATATGGAATCACCTGTGTCTCGAAAGTTGCTACTTTTCTTGCGGTGCCTTTGAGACATTCTGAGTTCCTTATTCCAGAGTTGTTGTCCCATAGCACTCTCGGCTTTGCTGTCAGATACTTGTCACACAGAACGCTTGCTTCTCCATCTGTTACTGCCACTGAAATACAAGCTCACTGAGGGATGAGACTGGATCTAGCATCTTCAGCATCTAGCCCAGCACATGGTCCAATAAGTATCTGTTAAGTAAAAACATACATGTGAATGAGCAAATGACTTAGGGTATGCTGTCAATCAAGGTATCATTAGCCTAGTGATTAAGGATAAGAAGCTGAGATACTGAGAAACCTGCCCAAGGTATCATGACTAGAAAGTGCTGTAGAGCAAGGGTGTGCAAACTGTAGTCTGCCGGCCAAATCTAGGCCATCACCCATTTTTGTACCAATCATGAGAGTATTTTTTTACCTTTTTTACTGGTTGGAAAAACCAAACAATAATGTTTCATGATATGTGAAAATTATATGAAGTTCAGATTTCAGTTCCTATAAATAAAGTTTTATTGGTACACAGCCATGCTCATTTGCACAAGCCACCTATTGCCGTATGGCTGCTTTCGTGCCACGGTGATGGAGTTGAGTAGCTATGACCAAGGTCTTATGGCTTGCAAAGCCTAAAACACTTATTATCCAGACCTTCCTGAAAAAGTTGCCTCTGGAGTCAGGCTGTATGGATTGAAATCCCAGCCTATTGCTCTGCTGTATAACTTTGGAATGTGACTTAAAGTTTTTGTTTTCTCATCCGTAAAATGGAGGTATAACATTACCGAATTCAGCATTGTGATGAGAATAACTCACAATGTCTATAAAATTCTTGAACCCAAAATAAGTTCCCAGTAAATGTTAGTTAGCATGATCATTTTTCTGTTATGCCATATCCTGTCCAATTCATGTTAAGAAAATTTACTCTGTAAGACAAATATTTATGTTGTTACAGATGGATATCTGGTATTTGTAGATACTTATTGATTATTGTAGTTAAGGTTCTGGTGACCAGAATGGGTGGACTCTGTACCCACCATCTTGTGCCAGTCCCTGACGAGCAGAACAATACACTTCCTAGGCGCGTGTGTGCACGTGTGTGTGTGTGTACATAATACACATTGCATTTGGTGGGTGATTCTCTCTATTGGTAAAATGCTATGCCTTGAAAACCTCATGACCAGACAACATTGAGAATTTGGACTCACAGAATGTGATAGGTTCTGTTACCCAGTATATGGTCATGCAAGCCAACTTTTATGTGACTCTGTCTTGGGAGAGAGTGAGGGAGGGGATAAGGTAGTATTGTCTTTAATAGCCTTCACGGTACCTGAAATTCTTCTCTTAGATGTTCATTACTCAATTCTCAAGTTGTTTTAGTCTTTAAAAATATTCTAACACCTACTGGAGTACCATGTATACCACAGGTACATATTTTAAGGCAAAATTGGGCAGGGTTGTATACAAATATTGTCATGCTAATGGGTGGTCCAATGGAGGGTCAGTGTCTCAGAAGAAATGAATGTTCTTCAGGAATATCACCTCCCTTTCTTTCCAAGAGGCTCTCATGATGGTTGCCTTTTCAGAGTAAAATAGCCAGAGACAAGGAGAAGTACTTCCTAGTCTCATCTAGAGTTCTGCTTGGAGTAGGTGTTTTGAGAGGTCAGCTCTCATCCATCCCAACAAAGCTGGATCAGTGTTTTCTAAAATTTAGTATGTATAGGAATAATCTGTGGAGCATATTAATGATGGAGATTTCTAGATCTCAGCCCCAGATTTTTGCAGGCCTGGTGTAGTGGCTTTTTCTTTCTTTAAATGTATCCCAGGTAATCCTGATGGAGGTGGCCACCTCCTATGGAGATGAAATATGGAGTGTACTTTGAGGAAGTTTGACCTAGGTACAGCTGATTGACTTTCACACTCTGTCAGTTCAACAGTAAGTAGCTATCAATTGGCTTTTGCTAGTATTCCTTTACTGTGATGGGTGACCCCAAAGGTGAAAATCCAGACTCTGTCATTATAGAACCAGTTAGCCCCCGAGTTCTTATAATCTGGATTGTTGGGTATCTAGTCACTGGGCTTTCTGGTCAGGTGAGTATGCAGTTCAGTGGTCTGTATGTCACTTGTTCAAGCTCTGGTGCCTCTTTTGGTCTTTACATGTGACAGCCGTTGCCTCCTGGTCACTATACTATTCTCCAGAAAGGTCCTCAGAAGGAGAGTTTTGCTGAAGCCATGACCACTGACTTCCATAAAGAATCCCGTCCCAGAGCCAGACTCTCACATCTGGATCTAAAACAGCAAGTGATAGCGCTATAAACTTCAAAATAAAAGATTCCTTGGCCTTAGGCAGGGAAGCATTATAAATCTTGCTGAGAACTTGAGACACTGGTTAAACTCATTATTTGCTGTTCAAGACTCTCCTCTTGCAGTTTTCATCCTTTGTTAAATTTATAATCTCCAAATCCTTAGCCAAGATCCCAGCCTTTAGGGAAGAAGCAGCCGGAAGATTTAAAACTTATCCTGTCCCCAGGGATGTTAATGGTGAAATAGACTTTGGTAATACGTTCTTAATTGTCACCATAAATCAACATCGTACAATATGTTAAGTTTGCCTGTGTAAATTGCTGATTGGAGAGCCCTTTCCATGCTTTGGAGACAGTTGTAACTTAGATGAGACAAGTGGTCTGTCTTTGGGGATGTGGCCTAATAAACATACTAATTCATTCCCTGGTTCCACGCCCTGCTCTTTACCCTGGGAGAAGGTGCCCCCTACTGGCGAGGGAAGAAGCTCCAAGTGCTCAGTGTTGAAGTTTCAGCATACAAAGAGAAGGGTGTTTTTGCCCCTGGGCTACAGTTTTTCACTGAAGTCTTTTGTGCCTTGGTGATTGTTCCTTTAAGTGTGTCCTCTGGAATCTGTCAGCCAGTTTATGCAGTCTTTGAGAATTTCGCTGAGGATATACCGATTATTTATTTATTTATTTTGGGGGGCATGCATTTCCTTTCCGATTAACTTGTTAATCAGACATTTGCTTGCTGCATGCCTCCTGTGTGCACCGTTCTTGGCATGAAGCTGTCACAAGAGAATAGCATGGAGGGGCGCCTGGGTGGCGCAGTCGGTTAAGCGTCCGACTTCAGCCAGGTCACGATCTCGCGGTCCGTGAGTTCGAGCCCCGCGTCAGGCTCTGGGCTGATGGCTCAGAGCCTGGAGCCTGTTTCCGATTCTGTGTCTCCCTCTCTCTCTGCTCCTCCCCCGTTCATGCTCTGTCTCTCTCTGTCCCAAAAATAAATAAACGTTGAAAAAAAATTTTAAATCGAATTTCTTATTAAAAAAAAAAAAAGAAAAAAAAAAGAGAATAGCATGGAAAAGAACCCCACAGTATCGGGGTTCTATTCCAGAGGAGGACAACAGACAACTTATTTTTATAAATGAAAATCTCTTGGGGCGCCTGGGTGGCTCAGTTGGTTAGGCGACTGACTTTGGCTCAGGTCATGATCTCACTGTGAGTTCGAGCCCCGCATCAGGCTCTGTGCTGACAGTTTAGAGCTTGGAGCCTACTTCAGATTCTGTGTCTTCCCTTCTCTTTACCCCTACCCTGCTCATGCTCTCTGTCTCTCTGTCTCTCAATAATAAATAAACGTTAAAAAAAAAAAAAGAAAATATCTGGTTCTGTGATGAAAATAATAAACACTCTTCACCTTAAAAGAGGCTCTTTTGGGTTGGGTTAAAATAGTCTTACCTGAAGAGTTCAAATCTGAAGCAAGACCTGCATGGAAAGAGGCAGCCAACCACAGCCCCGGGGGTGGGTGGGGAGGAGTACAGGCTAAGGAACGGTGAGGAATGAGATCGGCATATTTGACCCAGAGTTCAAGGGCAAAAGTGGCTGGAGTATGAGTGAGAGGGACAGTGCAGAGAGATGGGATGGGAGAGAGGACAGGGGTCAGACTGCAGAGGGCCTCCCACTCGAGTGTATTCTGAGCATGAAGGGAAGCACTCTAGCTTTTGCTGGTGTGGTGTGATTTTAATTTAAAAAACCAGTTCATTCTGTAGACAGTGGCCCGTAGCATGGTCAGTGTGGAAGCTGGGAGGTCCACACAAGGACTCCAGTGGTTTTCCAGGCGAGCGGTGATGACCAGGAGGGGAGGGATGAAGTGAGGGTGGAGACAGGATAATGGGGTTGATGGAGCAGATGGATTGGCCATGGGAGGATGAGGGAATGGAAGGAAACCAGAGTGTTGTTTTAGTTTCTGGCTTAAGTAGCTGGAGGCAGGGTGGTGCCTCTTACTGAGATGGGATAGAGACCCTGGGCTTTTGCTTGGAGTTTTAGCTGGCGGATAGGCACCCTTTTGGCCATGTGGGCTTTAAGGTGCCTAGAAAACATTGAAATCCGGCTGTTGAAGCTGCAGGTCATATATGTGCCTGGGGCTCAAGGGACAGGCTAGAGTAAAAACCAGCATGAGTGATGTGAAAGGCTCCCAGCCGAAGGGCGGAAAAATGATAGCTTCCATTAGTACTGACTTTTTATGAGCACACATGATTAGCCAAGCCCCCCACCTGGCAGGGGCATCGAGTGAGTCGGCAGATAGAGCACCGGAGGCTGGAAGTTCAAGCTGTCTCTACTTGTGCAACTGGCATCTTACGTGCATTCTTTCGTGGTGTTTCCTGTATGCAAATTGCTAATTCATTTTCATTCAGCAAATATTTCTTGGGTGTCCACTGCATACCAGACACTGCGCTAAGCTCTTGGGAGAAGAATATATATGATATGTGTACACACCAGGTCAAGATGGGAGGAATACACACACACACACACATACACACACACACACACACACACACACACACCATCTATATGATGCACTGTATATATAAATTGTATACCACCTGTGCCCCATTTCATGTCACACATACAGAAGTGTCCCTGCCATCTGGACCTGCCTTCTCAACTAAGTTGTAGTTGTTTAGGGGAGTAGTTTTATGGGGTCAGGAGACCAAGATTTGGATTCCAACCCTCACACTTGCTATTTCTATATTTTTGAGGTTAATTTTTTTTTAAGCTGTCATATAGTAAAAGTAATGTGCGTCTAGTTTCTATGAACTGTAACACAGGTATGTATTCTTGTAACCACCACCACAATCAGGGTATGGAATGGTTCCATCACCCCAGAAAGTTCTCTCATGCCATTCTTTTGTGGTCATACTCTACCCCCACTCCTGATTAACTACACTGTAAAGGGCAGGGAGTAATGTCAGGTTATTTCTGAGTTCTCTTCTATGTTTCAAATTCTGTGATCTGTGATCCCTGATGTTTTGATTTATGTGGAAAAGGCCACCAAAAGGTGCCTAACTTGAATGAGAGAAGGAATACAAGGAGAAGCTGAACTCAAAAAAGTATATGGAGTGGGGAGCTGTCAGCAACAGAGATAGCCTCAGGGAGAAGAGGAAACTGAAAGCCTGAGTGCAGGGACAGCTTCCCTAGAATGCATAGCTGTTCTGATAGGGGGGCTGCATTTTTTCCCTGAGCTGTTCCCCAGAAAGCCAGGGCGAGAAACAGGTTGGCTCTCCATGGAGAGGTGAAGCCATGCGTGCTTAGAGGTAACCAGGTAACCCCAAGAGAAGGAGAACCCCAAAAGTTCCTCAGACCTTCCCTGTGACATGAACTCTGGAAATAAAAAGTTCAGTGTTAGAAAAATAATTACATTTCTTGCTCATCTCTTTTGCACTCTGATTTTTACCCAAGATGAAGAATAACTTCAGGGGAAAAAGTGAGTTCCTTGTTGTTGATTATGAATGTGCTGAGGCAGGAAGTACAAACACATGTAGTAGCAGGGTGATAGAGTAGACTTTTGAGTCTAATGGCAGCATGAAGTTACTAAAAGGCTCTTTCCGCTGCTACATGATGCACAGAAGGGAGAAAGAAAGCAAATTACCCATCACCAGGACTGCTGGTGGTGCTGCGCAGGGTGCACTGGGAACTTCGGTTGGAAGTCAGCGTTTTGCCTTTTCCCTTCCCAGGCTGCTTTCCCTGAATTGTATGGCACATTACACCCTTAAACAATAACAGCTTTCAGGATCCACGATGCATCATTAAATAAGTTAAGGAGCTAATTAAAGGGGGCCCTGTCTCCTTGATTTCATTGTATTAAATCACCTGTGCCACATTTCAGCAAGTGTTTCCAAGCCAGGAATTTGCCCATAAAATGATCTCACATTAGCCCAGCGTGTTGGGTTTCATTTCCTCTTATGCAATTATCTATTAGTAATTGGAGAAGGCATTACAGCAGAATAAATAATTGAACATAAATTAGACGACGTTGGAGTCACACTTTGGCTGAAGAGAGGTGCAGTGTGTCACGTATTTAAACGCTAAGGGTGCAAAGCACCCTGTCCCTGCAGTCATCCGTCCTATTCTGGTTGCATGGGATTCCCGTGGTTGCATATCCTCTTTTTTAGGTGCCATGCAGACCCTGAAAAGGTTGGACCATATCCTCAAGTGTAAGAGAAGTTGGCAGTAAAGTCAGGGTGTCACCGGCAGAGAACTGACAAGGGGCCTCACAAGGTGGCCTTTGTTTGGGGGATAGATTTTTCCTGTGTGATCTAGGACTTCCCAGGCCTAGAAACTTTCTACATCAGCACAGGAGAGCAGAATATTCCCTCAGGTATTGAGGAGAGAACTTGATTTGATCAAGTTTGCAGAAATGGAGGAAGCACACAGATGCCAACATATCCATTTAAAATGAGGGAATATGGCAGCCTGGAGATGAGGTCTTGTGTTCAGTTGTACAGGTAGTGCTTTGTAGAACTCCAGGGGCCACAGTTCTCGCCAAAGGCACACTCTTGTCTCCTGGGCCACACGTTATACCCTTGAAGGCACTTGGTTTTACAGTTGAAGAAATAGATAAATTGGTATATACCTAAGAAATATATTTACCTAGAGGCAGAACTTGGGCTCAGACCCAGGTCTTCTGGTTCCTAGTTCAGTCCTACCTATCACTGCATGTTGACGTTGTAGATTACATGCCATATGACTCCATTTATCTAACTTTTCCAAAGTGACATAATTTTAGACAGCGAGAGGCTAAGGCTTAGAGATGGGGAGGGGTGGGGATGGGGAGCAAGGTGGGTGTGGTTATAAAAGGCCCCCACGAGGGATCTCTGGGGTGATGGAAATGTTCTGTATCTTGATGTGATGATGGATACAGGTACCTACACATGTGATAAATTTGCATACAAATGGGCATAGATAAAGAATGGGGAAATCTCAGTAAGATCAGTAGATGTCATCGCTATAAATACCTGGTTATATTATACTATAGTTTTGCAAAATGTTACCATTGGGGGAGACTGAAAGCAGTGTACATGGGGACTCTCTGTGTTATTTGAGTCTACAATGATCTCAATAAAAATTTCGATTAAAGGATAAATGAACTAGGGTTTGCTGTAGCAACATAGATAAATCCCAAGTACGCTATATAGTTTTCTGATGTTTGAAATGTTTATTTAAAAACTCCTTAAAAACATTGGGAAGTTTTTAATATGAAGCTTTTCAAACATATAGAAGAGTAGAAATGACAGTATAGTAGACACCCATATAGCTCTTATCCCTTAGCCTTTGTTAGTATTTTGCCATATTTCACTCAGTCATTTGGAAATAAATACAGACACATAACACTTTACCCCTAACTATGCGACTCTACATCTCCAAAGAATAAGATCATTTTCCTACGTAACCACCATACCATGATCACACCTAACAAAATTAACAGTTCTTTAATATTCTCTGTTAAGTTGGTTCATATTCCAATTCCCACAGTGGTCTCAAATTGTGTTTTATAACCATTTTTTTAAAACCAGGATCTGAACAAGAATAATGGGTTGCATTTGGTTTTTATATTTCTTACAGTCCCTTACAGCTAGTGTCCATTTTCATGCATTGATTACCATACCCTTAATAGCCCTAGGACAGCTTTGGGATGGCTGTTCTTTTGGCAGCCACACTCCAAAAGGCTATCTTCAAAAGTCTTCTTTTATGAAGTTCTTTAAAAAACATTTGTTTTGATGTTTATTTCTTTTTGAGAGAGAGAGAGAGAGAGAGAGAGAGAGAGAGAGCGAGCGAGCAGGCACACCTGTGCAAGTGTGTGCAAACAGGGGAGGGGCAGAAAGAGAGGGTGACAGAGGATTCAAAGCTGGCTCTGTGCTGACAGCAGAAAGCCCAATGTGGGGCTTGAACTCACAAACCGTGAGATCATGACCTGAGCTGAAGTTGGACGCTTAACCAACTAAGTCACCCAGGCACCCCTCTTATGAAATTCTTATTAATACTACCTTATCTTTGTAGGCTGCTATTTACCTTATGAATATATTATCTCATGTGATTCTCTCAGGAACACTGGATACCCCAGTTTTCTCAGTTATAGACTTGAGATAATGGTAGCTTTCACTTCAGGATTAATAAGATATTTCTGATTATCTACACTTCACAGATGGAAGAAACTGAGTTTTAGAGAGGTTAAGTGGCTTTCCCAAGGCCACCATTACTGGCAGAATCAGACTCTTTGGCTCAGTCATCTTTCTACCGTGCCATTTCCAAGGATCCCACAAAGAGAGAAATGGAAGCCACAGTGCTTCACACAGAATTCCACCTAGCAGTTTCTGGAGCTGGACTAACCACCTGCCATCTTTGAAAACATGGCAGACTCTTCTCTTGCTACCGAAGGCAGCAATGGGATTTATGCAACATGGCTAGAGGGCTGGAAGGCTGGGTTCCATCTTCATCTTTGCTTTGACCCACTGTTTTGGCAGGTGCTACTGGTGCCCCATCCACGTGCCTACAGCCCTGACCATTTCTGTGGAAATTGGCCTAGCTTCCAACTGCTAGCACCTGTGTCTCTTTGCTTGAAGTGTCTCTGTGGTCACTGGAGCCTACTTTGCCCATGCTCGTGAGAAACTGGAAGGGGTGGGAAAAAAGTTAACACCGCTTAGGACCTTTGACAGTTGAAAGTTTGGAAACAATTTCCAGCCCTTTTGGATGACTCAACAGTACATATTCCACGCTGGTCCCAGAGCATGCCAGTATGGCTAAACCCCGGTTGCCCACAGTGGTAACTTACCTGGTAACATCCCTTTTATATTGTTTTCCTTCCCTTCCTTGTCTCACTTCTCTTCACCCTACTCATGTGTCCTTGGATCACCTCCTAATAAATCATCTGCACTTGAATTCTGAATTTTAGGGTTTGCTTCTGGAGGAATGCAAATGAAGACACTTCATAGATCTTTGGCTGGAACCACCAGGAGACATGACTTTCGTTTTCTTGAGCCCACAATTCATATTGACTTACCAGGAAAATGGTTTGGGATAAAAAAACAATTGAGAACCCAGGATGAAAGATGTTCTCCCACACATGAAAGCTAAATGGCCCATGCTATAGAAAGTTATCTGTGGTCAGATCTTGCTTGGAAAGAGAATGAGATCCCTAAGGGAAGGACACCCTTAAAAGATATTTCACCATATCCATTAAGGGAGGCCTATAAATTCTAGAACCACTATTCTGTTTTGGGGGCTTTGCAAGTACAATATTCCCTTTTTTTCCCACCAGGAAAAAAAAAGCTTGCATAAAACTATGCTTTTAATTAACAACATGTAGTTAAACTAATATTGGCTCATTAGGTAGAGAACTTTTACCGATGGCAAGTTTCACAGGGAGAAAGTACCCATCTGATCTATGTTGACTATAAAGCATCATTTCTTAAGCAGCTTAGCAGAAGTAAGGCAGGGCAGATTTATTTAGATCGTTAACCCTGGGAAATAAAACTAGAGCCCAGCACAGGGTTTATAAAACGGCCGCCTCACCCACACTGGGGTCCTTTGCTTTCCAGGGGAAGAGAGAAATGATGGAAAAGGTAGGGCATTAGATGGTATATTGCTGTCCAAAGAGCTTTGGCTGGTATGTGTCCCCCTCTGGCTTTATCTTCTTCCTGGTGTTAGTTGGGTCTCGATGTGCATTACAACACATCTATACCTAGACCTGCCTCTCTGTCCTTGGTTTGGGCGTTTCATTGGCCAGTCTGTGCAGAAAAACGACAATAGGATTTTTGGCTGTATCAACCAGACAGCAGTTTAATAATCATAAATCCCAGGCATATCTACAGCAAGGGGAAATGGAGTGGAATACGATGTGCAAACAGACAGGGGATAGCCTGCCTCTCCCAGGAAGTGCAGGTGTGGTGGGCGGCATAGTGAGGTTAGCTGGGATGGCCACATCTTAGGCTTATTACATTATTGGCCCTTATGTGCTCAGAATGATAAAGTCTGACATTTCAAACAACCTGGTGGTGGTGGGGGGGAATAATTTTATATTATGGGGGAATATTTTATATTGCAGAAAACTTTTAAAGCTGGCATAGATCATCCTATATGCCCCTTACCCAGATTCTTATATTTTTAAAACCCTACATTATCATGATACGTTGGTCAAAACTGAGAACCCAACATGGCTGCATGCCTATTAGCCAAACTCCAGACTTTAAAAAAAACCAAAACAAAAATGTTTATTTATTTTTGATGGCAGGGAGGGGCAGAGAGAGAGGGAGAGAGAATCCCAAGCAGGGTTCGTGCTGTTAGCACAGAGCCAGATGCGGGGCTCCAACCCACGAACTGTGAGATCATGACCTGAACCAAAATCAAGAGTTGGACACTTAACTGGCTGAGCCACCAGGCACCCCCAAACTCTAAACTTTACTCAGATCTTGCCAGTTTTTCCATTCATGTTCTTTTCCTGTTTCAGCATCCATTCCAGGAGACCACATTACATTTTGTTGTCATGTCTCCTGAGTCTCCTCTGGTCCAGTGACAGGTTTTCAAGCTTCCTCTGTTTTATTGACAATTCTGAAGAGTACTGGACAGTCATTCTGTAGACTGTCCCTCAGTCTGGGCTTCTCCTGGTTAGACTGGTGTTACAGGTTTTGGGGAAGGATACAAAAGAGATGTGCCATTGCCATGACTGTCATTGTCACGGGTGAAGTTAACCTGATCACCAAAACCTGATTCATTAATATGTGGTTTCCATTTTCAGGGCAGGGGCATGGCTGCTGGGAATGCTTTTTGGGAGCAGGAGTATCTTAGGTAGAGTCAAACAGCACATTCTTTTTTTTTTTTTTTTTTTTTTTTTTTTTTTTTTTTTTTTTTTTTTTTTTTTAACAGTCTCTTATGCTTTGGCTCTCTCCCATTCTAACCTCTTTTTTTTTTTTTTTTCCTTCCCCTCCCCCATGGGTTCCTGTTAAGTTTCTCAGGATCCACATAAGAGTGAGACCATATGGTATCTGTCTTTCTCTGTATGGCTTATTTCACTTAGCATCACACTCTCCAGTTCCATCCACGTTGCTACAAAAGGCCATATTTCATTTTTTCTCATTGCCATGTAATATTCCATTGTGTATATAAACCACAATTTCTTTATCCATTCATCAGTTGATGGACATTTAGGCTCTTTCCATAATTTGGCTATTGTTGAGAGTGCTGCTATGAACATTGGTGTACAAGTGGCCCTATGCATCAGTGCTCCTGTATCCCTTGGATAAATTCCTAGCAGTGCTATTGCTGGGTCATAGGGTAGGTCTATTTTTAATTTTCTGAGGAACCTCCACACTGCTTTCCAGAGCGGCTGCACCAATTTGCATTCCCACCAACAGTGCAAGAGGGTTCCCGTTTCTCCACATCCTCTCCAGCATCTATAGTCTCCTGATTTGTTCATTTTGGCCACTCTGACTGGTGTGAGGTGATACCTGAGTGTGGTTTTGATTTGTATTTCCCTGATAAGGAGCGACGCTGAACATCTTTTCATGTGCCTGTTGGCCATCTGGATGTCTTCTTTAGAGAAGTGTCTATTCATGTTTTCTGCCCATTTCTTCACTGGGTTATTTGTTTTTCGGGTGTGGAGTTTGGTGAGCTCTTTATAGATTTTGGATACTAGCCCTTTGTCCGATACGTCATTTGCGAATATCTTTTCCCATTCCATTGGTTGCCTTTTAGTTTTGTTGGTTGTTTCCTTTGCTGTGCAGAAGCTTTTTATCTTCATAAGGTCCCAGTAATTCACTTTTTCTTTTAATTCCCTTGCCTTTGGGGATGTGTCGAGTAAGAGATTGCTACGGCTGAGGTCAGAGAGGTCTTTTCCTGCTTTCTCCTCTAAGGTTTTGATGGTTTCCTGTCTCACATTTAGGTCCTTTATCCATTTTGAGTTTATTTTTGTGAATGGTGTGAGAAAGTGGTCTAGTTTCAACCTTCTGCATGTTGCTGTCCAGTTCTCCCAGCACCATTTGTTAAAGAGGCTGTCTTTTTTCCATTGGATGTTCTTTCCTGCTTTGTCAAAGATGAGTTGGCCATACGTTTGTGGGTCTAGTTCTGGGGTTTCTATTCTATTCCATTGGTCTATGTGTCTGTTTTGGTGCCAATACCATGCTGTCTTGATGATGACAGCTTTGTAGTAGAGGCTAAAGTCTGGGATTGTGATGCCTCCTGCTTTGGTCTTCTTCTTCAAAATTCCTTTGGCTATTCGGGGCCTTTTGTGGTTCCATATGAATTTTAGGATTGCTTGTTCTAGTTTCGAGAAGAATGCTGGTGCAATTTTGATTGGGATTGCATTGAATGTGTAGATAGCTTTGGGTAGTATTGACATTTTGACAATATTTATTTTTCCAATCCATGAGCAGGGAATGTCTTTCCATTTCTTTAAATCTTCTTCAATTTCCTTCAGAAGCTTTCTATAGTTTTCAGCATACAGATCCTTTACATCTTTGGTTAGATTTATTCCTAGGTATTTTATGCTTCTTGGTGCAATTGTGAATGGGATCAGTTTCTTTATTTGTCTTTCTGTTGCTTCATTGTTAGTGTATAAGAATGCAACTGATTTCTGTACATTGATTTTGTATCCTGCAACTTTGCTGAATTCCTGTATCAGTTCTAGCAGACTTTTGGTGGAGTCTATCGGATTTTCCATGTATAGTATCATGTCATCTGCAAAAAGCGAAAGCTTGACTTCATCTTTGCCAATTTTGATGCCTTTGATTTCCTTTTGTTGTCTGATTGCTGATGCTAGAACTTCCAGCACTATGTTAAACAGCAGCGGTGAGAGTGGGCATCCTTGTCGTGTTCCTGATCTCAGGGAAAAAGCTTTCAGTTTTTCCCCGTTGAGGATGATGTTAGCTGTGGGCTTTTCATAAATGGCTTTTATGATCTTTAAGTATGTTCCTTCTATCCCGACTTTCTCAAGGGTTTTTATTAAGAAAGGGTGCTGGATTTTGTCGAAGGCCTTTTCTGCATCGATTGACAGGATCATATGGTTCTTCTCTCTTTTTTTGTTAATGTGATGTATCACGTTGATTGATTTGCGAATGTTGAACCAGCCCTGCATCCCAGGAATGAATCCCACTTGATCATGGTGAATAATTCTTTTTATATGCCGTTGAATTCGATTTGCTAGTATCTTATTGAGAATTTTTGCATCCATATTCATCAGGGATATTGGCCTGTAGTTCTCTTTTTTTACTGGGTCTCTGTCTGGTTTAGGAATCAAAGTAATACTGGCTTCATAGAATGAGTCTGGAAGTTTTCCTTCCCTTTCTATTTCTTGGAATAGCTTGAGAAGGATAGGTATTATCTCTGCTTTAAACGTCTGGTAGAATTCCCCTGGGAAGCCATCTGGTCCTGGACTCTTATTTGTTGGGAGATTTTTGATAACTGATTCAATTTCTTCGCTGGTTATGGGTCTGTTCAAGCTTTCTATTTCCTCCTGATTGAGTTTTGGAAGAGTGTGGGTGTTCAGGAATTCGTCCATTTCTTCCAGGTTGTCCAATTTGTTGGCATATAAGTTTTCATAGTATTCCCTGATAATTGTTTGTATCTCTGAGGGATTGGTTGTAATAATTCCATTTTCATTCATGATTTTATCTATTTGGGTCATCTCCCTTTTCTTTTTGAGAAGCCTGGCTAGAGGTTTGTCAATTTTGTTTATTTTTTCAAAAAACCAACTCTTGGTTTCGTTGATCTGCTCTACAGTTTTTTTAGTTTCTATATTGTTTATTTCTGCTCTGATCTTTATTATTTCTCTTCTTCTGCTGGGCTTAGGCTGCCTTTGCTGTTCTGCTTCTAGTTCCTTTAGGTGTGCTGTTAGATTTTGTATTTGGGATTTTTCTTGTTTCTTGAGATAGGCCTGGATTGCAATGTATTTTCCTCTCAGGACTGCCTTTGCTGCGTCCCAAAGCGTTTGGATTGTTGTATTTTCATTTTCGTTTGTTTCCATATATTTTTTAATTTCTTCTCTAATTGCCTGGTTGACCCACTCATTCGTTAGTAGGGTGTTCTTTAACCTCCATGCTTTTGGAGGTTTTCCAGACTTTTTCCTGTGGTTGATTTCAAGCTTCATGGCATTGTGGTCTGAAAGTAAGCATGGTATAATTTCAATTCTTGTAAACTTATGAAGGGCTGTTTTGTGACCCAGTATATGATCTATCTTGGAGAATGTTCCATGTGCACTCGAGAAGAAAGTATATTCTGTTGCTTTGGGATGCAGAGTTCTAAATATATCTGTCAAGTCCATCTCATCCAATGTCTCATTCAGGGCCCTTGTTTCTTTATTGACCGTGTGTCTAGATGATCTATCCATTTCTGTAAGTGGTGTATTAAAGTCCCCTGCAATTACCACATTCTTATCAATAAGGTTGCTTATGTTTATGAGTAATTGTTTTATATATTTGGGGGCTCCGGTATTCGGTGCATAGACATTGATAATTGTTAGCTCTTCCTGATGGATAGACCCTGTAACTATTATATAATGTCCTTCTTCATCTCTTGTTACAGCCTTTAATTTAAAGTCTAGTTTGTCTGATATAAGTATGGCTACTCCAGCTTTCTTTTGGCTTCCAGTCGCATGATAAATAGTTCTCCATCCCCTCACTCTCAATCTAAAGGTGTCCTCAGGTCTAAAATGAGTCTCTTGTAGACAGCAAATAGATGGGTCTTGTTTTTTTATCCATTCTGATACCCTATGTCTTTTGGTTGGCGCATTTAATCCATTTACATTCAGTGTTATTATAGAAAGATACGGGTTTAGAGTCATTGTGATGTCTGTATGTTTTATGCTTATAGTGATGTCTCTGGGACTTTGTCTCACAGGGTCCCCCTTAGGATCTCTTGTAGGGCTGGTTTAGTGGTGACAAATTCCTTCAGTTTTTGTTTGTTTGGGAAGACCTTTATCTCTCCTTCTATTCTAAATGACAGACTTGCTGGATAAAGGATTCTTGGCTGCATATTTTTTCTGTCTAGCACCCTGAAAATCTCTTGCCAATTCTTTCTGGCCTGCCAAGTTTCAAAAGAGAGATCAGTCACGAGTCTTATAGGTCTCCCTTTATATGTGAGGGCACGTTTACCCCTTGCTGCTTTCAGAATTTTCTCTTTATCCTTGTATTTTGCCAGTTTCACTATGATATGTCGTGCAGAAGATCGATTCAAGTTACGTCTGAAGGGAGTTCTCTGTGCCTCTTGGATTTCAATGCCTTTTTCCTTCCCCAGTTCAGGGAAGTTCTCAGCTATGATTTCTTCAAGTACCCCTTCAGCACCTTTCCCTCTCTCTTCCTCCTCTGGGATACCAATTATGCGTATATTATTTCTTTTTAGTGTATCACTTAATTCTCTAATTTTCCCCTCATACTCCTGGATTTTTTTATCTCTCTTTTTCTCAGCTTCCTCTTTTTCCATAACTTTATCTTCTAGTTCACCTATTCTCTCCTCTGCCTCTTCAAGCCGAGCTGTGGTGGTTTCCATTTTGTTATGCATTTCGTTTAAAGCGTTTTTCAGCTCCTCGTGACTGTTCCTTAGTCCCTTGATCTCTGTAGCAAGAGATTCTCTGCTGTCCTGTATACTGTTTTCAAGCCCAGCGATTAATTTTATGACTATTATTCTAAATTCACTTTCTGTTATATTATTTAAATCCTTTTTGATCAGCTCATTAGCTGTTGTTATTTCCTGGAGATTCTTCTGAGGGGAGTTCTTCCGCTTGGTCATTTTGGATAGTCCCTGGCGTGGTGAGGACCTGCAGGGCACTTCCCCTGTGCTGTGGTGTATACCTGGAGTTGGTGGGCGGGGCCGCAGTCAGACCTGATGTCTGCCCCCAGCCCACCGCTGGGGCCACAGTCAGACTGGTGTGTGCCTTCTCTTCCCCTCTCCTAGGGGCGGGATTCACTGTGGGGTGGTGTGGCTCGTCTGGGCTACTTGCACCCTGCCAGGCTTGTGATGCTGGGGATCTGGCGTATTAGCTGGGGTGGGTAGGCAAGGTGCTCGGGGGCAGGAGGGGCAGGCTTAGATCGCTTCTCCTTAGGTGATCCACTTCAGGAGGGGCCCTGTGGCAGCGGGAGGGAGTCAGATCCGCTGCCGGAGGTTTGGCTCCGCAGAAGCGCAGAGTTGGGTGTTTGCGAGGAGCGAGCAAGTTCCCTGGCAGGAACCGGTTCCCTTTGGGATTTCGGCTGGGGGATGGGCGGGGGAAATGGCGCTGGCGAGCGCCTTTGTTCCCCACAAAACTGAGCTCTGTTGTCAGGGGGCTCAGCAGCTCTCCCTCCCTTTGTCCTCCAGCCTTCCCGCTTTCCGAGCAGAGCTGTTAATTTCTGACCTCCCAGACGCTAAGTCGCGCTTGCTGTCGGAACACAGTCCGCCCGGCCCCTCCGCTTTTGCAAGCCCGACTCGGGGGCTCTGCTTGGCCGGCGAGCCGCCCCTCCGCCCCGGCTCCCTCCCGCCAGTCCGTGGAGCGCGCACCGCCTCGCCGCCCTTCCTACCCTCTTCCGTGGGCCTCTCGTCTGCGTTTGGCTCCGGCGACTCTGTTCTGCTCCAAACAGCACATTCTTGAAGGGGATGAGGACAGTACATCTGGGGCAAGGAGGCACGTTTGTTGACCAGAAAGAAAGATGATTCTGTTGCACTCCTGCCCATCATGGAGCCACTGTAGGCAGTCAGACAACTGGATGTGATACACGAAATAACCATTTTCCAGCATTGGACAAAGGCAGCACGGGTTTGGAAGTTCATAGACATTTTATGTGTAATATTCAAAACGTGGAAGAACCCAAATGCCGTTCATCCTGTGAATGGGTAAATGAATAGCGGTAGATTCATACAATGGTCTACTTCTCAGCCACGAGAAAGAATAAACTACCAGTATGTGCAGCAACACCGATGAATCTCAAAAACATCACTCTGTGAAAAGCCAGACACAGAGGAGCCCACGCTGTTTCATTACATTCATATAAATCCTAGAATGGGGAAGTGACTCTATGATGACAGAAAGGACCGACCATGAAAGGGCACTCTTTAGGGTTTTATATTTGATTGGGATGGGGGTTATCTGGGCACATAGATTTGTCAAAACTCATCAGGCTGTACACTTAAGATGAATACATTTTATTGTACATAAATAATGTAATGTACATAAATAATGATCACCTCCATGATGTTGATGTAGAAAGTAAAAAGAAGAAAACAGAACAGAGTCTTGGAAACTGAAGTTTTTGTGGAAAGTGGTAGAGGAGAGGTCATGGGGAGAAGTTGAGGCCAGGTATGTGAGTTCCTCCAAGTGTGCTGAGTCCTCTGTGTAGGGGGCTGGTGGGGACGGGGCCAGGGACTTAAACCCACTAATAATCCTTCCCAATCCTCCCTGAGTCTTCCCTAGGTCCCCTTTCACAGCACTCAGTATTAAATATCCCTGTATCCCTGAATGTACAGTGACTTTTGTTTTCTGAATGAGATGGTTAAATACATTTTTAGGGGCCAACTTTAAAATATCCCATTTCTAGAGATGCAGATAAACAAGTCAAAGGTCTACTTACATTTAATTTATTTAGTTCATATGCCACTTTCAATTTGGGTATAAAATAGCCTGTTTTAGAGCATTGCTCTTTTTATTGTGCTTCCATTTTATGAAATGATTTCATCTGGACTCTGTTTATGTGTTGGGGCATCTGTGTCTTCACCATTGCCTCACTCACCCAGAAGAGATGTTCTATTAGTGAGCACTGCCTTATGCTTGCCCCTGTGGGGATCCATTTGTCTCCGGGCTGGCTGGCCCTGGACATGGCTGACATACAGGGGTAACAGGAGTGCTTAGTTAGGCAGCTGGCTGTGCAGTGCATTCAGTACTGGGGGGTGGCTAGAGACCCGTAGAAGTGTACCCACTTCTCTAATCTGTATGTAGCTTATCCTAAAAGGATGACCTCTCTGCCCAGTAAATTTGGCCAGATTGATCACTTTCAGTTTTGATCACCCAGGGGAAGTCCACTCACATGGTCTGTGAAGCCCAAATCTCTCTTGGCAGCTACTCCTAGAATTTGCTTTGGAGTCTCTGCTATAAAATCTAGATCTGTGGGACAAGCCCATGGCTCTCTGGTGGCCTATTATCTTACAGATAACTGACTAAACTTGACTTTCTGGAAGCCCGGATCAGAAGAGTTTGGGGAGGGACTCTTGTGCCCTTGCATCAGACCGTTCCTGAATCAGTTATTTGAAGACAGCAGCTAAGGATTGAATAATAATAAGAAATCTCAATATTGGTGCAATCTTTGTTCAGAAGACCTGGTTTTGAGTGTTGAAACCAGTTAACCATGTAGATAATTCCAAAGAGTTGTACACATGGGACCAGAAAAGTGAAAAGATAATGTAACTGTACCTGTAAATCAAACCTACACCATACGTATACCCTTGTAAATGGTTGGAATTCTGTCACAGGGGCTAAGATCTCTGATAGTGACAGCTATAGTGTTCATTAATTGCTCCCTCCATTTATAAGTAAACACAATGCCCTAGACAATTTGGTATGGTCTGGGGATATAAGAGTTGACAGCCCCTTGATGACTTACTTATGAATGTGTTTCAAGATCCCAGAACACATCAGAGTATTTCATACTCATATATTTGCACTTGCTGCCTCCTCTGCTGTGGATCCCCTTTTCCTGATACTTCCACCTCTCTTTGCCTGACAGGCTCCTACTCATTGTGCAAAAACCCAGTTGAAGCATTATCCATTTTGTGCTATTTTCCCTAAGATCTCCTTGTCACTCTTCTCCATCCCTTGATAGGGATTAATTCCTCCCTGCTCTATGCTATACTATACCTTATAAGTGCTTCTAAAGTGCTTCTGTTGTTGTTGTTGTTTTCTGAATTGCAGTTGTGTTTTATTTGTATCTCTCTTTCTCCCAATACACCAGGAGCATCTTTGGGAAGAAAGTGTATTTTTTTTTTCCATTTCTGCATCATAATGCCTAACACTAGGCCCTTAGAAAATGTTATGGCATGGCATTCTAAGTTCAACATCTAGTTCCTTACCCTTGTAGCCTGTTACTAGGAGCTGAAGGGTCACCGAGGTGACCAGAATCCTACCTGGTAATCCACTTTCCTGTACCCTCTCTTGAGTCCTCAGAGGACCTTTAAGCCTACTGTTTTTGCTACCCCTGACCAAGGTGTAGGTCAAACCAGTCATCCCTCCACCCCAATTACCTACCCTCTCTGCTTCTCAGGAGAATCTGCTGATTTGCCAGCCCTTTGTGCCTTCAGACTTGTCTCATTCTCTTCCCACCAGAAATCCAGTGGGGCAGACAGAAACTCACTGGGGCAGACTGGGACTTTTACCCCCATGTGAGCTCAGAGAAGTTGAGCCATTTGCAAGGTTGTGCACTTAGCAAGTAGGAAGTGGGGATTGAAAGTTGGATTTTCTGATTCCAAACCTAAGCCAAGTGTACTTTCCAGAATGTGAAGGCTCCCTTGTCTACACACCCAGCATGTATTACATGTGCTATGTATATTGTATGTGTTATGTATTATAGAGGAGGCCAGGAAGGTGAGAGTTATTTCCCAGAGGAACAAGCAGACACATTTAAAATGCAAAGAAACAATACAGAGGCAACATGGAGAATGAAGGAGAGCTAAGAAAGAGAAAAGCAGCACTGAACATTCGGGGCTGGCCTCACTCTCACAGCTGGTGCTTGGCGCTCTTCTGGTGAACATCGACAGTGGCATAAATGACAGTTGCATAACGTCATACAAGGCCACTCTGTGGATGTAATGGAGCAAGATAGACACAACACCATTCTCTAATCCTATCTGAGCACAATACAAGACCGCTGTCAAAACCATAAAAATGGCTAAGCATCCTTACTTCCTGGGTTATGGGAGTGACTTCTGCTTCCTTATCAATTATAGCTTTAGGACTACTTCATTCCTCTTGACCTCTAGATAAGATTCATTAAGACGCCCAATAATAGAATTATTATCATCCTCACTTCCTGACACATCCAGTGCAGAGCAAGTTCCTGTTCCCTTGCAACCTGTCCCAAATTACACAACACCAGCACAAATCCCACAATAAGTTCCTGCTAATACTTTCTTACTCAGATGCCTCATGGTTCTCCGTGGTGGGGTGGCCATCACCAGCATTGCAGTGGGCCAGTAAACCCAATTTTGCTTGATGAAGTGTGTTCATGGTAGTCTTTGACTAATGGGCATCAACAAATGGACAAAGAAACAGAAGATGTGGGCTCAGATAATTGTGATCAAAGGATTTTCACGAGACCTCTGGAAGTCGTTGAATTCCAGTTTCCTCCAAGGATCTTGTCTCCTTTCTGAAAAAGGCTGAGACCCTCTTTTTATTTCTATAAGTTATGGCATAGAGCAGGGCTTTTCAACCTGGGCTGCCCATTGGAACCACATGGGTACCTTAAAAAACACAAAAAGCTGGGTTCCAACTTCAGAGATCCTGGTTCAGATGGTGTGGGTTGTGGCCTGGGCATCAGTATTTTTTAAAGCTTGCAGGTGAGGCCAAAATGCAGACAAATTTGAGGATCACTGGTGAGGTATGATTTCAGAGCGTGTGTGCGTAGAACAGCGTAAAAGGATATCAATATACACTTGACCACGAGTGCCTATGTGTATGTGATGTCACATATGTGATAGAGGAGGAACATGTTTACGTGCATTGTGTAAAATGAGGCTCTGTGCGTGCGTGCCACCGTGAGTCAGGCCTCTGTGTGTGAGTGTTGTGCTGTTTGTGCAGCCCTGTGGGAGATAAGGACATCAGATGGCTGTGGGGACCAACTGCACCTGCAGTTTATCATGGAGGTGTTAGCCGGAGGGTGTCCATGCCAGGCTCACTGGCAGTTGGGGAGGAGTTGCTAACTGAGGAAATGGGTGGGCAGAGGAGCCCCAGTTAGCAAAGCAGTGCCTTGAGCAGCTGGTGGGAACCTCTAGAAACCCAGCGGTGTGGCAATCAAGTACCAACTTGCAGAGGCTGTTCTTGTGATTCCTGACCAAGTTGAATGAGTTGGCAGGAGGATATTGGGAAAAGATGGAGAACAAGACTCCTCTACCTTCAAAAACTTACCTTCCCAGTTACTTTTGCCGGCAACAGTGGTTGCCAACTTTTGCAGGCATCAGAGTCTCCTGGAGAGATTGTTAAAACACAGCTTGCTGGGCCTACTCCCAGAGCTTTTGATTCTGTACATCTGAGGAGAGGCCTGAGAACTTGTATTCTCACAAGGCCCACGAGGTGCTGCTGTTGCCACTGCTGCTGGTCTTGGAACCACACTTTGAGAACCACTTGTTCAGAACTGTGGTGTTCAGGTTCATGTGACTGCTCATTGGGCCCACCTGGGAAGGTACTTGTTCCTAGTTCTAATGTCAGACCACTGTAACCAGAATTTCTGTGTGTGTGTGTGTGTGTGTGTGTGTGTGTGTGTGTGTGTAGCCCAAGCAGTGGGAGTTCTCAAAACTCCTCAGATAATTGTAATATTCAGCCACAGTTGAAACCCAGCCTGGCAGGTAAGCTTCAAGAAGGCAGACCATGTTGTCTGTTTGTCTCCTTTGTTCACTGGTAGATCTCCAGTAACTGCAAGTTGCCTGTCACCCAGCGGATGCCCAGTAAACATTTGTTGAATGAATGAGCAAATATTGCATACGAGGTCCCAGCCCTCCAAGACTCAGAGTTACCTATTAATTCAGCATTTATCTGAGTACCTTCTGTGGGTAAGAAGGTTTATTAGAGTCCAATTTCTTGCATCTCCACATTGAGATTCTTGATTGGCTTGCTTTTTTTTTCTTTTTAATGTGTGTGTCGGGGGGGGGGCAGTGAAGAGCATACAGTGGTTGGATAGCATGGGTCTTGTGGAGCTCTGGAGCTCAGAGCCCTCCTGTCCACGGATACGACTGAGATTTTACCCCCCCCCCTTTTTTTTATTGTTGTTGTTTTGGTTTAGCTGTCAGGAAAAAAAATATCAGTGATGAAGAGAGACTAGGCCAACCATTTTCAGGTCCTTGGCTCTGTCATCCCAGCACCCTGGCCCCAATGACAGGGATATGCTGTCTAGTTCAGATTTAGTCCTGAGAAGTTGGATGTGACTTTGTGTTATCAAGACCTGTTTGTTGTCAGGGTTGATGCCATATGCCCGGACCTCCAGTTTGAGTTCAGAGCTCCTGTATCATTGTTTATTCTGTTTATTCTTTATCGAACAAATGTACTCATAAGTAGGTTTTGTTAGAAAAAGGGACAAATCTAAGGGGGATATATGATTTTATTTCTCTTGCTATGTAAGATCCTACTAATTTGTTTATTTATTTATTTTGAGAGGGAGACAGAGAGAGAAGGGAGAGAGAGAATCCCAAGCGGGCTCCATGCTCTCAGCCTGGAGCCCAGCGCGGGGCTCAGTCTCACAAACCATGAGATCATGACCTGAGCCAAAATTAAGAGTTGGATGCTTAACCGACTGAGCCACCCAGGCACCCCCAGGTCCTACTTTTAATGAAGACACCTCCTACTGTATTCACTCAGCACATATTATTGAGTGCCTGTAATGTGCCAGACTCTCGGAACTGGATATAGCATGTGAGCAAGACCAGAATCATAGCTAGGTCAACACTGTCCAATAAGACTGTGATAATGAAAATGTTTCATATCTGTATCATCCACTTGAAATGTGGCTGGTGTGACCGGAGAAGAGTTTTTTGTTTTGTTTTATTTGAATTAATTTACACTTAAATTTAAATAGCCACATGTTGTTTATAGTGGCTACTATGTTCAACGAGGCAGGACTGGTGAGTGAGAACGGCATATCATCTAAATGTATGTTGACAGCATCTATTATGTGCTTGGAAGGAGAAACACAAAGCGCTTTGAGAACATCTATCAGGGGCATGGTATGTCATCTGGGTGAAGAAGAAGGCTTCTGTGGGGCGCCTGGGTGGCTCAGTTCATTAAGCATCCGAGTTCGGCTCAGGTCCTGATCTCACAGTTCGTGTGGTCAAGCCCTGCGTCGGTCTCTGTGCTGACAGCTCAGGGCCTGGAGCCTGCATCGTGTTCTGTGTTTCCCTCTCTCTCTCCCCCTCCCCTGCTTGTGCTCTCTCTCTCTGTCTCTCAAAAAATAAGTAAATGTTAAAAAAAAATAAGTAAATAAAATTTATAAAAGAAGGCTTCTTCAAAGCAACATTTATGATTTTTCCATTCTGCCTAGAACTTCTCACTCTAGAGGTCTCAAAAATATCACTGTGAGGATTAGATGGCAGTTTCATTGTTGCATCCCTTTAATCGCCCCTGGTTTCTTTTGTCTAAATAAGGATTCCCCTACCACCTCCTTCTTACTCGTTAGCCCCAGAAAAGCATCTCCATGCAAATAAGCCCAGGAGCCCTGAGTCTGCCGACTGAAACATTTCATCACTGTGTCTAGATGAGTAAAAATTAAAACTTGTACCACGTCGTGTTTATCGGTTATCCTATTATATACGCAGTTTGTTAGTGTAAATATTTTACCATGACATTAAGGATTCTTCTTAATCATAATTATGATGGCTGTCATCATTTTTCATCCTGTGGCTGTAATAGATTTCATCAATTTCCTACCTTTGGCATTTGGGCACTGTTTTCTTTTATCACTATTATAAATAATGCTGTGATGAACATCCTTATGCAGAAATCTGTGTTTGCATTTGTGATTATTTTCTTGGGCGTAGATTCTTATAGGAGAGGAGGATGACTACTGAATCAAAAGCCATAAGGTTTTTTTATTTCAAAGATTTTTGATGCATGTGGCAAAATTCCTTCCTGGGGAGTGTGTACCAATTCATGATTTCTTCAGCAACGAGTGAGGATTCTGGTGTATTCTGCTATTCTCTTTCAAAATCACATCAAACGTGTCTGCATGTTGCTACAGAGACTTTATAACCATTATTTGTAGTGGCTGCATGAAGCTTGATTGCAGTGATGTGCTATAATCGTCCTCTCTCAAAGAGGTTGCTAATTGATGCTGTTCATGCTAGGCTCTCCCTGACCCTGCCAAATGGAGCGCCTCCATCAAGTCACAGCTGTCTGGAAGCCATCTGGCCCTCCAGGGCTGTTCTGTCAACTTTCCACATCCATGGGCAGCATGTCTTAGGCACATACTTTTCCTTTAATGATACTCCAAGAAACAGGGATTTCTTGGAGCAAAATCCAGCCCACATAGGCAACACTGATCTTTGGCCAGGACAGAAGATATCTCAACTAGGGCCATTCATTTCTGCCTGAAAAGAAAGAGCACTGGAATGAGAGTCAGAAGATTTAGGATAAGACCTGGAATCTCTTTTTCTGGCAATCGGGAGTTTTCTGGTTACAGTGGATAGAAACCTAACTCATGCTACATAAACAAAACAAAAAAAAAAGGTAATTTATTATTTCCTATATAGCATTCTTTGTTATCTGCAGGGCATATAACAAACCCTGTATAGACTGCTTTTTCCTATGCATACACACCTATGATAAATTGTAGATCATAAATTAGGCATAGTAAGGGATTGCCACAATAATCATTAATAATAAAATAGGATAATTAGAACAATATATTATAATAAATGTCATATGAATAGGTGTCTCTCCCTCAAAATATCTTACTGTTCTGTACCTCCCCTTCTTCTTGTGATGATACGAGATGATATCATGCCTTTGTGATGATGTAGGTCTTGTGATGCAGTGTTTAGGCTACTGTTGACCTTCTGATGATACATAGGAAAGGAAGATCATCTGCTTTTGGTCCATGGTTGACCACGGGTAACTGGAACCACGGAAAGTGAAACCATGGATAAGGCGGGTGACTCCTGTAAATGAAGATATCAAGAGATTTAGTTTCAGGTGTGGCTGGATCTAGGCTTTCTCATAATGCTGCAGCCTTGATCTTGTTTTCCAATATCTCCATTTTTCGTCTCTCTACGTTGGTTCAGAAGACTGTCCTCTTAGAGTCTATCACAAAGATACTCATAAATGCCCAATAAACCATGGCCCATGGGCCATATTTTCCTTGCTGCCTATTTTTCTAAACAGAATTTTATTGAAACAGCCATACTTATTTGTACATGCATGGCCTATGAGTGCTTTTGCTCTAAAGCAACAGAATTGAATAGTTGTGAGAGAGACTGTATATAGCCTGTGAAGCTGATAATATTTGCTATGTGGTCCTTTATAGAAAATTTTTGCTGTCACCTGCTCTAGTAGAAAGGTATTAATCCTTGTTCTCAAAAATTTTTCCATACTTGATCAATTATTAGCTCCCCAGCCACCCTCTCATTGTTGGTTTCATATCATGAGTTTTATCTAACCTTTTGAATCTTGGGTCCTCTTCTTTGGATATTCTAACTGTATTAGATTGTAGTCATTTTAAAATATTTTCCTTAAAGGGAATCTTGACTCTTAATATTAAACCTTAACCCTAAACCCTAACTCTAAAGTTAAATGTTAACACTAACCGTAATCCTCAGAGAACTCTGGGGCTTTGGGTGTGATTAACTGTCATCTTAGGATAAACTTCATCAGCCGTGCTAGTCAATGGATAATGTGTTTTTTGCACTGAAGGAGGGGAAATGAGAAGAGTTATATTTACAATTTAAAAAGAAGTGCATTAGTCATTGGAACGGTTTTGTGTTGCCACAGGCACTTGCAGGTAAATAATTATTTTAAGCAAGTGACACACATGTTCCTTTTATGTCAGTATGTACATACAACACCTGACTCATTTTCAGAAATTTGTAGAGCTCTCATGTTGAGAACAAGTGCCCTTTAGTGTTTCTGGCCATGTCACAATGGAATTTTATCCCCCCGAATCCCAGTTGATGCTGTTAGGACTGCCCGGCTTAAGTCGTGATTTTCTGACATCCTGGGTCAACAAAAATGTAAATGGAAACTGTAGGAAAAGAAAGAATATATCCAAGAAGATATAGGAAAGGCGAGAACAAGATGGGAGGGTGGGAAGAATGGGAAATAATCAGATAATAGGCCCCTGTCACCAATCTGATCTAATCGATTCTCTGCTTTGAATTTTTCAATGGCTGCCCAATGTTCACAGCATAAAGGCCAGGGATTTTGATGGCACACACAGCCCAGCATCTTCTTGCACTATGCTACTCTGGAATCCTGTATTTCACTGCTACATAAGTGTATGCAGTTTCCCCGGTGCTCTGTGCTCTGTCATGCTTCTGTGCTTTGTCCATGTTCTTCTCTCTTTCTGGAATGCTCTTACTCTTTTTATCTGCCTGGGTAAATCTTGCCTGTCCATCAAGATCCTGCTCAGGTATCATCTTCCATCAGGCTTCCTCTGACCCCTTCCATGCTCCTCCTCTGCACCCCATGCAAATCCGTCACAATGCTCATTTCTTCATCCAGCAAGCATTTCCTGAGCTCTGCTCTGTGCCGGGTGCTGTGATAGATGGTGAAGATTAACAGTCGGTATACCATCTCAATGCGAAGTAGTTGTGGAAACAAATAAATCACCCGGAAACTACCCAACCACGCTGTGATATGGGAGATTCAAAGGGCTGTGGGCCACGCAGGGCGGCAGCCCGCCCCGAGCCTGGGGGCTGAGTTTTCTAGGAGGTCCAGCAACACAATGGAAGTGTGAGGGCACAGCAAGAGTTTGAAACCTGGAAGGCATAAAAGCAGTTCAGGAAGGTTTAATTGTGGAGGGAGTTAGGCAGGAGCCAGGTCACGAAGGGCTTTTTTAGCCAGTATTAAGTGTCTGGATTCTGTCCTTAGAGCTGTGGGGAAACCACTAAAAGTTTTAAGCGGGAGAGTCACGTAATCACATCTTGGGTATATTTGTTTTATTTTTGTATCGTCTCCTGCACTAGTAATGATATCAGCTAATGTTACTGGAGGATATCGTGAGAAAGATGTGATGTTGAAATCTTTATATAGACCATCTCACTTAAGACTTGTTCCTGTTTTATAAGATAGGTACTGCTGTATTAACTTATTATTTCATCAAGGAGAGATTTGGAGAGATTAATTACCTTGTTAAAAGTCATGCTTTCATCCACTGGAATAATTCTGTACTTTATAATTATCTAAAATTTAAGATATTCATAGTCACTACTCAAGAGAACTTGGAGCACGCGTTTGCTTATGCGATCTTACTCATGCATTTGACATTCTTAGAACTCTTGTAAAGACTTCATTTCCATTTCATGAATGGTGACCCTAAGAAAGTGATTTGGCCAGGTCCTCCCAGGCATGGCCTCAGTCTCCCTGGAAGCTAGGCTCTTGAGGATTGCTCCTATATATTGCTGGTCTTTATGTCTTTGGCTTTACTGCACCCCTAAAGCATCTGGCTATAGGGGTTATGGTGGGCATGTGGCTGCATTATTGTCTTAATACAGTGAATCGAAAGAATAAGGTTCCCTTCTCATCCTTGGGAGAGGAGTGGGCTGGGTGACTGGTGGGGCTGGAGGCATCCCAGAGGCCATGTCCATTGGCGTGCCTATCTGTTGTGGGTGGAGGAACAGAGCGCCTCAGGTTTGGACAGGTGAGACCCAGTCACCCATGAGTTATAGTTGCTGCATTACAGAGAGCCTGTGCTTTCTTCTTTTAATTCCTCCTTTCTTCTGTTTCCCTTCTTTTTGCCTTTTTGCTTCTTTTTCCTTCCTCATGTTCACCCTCACTAACATGATCACCATCAACAAACACATTAGCATCATGATCACTGCTTATCAAGGTCTCACCGTCGCACTGTTGTCTTTGTCATCCTGATTGCCATCATCATCCTTGTCATCTACCACCACATCCACACCAGCACATCATTGTGTCATTGTGGTCTATCTTTGCATTATTGTTTCTGTCATTGTCATCGCCACTGTCCTCAATTCCTTTTCGCCGAGTGCTTGCCCTGTGGTGACCACTGTCCTGAGGACTCTACACGCATTATCTCACAACATCTACAAAACCCACTTTTTTGCATGGTTATCCTCTTCTTACAGACGACACACCTGTCTCAAAGAGGTGGCATAATTTTTCCAAGGTTGCCAAATAGTCACCACTCTCAGCATTATCTTTTCGAAAGAATTAAGACTCATCCCAGTGACACCAGAAGTTTCAGTTTATTTTTAGGAATTAAGGAAATTGCAAGATTGGGCTTTTATGCTTTGTGAACTGGAGGCTGCTATGAATCCAGCAAAGGAGATTTAGGGTTATTATTCTCTGGCGACAGTTGTTCCCTAATTCAAAAGGGCTGTTCTTCTTTTGACTAATCGTTAAATTTATGTTTATGATTATTATTTCTAAAGGGAAATTTAGAGTTGAACTGTTTCAGATAATAAATCAGAGCCACGATTCAGATGAGGATTTGCCTGATTCCAGTGCCTGCATTCCCAGCCCCTTGCTGTCTCACTCCCCTTGGTGATTATGCCAAATGAAGTCCCACGATTCACAGGCTTATGGTTATCTACCTTACCAGTGCACCTATTTGGCTCCCTATACTGTTAGAGTACCCCACGGCAACCAGGAAATTCTGAATTGGTGGCCTCATCTCCCAACTCTACCCCTTATCCTTCCTCAGACATCATCCAGCTTTTATAAGAAGATAGTGTAATATGGTGGAAAGTTGGGAATTCAGATCCTGGCTCTAATACTTACTGGCTGGCTAACTCGTAACACTTTACCTCCATAGTCTTGAATTTCTTCATTCTTCATGTAAAAAATAGAAATAACACCAACTACTCCATAGAGATGTTGTGGAGCTTAAGTGAGAATCCATATACACTGTCTGACATGTATTAGATGCCAATGAATGTTGACATGAACTCACCACAGTGGACTTGCCCTTCCTTCTCTCTTGCCTGCGGAACCTTGCTGAAAGCCTCGTTGACATCTTTAATGTATAGGACGGGGAGGGATCCAGCTGATGGATCTGAATGGGTCAGTCTATGGCTAGCAGAGAGTTTTTGGCAAGTCAGCTAGCTTGGCTTGGAATCATTTCCCCTGGATTTTAACATCCAGATGTCAGCTACTAACTTATCCTACTCTTTGAGTCCTCCTTCCCACCTCCCACATAAAAATCTACTCAGGTGAGAGAGAATTAAGAAGCCAAGCAGAATTTACTGAAGATGTTATAGTGAGACAGGGAGTGAGTGTATATCACATTGCCCATAGGAAGCACATTGAAAAATCCCCAAGTCTCTTAACACTCACATCACCTGTGTGTCTGTCTTTCCTGACGCCCAGTGCAGTGCCCTGCATCCCTTCTTTTCTATTATCAGAGCAATTCTTCTCTGCCCCAAACTTGCAAATTCAACTCACAACGATGCTTGGCAAAATAAAAGAACCTAAGGTAACTGTGATCACTGTTTATCCAAGGCACTTTGGTGTTCTTGTGTTGTGACCTGTGCATGACTTTTGGAACCTCATGCCGTACCCCAAACTATTAATCACAGGGTCTCCTAAACAGATACAATGCTCTCTTCATGAGTTTATCATTCCAGTAGGTAGGTGGATAAGATCTGGCTACACTTCATTACATGTAAAATGAGGGTGTTAGTGGATTCCAGACAACTTCAGCAGTTAAGTCTGTTTATACTCAATAAATTAGGGGCCTTGGGTCCTATTGGGGAAAAGAAATTCCATGGTGGTTTCAATATTTGTTTATACATAAGTCTCTGAATCAGACCCTTCCTGGCTTGGATGTAATTTCCTTGGAAGTGAGCTCAGTATGTATCAGCTCCATATAGTGTTCTTATTCTTGTCCCGTGCAGACGCATACAAATGAACTTGGGAATTCGGGCCCATTCATGACCTTATTTCTGCTTTTTCTCTCCCTGATCTATTTATTAATTAATTAGTTGAATAATTATACACATTTATAGGGCACCATCTTTTTGCTAGGTACTGTGTTAGATGTGAGAAATATGGGAAAGAAAGGTAGACACAATGACTGCCTTTACAGTCTTTGTGTGTGTGTGTGTGTGTGTGTGTGTGTGTGTGTGTGTGTATGTATATGTATACATTAGTCAGATAATCACACAAATAAATAAGGATGAAATTGTGGTATGTGCAATGAAGGAGAAGCCTATAATAGGAAATCTATCCAGTTGGAGATGTCAGGAGTTTCCTAACCTGTGCCTCTGTCTCCTGTTTTGAACCCTGACCTCTCTCTGTGGACTTAAATTTTCTGTTCTCTGGGAGGTCACAGTAGTCTCATTTTGTGAGGTGAGATAGAAAGACATAAAGAGATAAATGCAAATAATGGAAGTGGCAAGTTCCAAAGGATAATACTGGAAGTGGCACTCACCGAGCCTGGAGGTAATCAGGGAAAGTGTCCTTGAGGAGGTGATGCCTGGGCTGAGTTTTGAAAGGCAATGAGGAGCTAGACCAAGAAAATAGAGAAGGGGAAGAAGGGTGGTCCGGGCAGAGAATATCGCATGAGCAAAGGTTCAGGAAAGAGAAACAACTGTGGTGTAGGTGTGAGTGTGAATACAGGAGATTTCATGGAATGGTGAGCAGTGAGGCTGAGAGGGCAGCATTGGCCAGAACCCCCAATCAGAGCTGAGCTGTCACACAGAACATGATCACAGAATTCTGTACAGAAAGCTGGAATGTCAGCCTTAGCCATCCCAGACATTCAGCCGCTTCATTCCAGGCATCTCTTTAAACTCTTATTTGTGGAGCCCCATTTTCTCATGGCTCTTTGTCCAAACATCTCTCCCTACTTAGCCAGGTAATCTGTCCCTTCTCTGACAGTAACAAGGATGTGCATCTTGGGAGAGGCTGCCCAGAGTGGCCAGAATTACGCCAGGGGGCGAGACAAAGGTGGAAGTGTAAATCACACAAGAAATATTGAACTTTGGAAGCCAGTGAACAATAATATGCCACTTTATTCCACTCCTGCCGGAGGTTTATATATGTTACTGTCACTTTTATACTGTTCTCCACCACTGGTAATTTTCTCTCAATCTAATTTTTATTTCCCAAGGGTCTAGCAAGGTTAAAAGTGCTGGAAAACCAATGACTATTCTTTTGCCAAGGGATAGTAAATTAAATTAACCATTGCTGGTGGCCACCTCTGGTCAGAACTATTTCTATGTAAATAGGCGTAAACCCCTCAGGGTATTGCTGCAATTATTAGTTGTTCATTCCAGATGTTGACCATAATATGAGAGGTCATGAACAAAACTGGGAACCGGGGGAGGAATTTCTGCCTGGTCTTAAATTTTACTGGCTGGCTTTCTATAGCTCAAGCACCACTAGTCAGTGGTGAAACCTTCCCTGCAAGCTTAGTGAGTTGAGAGTCTGAAGGTGAATTTGTTCTTGGTCCCAGACTGACAGTGAAAACAGGAATGGAAGGGTTAAACCCTAATGACTGGGCATTGGTTGGCATCTTGCCAGACTCTGTCCAATCAGAACAGTTGAAATTTGCATACTGCTTCCTGGATGGCCAGCATAAATTATTTCAACAACAGACTCCTCCCCTCAAGATGGGAGTGTTCGCAATGATTTTTTCTAGAGAGAGACTCTCTTTTGAGGGACATTTGCAGGAACAAGAAAGCTTCCCACTGAGTGACGGGATGTTTGTGGAAAACATAAGAGCCCTCTATGCCAACTTGTGTTGGTTGTCTTTTCACTGTCAGAGGGTTACAGAGGATTGCTTTAAAATGGCAAGTTCCAGGGCTTCAGTCCATTCCCAGCTCCCTTCTTCCCTTCCTTTTCTTCTCCAGGACTGAAGGGCCTTCATTCTGGCACTCCTCTTTAATCTACTATCCTTCTCTCTTTATAACTGAATGATTTCCTGGCTGCCTTCGTTATTTATAGCCTGTGTCTGTGCTCTTAAACCCACGCAAATGGCTTACTAAATCAAGCCCCCCAAGACAGGAATTAAGGAAGGAAAAGGGGGCTTAATGAAATAAAAGACAGAAGGTAGGAATCGTCTTAGTATCTCAGCCTTCTCTCCATTCTGCCCTTCTTGGCCTAGCGTAGGAATCTCTCAGAGGTCCTGGAAGGTCTACTTCTGGGCTGGATGTTGTTCTTTTAATGACTCATCTAGCACCATGATTGAGCGGAATGGTTTATTAATTTCTCTGATCTCTTCTGAAGTATTCTGAACTTACTGAGAGAGGTGGTGCTTTGAAGACTGGCTGAAGCCCACTCAGTCTGTCTCCGCTCCAAGATCGTTCTGAAATAGACACCTGGGGATTTTAGGGCCACGTTATCTTGGCCCCACTAGAATTGTTGTCCTTAAATTTCCCGTAGGCACTGTTCTTGGCTTTCATCAAAGGCTGAGACACTGCTTCAGGGAACCCAAGATTATTCCCTTTATTGAGAATTTTGTCTGTCCTGTCTCTCTGTGGTTCCTTTGGAAGCCCTGTATGAAAAAAGTGTTAGAATTAATTCCACGTCCTTGTGCATAGTCCAGCCAAAGGAATAGTGGAAGCTGATGTCAAGACAGAATTTGCTTGCCAAATTGTATTCCTTTCTTTGGCTCCATCTTCCTGCAGGAAGGGGTGCCTTCTCCCTTACATTAGGCACAGTTAGCTTGCCGGCATCCGCCCACAGAGCTGCTTCTACCCATACAGGGGTAAATTTGTTGCTAAACAAGGATAAACACACTCTGTGCTCAGTAAGAGGAGCCTATCCATGGGAGCAGTGTGCGGTGTGCGTATGGAGGGTAGGATGTGGGAATGACGTTATTAGTTCTTTCAGAGACACTTTGTAGGTTAGTGGTAGCACTTGTTCAAGGGCCAGGGGGAAAAAAATGTCTGCATTCCCTAGGGAATCATTTAAGGGCAGGGTTTCCCTTTATACCTTGACTGCCAGGGGGCTCAGAATCAAATGACTTATTTGGAATAAATGTGTATGGTCTTGAGATGTAAGTCTCTGTGTTATATTTTACCCAATCTTATCCTAACTTATGAGTTCTAACTTCATGTTTCATTTTTACCAAATCAGTATCGTAGATACTCTTTGGCAGCAAATTAAAAAAATAAAATGTTATGGCAAAAGACAGTAACCTGAAGAATGAATGGATCCAGATGTTCCCAGGACAGAGTGTTTCCTAGCGCACAGGAAACACTTTCGCTCTCCTCCCTCCAGTTCCCTGCAGTGTAAGTAGTCTGTCCTTCTGGGCTGGCTGGACACCTGGAGTGACATGAGGCACTTCACATTACACCTAGTGGTTTGCCCATCCCATGATAAACAGGGCAAATGAGAGTAAATGTCATAATGAATTAAAGGGATGGGGACACTGTTTAACTGACATTAAAACCGAATTCAGTGGGGGAAAATATTTTCCCACAGACATCATAAAATTATTTCGGAAAGAGATTTCTGGTTGGAGGGGAAGCCCCTTTTGTCACTGTCTCAAGCGGAGGAAGCACCCTTCCTTTAGCTGACCACCTCTCTCCTTCACCCCAACAAGTAAGAAACTTATGAGAATGTTCCCCAAAGCAAAATTCCTGCCAAAATTGCTTTAAACACTGAGTCAATATCATTTAATTGTACATCCCTCTGCACAAATCAAACAAACCAGCCAGATACATATGCGCGTGACTTTATTCGTACAGGCAGTTTAAGAGTGTTTCTCTCGATACTGGTGAAATTGGTATAAATGAACTGTGGCCACATCCTCCTTTAAATGGTGCCCACGTGTTAGGCTGCAGGGTTCATAAATTAGCCTTTTGGAGAGTTCAATCATAATCGAATATGCTTAATATTCACACATTATAATTTGAACATTAAAGATCTTGAACAAAGATCATGATCTTGGAAGGTATTAAATTAAAAAAAAATACTCCCCCAGAATTGCATTTATTAGCTCCTGATTTCTGATTTATGTTTCATTAGCCTGTGGTGATAAGTATGGAACCGTATAAAAGCAAAGCACGAATCCCCATTTTGGAACATTAAATCCAGATTTTTGACGATAACCTATTTTTGTGCCTCTATTAGGGGAGCGTCAGCTTGTACCCACATCCAGTTATTAATCTGTGAAATGTTTTCTCTCTGGTGTGTTATGTTCTTTCCAAGTCTGCTGCACTTAACTGTCACCGACTAAGTGGGTTATTAAATGGGAGCGAGAAATGAATCAATCAAGTATATTCAAATGCTCAGTCTCCAGCATTGTTCTTTGACTTCATTATTTAGGCATTAAATTCCGTGCAACACCGGATGTAATTGTCAATACAGAGGGGCTTGATTTGTGGGGGATGAGTTCTCTTTGGCAATTATGGTTTTAGGTTTACAAGCCCACCAGAAATCCTTGCTACGTGATCACACCATTAGCATGGCTTCTGTAATCACATCTTTCAGTGGGATCACAGCTGGCTGTGTTGGGGAGCTGACATTTTCCTTAAGGAATGGAGCTGGGCTCTGCAGAGGTACGTGAAACCATGTACACACCTGGCCACTGGTTACCCAGTGCTTTGGTGTCAGTTTATCCTTGGTGTGATAAGGCAACTCTTTCGACTCTTTTTACCCAGCTTAGTCAGAAGGAAAAACTTAATGATGCATAACATGAAGAGCCAGGCTGCCTGGGTTTGAATCCTAACTCCATCACTTCCCAGCTGTGTGACCTGTGTGACCTTGGGCAAGTTACTTAAACTCTCTGTGCCTCTGTCTTCTTATCTGAAAATGAGGCTGGGGCGCCTGGGTGGCTCAGTCAGTTGAGCGACTGACTTCGGCTCAGGTCATGATCTTGCGGTCTGTGAGTTCGAGCCCCGTGTTGGGCTCTGTGCCGAAAGCTCGGAGCCTGGAGCCTGTTTCGGATTCGGTGTCTCCCTCTCTCTCTGACCCTCCCCCATTCGTGCTCTGTCTCTCTCCGTCTCAAAAAAATAAATAAATGTTAAAAAAAAAAAAAGAAAATGAGGCTAACACTAGTATTGTGCTATTTTGAGTTCCCTCAGAAGCAGACACGGAGATGGAGATTTGACTACAAGTAATTTATCTCAAAGGTTCAGAGAACATAGGTCGGGGAGTAGGGAAGTGAGACAGGGAAGGGAATGCAGCCAGAAAGCGTGTATTATTCAGTCAGTTGCCACTGAGGCAGCCCAGAAATCAATCTGGGTGACTCTGGTCGACACTGTATAACCCACAGCTCAGAGTTACCCGCCACCCCCCCCCCCCCCGGAAGGATGAGTGAGCTGGGGTATTAGTCATGTGTGGAATGATGTTCCCACGGGAGGAACAGCAGAGTATGTCCCGTGGAAGGGCAAAGCAAGCTTTGGCAGCCCAAGAAAGCCCTGGCAGAGAAGCAGGTGCCAGACGCTGGGAATTGGCTTGTGTACCCTGCAGTGATACAAGTGAGGGCCCCCCACCCCCCAGCCCCAGCGTCTGCCTCAAGTGCCTGCCTCCTAGGGTCATGTCGAGGGCTCAGCGAGTCCTCCAACTTTATAGAGTTCTCAAAACAGTCAAGCTTTAATAAGTCAGCATAAGCATTTACTGCCGCCTCCCTCATGGGGTTGGCATGAGCCCTGAACAAATTGCGTAAGTAAAGCCTGAATCGGCACAGTGCCTGGCACAGATAAAGTGCTCAGCAGATGTTTGTGAAACAAAATACCATCCTTTATAGGTAACTCTGTGCCATTCTTTTATTAGTTTATTTACTCCTGTCTGCTGGCCCTTGCTGCTCAGTGTTAGTGGCGTTGTGACATGGAAGCAGTCAGAGGAGTGAAGCTAGCACGTGGAGCTAGCCTCGGGGTCACGGCATCAGAGGCACAGAGGCTGGAATTTGGCTGCTTCTCTTACTTGCTTTGAGACCTCAGGCAAGATGCTCAACTCTCTTGAGCCCTAGTTTTCTCACCTGTGCATTGGGTGTCATAAAAGCCCTTTCTCAAAGGCATGTTGTGAGGACAAAATAAATGAGTCTTGGGAAGGTCTGCAAAGTGCCCAATAAGTAGTAGAGGGCAGCAGTCATCATGTTTATTCTCATTATCAGTAATAGTAGTAATAGAAAGTGGCAGACCCAAGATTTGAACCTGGGTCTGTCTGACCATATCACACGCATTGCATTTGACTAGGTGACCTGGTGGGGGTGCTTTAGGAGGTGGAGGAGCAGCTTCAAAAATAGCTCCCAAGGGTCCCCACCTCCTGATATTCATGCCTTTGGGTAATGCCCTCCTCCTGAGTATAAGCTGGCTTCCGATAAATAGATCACCAGAGAAGGGGTGGCATGGCATCTCCCAGGTCAGGTTACACAAAGGTTAGGTTGTCTCCGTCTGGATTGTACTCTCTTTCTCCCTTGCTCCCCGCTTTGAAGCCGGTTGCCTTGTCGTGCGCGAACAGTCTGATGGGGAGCCCACGTGGCAATGGCTCTGGCCAACAGCTAGCGAGGAGGTGAGGCCCGCAGTCCAGCTGCACTGAGGAACACGTCAGTGACAGCCACGTGAGTGATCTAGGAAGTGGAGCCCTCCCCGGTCAGCCCTAGATGGCTACAGTGCTGGCCAACATCTCGACTAGAGCCTTGTCAGAGACTGAGTTAAAGAACCCAGCTAAGCTGTGTTTGGATGCCTGGCCCACAGAAACCGAGACGATAAACATTGTTTTTTGGCGCTAAGGTTTGGGGCAATTTATTAAGCAGCAATAGACCGTGAATACAGGACGTATTAATTTCCTCTGGGGTTTCTTCTATTTCAAAGAATTGATAATAGTTAATGTACAGGTTTATCTGTTATCCCAGCATGAGTGGGAGTTATAATCCTTAGGTCTGGCTTCTCAGTGTCCTAAAAGGCCAATTCCCTTTTGTTCTAATGGGGCCTTGAGGGAGAAAAGTCAACATTGTCCATTGGCTTCTGGCCTTTTCTATCCATGGAACCGTTTGTTTGAATCACATGTTTTGGGGAAGGTCCTCTGTGGAACCTAGACCAACAAGATGGTGCCCCGGTGGGAGGAGTAGAGAGTCCTGGAGACTGGTTGGTCCCGAAAGGCTCCTCAGAGCACAGGTTGAAAGCCACTGTGTAAGCCTTATTTTTGAATGGAGAGACCTGGGTAGTAACATAAAGTAAACACACACTCTGATCACCCCCATTTCCCAAGTTGGTGTATACTCTGTGTGCACGGGAACCTGAGCCAGGAAGCCCTGCTCTTAGATGCGAGGTCTTCCAGAGAATCGAGTCTGGTCACTGCATGGATGTCAGGCAGCATGCAGACCCCCTTGGGCTCCACTGTCTCTGTCTTAACATTGGAAACTTCCAAATGCTTCAGTGAAGAGAGTGAGAACAAAAATACAAGGCTGTGACTGGAGGGGTTGAGTGGCAACCGGGAGGGAAAAAGGAGTGGCTCCAAGTGGAAAGGGCTCGCTCCCCCTATTGAATGTGAGAAACTTGGTCCACTGCAGGTGGAAACATGACCCAAGGACATTTTAGGTGAAGATGCATTGAACAGGTGGATGCAGCATGTGTTTGCTGAGCTTTCCTGAGGAGCAGAGCTACCTAGGGGAAAAGTTCCAGAACGTATTCCTGGGTTCCACGTGAGATAGACTGAATAGCAGAATCTCTAGGGTGGGTGACTGACGCTATCGATTACACATATGCCCTGGATGATGGTTGCCAGGCAAGTGGGGATCCAGGCGCACTCATTCCTGGCTTCAGCATCTCTTCATCCATCCACTCATCTGCTCATCTATTTAACCCATCAGCATAGGGCCTTGTATTTGTCAGGCACTGTAACGGCTGCCAGGAAGTGCACCGAAAAGCAACAGGCAGTCCTTGCCTTTTAGGAACCTGCAGATGGGTGTGGGAACTGGCCAGGAAGAATCCTTTACAAGGTGGCATGATAAGATAAATCTGCGACAAGAAAAGAAAAGAGCAAAGGCAACTAATATGTACCGATTGCCCCCACCTGCCTAATTTAATTCTGCTCACTAATTCTTCCTACCTGGTTATTTAAAGTGAAAATAATATAATTTAAATACGTCCTTGCACATTCTCTCTCAGGGATAGTCCTGTTCATCTGACTGTTCTGACGATTTCAAAGGGACACGTGGCCCCTTTACTCCTGGAATTCTAATTAGCAAGCCAGGTGGAATTGACTGGATTTTCATACATCCTTTCCCACAGAAGGACTTTGGCCAGAATCTCCGTTTTCCTGCCTGCTGTGTTCCTTCCCCAGTGACAAAAGTATTCAAAAGTACCACCAGCCTCAGGAAATGAGCCCCTTGAGGCAAAATGATCAGCCTTGGCCTCAAACTGCTTTCAAAAGGTTTGCAAACAATACAACTGGGAAGGCTGAGGATCTGGACACATTTCCTTCTTTTTTCCCTTTTTAACAAATGATTGCATCCAACTGTCTTCTGAAGATGAGTATTTCTGCTGGGCAGATTTGCTTTGTAAATTACAGCCTCCAGAGCCTCCTTTTTTTTTTTTTTCTCTTCAGTGAACTGGGAATTAGACATATTAGCAATCAAATAAAATGTGAGCATTCTTGACAAGTTGGAATTCTGAGAATGTGGGGGCTCAGAGGTACAGAACATGGTATCACATTCGTTCAGCACATGTTGGTGGGGATCGTCTGGGGGTGGGGGGATGACGTACTGTGCTAGCGATGGAATCATGTAGCAGTGACCAAGGGAGACGGGCCTCTGCCCCCAGGGGCTACAAGTCGAGGGGTGAGAGAGCTTTCACGTAACTGATAAGAACAGGATCTGTAAGTGCCAAGATGAAGAAGGCTTGCAGTGAGCAAATTTAGTGAGCATCTCCCCACTCAGTAATGCCAAGCCTGTTTCCAGGTGCAACGAATATAGCAGTGACCAAAACAGATGAAAATCGCTATTTTCATTGTACATTTATTTCTGTCTGTGTCTATGCGTATGTGGGAAATACACACCATGTTTTTCTTACATGTTATTTGTCTGTCAGATGGTGAGTGGTGTGGAGAAAACTTTCAATCAAGGAAAAGGGGTAAGGAGTGTATGTGTTTTGTGTGCCCCCATGCATGCGTGTGTGTGTGTGCTGTTTGTCCAAGTACGTGCATATATGTGCACATTTGGTGGAGAATATAATTTTAGATTAGGTAGCTGTATTAGTTTTCTATTGTCGCTGAAATAAATTACCATAAATTTAGTGGCTTAAAATAACACAGTGCATTACATTGTGTTTCTGGAGGTTAAAAGTTGGAAATGGGTCAGCAGGCCTGCATCTTTCCTGGAGGCACTGGGGGAGAGTTCATTTTCTTGCCTTTTCTAGCTTCTGAAGGCCACCTGCATTCCTTGGCTCATGACCCCTTCCTCCATGAAGAAGTGTCCCTCTCTGACCCTGACCCTCTTGCCTGTCTCTTATGAAGACCCTTGTGATGACATTGGGGCCACCTGGATAATCCAGCCCAAGCTCCTTAATGGCATCTGCAAAGGTCCTTTTGCCACGTAAGGCTCAGGGGATTAGGATGTGGGCATCTTTGGGGAGCCTCGTTCAGCCTATCACAATAGCCACGGAAAACCTCATGGAGTTTTGATCAAGCTCCTGAAGGAGAGGAGGGTGGGAACCATGCAAATAGCTGGGGTGAAGTGTGTCCTAGGCTGAGGGAATAGTAGGCGAGGTCGGAGAGTAACTGAGAAAGTTTGAAGAACAACATGGTGGCTGGGGTGTCTGGAGCAGAGGGCAAAAATGGGGAGAATGGAGTGCATAGGGTCCAAGAACTGATGGGGTCAGTTATGTGTAGTCTTTGTAGAGGAATTAGCTTTTACTCTGAATGAGATAGGGTTCCCACTAGACACTGGGTTTGAGAGCTGTGTTTGTGGGGAGCATCTATGTCAGACTGAGAGGGTGAGGGGGCAGGGGATTCTTCTCCGAGGAAAGAAATTATAAACTGAGTTCTGCAGGGTTCCCAGAGATACTACTCTTCATTATAGATAACATTTGGTACATGCTTTGTGTCATCAACTACACTAAACACTTTGTATGTGGACCCCATGTCATTGTTTACTGCTAAAGGAGTCCCTCACGCCACATGCTGCTTTGTGGCAGATAGATTGATTATTCTTTTACAGAAGGGGAAACTGAGGCAGGAGGTTTAGTATGAGGGCAAATAGCTAGAATTTGACCCAGGGTCCTTCCAGCTCCAGAGTCCAGACTTTTTTGCTCTTTCATTTTATTTGGCTGCCTCAACTACTTACTTAGTTGAGTGGGGAATGCAGGTCAGCCTGTGTGACCACTGGTACTTGGGAAGGTGCAAGGCAGGCCCGTGTCAGCCTTGCTTTTTTTGTTGTTTTTGGAAATCGGAGTGCAAGGAGCGAGGTAAAGGGAGCAGAAACATATCAGGAGAATCTGGAGCCACTATGTCATGTCCCATTTATCTCTTCATTGGGACACCAGGCAGGGAACGGGCCAGAGGTGGGCACGTCTGTGGTAGGCAGCCTAGGTGAGTAATGCTGGGGATGCGCCAGGCATACTCATTCGTCGTGTCCTGACTGTGTGCCAGGTGCTGGGGGCTCGTGACAGAACAAGACAGACAGGGTCTCTGGTACCATGGTCCCTCGGGTTTGAGTGGAGGACAGACGGTATGCAAATGAGACTAAACACGATGGTGTGATGGAGAATAAGGCGGGGGGGGGGGACAATTTATTTATTATTATTATTTTTTGTAGTAATGTGATTTATTTTCTGTTTTAAAAATTTTTAATGTTTATTTTTGAAAGAGAGAGAGGGAAAGAGAGGGGGAGGGGCAAAGAGAGGGAGACACAGAATCCAAAGCAGGCTCTGTGCTGTCAGCACAGAGCCCAACGCGGGGCTGGAACCTCACAGGGAACTGTGAGATCACGACCTGAGCCAAAGTCAGTGCTCAACCAACTAAGCCTCCCAGGCTCCCTATTTTTTTCCTTTTTTTTTAAAAAAAATGTTTATTTTTTTATTTAGAAAGAGAGAGAGAGCGCAGGGGGGGAGCAGAGAAAAAGGAAAGAGAGAATCCCAATTATGCTCCGCACTGACAGGCCAGATGCCAACATGGGGCTCTATCCCACGAACTGTGAGATCATGATCTGAGCCAAACTCAAGAGTTGGATGCCTAACTGACCGAGCCACCCAGGCACTCCTTCTTTTCTTTTAATATTTATTTATTTTCAGAGAGAGAGAGAGAGAGAGTGCACATGTGGGTGAGAGGCAGAGAGAGAGGGAGAGGGAGAAGGGGAGAGAGAGAGAGAGAGAGAGAGAGAGAGAGAGAGAGAGAGAGAGAGAAAGAGAGAGAGAGAGAAAGAGAGAAATCCCACGCAGACTCCACGCTGTCAGTGCAGAGCCTTATGCAGGCTTGATCCCACGAACCATGAGATCATGACCTGAGCTGAAATCAAGAGTCGTTCCCTTCACCCACTGAGCCACCCATGCACCCTGAGAGGGGGCAATTTAGATGGGTGGTCAGGGATAGCCTCTCTGAGGAGGTGACCTTTCTTTGAGACCTGAAGGATAGGAAGCCACCAGCTATGGGAAAAACCAAGGAGAAAGTGTCCTAGGCAAGGGAACAGCATGCATGAAAGACTTGTGTTAAGGATGAGGTTAGTGGTTGGGAAATGGAAGTTGGCCCCTGGGTTGGGGCCGAGCGAGGAACCACTCTAGAGACCATCGAGCAGATGTCACCTTGCATAGGCCCCTAACCATGACAGTATATTGGGTTTTGCTCTAGGTGAGATGGGAAGACCCTTGGAGGTTCAGAGAGGGGAATCGACCTAATCTGATTTACAGGTGAACAGCTCACCCAGGTGTTGGGTAGGAGATAGTTTGAAAGAAGGGTGAATGGGAGCACAGTCATCCCGGTGACCTCAAAGGTGATGACAGTAGAGGTGGGGTGGAGCAGCTGGATTCCAGAAGTGAGGGGTGAGGGAACAGGAGGAGCCAAGGGTGGTTCTAAGATTTTTGCTTGAACGACTGGGGAGGACTGGAGGAGACAGCGGTGTGAAATTGGGGGAGGTGGGGAACAATGAGAATTAGAAGACTCACTTGGAACTAGGAAACCAGAAGTAGAAGTAAAGGTATGTAGTGAGACAGAGGAGATGAGCCGGATGAGGTGTATTTGGAGGAGGCTAAGGAGAAGGTCCACCAGGGCCGTCTCTGCATTCAACATTTTTGGCCACAAGCTGTGTGTGCCCAGGTGAGAGTCTCCCCCAAGCTCTTCAACTGTGTCATAGTCTCTGGCTTCAAGGAGTGGATGGGGGAGAGGGGAGGAGGACACCTGGCATTTTAAGGCCTTTGGAGAATAAGGAATAATAAAGGCTTGCCTGAAAGATGCTTCCAGAAGCCTCCAGAGGTGGGCTGCACTGGGGACCATTCCCATGCCAGTGGGGAGGCCAACACAAGCAGGTGTCCAGTGAACTGAGGGCCCATTTGTTTTAAGATAAGGAACCAGTTCTGTGGGTAAGGCGGGGTGAGGGGGTGGGGACTGTTTACAGCACAAAAAGAAGAGCAGCCTTGGGTAGGAGTTTGGGTTTTCCAAAGCACTTTCTGTTTTTCATTAGAGATGGTTTTCCTTTGTTTAAAAACCTCTTTGTTGAAGTATAATACGCAGTCACAAAAGCATATTTACCTAAGTGAGCAGCTCAGGGATTTTTCACAAACTGAATACACTCATGTAATAATCACCCAGAGCAGGAGATAGCACACTTTCCACCATATTTTTTTTTAATTTTTTTTTTAACGTTTATTTATTTTTGAGACAGAGAGAGACAGAGCATGAACAGGGGAGGGGCAGAGAGAGAGGGAGACACAGAATTGGAAGCAGGCTCCAGGCTCTGAGCTGTCAGCACAGAGCCCGACATGGGGCTCGAACTCACGGACTGTGAGATCATGACCTGAGCCGAAGTTGGACGCTTAACCGACCAAGCCACCCAGGAGCCCCTCCACCATATTTAAATCTCAAACTTTAAAGTATTTTTTTAATTTCAATACTAGATACTAGAATTATCTATTTTTTTGAGGTCTTTCCCATCAAGGGCCAAAATCAGGCACCAAATGCACTTGCTTGAGCTTCCCCAACAGCATGTATGCAAGGAGTGTGTGCCCTCTTGCTTGGTGCTCCCTTGATTCTCCCTGAATCCCATATCCCTCATCCATGTTGTGCTCCCTGGTAGGCCATCTGACATGCCCAGTGTTCTCAAATGAAATACTAGTATATATGTTTCTTGGGTTCTCTCATTGATCAAGGGCGTAGCCACCTTCTTAGAGCCTCCTCTTTATCCAAAGCATGTAGATGTACATGTGTTACCTTTCCCTTGTTCTAGGTCTGAGAAAATAATCTGGTGAAGAATGGACTGAATTAGTAATAGGGTCCTTTTAAAATTAATTAATTAATTTGGAGGGAGGGATCAAGGATCCTTTGGCTTGTGGGTTTTTTCTTTTCCTCTGAGGTTTGGATGTCCTGCCGGGTAGGTGGCGTGGGGCACTGCAGCATGGTGGTAAGGAGCAGGGACTCTGGAGTCAGTCCTACCTGGGCTCAGTTCCTCCCTCCAGTGGTTGCCAGGCAAATGAACTTGGCATTTTACTTAGCCTCTCTGAACCTCTGTTTTTTTCCATGGGTAAAATGGAAATCAGAAGAGGTACCCTCCTGGGGCTTCTGAGTGGCTCCCTCGGTTAAGTGGTTAAGCATCCAACTCCTGATTTCAGCTCGGGTCATGATCTCATGGTTGGTGAGATCGAGCTGCTCTGGGCTGACAGCACGGAGCCTGCCTGGGATTCTCTCTCTCTCCCTCTCTCTCTGTCCCTCCACCCCACACACTCTCCCTCCTTCTCTCTCTCAGAATAAAAAAAACAAAAAACAAAGACGAAAGCTAGAAAAGAAGAGATGCCATCCCAAAGGGCAGTTGCAGGGATGGAAGAAGAGATCACATGTGAAGTGTTTGGCGCAGTATTTTCATCACCACTAGAATGATAGAACTGATTATCGTCACCGAAGGGATAATAGTTGCCATTAGAACATTGGTAAACTTATTCTTGTTGTGTTGTTATTATAGTTATTATGACTCATGCCATTTGGCGGGTGATCAAGGTGGGACCTGGATTGAGTGACCTGTCCGCGGCCGCAGGGTGGTGATGGTCCCCTGACTCCTCCGCCAGAGCTCCTTGCGCTGAGCACATTTCCGCCATTAAGCACACCCAGGCCCCTTTCCCAGCCCATCTGGTCACGAATGGCAGGTCTGATGAAGCAGCGGGGGCAGCTGCCAGCCTGGGAAGGGAGACTGGGCAACCCTCTGTGCCGGGCATCATTTAATCAGATGACCTCCAAAGCTGGCTTTTTCAGCCGACCATCCGGCCTCCAGAAGAGCAGCATTAAGGAGTTAATGGGGCTTGGCGGAGGCGCCGGGCCATCTGTTCTTAATCACCCAAAGTGCACGAGGCCGAGGGCAGGCTGGCCTGGGGGCGGCTGGGCACTGCCAGCGAGGCTGAGTTGGCTGCCCTCTCTCAGCTGCTTGGCCTTGTGCCTCCCGGCAACCCCGGATTGCAGAGTCCCTCGCTTCACCTTCTCCCTGCTCTCCCACTCCTGGGTGTGAGAAGCAGAAGCTTATATAAGTACCAGAACTCCACGTGAGCAGAGGCAGAGCTGGGGAGCAGGAGGAGTGGGGTGTCTGGTTGGGTGCTGCAGACGCAGAGCCTGAGGCAGGGATTCTTGGGCAAGTGACTTATTTGGGGAGCACCCTCAGGAGGAAGCGTGGGCCCTGCCTCCATGCAAGGGGATGAAGAAGCAGTTCCCTGGAGTGGGGGGTGTGCAGCTGTGACCCGCCATCAGCCATTTTTCAGAGAAGCTGGGGGAGGGAAGCATCCACCAGAAAGGAAGTCTGGGTAGGGTACCAAGAGGAGGGTGGGGAGCCTATAAGGCAGACCCTTGAAAGACAGTTCCCTTTGGAAAGAAACCAGGCCTGCTGTGTGCTTCCCCACGCCTCCCCCAACAGGAAGCTGCATTATGTCCCTCACTCCTCAAGCCCAATCCATTCTGCTTTTCATCAGAGGCAGATGGAATAGCTGGTTAAGAGAATGGACTTGGGTGGCTCAGTTGGTTGAGCGTCTGACTCTTGATCTTGACTCAGGTCATGATCCTGGGGTCATGGGATCCAGCCCCAAGTCATGGATTCTTTCTCCCTCTTCTTCTACTCCTCTCCCCTGCTCGCTCTCTCTCTCTCTCTCTCTCTCTCTCTCACACACACACACACACACACACACACACACAGAAAGAGAGAGAATGGACTTGGCATACAGATTTGGGTCTTCTTTTCGCTGACCTTGGGAAGGATGCCTGATCATTCTGTGTCTCAGTCTCCTTGCCTATAAAATGGGAGTGATAGTACTTCCATAAATGGTAAGGAGTACCATTTGGGGCTTTTACCGTCTGGGGCTTTCCATAAAGATTTAATGATTTAATGGTGCTTGTAAATTACATAAAACATGCTGGTACTTATGAAATTCTTAATTGAAGGTGGTGGAGGGAGTATGATGGTTCTTCTTTCTCTTTCTCTCACTTCCTTTCCCCTCGTCATCCTCCTCTTTCCTACAAGTATTGCTGCTGGTGGTGTTGCTATCACCTGACAAGTTAATGGGCTTGGTTTGGAATGAGGCACAGTTCAGTTTAGGGGAGGAATCCAAACCCGTTCCCAGGTGATGCTGTGGTATTTCTAAGACAATCATGAAAACCCATGTTTGTGTGCATCGTGTGTGTGTAAGGAGAATCCTTGACCTCCCCCTGGGAGCAGAAAGTATCAAGTCAGGCAGCATAGGATTCTTGTGTGAGCTTTGTCTCCTATAAGCTGTGTGGCATTGGGCAAGTTGCTCATCCTCTCTGAGACTCACATTTCCTTTTTTTAAAAAAAGTTTATTTATTTATTTTGAGAGAGAGCAAGTGGGGAAGGGGCAGGGAGAGAAGGAGAGAGAGAGAGAGAGAGAGAGAAACCCAAGCAGGTTCTGTGCTGACAGCAGAGAGCCCAATGCAGGTCTTGAACTCACGAACCATGAGATCATGACCTGAGCCGAAGTCGAACATTTAACCAACTGAGCCACCCGGCTGCCCTGAGACTCAGATTTCTTGTCCATAAAATACCCAGTGTATTGATGATACTGGGAAGATTAAATGAGATGATGCCTTACGCCTGGGTCACGCACGCTATGGAAATGATGGCTTGGGCTTGTGTGGTGTTCTGGCACATCGTAGATGCTTAAAAACTAGTTTTTCTTCTCACATTAAATGCTGGTGGATTTGGATTTGATTTGAGTTCCACTGCTTCTGGCTTGGACTGTGGGCCATTTTGTTTATCTCTAGTGTCAGTTAGCCACAGCTTCAGGCCCCTTAGATTTGGGGGCCGTGGAGTCACCGTCTCTGCTGTGGTGCTTCTGACTGAGGCTGTAACTGCTCCAGGCTGCTGTGTGCTCAAGGTCAGAAAGACACGGGTTCAAAGCCTCCTGTGCCACTTTGTGAATGCTTAATCTTCCTGTTCCTGTGTCTTCATCTGGACAATGGAGCCATTAACGTGTTCTTTTCAGCACGCAGTTCAGCCCAGAACCTGTCTCATGGTGAAAGGAGAGGCCGTGCCAAATGGCGTCATCAGTGATATTGAGGAACTGCCTCTTTGTGCTTGTTTGATTAAAATGCTCAGAACTTTTTAGAGATTCTCAAATGTCAGTTCAGTAGGCACTGGCCGCCTCCATGCTCTGGTTGTGGGCTGGCTTCGTTTGCAGCCTTAGAACCTGGCTCATGAGTCCAGCTGCCTGGTGCACATTGCCGGATGGGAAGATGAGCCTGATTATGAGGGAGTGAGTGTTGCGTGGCCCTGTGATTGTGGCCGGGTTTGATGCCTGGGATCCCTGTGGTCTGATAGAGATGCTGCTGGAGATGAATGTCGGGTCTGTAAGTACAGTGCCGGGGACCTCGGCCAGTGTCACAGCTTGATTGTAAATCCACTACAGAGCTCCGAGTTGCTGTTCTGAAAATGGCATCCCTCCTCTCGGTCTGGCGGGAGCAGACATTGTCATTAGAGCTGTTTATCACATATTTCCAACTTTCCAGTCCTTTGCTAGATTATGTTTCCTTGTTTACTCAAAAGTCAGATGAGGACATATGACCTGCTGTGGGCTCAGGCAACCCCCGCGGACATGTGCCATGAATGAGAAAGCAGTTTGTTACACATCCCGTTGAGATTTGGGGTTTGCTTGTTACTTCAGCATAATTAATGTGTCCTGACTGATGACAATGGCTGGATGCATACAGAGGGTGGGGACTCTGCCTGACTTTGTGCACTTTTTCCCACTGCCTGGCACATGTAAGCTGTTGATCTGTACCTTGTTGGAGAATGAGAAAAACCTTGGAACCAGCAGATCTAAGTTTGATCCTGGCTTTGCCACTTGTCAGCTTCGTGAACTTTGGGAGTTCACTTAGTTTTTGTAATTCTTAAATGTTCTCATATTTGGAAATGAGAACACCGTGCCTTGCAATGCTACTTTAGGATTTATTCTGATAGGGTGCATGTTTCTGGCACATAGTAGGTCTCCAGTACATGACAGCTAACAAAAATCTTTTGCTTTGAACAGAAAAGGAAGGGAAGGAGGAGAGAGGACTGAGCCTGTATAATAAGTCTTTTCTCCTGTAACACGGAATAGGATGGGGAGGAACTTGTAGGCAGCATTAATGAGAGAATGAGACCCCAGCGGTGAGTGGCTCCAAAAGGGAGGAATGAGGAAAGGGGGATTGGATAAAGCAAGGCGCAGGCAGGTCTTTTTCCCCGGAGTCCGACAGACCTAATTCAAATGGCACGAAACATCCCCAAATATTTGAGCAGAAGCCATAGCTAGTCCGTTTTTAATTACCCTGCCAATAAAGATTCCTGGGCAGAACGGTCTTCGATGCACAGTAATGTTTTGCAATGTTTTTAGTAATTGGGTTAAGATAATTTATTAGAGCACTGACTGCATGTGTTTCAATAATTGCTAAGACTAGAATATTAGCCTTTCCTCCCTGAATGCAAATCACTCCCCAATGGGCCAGAGCATTGGAGGATGTGGTCTTGAATATGCGCATCATTCTGAGACAAATCCTGACAGCTGGACCACAGAAGCTATGGGCGAGTGTTTCTTCCAAGTTCTCTGAACTTCAGGTGCCATGATCAGGGGCTTGTTTTGCGGGCCAGGTCACAGACTGTGGTGGGTTGACCCGCTCCTGTTTCCGTTAAAATTAAGGGAGACTCCAGTGCAGATGGGAGGTGAGGGGAGTCGACCAGAGCCCCCACCAAGGTTGCTAGCAGCTTGAGACACATAGTTAATGGCCAAAACACGTTTTTCCCTCATCTCTTATTTTCTCTACTGAGCTTTTTGGGGGAACACAATCTAACCCTATTTAAGAGAAATAATCAGCAGAAGAATTAACAGAGGAATTGAGAAGATGAGAGAGTCTTGTCAGGGGAGGGGGCGTGTGTGCAATCAAGATTTAAAGGTAATAAATTTCCTAAGGTTAATTTGGTTTATCTGGCTTGAGCACAGCATGGGGGCGAGTGCAGGGGAGGGGTGGGGAGACAGAGAAGAACTCACTTAATAGAAGCTTTGCATTGTCAGGAAATAACAACAGTAGTGGGAGTTGTATGTATGGAATGTTTATGGGGCCAGACAGCGTCCCAAGCACACTATATGTATGCAATTCATTTAATGCTCACAACAACCCAATGAGGGGAGGTATTATTATCCCCGAGATGAAATTGGGTCTTGGAGAAATGAGGCATGTTGGATGAGGTGTCCCTTTTTATAAGTGGAGGAGCCAGGGTTGGAGCCAAGAGCTTGGACCCCTGAGGCCCTGTGTTGAACCCACCAGGCTGTGTTGCAGCCACCATTTACTAACCAGTCACTGGGCTTTGGGCAGCAGGCTAGGTCCATTACATGCACTGGTCCATTGAACTGTTGAAACGCTCATTAAGTTGCGTGTCCCTGCGATTTGGAAGATGAGGAATGGAGGTGCAGGATCTGGTGACCTCTGACTAATGGTGAGGCTGACACTGGCTAGAAGGGTGGTGGTGATTTCGAGGGGCCTGGAGAGACATGAAGATGTGAGAGGCAGAGGAAATTTCTCAAAAGTTGCAGACCTAGAAAGATACCTATACCCTCACCTTCCCCATTCATAAAATGGGGGTGATCATTGCACAAGCTTCAAAGGCACTTAGTGCCATGCTTGGCATATCATGGGTGCTTAAATATTGGACATTAATATTTCTTGTCTGGGATAATAATAATCAGGGTTTTCTGATTACTTAAGAAATGCACAAGAGCAATAATTGGTCACTACCATTTGGAAAGTAGTTCACCCTACATCTCCAAAGAGTAAATAAACCTTTGTATGCATATTCCCAACATGGAGAGATAAAAATAAGGCACACTCTTCCACTCTGGACCCCAAAAAGAGAAAAAAGAGTTCCCACGTACCTGTGTTAATTGCAAAATAAACAGAATCTGACCTTTGTTATTCTACTTTATAAAGTTTTTTAAAATTTATTTTTATTTTGTATTTTTGAGAAAGATGCAAAGAGCACAAGGGAGAGGGACAGAGAGAGAGAAAGAGACAGAATCCCAAGCAGGCTCCACGTTGTCCATGTAGATTCTGATGTGAGGCTCAAACCCACTAACTGTGAGATCGTGATCTGAGCCAAAATCAAGAGTTGGACATCCAACGAACTGAGCCGCCCAGGCAACCCTGTTATTCTACTTTTAGATCTCTTGGGGTAGATCTGTTCATGGAAGACAGTGAAAAAGATAAGTAAGAATGGGATTCTGATAGAATCACTTTTCCCACATCAAACTGAGTATTAACAACATCTCCTAGTATTCCCACAACTGTGAAAAATAGGTAAGGAGGAGAGTCAGATACCCATTGTACAGGTGAACAGTGAGGCTTAAAGATGACAAAAGACTTTCTTGTGACCGCAGAGTGACCAAGCAGTAGGACAGAAGCTCACACCTAAGTCTCCTGACTTCATATCCCCTGACCTTTCCCCGTTCTCCCCCAAGAATCCCGGTAGAATGTAGCAGGTCCTGAATTTTTAGCTGGGTTTGTTGAATGTCCTCATTCCATCACCGCCCCCACTGTCACTTCACCACAGGACTCATTGCCAAGATAGTCGTCTCCACCCGTCACGGTCAAGATAGTTTTACCAAGTGTCTCCCTCCTTCCTTCCTGAGCTTTTGCATTGGACTCCCCAGGTAAAGGATAGTCTGTATAGTAAGAGGACATTATAGCTTCCCCCAAAGTTTCCTAATGGATCATAAATTATGAGGAGAACATTCTTTGCTATGTAATTAATGGAAATTTACCATTTTTAAGCTTCCTCTGGGAAATTTTCCATGTCAAATGAATTTGTTGATGGGACCCGAGAGGGAGGATATCACAACTGCTCCAGTGTGTACTTCTTCATTAGTCGGCTGCTGGAGGTTAAATTTTCAGTCACGTCTTTGGATGGCTTTGATCTCTGATGACAGTGTTAACTCTATTTGCTCCTTGGTATCACTCTGGTATTTTAAAACAGTCTTTTAAGATAGCCTTGCTAATTATTTTGCTGGAAGTTTAATTAAATCTTGTCACAGAGGAATATGCTATCTTGGGGTATGGCTGCTAAACATAAGTCAAATTGCTAAGAAACAGGGAGGCAGAGCAGACATTTATGCATACAAAGAGTGGTGTGGAAGATAGATCTCCTTACTACAGGACGTGGATTTGCAGAAGTTGAAATCCCTTTGTCTGAATCACGTTCACCTTCTGGTGAGAGTGCCAAGTCTGTTTTCATCTTACATTTAGAACCAGATGTGTTGTGATCAACCAATTAATGTTTTTATTTAGTTTTATTCTGGGACCGGAAGTAGAAAAGGTTGCCTTTTTAGGAGGTGCTCATGGTCTTGGAGGGAGAGGAATATGGAGACAGGTGTGGCATATTATATACAGAAAGCCAAAAATCCAAGGATATTCCCTGTGGCAGTATTGGTAACAGGAAAATTCTGGGAAAAACCTCCAAAAAGAATGAAGCAGGGGCACCTTGATGGCTCAGTCAGTTAAGCGTCTGACTTCAGCTCAGGTCATGATATGAGTTTGAGCCCCGCATCAGGCTCTGCACTGACAGCTCAGAGCCTGGAGCCACCTTTGGATTCTGTGTCTCCCTCTCTCTCTCTGCCCCTCCCCTGCTCATGCACAGCCTCTCTCTTTCTCTCTGTCTCTTTCTCAAAAGTAAATAAATATTTAAAAAAGGAATTAAGTAGATCTAATGTATGGGTGGAATTCATATTTGATATGGAATTCATTCCCTTCAATATAAGATGATTATCAAGATATGTTTAAGATGAAAAAACGGAGTAAGCGAACGGTATGGAAAAGGGGTTGGCAAAGTTTTTCTTAGGCTGGATAGTAACCTTCGTAGGCTCTGTGGTTTGTATGGTCTCTGCTCGTGTCATGTGAAAACAGCCAGAGACATTACATAAAGGACCAGGCGTGTGTTCCAATTACACATTACGCATACTGAAATTTGAATTTCATAATTTTTTGTACGTCACAAAATATTCTTCTTCTGTTGTTTTTCCCCCACCCCCCAACCATTAACAAATGTAAAAATAATTTTTGACATGTTGGCAATACAAGAAACTGGAGGCAGCTGGATTTGGGCTGCAGGCCATGGTTTGCACACCCCTGGTTGTAGAACATGTTGGGACTTACGTAGAAATATGCACACAGCACATACACATATACCTACACACACCAAATTATGATGGGTGTAGTGTTTTTGAAATACTCCTTGGTGATTAATTATTCCCTTAGAAGCCAGGTTTGTTCCTCACGGCATTCCTCGGGTTGTGAAAGCTCAGCCATAGCTGATAGCTCCAGAGAAGGAGAGAGCCACACGGAATGGAACCAAGAGGTCATGATTCAACCTTGAATCTCAAAGATGACTTACTTATTTTTCCCCAGTAACTAGCAAGAAGATAATCTTCGAAGCAAAATTTTATGAAGAGAGAAAGGTTTTTGTGCATTTGTTTGTTTGTTCTTTCTTTCTAAATTCTAAAAGACATCTTTATGCACCAAGGTACAAGCCTGGCCGGCTGAGAGCAGTCGCAGGACAGGGCGTGTGTTCTGCTTGGTGGAAGTGCCGGGGGAAGCCACTCTGGTCCCAGAGCAGTGGCAGAGCCAGCGGCAAGGAGAAGGGCGTGTGTGTCTCCAGCGCCCACTCCACGATGGACACATGGGAGATAGTGTTAGACACAGGAAGATAAGTCTGGGGGCCTTTCAGAACATGGTGGCTCGCGCTCCTGATTTCCTCCAGTGCAGAGCAAATATTGTTACAGCCATGGCTTTTTAATTTGGTAGAAAAACAGTGAGGGAGAAATGTGGCATGAGTTCCCTGCAGCCTGTGTCCAGAGGTTTGCAGGGTGGTGTGGAGATGCCTGAGAGAGACTGTGGACCACCTGGGGTTAGAGCAAGGAGGTCTCAGAAGGCAGGGACTTTGAGTTAAGAGGCAAGTGGCCAGAAGGAGAAGTAGGTCCCAGTATGGTACCTCCAACATCAAGAGAGACCCGCCATCCTTTCTGGAGATACTGGGGACAGACCAGTCCAGTCAAATTGTTGCAGGGACCAGCCCCAAGGGTGTCCGGTGACCTGAGACTTCCTTCTTCTCTTCCTCTGAGAATGCATATATTTTTTCCTACATGCGTGTGACATCTTGTGGAAAAGAGAAACAGTCCTAATGTAGAGTTTGGCCTTCATCTTCAATTGAATATTTCTCCTAAAAAGTGTGAGCCCACTCAAGACTGAAACTTCCTAAGTTGCAGATGTAAACAATTGACATGTTTAGTGTTTTCCACACTACCTAGTGGAGCAGGGCTGTGAGCAAGATGAAATCAGGGAATCTGGAGTTTGCTAGTTTTAAGATTTTTTTTAAGAGCAGTTTTAGGTTCACGGCAAAGTTGAGAGGAAGACACAGAGATTTTCTCTTTTTCCTCTACTCCCACGCATGTCTAGCCTTTGTCATTATCAACATCACTCACCACAGTGGTACATTGGTTACCAAGGATGAAACTATGTCACAGTCACCCAAAGTCCATAGTTTACCTTGGAGTTCACTGTTGGTATTGTACATTCTGTGGGTTTGGGAAAATTTATAATGACATGTATTTATCATTATAATATCATACAGAGTATTTTCACTGCCCCAAATGTCCTCTCTGGTCTGTCTGTTCACCCTTCTCATCGACGCCCACCCCCCCCCCCAACGGACAACTATGGATCTTTTGGTCCTTTTCATAGTTTTGCCTTTTCCAGAATGTCATATAGTTGCAATCACACAGTATGTAGTCTTTTCAGATTGGCTTCTTTCATTTTAGTAATATGCATTTAAGATTCCTCCATGTTTTTTCATGGCTTAATAGCTCATTGATTTTTAGTGCTTAATAGCATTCCATTGTCTGGATATACCACAGGTTATTTATTCATTCACCTACTGAAGGACATCTTGGTTGTTTCTAAGTTTCGGCAATTATAGGAAAAGCTGCTGTAAACATCTGTGTGCACATTTTTGTGCGGATTTAACTTTTTAAGTCCTTTGAGTAAATACCAAAGAACTAGATGGCTGGATCATATGGTAAGAGTAAGTTTTGTTTTGTTAGAAACCACCAGAATTATTTACAATAGCCAAAATATGAAAGCAACCCAAGTGTCCATCCACAGAAGAATGGATAATGAAGATGTGGCATATACAATGGAATATTACTCATCTGTTAAAAAGAATGAAATCTTGTCATTTGCGACAAGACCTACAGGATGTTATGGTAAGTGAAATAAGTGAGACAGAGCAAGACAAATACCATATGATTTCACTCATATGGAATCTAAAAAACAAAACAAATGAACAAATAAACAACAACAACCAAACAGAGTCTTAGATACAGAGAACAAATTGGGGGTGGGTGGGTGTGAGGATGGGTGAAATAGATAAAGGAGATTAAGAGGTACAAACTTCCAGTTATAAAATAAGCAAATCATGGAGATGAGAAGTACAATGTAGACAGTAAAGTCAGTAATATTGTAATAGCATTGTATGGTGATGGATGGTGGCTACATGTACCACGGTGAGCATTGAGTGATGCAGAGAATTGTTGGATTAATGTGGTATACACCTGAAACTAATACAACAATGTATGTTAATTATACTTAAAAAAAAACCAGGAAACCACTAGACTGTCTTCCAAAGTGGCCGTACCATTTTGCATTCCCATCAACACAGAATGAACATTCCTTTTGCTCCATATCCAGCAGCCAGAATTTGCTGTTGTCAGTGTTCCAGATTTTGGTCATTGTATTGGTGTGTATAATATCTCATTGTTACTTTAATTTGTATTTTCCTTGATGCTGTGTGCTGTGGGGCATCTATATGTCTTTTTTTGGTGAGGTGTCTGTTAAGGTCTTTGGACCTTTTAAAAAACCGGTAGTTTGTTTTCTTATTGTTGAACTTTAGGAGTTCTTTGTATATCTTAGATGACAGTCCATCAAATATATCTTTTGTAAATATTTTCTCCTAGTCTGCGGCTTGCTTTTCTCAGAGCATTTTTGAATTTTCATGAAGTCGAGCTTATCAATTATTTTTTTCACTGATCATGTCTTTGGTGTTGTATCTAAAGAGGCATCACCATCCCAAGGTCAGCTAGGTTATCCTCTACAAGTTTTATGGTTTTGCATTGTACTTTTAGATCTATGATCCATTTTGAGTTAATTTTTGTGAAGGTCTGTGTCTAGACCCATATTTTTTTCGTATCCACTTGTTTGTTCTAGCACCATGTGTTGAAGGGACTGTCTTTGTGTCGTTTTGCCTTTGCTCCTTTGTCGGAGATCAGTTGATTGTACTTGCTGCATTTTTTTTTTTAATGTTTATTTTTGAGACAGAGAGAGACAGAGCATGAATGGGGTAGGGTCAGAGAGAGAGGGAGACACAGCATCCGAAACAGGCTCCAAGCTCTGAGCTGTCAGCACAGAGCCCGACGCGGGGCTCGAACTCACAGACCGTGAGACCGTGACCCGAGCCGAAGTCGGCCGCTTAACCGACTGAGCCACCCAGGCGCCCCTACTTGCTGCATTTTTTATGTGAGTTGTAGTGGGTGGAGTTTAATCCTCCTACACATAATTCTATACACCTCCCACATCTCTGGAAATATGCTTTTCTCTTGGTTGGGGGGGGGGTGAGATCCCCGGGGTCAGGAATTGAGAGAGGACTTACTTCTTTTTTATTCCACCTGGAAATGGTCACTGTAGAGGTGCCTGGGTGGCTCATAAAGCTGAGCATCTGACTTCAGCTCAGGTCATGATCTCAGTTTGTGAGTTCAAGCCTAGAGCCTGCTTCTGATTCTCTCTCTCTCTTCCACTCCTCCACTTGTGCTCTCTCTCTCTCTCTCTTTCAAAAATAAATAAATAAATAAACATTAAAAAAAAAGAAATGGTCACTGTAGTTCAAGCAGGAGGTTGTGGTAGTCTTTTAGATCATGGTTTGAAGTGTGGAGTTGATTGATTATGTGAAAGCATCCTGATTAGGTTTGTATAATTAAACAGATTGCCTAGTCACTAGTCTAGAAGAGAAGTCTGCAGGGGTAAGAGTTGATGCAGAAAGGTCTTTCAGGAGGATTTTGGCACAGTCCAGGAGAGAAAAGGTGAGGGTCGAACCTGGGGCATCATCCGTGGTATTAAAGAGGAGGCAGGAGATATGGAAACCATTAGGAATAAGCTCGTATCCACGTGAGACAAAGAAGGGTCAGAGAGGGCGAGAAAGCATCCTGATGCAGTGCCCATCTCTTACTACTTGAAAGTAGTTTCAATCTTTACTACATCACTTGCACATGCTGAAAAGGGGTTGTGTGCATAATGTACAGCACAGTTATTCAATTTCTCTCTCTCTTGCTCCTTCTCTCTCCTCTGTCTCTTCTTTCCTGTATTTCCTCTCTCCATTTCCTACTGTCCTCACAGTGCATGGCAGTGACCCTTATCCCTCATTTCTTCCTTCTCCCCTTTCCAAACTTTCTCTTCGAAAACCTAGTCTCTGCTCTTCTCCGCCTCTGGGGCCCCGACCCCCAGCCTTCTGGATCTCTGCCCTCGTGCTAGCCTTCCTGCCTCCTCTCCCTTCTTCAGCTCTGCCAGGCTAAGTGATGCGGAAAACAGGCTGTGTGTCACATTTCTTAGCTGTGCACCCTGGCTCTATAGCTAACTGCTTAAGTGACTCAGGCAAGGACCGTAAATCTCTAATCTCCTCATCCTCGTGTATGAAAGGGGGAGTGACCACAGTACCTGTTTCACTGGGTTGTTGTGAGGATTTAATGAAATAATACTTTAAAAAGCTCAGCACAGTGCTTGACACATTACAAACTCTGATTAAATGGCAGCGGTGGTAACAATGATCTGGATTGTCCAGGTTAACACAGGAAATGCCCAGATTCAGTCAGCAGCTTCTAGAGCAAAAAAGAAACAAAAGAGAAAACTTCCAAAACAAAATTAAACCAACAAACAAAGAGAAATCCTCAAACAGAACAAAACAGAAACCTTTTTACAATGTAAAGTAGAGAAAGGTTCTGAGTACTGGAACATTTAATTGTGTGTTTACTTTTTTCCACTTTCATTTTTCTTTTTTTTAAAGATTTTTTAAAATGTTTATTTTTAGAGAGAGAGAGAGAGAGAGCAGGGGAGGGGCAGAGAGAGAGGAAGACAGAGGATCTGAAGCAGGCTCCACACTGACAGCAGAGAGCCTGATGCAAGGCTTAAAGTCATGAAACTTGAGATAGTGAACTGAGCTGAAGTCATACACTCACCTGAGCCACCAGATGCCCCCTTTTTCCCACTGTTAACACATCAGAATGACTCTCTCGCTGTATTATTCCTGCTGCGCAACAAATGAGGCCAAAGTTTTAACCAACACAGTTTTTGAGGTGAGGAATCCAGGAATGGCTTAGCTGGATTCTGTGCTTCAGGGCATCTCACAGGCTGCAGTCAAGATGTCGGCTGGGGTCTCAATCATCCCAAGGTCAGCTGCAGCAGACTGTGCTCCCAAGCCCACCCGGTGGTTTTTGATAGGATCTAGCAAACTCACAGGCTGTCAGACCGAGTCTCAGTTCCTTGCTGGCTTGGCCAGAGGCCATCCTCACGTCTTTGCAGTGTGTGGCTCTTTCCATCAGAGCAAGCATGTGAGAAGAGCCGGAGAGAATAATAGCAAGATGGAAATCACAGTCTTTTGTAACCTAATCACACAGGTGACATCCCATCACTTTCACCTCATTCTCTTTGTCAGCAGCGAATCTCCTGGTCTGGCTCGAACACAAAAGGGAGGAGGTCACCGGGAGACCGTGTCAGAAGCTGCACACCACGCTCCCCTCCATGATCCTTTCTCCTGTGACCCATCTCTCATTCCCCGTTGTCTCCTAGGAATACATCCTCCTGCCATCTGGGTCCCACTGCACCTGGTCACACTACTGAATATTATTGTCAGATTTCAGGAGCTTCTCTGTTACGATTCCCCCAGGTGCCCAATGAGAAGCTGTCTCCTGTTGCCAGTATTATTTTATTTTATTTTATTTTATTTTATTTTATTTTATTTTATTTTATTTTATTTTATTTTATTTTTAAGTTTATTTATTATGTTTTTTTTGAGGGAGGAAGAGAGAGCAGGATGAGGGGAGAGGCAGAGAGAAAGGGACAAGGAGAATTCCAAGCAAGCTCCACGCTGTCAGTGCCGAGCCTGATGTGGGACTCGATCTCAGGAACCGTGAGATCATTACCTGAGCTGAAATCGCAGGAAACATGAGATCATGACCTGAGCTGAAATCAAGAGTCAGATATTCAACCAACTGAGCCACCCAGGCACCCCTTCTGTTACCAGTTTAAATCAAGGCTGCTTGAGCTCAGGACAGAGTATGTCCTACTCTAGAGAGAGGCAGGACACGCCAGTGCTACTGCTCATCAGTTTCCTCACTTCCTGTTCTGAAAAAAAAAAAAAAAACTGAGGGAATGACCAGTTGAAGGGCCTTTGCATGTTTCTGGAATATACTACACTGCAATTTCCCTCTTCCACACAGATTGGAGATGGGAGAAATGAAGGACGCTTGCGGTGAGAGGCATTGATTACGGTGAATGTGTATTAAGTGCCTATTCTCATTATTCGGAGTTACGGTCATATGATGACATTGGTAGGGAGGAGGGAAGATGGGCCTGTCTCTTCTAAAATCAGACTCATTTATTTCCCATTGGGGCTGCTGCTTTGGGGCATCTCTAGTGAATCCAGCACCCCAGCACCAGGAAAGAGGAGTTCTAAGCTGCTATTTCGAACTGGTGCTAATGTAGGGACTGCCCAGACTTGCCCCTCAGTCTTCTAGTCCAACAGCAAAGAACTCACATGCGGTTTGGAACCAGCAAGAAAGGGAGAGACACCAAAGCAGTAGACCCTGAAGCATTTCAATAATGAAAACAAAAACCTACTACTTTGGTTCAGCTTCTAATAACAATATTGGTTAGAGATGCGTTCACCTACAAGTAACAGAAAAATCCAGGTGACACAGAGTCTAGAGGTGTGTGGTTGCTGGCATTGGTCTGATGGCTCAGCAATGACAGGCTTTGTAAAATGGAAATAACACCTACTTTATATGGTGGTTGCTAGGAGTAAATCAGGTCACTGGCCCAGCCGTCTATCAATAGAGCAATTTCTGTATTAGCTCTTAGCACTGTGAGTAAATCTGTGCTTGTTTTTTTGTTTTGAGAAAAATTATTTCCTCTGTGGTAAGGTAGGGGAAAAAACCTCTAATATTTGAATTCAGGGAATTAGTACAACGTACCCCATATGGGGGGTGATTTGGTACAAGCTTCCAGTCTTGAAAATATAACAGGCAGAGGCTAGTTGGAATGTCTCCGGAAATAAAGTGGGTTACTTCATGTCTCCTCCCTGCCCCAGTTTTTCCAGCCACATTCTTGGGCTTTTTTACCCCTGTTTTTCTAACTCCAGGGTCAGGGGACCCCCACCCCCACCCCGGGTGCTGTGCTCTGTTCTCCTGTAGCTGGTTTTCCCCGTCCAATTTTATGTCCTTTTCCCTAGGGGGTACACAGGGAACCATCTGCTTTTCCTGATCCCTGCTCATCTTTGACCCAGGGACGACCCTCCCAATCACTCGGGAAGTGCCATTGTACCTGAGTGCCAAAGCCATTTCGGTGCAATATGATAGTTACAGACTGATGGGACTGTAGTTCCTGAAACATAAAATGTGCTCTGCAGCTGACGAGAAATGGAGCATCATGTGGCCCCAGTCATTTGGAATAACTGAACATGGCGTGTCACATGAGCTCACTGAAGCACGCAGATTTCAATTAAAGCAAACAAACCAAAAAAGCCAAGAGAAAAGTCCCAGGAAAATGCAGTTTGCAAGTTGTTCAATATTTGTTTTGAATTTCTACGTTATTCCAAATACCATCTTGTAATGAGAGCACAATTTCCTCGTTTCTGTCTCTTTCCACCTCCCCCCTCCCTCCCTGTCTCCTTGTCTTTTCGCTGGAGGTGAGGCCCGAGCTCTCTTGATAGCCTCAGGGGTGTCCGACTGATGATGGCCCCACCCTCCTGGGCTCAGCTAGAGGTCCCAGCTGGTTTCCAGCACGAGGGCTGTGCCACCCCTCGGCCAAGCAGTGTTGCTGGCTCTCTTTCTCCCTTTTAAGAGGGTTTCTGCCACTTGGCTGTTTCTGAGACGCTCAGAGGATGCCACTTTTGGTGCAAACACAAGAGAGCCAGAGCTGATGAGTTCAAGGCCCTGAGATGGCCCCGCTGGGGAGACGGAGCTGGGGACCAACATAGTATCCAGCCGTGCGGCCTGTGTCCTGTGCTGACCGCGGGTCTGGTGGCCGGTGTGTCCATTCATTCCACAATGTGGGTCCACGTATTCTCACTTCCCCTCTTTGTCACCACGGAGTTCCCATCTGCATTTTTAATACCCTTACTGGTGACTCTGATGTCAGGAGGAGTGTGGCACATCCCTGTGAGAGACGCCAGTTGGGAGCCTTGCTACTCGCTGTGGTCCACAGGCTGGCAGTGTCAGCATCACTAGGAGCTTGTTAGAGAGACAGCTGGGACCTCCTGAGGCCAAATCTGCATCTCAGTTGTGGCTCCAGGTTATTCTTACGCACAGGAAGTTTGGGAAGCCCTGAAGCCAGGGTCCTCAGAGGCAGAGCTGTATTGTTGGCCTCACCCAGGAACTTGTTGGAAATGCAAATTCTCGGGCCCCATCCAGACCTAGTGAATCAGGAACTCTGGGGTGGGGCCAGCAATCTGGATTCTAACAAGCCCTCCAGAGGATCCTGATGCACATTCCAGTTTGAAAACCAGTGATTTGGAGAAAGGTATTTTCTTTTTTCTTTCTTTTCTTTTCCTTTCTTTCCTTTTTTTTTTTTAAATCTGATTTCTCTTCTGGTGTGCTAATCTGTATCTGACATGTATATCTGTGAATTCAAAGGCTTGACCTTTGAATTACCGTATCAGAGAAGCTCTTTCACTTCTGTCTGCCCCTGCAAGTGTCCAGCCTCCCTGAATGGAAGATAAAGAATTGAATACCACAGGCTGGCTGTCGTTTAGCAAACTCTGGCTCTGCTAGTGTGTCTCTCCCATCAAGGATAGTATCTGAACTTCTCTTAGAGTCATTCCCTTGCCCCAGAGTGAAAACAGACAATGACTGTCATCACTAAGTGTTCTCATGGGGAGCCTCTGTTCTGGTGGGGCACAGTGCCCTATGCTGCTCTCAGGAAACACCTCTGCCTCGACCCTGCTCCTGGGATTGTATAATCTACCATGCATAATGCTGCCCCGGGGGCGGGGGGGGGCTGTGACTCTGGAGGCCAATATGATGTGTGACCTTGTACCCTCTGACTCACTTCTCTGGGTGTGTGTTCAGAGGGCTGATCTCATTTATCCCAAAAGAATGATGTTCTTACTTATCCTACCTGGAATCTCTTCTAAGTACCAAAAGGATGTTTGAATATGTAAGTGCTTTGAAAAGTTTAAAACTGCCCCACACAGACACCAAATCGTTGTGAGTGCAGTGTAGTCGGGATGGGAGAAGGAATTGGAGCTTCATGTTTTGAGGGAAGGGAAGATAAGGAAGAAATTCTCTTATGCTTTGAACTTTGACATAGCCACATTTCTTTCCCAGAGTTTATGCCTGAAGACGAACTCTGTTGATGTATTAATTTAATGAAAATTGTATATATTTAAGATGGAAAGCATGATGTTTGGATATACGTATACATACTGAAATGATCACTACCATCAACCTAAATTAACACCTCCATCTACTCACGTAGTTAGCAGCTTTTTATGTGTCATGAGAACACCCGAAGTCTACGCTCTCAGCAAATTTCTAGCCCAGAATACCGTTATCATTAACAGTAGTCACTCTGCCGTACATTAGATCTCTGGAACTTATTCTACACAACTGAACTTCGTACGCTTTGACCAACACCTCTTGACCTCTTTTTGTCTTCTCTACAGAGGAGGTCATTGAGGGGGTATGCGCCCCCCCCCCCCCCCCCCCGCTGACCCTCAGGCTGGACCTGAGCAGTTAGAGGCTCCCTAACCCCTCCCCTGTCCTTAGGATGTGAGCTCAGACCACTGTTCCCATAACTGGAGCCATTTCAAGGACACAGCCTTGAGATAATAAGGTGTTGAGACTATCTAGACAATATATGTGACCCCATTAAGGCTTCTGTACTTGAGACTATACTTAGGACTTCTGTGCTTGAAACTTGTAAGATTCTGGTGGGCAGGTGCAGAGATACACTGTCTTGCAGCTGCCCCAGGCAAGCCTTGTCCGTAAGTTCCCTTGCTTATTGAAACCTGTCACCTACTCATCCGGAGGAGTGGCCGTCTCTTTCTTGAGTCTCTCCTTGTCCTCTGGGTAAAGGCACCAGTTTATGAACCACCACTCCTATCCTGCAGGCCCTGTTACCCGTCATTTTACTCTGCTTATAGGGGTTTGACTTTTTAATAAAGTTTTTAAATTTTATTATTTTTGTTAGGGGTTTTACCTTTTAAGATTGCACACAGAAGTGAGATATGCAGTATTTGTCTTTGTCTGCTTTATTTCTTTTAGCATGATATTCTCCAGGTTCATCCATGTTGTTACAAGTGGCAGATTTTCCTTCCTTTTTTTTTTTAAGGTTGAATAATAGTCTACTGTATATTATTTACTACTTTTTCTTTATCCATTTATCCATTGATGGGCCCTTAGGTTGCTTCCATATTTGATTATTGTGAGTGGTGCTACAGTGAACACAGGAATGTAGATATCTTTTCGGAGATACTGATTTCATTTTGGTTTTTTTTCTTTTCTGGATATGTGCCCAAAAGAGGGACCGCTGGATCATACACATATGTAGTTCTGTTTCAAATTTTGTCATCGTGTAGGTTTCCTCAGAAGCAGATGCTAGGGCAAGAATTGCAGGGCAGATCACATATTTGGGTGATAATTCCTGGACATGCTTTGGGGGAGGAGAGTTGGAATGTGAAACAGGGAAGGGAAGGTGGCCAGTAAAGATTGTGTCACCAAGCAGGGCACTGCTGGCATTTACTGCCACTAGGAAACTCTGGGAGCATCTCATATGTGTGTTTGTGTAGCTGCACTGTTTGGTTGCTGCTTCTGGAGCACACAAGTTCACTGGTACTTCTCTTGTGCCTTATGTGGGAGCAGAGCAAGATCCTGTGGCCTCAAAAAGCCCTCCTGCAGAGAGGTACAAATGCTAGCAATTGGAGGCCAGTCCTGCTCTCGTTGAAGTTACAAGGCCAGAGGCATGCAGACAAGCCACACATCTCTGCCTTATCTATTTTAAAGGGTTTCTGGACCACTAAGAATCTCAAGCTCCTAAGATGGGAAGGGTACAAGCTTCTTCCCAAATCTTTGGCGTGTACCAGAGTCACCTTGGGGCATTATTACAGTGAGATGCACAGGCTCCCCCCCACCGCGCCCCCCCCCCCCCCCCCCCCGCCAGATTCACTACATCAGGAATCCGTGTGTGTGGAGTCTGGGAAACGATACTTTCGGTGAGTTCTCCAGATCATTCTGATGCACACCAGTGTTGGAGGACCACTGCTTTAGGCTCTGGGTGCCAGGAATGACAGGCATGTGATGTATGTCTTGTGGTCTCCTACCTGGAATGCCTGCAGCAATCACTAGTCAGTCACAGATCTCTTTCCATTTTGGCCTGAACTTGGCCTCAGGATCCTTCTCAATGCCAGGCAGCCACTTCCAAGGGCAGAATTCCAAGAAGGAGCCTTAAGTGGGGAAACTGAGAGAGGTCAGTTTCTTGAAAAGACTTAGTTTCATCTCGGGCTTGGCTAAAGGGGACAGAAAGTAGTTTTGGTAATGGTTCAAGGAAAAATAAAAGAGACTGAAGTTAGGATAAGGGTCCAGAGATACCTTTATGGTTTGGGGATGACCAAAGGGACCACACAGCCTTACTGATGGTGAAGAGGGTGGACAGCATGAGAGCATCTGCCAAACTGGAGGCAGGAGGGCTGTAGAGATACACCAATGACCTTCTGCTTTCATATCAAGATTCTGGTCCTCTTGCAACAATGCTGGTACTTGTTATGGACTGAATGTTTGTGTCCTCCTTAAGTCACACGTTGAAGCCCTCACCCTAGTGAGATGGTACTAGGAGGTGGAGCCTTTGGGAGGTGATTAGGAGTAGCTGATGTCGTGAGGGTGGAGTCTCCACGATGGGAGTAGCGCCTTTCTAAGAGGAAAAAGAGACACGAGCGCTTCTTCTCTCTCTAACATGTGAGGACGTAGCTGTAAGGTGGATGTTTTCTGCAAGCCCATAAGAGGGCCTTTACCCAGAATTACATCTCTTGGTACCTTGGTCTTGGACCCCCAGCCTTCAGACAGTGAGAAAAGCATCTCTGTTGTTGAAGCCCCCCAGCACGCTGACTAACACAGTACCATTAGCAGAGCCATGAAGAAGGTGGGCTCAGGTTTGCAACGTTCCGACCTCTCCGCCTTGTTGCGAGACAGCAGTGATGAAGAGGGGGTTGTTCCAGGTAGAAACATTCTCGATACCACAGCCTCTCATTTTACAGGAGAGGAAACTCCCTTCCAGGGAGATGACATGACATGCAAAGTCACAAAGCATGTTTGTGGCAGAGCCGAGATGTCTGTGCGCGTTCGACACCCAGCTTAATTCCCTTCCCACACACCTGAGTGTTTCTAAAACCTTCAGCTGCGTTTTGGATCTCTGACACCACTCACACAATATTTCCCCAAATAGCATTGAGGTCGACGTCTGCTAATCACAGCCTCCTGGAAACCTTTACGGTGAGATTAGAAAAGGAGTTGAGCGAGGCTCCACAGTCTCCACTGGGGCTGAAAACGTAACATGCAGAGTGGGAAATTAAAACAGGGTCTTTGGGGAGAGAAAAGAGGGAGAGAAGAACCCAGCGTCTCTTATCTTCCTGCCACGTGTGAACTCTGTCATCAGAGCTTTGGTTTTTGATAAGCTCAGCATGTCTTATCACAGCCTTTGACACATGCATCGATCATTCCCTAAACTGCTCAGGGAGGCACCTCCCTCGCTTTGGATGGCCCTCCTATGGCCTTTTCTTCCCTCCCTCTTTATTTGTTGTGGTTGACATTACATGCAGAGAAGGCCGCTCTCAAAAATACATCTTTTAAATAACTTGTCTTCTAAGAGAGGACGAAAGGGTGCACATCTATGCTTGGGTGCATTGCTGAGAAAAATCCCCTGCCAGATGTCTGACATCCCCTCCTACCACAGGGAGACTTTGACAAAGAAAAATGGGCCTTGCGTTTGGTGCTTGGATCCAGCCTAGTCACTGAGGCTGCATGGCAGATCACAGCCGTGGAAGGGCGTGTCCAAGGCGGCCCGGTTGCCATTGATGCTGGATTCCGCAGAAGCCCTGAAGGAAGTCCTGATGAGCCACACAAAAGCCTATGTATCATAATTTTTAAATCTTTTGTTCCTTTCTCCAGAAACTAAAAATTTTAGTCAAATATCTTATCACTAGGCAGGGTGCGGGCCTAAAAAAATATTGGTTATTCCCCAGCTTGTGTGACCGATTCTGAGAGCAGCACATTATCATTCTGTAACAGTAAAACATACATACGATTCCATTTTATGCGCTTTAGGGATGGGAGTGTTTAGTGCTTAGTCTAATTGATCAGGTGGGATGGAAAGGCTTTGTGAGCTAATTACCTTCCACATTGGAAACCCTTTATTGGTTGGGTGACCTTTTTGGAAAACCAAGGACAACCAGTGGCCCGTCTCATATTTTTGCTGGAAGAATACTGCGGCCAGAGACAGCAGGAACAGGAAGACTGGCATTGGATGGAAGCATGAATGATATCATTTGTTGTTTCTGTATTTTTAGGTGGTTACTGCTTAATATACAGTGGTCTTTTATGTTTACTAAGTCACTCTGCATTTCATAATTAGAGATTTACAACATCTTTGAGATCTTGGTAGTGCTGGTATTGATGCGCCTCCAGTTTATAGATGAAACCCTGGGGAAGGACAAGTGACTTGTCTGAGATCGCACAACTGGCAATTGACTGATTTGTAAATTCAACTCAGATCTTCTGAATTGTTTTATTGAAGATCTCAGCATTTTAATTTTCTCTAAGGGTGGATATCAGTTTAATGTTTGCAGATGACCTCTGTTTATGAAAACATTACTGGAATGTGCCTATTAGTTAAATAGATATAAAGGAAATGACCAGTATTCCTGGAGAAAACCATGTGGAGTCATGGATGGTTGTGCATGTTGCTCACTGCACAGTGGTAACATTGAAGCCCAGCCCACGATCTGTTTGCCTAGCCTTGTGTCCTAGGGTGACAAGTGTGCACCCAGAGGAGGGAGTCCTTTGCTCTAACTCACACATGCTCTGTGCACTTGGTCAGTGGTGTACATGCTGGGAAGAAGTGGCCATTTTCTAATTTGCACAAAGATGACCTTGGTCAAGAAGAAGTTAAATGCAGAAGCTATGGCCCGAATTGCTCAGAGTTCCATTTAGTGATGAAATGTGATGTTCTGTTTAACAGGGCTGCACCTTTGCAAGTTAGAGGGAACTTGTTCCTCTCTAAAAATGGATTTAGGCTGAATGATACTTGAAACTTATTTCTTCATGGGAAATGTGTATGTGCGTTCTTTCCTAGAAGTTTGTTTATGGGTGTTAGGGGTGCAGAATTGTGTTGGGAGGGCAATGTGGTCAGGCCTGCTCTCTTTATCTGAGGCTGGAGGAAGTACTTTGAATATGAACTAGACTACCCCAGGCATGGCCCTTCTGGGCATAGTGAATAGCCCAGACTTTTATTTATCTTTTTTCTATTTTTACTTTTTTTAGTCTTTATTTGGATTCCATTTAATTAACCTACAGTGTAATATTAGTTTCAGGTGTACATTTTAGTGATTCACCACATCCATACAACTCCTGGTGCTCATCACAAGTGCACTGTGATGCACTTAATCCCTCCACCCACCTCCTCTCTGGCAACCGTGAGTTTGTTCTCTATGTTAGAGTCTGTTTCTTGGTTTTCCTTTCTCTTTTTTCCTCTATGATTGTTTTGTTTCTTAAATTCCACATATGAGTGAAATCATATGGTAGTTGTCTTTCTCAGACTTATTTTGCTTAGCATAATACTCTCTAGCTCCATCCATATCGTTGTAAATGGCAAGATTTCATTCTTTTTTGTGGCTGAGTAATATTTGACTATATTTGATTTTAAATATGTACACACACACATAACCATATCTTCTTCATTTATTTTTCAGTCTGTGGACATTTAGGCTGTTTCCACAACTTGGCTTTTGTTGATAATGGTGCCATGAGCATTGGGATGCATGTGTAGGATAGTTCTATTTTTAAGGTTTTGAGGAACCTCCATACTGTCTTCCAGAGAGGCTGCACCAGTTTGCATTCCCATCAGCAGTGCATGAGAGTTCCTTTTCTCCATATCCTCGCCAACATCTGTTGTTTCCTGTGCTGTTAATTTTAGCCATACTGACTGGTGTGAGGTGATATCTCATTGTAGTTTTGATTTGTATTTCCTTGTTGGTGAATGATGTTGAGCATCTTTTCATATGTCTGTTGGCAAGATATCTGTATCTCTTCTTTGGAAAAATGTGTGTGCATGTCTTCTGCCCATTTTTTAACTGGGTTTTTTAGGTGTTGCGTTTGATAAGTTCTTTATAGATTTTGGATACTTACCTTTTATCAGATATGTCATTTGAAAATATCTTTTACTTTTCTGTCAGTTGCCTTTTAGTTTTGATGATTCTTTCCTTCGCTCTGTAGAAGCTTTTTATCTTGATGAAATCCCAGTAGTTTATTTCTGTTGTTTCCCTTTCCTCACGAGGCATGTCTAGTAAGAATTTGCTCTGGCCAAGGTCAAAAAGGTTGCTGCCTGTATTTTCCTCTAGGACTTTGATGGTTTCCTGTCTCACATTTAGGTCTTGAAACCATTTTGAATTTATTTTTGTGTATGGGGTAAGAAAGTGGTCCACTTTCCTTCTTTTGCATGTTGCTGTCCAGTTCTCCCAGCACCCTTTGTTGAAGAGACTGTCTTTTTTCCATTGGCTATTCTTTTCTGCTTTGTTGAAGATCAGTTGACCATATAGTTGTGGGTCCATTTCTGGGTTTTCTCTTCTGTTCCATTGATCAGTGTGTCTGTTTCTGTGCCATACCATACTGTCTCGATCACTACCACTTTGTAATATAATTTGAAGTCTGGAATTGTGATGCCTCCAGCTTTGCTTTTCTTTTTCAAGTTTGCTTTGGCTATTGGGGGTCTTCTTTGTTTCCATATCAGTTGTAGGATAGTTTGTTCTACCTCTGTGGAAAATGCTGTTGGTATTTTTGGCAGGAATTGCATTAAATCTGCAGATGACTTTGGTTAGTATAGACATTTTAATAATATTTGTTCTTCCAGTCCATGAACATGGGGTGTTTTTCCATTTCTTTGTGTCATCTTTATTTTCTTTCCTCGGTGTTTTATAGTTTTCAAAATAGAGATCTGTTACCTCTTTATTATTCCTAGGTACCTTATGTTTATTCCTAGGTAACCTTATGGTATTTGGTACAATTGTTAAGGGGATTGATTCCTTGATTTTTCTTGATTTCTCCTGCTTCATTATTGGTGTATAGACATGCAACAGATTTCTGTGCATTGATTTTGTATCCTGTGACTTTACTGAATTTGTGTATCAGTTCTAGCAATTTTTTGGTGGAGTCTTCTGTTTTTCTATATATAGTATCATGTCATCTACAAATAGTGAAAGTTTTACTTCTTCCTTGCTGATTTGGATGCCTTTTATTTCTTTTTGTTTTCCGCTGTGGCTAGAACTTCCAGTGCTATGTAAAATAACAGTGATGAGAGTGGACATGCCTGTTGTGTTTCTGAGTATAGAGGGAAAGCTGTCAGTTTTTCCCCATTGAGGATGATATTACCTGTGGGCTTTTTGTATATGGCCTTTATGATGGTAAGGTAACTGTAAACATACTTTGCTGAGGGTCTTTATCATGAGTGGATGTTGTACTTTGTCAAATGCTTTTTCTGCATTTATTGAAAGGATCATAGGATTCTTATGCTTTCTTTTAGTGATGTGGCATAATAACCCAGACTTTTAGAACTACATTGTAAGTATTTTGATGCCTTATCTGGACCTTGGAGTGTGGAGTCTGCTGTGTGGTTAGAGTGGGAATTTCTTCTGAAGGAAGGGTCTGTTCTATGGTCAGCACAGTAGAATGGCAAAGAAAAGGCCTTGGGTTGGAAATGTGATGCTTATTTTTATCTGGGGCTTGGGGATGGGGAGAATAGGGGCCTAAATTTGTGCAATTTCCACTGGAGAGGCAGTAATTATAGTGGCAGCCGTGAAATCCTCTATGTGAAAAATTTTGGACTTCTCAACTCTTTGGTAAAGATTTGTTAAATTATGGCCTGGCCTTGGTTCGGCTTGGAAGGGGATTAATAGAGGGGCTACTCGGGGTGCCCGGGTGGCTCAGTTGATGGAGGGTAGGACTCCATTTTGGCTCAGGTCATGACCTCATGTTTTGTGAGTTAAAGCTCCACGTTGGGCTCTGCACTCGCAGCGTGGAACTTGCTTGGGATTCTCTCTCTCCCTCTCTTTGTGTCCCTGCCCTACTCGCACTGTCTCTGTCTCTCTCAAAATAAATTAATAAACTTAAAAAAAATAGATGGGGGGGGGGCGCCTGGGTGGCTCAGTCAGTTAAGGGTTTGCTTCAGCTCAGGTCATGATCTCATAGTGAGTTTGAGCTCCTGTTGGGCTCTGCACTGACAGCTTGGAGCCTGGAGCCTTATTAAATTCTCTGTCTCCCTCCCTCTCTTTCTACCCCTTCCCTGCTTGCTCTCTTTCAAAAATAAATAAATATAAAAAAAAAATAGAGGGGCGTCTCTCTAAGCTTGGAGGATAAAGTTGACACAGAAGTGACTGAATAAGTGCTATCAAATACATCACTCTAAAATCTGTTCCAAAAGCTTTTTGACTCTTTACAAAAGGATTGTCTGAGGGAGCCTCTTGCCAGAATGTTAGCTTTACTGTTGACATAATAGGGAGGCATCATGCTACGATGTTGGAGACAAGTTGGACTGGTTTCAAACACCAATTCTGTAACTTATGAGCAGTTATTAACTTTACAAGCTTCAAATTTCTCCTCTGAAACATGGGATTAACATGGTCTCCTCAAAGATTTAAGGTGATGCTAATCTTTGAGGATGGGACCTAGCGCCAACCACATAGAGGTGCTCAAAAAATATTAATTCCTTTCTTGTCAGAAAAAGGTCTTTTAAGATAAAAAGGAAGAATTTCCAATGTTCCTTTAATTATACTAAAAAACAAAACCAAAACCAGAACAAAAACAAAGCATAATGCTGAGTCCATTTAGACCAGGGGTTGATCAACTTTTTCTATTAAGAGTCAAAGAGCACATCTTTTCTGCTTTGCTGCTCAAATAACTTCTGTTGCACGCACTCCCCTCTGCCATGGTAGCATGAAAACAACCAAAGACAGTGCGTGGACAAATGGGTGTGGCTTTGTCCCAATAAAACTTTATTTACAAAAAGACATGACAGGTTGGATTTGGCTCTTGGGTGTAGTTTGCAGACCCTTGATCCGGACAGTGTTCATCTCAGGACCTCTGTGTAGATTCCTAAGTGTTGTCCACCCTCTCATTCCCCTCTTGGTGTCATTTTTGTTCTCCATTCCTTTTCTTTCTGTGGACAGTGCACACAGTCACTTCTCAGTAAACAAGACTGCAGAGGAGACTCCTACTTTTCAAATAAAATAAAATGACCGAGAGAACAGGGAGGGTAAACGGTTAAGCCCACACACACAGCAAAATGGGTACAGAGCCAGCCTAGCAGCCCCTTCCCAGGCCTGTCCCCTCCAGCATCCATTTCTTCATTTAACCCGCTGACCGTCTCTGCCCTCTTGGGAGCGAGCTGGATTTGAAATGGCACCTTTAGCATATTTTTAAATCTTTTGCCCTACTTTTCCACATTTATCTATGGATGGTGGAAAGTTTTCAAATTAAATGTCACTGCTCAAAGTCAAAAATTAATTAATTAGTCAGTGGCCAGACATGTGCAGTGCCCAGAATGCTTATCAGTCAGCCTCAAAAGCTTTGCTAATTAGAAAGAAGTCAGGGTGGAACCAGGCAGATCAAAGAGCCCAGTCCCTCTCCCTTAGAACTTCCATCACACTGGTCCTGGAATCCTAATCAATTCCACCATTTTATTACATTCTGTGGGCTGGGTTTTGTTTTGTTGAGGGTACACTTTGCAAGTAGAGAATCATCACATGTATTTCTGGTTTGCAACTACCTCTACATACATCCTTCCATAAAAAAGACTCCTATGCATCTTTCCAAACACAATCCAGGATCTAGGATGCTCAGCTCACCCAAGCACACCTCTTTACTCTAAAAACTTGTCCAGCACCTTCACTTGAGTCAGCATTGGGCTGTGCATATAGCCTGATAGGCATTTTTTTAGGTTAATAAAATTTTATTTCATTCATCACTGATAGCACTTTTTAAAAACAATTTTATCAAGGCATAATTTACATACCATAAAATTCACCTATTCTAAGGGTGCTATTTAATGACTTTTTAGTAAATTTACTGAGTTCTGCAACCGCCACTATAATCCAGTTTTAGAACGTTGTCATCACTTGAGTAAAATTCATGTCCATTTACAGTTAATTCCTATTCCCATCCCCAACCCCCTAGCCACCACGCTTCTGCTCTGTCTCTATATATTTACCTTTTGGAGGGCATTTTATATAAATGGGATCCTATAATGTGTGATGTTTCCTTTCTTGCATGTTGTAGTATGTATCAGTATTTTATTCTTTCTTACTGCTGGATAATAATTCATTGTGTGGCTATACCACATTTTATTTATCCACTTACATGAACTTTTGCATTGCTTCCAGGTTTTGGTTATTATGAATCATGCTGCTGTGTACATTCACACTGAGGCTGTATTTTTTTTTTTCTTTCTGAGTGACACTCTTGGGTCACAGGGTAAATTCGACCCTTTAAAGAAATTGTAAACTTTCTTGCCAAAGCAGCTGCCCGTTTTTTACATTCCCATCAGAAAAGTCTGAGGTTCCCATGCTCCACATTTTCATCAAAGCTTGTCATTGTCTTTTTCTTGATAATAGTCATCCCAGTGGGTGTGACCTGGTACCTTGTTGTGGTTTCAGTTTGCATTTCCACAGTGACTTGATAGCTCCTTATTTGCATAGAGTGATTTGTACCGGTATCTCCTATTACATATCTGGAAGAATGCCAGGGCCGTGAGATACCTCGCAAGTAAAGGCGTTCTCTGGACTATAAGTTTGGGAAATACTACAAATTATTTTTACCTGTATTCGTAGTTACCATATTGAAAGCTTTGGCAAGATCTTCAGTGAAGAAACCAGTCTGAATTTATTGAACTCAGCACTTCCTAGATTTATTTGAAATTAGAAATTTTGTTACCACAGTGGAAATAGGTTTTGGGAAGTGCTAATGTCTGCTCTTTGCTCAGACTCTGTTCTGTGGGTTTAGTGGACAGTGGACTGGTCCTGCAGGCAGCTGACTGGCTTGGAGAGGAAACCAAGGACCCCTTTATCTTTCTGGGGTTCTGTTCCATTTCCCCACATTACTCCCAAAAGCTCCTCTGCCAGGCTTGGATTTCTGCATTATGCAGACTTGGGGAAGGGAGTGGAGAATCTGGCTTGCATAATAGAATGGAAGGTTTTTCTCTGGGTCTTGGCATTGTTTTGGGATAGGAGTGAGGTGAGCTGGATGATGAAAGGAAGGCATGCCTGGTTCTCTGGGGACTCATTCATACCAAGGCTTAAATTGGTGGTTCCCATTTGAAAGGGAGGTCCACCTGGAACCTGTGAATAGACCCCTACTTGGAAAAAGGGTCTTTATGGATGTAATCAAGTTAAGAATCTTGAAATGGGATCATCCTGGATTAGGACAGGCCCTAAATCCAATGACATGTATCTTCTTCTTTTTTTTTTTTTTTTTTAATTTATTTTTGAGACAGAGAGAGACAGACCATGAGCAGGGGAGGGGCAGAGAGAGATGGAGACACAGAACCCGAAGCAGGCTTCAGGCTCTGAGCTGTCAGCACAGCATGCTGTGCATGCACAAGCAGGGAAGGGGAAGAGAGAGAGGGAGACAGAGGATCCGAAGCGGGCTCTGTGCTGACAGCAGAGAGCCCAATGTGGGGCTCGAACTTGTGAACCTTGAGCCTAAGTTGGACTGACAAAGGTGGCCTTTCAATTGCCTACTTTTCAAAACCTGGCAGACAGCTTTCTCTCTGCGGTGCAGGAGGAGCATTGTGGGTGGCCAAGGGGGTAGGAGAGTGGATATGGGGTGGGATGAAAGGTGGTCATTTTGTCCCAGTAGAAAAGCCATCATGTTCTGTTCTTGTAGATTCTCGATCATGGCTCTAGTAACTGCTCAGACAGCAGCCTTTAGGTAGCTACCCGTGACGGTATCTAACGTTTATTTATCACAGCTCTGGCCACGGGGTGATGTGCCTTACGCACAGTATTTTTTCTCCCATGATAGCCCTATTAGTGTCCCCCTTTCCTTTAGTTGAGGAAGCTGAGTCTTAGAGAGACTAAATGACTTGCCCAAGGTCCCATAGCTACTAAGTGAGGGAGGCAGGATTTTAGTCCAAGTGGCCATGGGGAAAATATTGAAGCTCTCTGAGCCTTGGGTTTTTAATTTGTGAAAAGGAGTTTGACTCTCTTGATAATCGAACTTGCAGAGATGTTGTGAGTTAAACAATTACCTGTATCTCTCTCTTTCTGTCTATCTACATAGTGAAGAACTGAACAGTACATGTCTGCTTGGTACATAGTAGACACAGAAGAGATGATACTTGATGGTACTCTTATTAAAAATTTTTATTAAAACTTCATCAGGCTTATGGGGAGAACTGAAATCATTGACCCATACAAATGCCCTGCGTTATTTAAAGAAGTAATGAAGTGTTTTTGAGGCCTGCTAGTTTAAAACATTAGTATTGGTTTTTTAATCTGTCTGAGCAAATTGAAAATGGACTAAACATTTGCAGCCAGCCACATGGATACAATTAACAACCTGGCATCCCTCAAAATAGGTGAATTTTATTGATGACTTTTAAGCATGACTTGGTGCAAAAATTACCCATTAAGGTAGCTTCTCTATCTTAGCTTAGAGACCATCCCGACTCCACGAGGCATGGCCCTGTGGCCTCCAGTTCCCATTTCAGGGTTGAAGAGATGATGCCTGGAAGGGAGGCAGGAGTAGGTCAGATACTCTGGCAGGTGTGGCAAGAATCAAGTTGTAAATAACTCAGTAAATGTTAGAGAATGGGACATGTGGCATTTGAAATAATAGGCGAGCCCTCTCTGAGCAGTCACTCCTCCTAACCTTTTGGAAAATTACACTGACCTGCATCTTAGCAAAGGGTATTTATCAAATGGAGAGCTGGCTGTACTTCCCGAATCACTGGTGAGAAGGGATTTGCAGTGGGAGGTTTGACATGTGGAAGTCAGGGCCACCTTGGGGTGAGCCCAAGTGGTGTTGGAATTGCTTCCTGTCCGGACTTACATTTTAGGAAAGGTCTGAGTGGAGGGAAGACATCGGACATCTTTTTCCGTATTGTAAGCAAAAGGGACCTTGGCCAGCTGGAAGGGGAACGCTCCATCTAACTCAATGGCCACTACTCAGATTCAGCCCATTGTAGCTATGTGGGAATATAGAACCTGTGTTGCACAACCTTCTGTTTCTTCCCTATTCCCAGCCTCACCCCACTCCTGCCCCACAAGGAAGGCTAGAATTGTAGAATGTACATGTCTCCATTTAAAACTTTGGGAATGGTTTTTTTTTTTTTTTTTAAACATTGTGCTAGCCAACTACATGGGGCTTAAATTCAACATGTTCCTTACTGTCTGATAGAAAGTAGTTAGTGATCTTGATGCAGTGAACTCAAGTAAATCCAAGCTGGAAAGTGCTTTGTGGGCAGGTTAATGTTTTTCCAACTTCAGTTTGGGATCCATTAGGAGATTATGACATTAATTTAGTGGCATATGGTTGCCTTTTTAAATTTCTAAATAGAATAGAAAGTCAGAACGTATTACATTTATGTGACGGTTCATTTTTATGTCCCAACTTCACTGGGCTAAGGAATGCCCAGATAGCTGGTCAAACATTATTTCTGGATGTATCTTTGAGGATATTTCCAGACGAGATTAGCATCTGAATCAGCAGAGTAGAGAAAATCTCCTTTACCAATGTAAATCCATTGGGAGCCTGAGTAGAGCAAAAGGTGGAGAGAGGACAAAGTCTGTCCCTCTGCTTTGGCTGAGGTGTCATATTCTCCTGTCCTCAGACATCTCTGCTCCCGGTTCTTAGGCTTTCAGACTCTGACAACGATTTACATCATTGGATCCTGTGATTCCCAAGCTGTTGGACTTAGACTGAAATATACCACCAACTTGCCTTGTTCTCTGGCTTGCAGACAGCAAGCTATAGGACTTCTTGGTTTCTACAACCAATTGAGACAATTTCTATAATAAATCTTCATGTTTGTCTATCTTTCTCTCTCTACCTGAATATCTGTCTGTCTCCTATGGGTTGTATTTCCCTGGTGAACCCTAATACATGTTAAATCTAACTAAAATACATCAGAAAAGAACTACAATGGTGGAAGCCAGTAGAAGGGCCATCCCATTTAACCTTCCCCCTTCTCCTTAGGTGACCTCTGAGGATCCTCAAAGAAAAATGTGAAAATCATAGGTCTAGGGAATTTTAAGGGCTATTTCTATCGACACTCTGTGGTTGGAATTCACTGAAGCTACTGTGCTTCTTCATTGAGGAGCAGTGCAGCCTTGTAACAGATGTGGAAAACCTCCTTGTTGAGGCCAGATGTTTGGTGGGAACCAAGAGGGCATGATCCTGCAGCCCTACAGGAATAGAATTTCTGAGCCCATCCTGGTGAGCAGACCTTGAGAAATGGCTCATGGCATTCAAAGACAGGTGGTAAGTTGTGTGCATTTAAAATGTCATTTGTGGGGGACCTGGGTGGCTCAGTCGTTAAGCGTCTGACTTCAGCTCAGGTCACAATCTTGAGGTTTGTGGGTTCGAGCCCCGTGTTGGGCTCTGTGCTGATAGTTCAGAACCTGGAGCCTGGCTTACATTATGTGCCTCCCTATCTCTCTCTGCCTCTTCCCAACTTGCACTCTGTCCTTCTTTCTCTCTCAAAAATAAATAAACATTAAATTTTTTTAAAATGCCACTTAACTGACATAGAGGCTGACCTGTTCATACTGCCCGTCAGAGCAACTCTTTCTCCATATCACATGTGGGCAGGAGTCAGAAGGCTATTTGTTGGAACTCAAGAATGATGGGACCTAGATTCTCTCAACTGGGGGCCATGAGTGTGAAGATAGGAGGTAGGGTCAACTTTCCCCATTCCTTGGATGTTGTCTGGTTGGAGACCCTTCTTCCTTCAACAGTGGTGGGATGAGAGCCTTTTAAGATGTAATTTCCCTTCCCTTAGTTTTAGAAAAGAGGAAATGAAAGCTCAGAGAAGCTATGTGTCTGGAAGCAGAGACTTGAATGATGTCAGAAGTAACTTCTCCCTATCTCTCCTCTTTGGCTCTTGGCTGCCCATTAGCACAGAGCTTTATGTGGCTCTCTTACTCATCAAGCCTTCTCCCTGGGGTTGAAAATGTGGACGCCAATAGATTCCATTTTTTATTTTCATCGTACAGTTTTAATTATCTTAGAGAGGTTGTTCGGATTTTTTTTCCCTCCTGATTCCAAAATTCCTGAGGAAGGGAACTTACTGGCCCAGGTCATTGTAGGCTCATTCCTGGTCAGTCACCTAAGGCCAGGGATCTGCAGTGCAAGCCATGGGAGTTCCATTGGGAGCCACGTGGGTGGAGTTGGGGTGAAGAGGCAATTCCATGAATAAGGATGGAGCTTGGGGAATAGTGTTGGATAGGGAAAAAAAGCAGATATTCACTCTAAGAGCCTATTAGTATTCAAAGTGCCTTACTGTCTCCAGATCTCACTGTAGGACCACATTCGTTCATGAATTACTTTATTCATTCATTCAGCCATTATTTAATGACCTCCTAGAAGGTAACTGATAAGTTGTAACATGTTTCTCAGTTCCAAAGCATTGAGTCAAATTAGAATAAGGACAGAGAGTAGGGAGGGATGGGATGGTGCTAACCAGAGAAAATGGCACATTTTCTCTAAGTGCCTAATATGCTGTGTTATATTCATTTATCTCCCGCCCTTTACCAGGCTGAGTATTGCATCAGGAAAGAAATTCCATCTTACTGATTCTCATAAAATCCTTGGGGAGTCCCTGATACACAGTTAAATGTCATCAGTATGGTGGAGGGGTTAAGAGCTCTGGCTCTAAATCCAGACATAGTGGGTTCAAATCTCTGCTTTTCCACTTCTGACTGTGGGAAGTTATTTAATTTCTCTGTGCTGAGTTTCTTCATCTGTGAATTGGGGATATTGATAGTTCCTGCCTCATAGGGTAGGTGATATCTCCTAGATATGAAAGGAGTTAATATATGTTAAATACTTAGAATAGGACTGATGAGGGAACTTGAGGCAAACTGATACCCCACAACCCCCCCCCCCCCAAGGTGGGATATATATGAAATTCCTCAGGCCCTCCAGGCTGCCCAAGAACAAAGGAAAGGGGAAATCAAATGGTTAACTGATAGAGATCACAGGCTGGACCTGAGTCTCCATCAGTTTGCTAATGTCTTGATAATCTTGTCAATAGCAATCTTATTAATAGACTGATGTCCAGAAACCTATGGACTCAGTTTCCTGGAGCCCCAACATCACCCTCCCCTCCATAGTGCTGTGGGGAACAAAGACAAGAAGGAAATGGCAGGTAAAATTAAATTTCTTTATAACTTGCAGCCCACTGACAACTAACTTGAGGCAAATACAGAGTAAAACATTTCTCTAGGAACCCCCTACCTTCCTAATGTTAATGCCTTACCAGAGGGTAAACAAACTAGCCCAGTTTGACAATAGCCAGGCCTTGGGTATCTTAGGAGTCCTCATTAGTATATCAAAGTCCTTCTGGAGGCCTCCCTTCTGCCTTTACCTCCCCCAACTCCATAGTCTATAAATAGTCACTCTTCATAAGCCCAGGGCCAGCTCTTCCTGCCCGTGGGTCCTATCCCCTTGCTTTAATAAAATCACCTTTTAGCACCAGAGACTTCTTTTTTTTTTAACGTTTTTTTTTTTTAATTTTTTTTTCAACGTTTATTTATTTTTGGGACAGAGTGAGACAGAGCATGAACGGGAGAGGGGCAGAGAGAGAGGGAGACACAGAATTGGAAACAGGCTCCAGGCTCTGAGCCATCAGCCCAGAGCCCGACGCGGGGCTCGAACTCCCGGACCGCGAGATCGTGACCTGGCTGAAGTCGGACGCTTAACCGACTGCGCCACCCAGGCGCCCCTAGCACCAGAGACTTCTTAAGAATTCTTTCTTGGCCGCCGGCTCCGGAACCCACCATCACTCTGAAACCCCATCGGGGCCAGTGCTTGATAAATACTGAGTTCTTATGAACATTTATTCCTTGAATTTCCTTGAATTTTTGGCTTTGGGGCTGATGCAGGGCACCTTTTTTCCCTTCTTAGTGCAACAGAGCACAGTCTAAGCCACATTCAGAACGTTATCCAAGTTCATAGTTTCACACAATGCATTTTTCTTGGCTGCCCCTTCACCTGGAGGGCAAGAGGCAATGAAGCAATCAAACTCCAAATAAAAGTTGCAATAGAATTTTCTTTTCCTCTTCAAAGAATCTTTCAGCTGTGGCATTTTGTGCAGTTTCTGCATGGGGGGTATTGATGATGTGCCATATTTCATTATATTCAGCGCTCTACTTTGTGAACAAAGAGAGAGAAGGCCCTGGTGTTGTGCCTGGGGGACACTCTGTTATCCAAATGGAGAGTATCCAGGTGGAAATGCTACCTGTGGATGGAGCTGGGTTATAGCCAAGAGGGAGACTTCAGCTGGGCTCATCTTAAAGAGATCTTAGTTTCTGGACTAGTCAGACTGGTAAGACTGGTTTGGGTAAGAAACCCGCCATTGAGTATAGGTTCTAGGACAGGATTTTTCAAATTTTAACATACCTGTGAATCACCTCCATTCTTATTAAAATTCAGATTCTGATTGAGTAGGTCTGGGATAGAGTCTGTGATTCTCTCTAACGGGTGTCCAAGTGAGGGTGAAGCTGGTCCATGGACCACACTTTGAGTAGTGAGGGTATAGCTTATCTCTTAGTCTTCCTGGCTTGTTTATATCCTGTTTACTTATTGTGACATTGCCCTTTAAGATTGTCCACTGTGCAGGGCTTGATTATTCCTTTGTTTTTCTATACTAATGTTCTACAAATGTATATATCCAGTCTGTTCCTGAATTGTGGTAACACATGAATTTATGCCAAGCTAGTTTTTCCCAGCCTTGGTACTCTTGGTATTTGGGGCTGGATAATTCTTTGTTTGGGGGGGGGGGGGCTGTCTTGTGCCATGTAGGACCTTTAGCAGCATCCCTGGCCACTACCCTACATGTCAGTAGCCAGTCCTCCCCCGCAAGTTGTGACACCCTGGGTAGAGAACCATTGGGTCAACTCCAAGTTGATGACTTGTGACAACTGATTCCACAAGCATATCAAGCATATGCTTGTTCAGACATAGCAATTCATGTGTAAAATGCTTTCGTGTGTGTGGTCTTGTGTGAGCCTTGCCAAGGCACAGAGTTTCCCAGCTGAAGGAGCTGAAATTTCATGGTAGAACTGAAACTTGAACCCTGGTGTTCTGGGACCATGCTCTGAGCTCTGCCCACTGAACCGTACTGCTTTTTCTGTGCTTTGTCTGCCTATCTTTGGCTTAGAGAGCAGCTGGGCATACTTGGTTTAATATTTTTCCTTACAGGTTATAATAATAACATAATAATCATTATAATATATTCTCATGTGTTTACAAAGATAGAATAGTGCAGTGATTAAGGGCTGTCTGGAACTAGCCCAGTGTCTCTACCAGTTGTTTTAACTCTCCACATCTTCATCCATTTGGATGCTATAACATAGTACCACCAACTGGGTAGCTTATTAACAGAAGGCGTTTGTTGCAGTTCTGGAGGCTGGGAAGTCCGAGATCAGGGTGCTGGCAGACTTGGTGTGTGGTAAGAGCCTGGTTCCTGATTCATAGATGGCCATCTTCTTGCTGTGTCCTCACATGGTGAAAGAGGCTAGGGAGTTCTGTGGGGTCTCTTTTATAAGAGCACTGATTCCATTTGTGAAGGCTCCACCGTCATGACCTAATCACCTCTCAAAGGCCTCATCTCCTAATATTGTCTCATAAGGGATTAGGTTTCAACACAAGGAATTTGAGGGACACATTCAGTCCACGGTGCTCTGTGTCTCCACTTAATCATATGTGAAATGGAGATGAGATCTCATGAGATGAGAATCACAGTGGTGATGGTGGTGGTGGTGTTGCCAGGAGGTAGACAAGTGCCTAAGGCCAATGTATATTCATAGACTCATTTGCTGGTTGTTTTGTGTAACTCCAGTGGTTCTTGTCACAGTTTAAGACTTCATGGTGGTCATATCCTACCAGTCTCTTCACTTCTCTTCCAGGATTCTGACTCGTGGGCTCCCTCACAAAGCTGCACATGGTTCCATTTTGTGGACAGTTATCCAGCACCCCTAACGACATCCAAAGCAGAGTCTTCAGTTAAACTTTGAATAACAACGTGGCCTGAGGCTGAGTAGAGCCTCCTACTATGTCTCCATGTCATTGAAGACAGTAGATTTATAGGTCAGGTCTTACTTGAGTTACCCATCCAGCTACGGGGATGAGCCCTATAGGCCTGTGGGACACAGACGATAGAAGGAAAGGGATGTCTAGGATGTGTTGAAAGAGGGAGTGGTCAACAGTGGGCTCTACCTCTGGGGCACCCCATCCCTGTCCTTTAGGAAACCACGATCCGGTAGGTGTTGCCCGCTGACCACTTATTTTAGTCCTTTTCTCTTTCCTTTGGGGGAAGACAAAGCAACTTCCTTCTCACAAGATCAGAGTGTTGTCCTGTCCTCTATGAGCCAAAGAGGAGTTGTGGGATAAAGAGAAGAATCTGCCCTTAACACTCACCTTGTTTTTCAGGAGTGAGAAAATTGACCTCATTTTCCCTTTACCCAAGTCAATTTTCATCCCTTTGGCATCTTGTTACTATTCACTCACTCGATCATTTAATTGCTTCATCCAGGTGGCTGGTGGGGATCACAACTGCTCCTTGAAGGACCCCCTCTGCTTCCAGCAATTATCCCTGTCTCCCCCTCAGAGCAGTACCATATGCCAGAGTGGGGCTATGGGGGACCTGGGACAGGCTTTAGGAGAAGTTCTAATTTAGTGTCATCATCGAATGTGATGCCTTTGTGTGAAATGCTCGTGTGGAATCCACATACACACAAGGAATTTTTATCGTCTTTGTTTTTAATACCATCCCATTTTTGTTGTGTGTTTCTCTGAGTCAATATTTTCACGTAGCAGTACCCATGCAACCCTGTTAAAGAATTTTAATGGTATTCTAAGTACTATGGGAAGCTATTGGAAGCTTTTGAACACGGGGTTGTATTTTGTTCTTTAAAAGATGATTCCAGATCAAGTCCATCAGCATCTATGATAAAACGTCCCTAGACCCCAGCCTCCCCACCCCTGCTGAGACCTCTGGTTCTCAGTTTCTTACATCAGCACCCTAGGTTGTGTAGACTCCAGTGCTGCACCACCTGCCCCCCCTTGAGATAGTCTCACACCCAGAATATCTGTCACCCAGGCACCCTCTGTCCCAAGTTCCATCGCTCACTGTTCTCTTTGTACTCACTTGTAATTCCTATATCTGAAGAACTGATTTCCTTTCAACTCTTCTTTGAAGTCCTAGTCCTTTGAATTATTTTCACTTCTTTTATTCTTGAAGAAAATTCCTAATGGTTGTTTTCATGAGCATCAGTAACAGGGAGTTTCCTAATAGCAAATACACACTGCCAGTGCCATTTCAGTGAATGAGTGAATTTAGAGTTTAGAAGAATCTTAGGGGTCTTGAGATAATTGCCCAACCTGGGCAGAAATCCATTTTTAGGACTGTTAATGGTCATCAGATTAATAATACTTCCAGGGACTGGGGACTTACTACCTATCAGGCCAGTGTATTTTATCACTGGACAGCCTTGATGGTTAGACTTTTTTTTTTCTTATATTTTGTCCTTCTTTTAGAGGGGAGACTGTTCCCAGTATCTAACGTAGACTACTAAAATCAGAGCATTCCCATTTTACTTCTTCATATCTACTTATAATTTCCCCAAACCACGATGACTGGTTTCTCATAAAGCGTATGCTTAGTTTTAAAATTTTTTATAGCTTTATTGAAGTATAATTGACATACAATAAGCGGCATGTATTTAAAGCCTGTATTTTTGAGTTTGGCTTGTCTGTATACTTGTGAAACCATCATCATAATAAAAATAATGAATATATCCATCACCTCCCCAGATTCCCACATGCCCCTTTATAGTCTCGCTTTCCTGTCCCTCCCCTTTCCATCCCCCAGGGAGCCCTGACCCGCTTTCTGTCACTGTAGATGACTTTGCATTCTCTAGAATTTTATATACATGAAGTCATATAGCATATACCCTTCTTGCCTGGTTAATTTCATTCTGCACCATTGCTTTAAGATTGATCCATGTTGTTGTGTATCACTAGGTCATTGTTTTTTATGGCTGCACAGTATTCTATTGTAATCATACACCCCAGTTTGTTTATCTTATTCACTTGTTTAAGCACATTTGGCTGTTTCCAGTTTTTGCCTGCTACAAATAAAGCTTGTATGAACATTTGTGTCAAAAGTCTGTCTGAATATACACTTTCATTTCTCTTGGATAAATACTTAAGCCCGGAATGGCTGGATCATACAGTAGGTTTATGTTTAACTTTTTAAAAGCTGCCAGATTGTTTTTCCATGTGGCTGTACCCTTATGCATTCCCATCAATAACATATGAGAGTCCCAATTCTTCCTCATCTTTACCACTCCACTGTGATTTGGTTGGTCTTTTAATTTTTAAATTCTGCTCCTTTTTGGTCATGTGATCTTAGAATCTATTGAACATATCTTTATTTCCCCAGAGATCTGTGATAGTCTGGCCACCATTTGTGGTGATGAAATTAAATTATCTATTCAGCCCAAATTATTGTGGCATAATAGGTGCCAAGCCTTGTGTTATTCAGGACACTTGAATGAAGGCAACTGGGTCATTTTCTAGCAAACAGTTCCCAGACTGAAGACATGGGTTGCAATGTGGTGGCCACTCAGTGGAGTGTGAGTACATGATGTGTGCTGATACCACGGTTGGTTCATTATTGCTTAGGTAGAGGGTGTAGGCAGCAAGAAACTAGGGAAGGCAAGTCCCTTGGGTGCCATACTAAAGGTTTGGCGATTGAGGAACTTTGAGGAATGACATGACTGGATCTGCACGTTATAAAGTTCACTGTGACACTGTAAATGGAAGGGTGCTGTTTCTGTCAAAATGCAGGCCCTTCCACATGTCTCTTTGTTGATTTATCTTATTCCTTAGATTGCCTTAGGTAGCTCTGGAACCTTTCTGTTTTAAATCTCACATATTTTTGGCTTTAAAAATCAAAACTGTTCTGTGTTTAGGCCCCAACTTCGGTGTTGTGTGAGCAGGACTGGGTTTTTCTGTGGTTTTTCACGCTGTTGGTGCTGAAAGTGAAGGTGTGTTCTTGTACTAATGGTCTTTGGCGTGGGCTTCCGTGTTACCTGCCAGAGCTCTGCAGGGATGCAGTTTCCTGGGGTGTCCATTTGGCAAGATGCTGAGAGAAGCCACCTGGATAAATGAGGCAGAGTGAGAGGCTAGACTTGGTCTTTTGTCTGTGTGTCTGCAGTGCTGGCATTTAGCAGGACACACTACTACAGTTGCCCCATGGTTGAGTTGTTAAAAGACTTCCATATTGGTTGGTATATGGCAGCTTCTCTGTGCACCCCAGTGACTGGGGCCCCCTGCCTGCACAAAAGGGGCCCCAGAATTCTGCTCTGATACAACAACTGGCATCTTTCCGAACTGGTCGATTTCTATACCATGATAGTTATTATGGTAAAATATTTGAAACTTGTATCCTTTTTAAAAAAACACAGATATGTAACTGAAGGAGAGATAAAGCCAGTCTGATTGAGTATGTGTATTGGGCTATGCTGGAGGTGGTACTGAGGTTCTTAGAAACTAAAACACATTAGAGTCTTTTCCTAATTCAGCATAAATATTTCACCAATATACCAGTGGTATCTGAAGGGAGAAAGTATCATGAAGAATCACTCAAGCAGGTCTAAAGGAACACTTCAGCAATGGTCTATCTTTTGTAGAAACTTAGGAGATTCAGTGTCAGCCTCCCAAGTCAGTGGCTGATTTTTCAGATCTTAGGCTGTTTCCTTTCATCCCGACTAGCACTTGTTTTAAAACCCCAGTTAAAGTAATTTTTTTTGTTAACTTCAATATAATTTTCATCACACTTGATTTTTAGACACTGAAATTGCCCATAATTGTGTCTGTCCTATCTCTATGGTAATATGGACAATTATAATGGATTATACTTTTGTTTTCCCGGTCATTTGTTGATGCCTTTTTTGTTGTAAGGATGTGAAAACATAAGGCAATTTCACCAATTACTGGTAATGTTATTCAGATATTTAATTTATTTTCTGCATGCATAATCAGCCATAAATACATTTTAGCTAATGGAGATGACAAGGGTGTAATATAATTTGAGCCCAAACAAATTCAAAATAACATTAGGAAGGAAATACAAAACCATAGGAAGGAAGGAAACAAGGAACTCAATCTGTCTTTAGTTTCTCTTACGCCAGATCTCTTAATGTGGACGAGGTCTTTTCGGTTAATCTGTCCTTTGGGTTAATATAAAATGACGAAAGGGCCCTGTAAAATGCACAGCACGTAGTAGGTGCTTTCTTCCTCTTGAAAAACCTAATGGACTATATATATTTGTTGTCTGCTATGGATTGAAGGTGTGTGTCCCACCCAAATTTTGTATGTTGCTGCCTGACACCCCATTGGGTGTTACGAATGGTGTTAGGAGGTGTGGCTTTGGAGAGGTAATTAGGTCATAAGGGTGGAGCTGTCATGAGTGGCATTAGTGCCCTTTTAAGAAGAGACAGGGAGATGTCCTCTCTCTCTGCCAAGTAAGAATACATCTGCAGACCAGGAAAAGGACTCCCACCAGATACAGGGTCTGCTGGCAGCTTGATCTTAGATGTAACAGCTTTCAGAATTGTGAGTAAGTGAAGGTTTGATGGTTAAGCCACCCAGGCTACGGTATTTTCGTTGAAGTAGCCCGAACCAACTAACACGATGCTGTTTCCTCTGAGACTGTTCAAACTCTTCCCTCTGCTCTCTAGCCCAGTGGCCAAACCTCAGGGGGCAGGAAGATTGGAACTCCAGTCAGAACCTGAGTCGCTGAGTCTGGACAAAAAGGAAAGGGCAAAAATGGAGCTTCCTCCTTCCCATCCCCAGGAAGTGCCCAGACAACGAAAGCAAACCAGCTCTGACCCCATCTTCCCTCAGATACACATTCTGTCTGAGCGCCCGCCTGAGCGCTGCAGATTCAGTTATGGGCTGCTTTGTGCTTTGCCTTCTTGAGTGTGCACAGGCCTGGGAAGTGCAGGCAGACTTCTTGTCACAGAACACTCCCAGCAGCTGCCCACCTTCTCTCTAAAAACCCTTCCTTTTTGAATACCAATTATGCCAGTGAGAAACTCATTTAGTTGCTAATCTGTCTTTAACACCTGCTAATCTCCATTTCTGTCAAAGGGACTGTGTAACCACTTCCTGGCTGTCTTCCAGCTGGGGTGGCACCAGGGAACTGGGGACGACCAATCCTCAAATCTGGATGTACTCCCATTTTTATAATTCCTGGAAGACCCATGTTGGAGGATTTTTAAATGGTTGCCTTGCCCAGAGGAAAGCGTGTGAATGAATTGTGAGCGTGGGCTCTATGGGCAGGAATGGCTCGCCACCCTCCTGTTGCTCAGCCTTCTTCCTGGTTCAGCAAACCATCCGGGGGTCCCAGGAGCACTAGTACCTAAATCTGGAGGTCTTGCCTTGCCTTGCCTTAAAAGAAGACGGGAGGGTCACGTCTATATCCTGGAGTGAGGGAAGGTACGGGCATCTGGGACTTGAGTGGGGAAGTCTGGGGTGGCTTGGCAGGTACAGAGGAGGGTATGGAAAGTTTTCTAATGTGAAAGGAGCATTTTCCTTGCTTCTGCTCTAATTTTAGTAGACGTGCTGCCAAAGCCAGTGCTCCATGCTTCCACTCCAAAGCAGAGGCCACAGCAGCTGTCTGTGGGCTCACCCTCTGTAGCGGGTTTCTTCTGCTGTTTGCTCTTTCTTCTACACACGCTCCGACAGGAGGGCCTTGATGTCTGTTTCTGTCTTCGGAAATAGATTCATGTATCTTAAGCCTGTCGAACAATTGCATGCCTCAGGGGTGTTACGTGGGAATGCAGGACCGCAGAGTGGCATCCTCGATCATGCATAACCCAGAAATCAGTGGATGTCTATTTGCCCCTTGACAGGCTAGTTCAAGGAAGGTGTTTTACATTCTGGCTGCATTTTCCGATATCCACACCACTTGGTGTGGCATCGTGTTATTTGTTTGCTGTTTCCCAAAGATGGGAGAGGGTGGTTGAGGGTGTGGGGGGCTAACTGAAGTATGCATTTATAATTCCGGTGTGGCCCATTGTCCCTGGAGCTGATGCTACATCTTGTGACCCTTAGGATAGACCTAAGATGAGGAGGTCTTGAGTAGGGACCTTTAACAGATTGGAATTAGAAGAGCTATCCACCCATCCACCACTAGACTTGGGGCTCACAGAACTATTAAAGGAAGAGCGTGAGGCTATATGAGGACATTTTCTGAGGCAGTATCTGGACCTATTGTCTGCCTGACTTCCCAGGTAGTGCTGTCAACCTCAGCGATATAGTTGTGACTACATGGTCCCCAAATCACGGACAGGGTGGTGTTGGCAGTTGGATACAACCTGTGACATCATGGGGGTCTGGCCGATTACACACGGATTGTGATTGCTCTCTTTGGCTGATTTGTTTGGCTGGGTAGCAACTATTTGGAAGCACTGAGTTGCAAATGTGTGTACTTATGTATTATACATATCCGAAATGTTTAATTTTTCAAACACTGTGCTTTTCTGGAGGGAAGAAATCTAAACACTGAACGTTTCACTCATCTGAGATAGATCCTGAACTAGACATTTAGAGTACAGGACCTTCTTTTATTCATTGAGATATATAATTAATATACAGGAAAATGCACTGAGTTTTGACAATTCTATACAGCATTGTAATCACCACTCAAAACAACATAGATCTTGGGGCACCTGGGTGGCTCAGTCGGTTAAGTGTCTGACTTCAGCTCAGGTCATGGTCTCACGATTTGTGAGTTCAAACCCTACACCGGGCTCTCTGCTGTCGGCAGAGAGCCTGCTTTGGATTCTCTGTCCCTCTCTCTCTGCTCCTCCCTCGCTGGCTCTGTCTCTTAACATACAGACAAAACAACATAGATCTCCATCATCCCAGAAACTCTCAGGCTCCTTTCCAGTAAGTTCCTTCCTTACCTTCCACTGCCAGCAACCACTACTGATTTCTGTCACCTAATCTATTAGGTTTGTCTGTATACTGATTCCATATATATGGTTATTCTTATGGTTTGGATTCTTTTTTTTTTTTCTGGCTTCTTTTGTTTAACCTGCCTGTTTTTGAGATTCATGCATATTGTCATGTGTATTAGCACTTCATTCTTTTTATTGTTGAGTAGTAATAAATACATTATGAGGCTTCAGCATTCTCCAGCTGAGGAGTATTGACATTGTTATCCATGTGGCCAAGAATTTTTAAAAAATATTTATCTAATTTTGAGAGAGAGAGAGAGAGAGAGAGAGAGAGCATAAGTGGGAGAGGGGCAGAGAGAGATAGGATAGAGGATCCAAAGCAAGCTATGTGCTGACAGCAGAGAGCCCAGTGCGGGGCTTGAACTCCCCAACTGCGAGATCATGACCCGAGCCAAAGTCAGATGCTTAACCAACTGAGCCACCCAGGCACCCCAAAGAATGTTTTCATACAAGATTTTGAGTTAACATGTTTTTTTAAGTTTTTTAAAAAAATTATTTTGAGAGAGAGAGAGAGCGAGCGAGCACGAGCAGGGGATGGGCAGAGAGAGAGAATCCCAAGCAGGCTGCACACTGTCAGCACAGAGCCCGAGTGGGGCTTGATCTCATGAACTATGAGGTCATGACCTGAGTAGAAATCAAGAGTCAGATACTTAACCAATTGAGCCACCCTGGTGCCCTTGAGTAAACATGTTTTCATTTCTTTTGAATCAATACCTAGTTGAAGAACAGATGGATCAGAGGGTATATACATCTGTTTAACTTTTATAAGAAACTGACACATAGTTCTGAAAGTGATGGTAACATTTTTACACTCACACCAGCATCGTATCCTTGTTGTTCCACATCCTTGTCAACATGTGGCATTGTCAGTCTTTTATTTTAGCCATTCTCGTGGGTGTCAAGGGCTCATTGTGGTCTTTAATTTGCATTCCCTGAGGAATAATGATATTAAGTCCTTTTTAAAGTGCTGGCTTTCCTATTTTTTCTTTAGTGAAGCATCTGTTAACGTACTTTGTGAATTTTTAAAAATGTGGTTACTTATTTTTTAAATTGTTTTATTTTTTTTGTATATTCTGGATGCAAGTCCATTGTTATATAGATGTCATACATATATTTCCTAATCTTTGCTTTGTGCTATTCATTGTCCTGATGATGTCTTTTGATGAGTGGAAAGTTTTAATTTTGATGAAGTCTCATTTTTCAAAATTTAATTTTTAGCATTTGTGTTTTCTGTATTCTGTTCAAAAGAACCTTTGTCTATCTAAGGTCACAGAATATTCTCGTATTTTTTTCTAGAAATGTTAGATTTCTCAATTTTATGTTAAGTACACATTCATGTTGAATTAAGTTTTCTTTATGTGGAGAAAAAGGTATCAAGGTTCATTTTTTTCCCTACACAGAATTCAGTCACTTTAGCAGATTTGTTAAAAAGGTGTTTTTACAACTGAATTAGCATCTTTAGGGAAAATCAACTGACCATACAAGGGGTCTGTTTCTACATTGTCTTTTCTTTTCCATTGATCTAGTTTTCTATCCTACCATCCTATGAAACTGTCTTGATTACTATAGCTTTGGGATGAGACTTGTAATCAGATAGTGTTAGTTCTCCAGCTTTGTTAATCTTTTTCAATATTGCTTTGGTTATTCTTGATCTGTAGTACTGCCATTTAAATTTTAGAATTATCTTGTGTATTTGTAATAAGTAACCTGCTGGAATTTTGATAGGAATGATGTTGAATTTGTATACCAGTTTAGGGAAAATGACTGTCTTAACAACAGTAAGTATTCCAATCTATGAACATTGTATAACTCTCTATTTATTCAGTTCTTTACCTTTTCTCTGAAATATTGTGTGTTTTTTATAGGCATTTCATATGCATATTTCATTCGATTTATCCCTGCATATTTGATACTTCTGATATTATTGAAAATTATACTGTTTCTCTTTTTTTTTTGAAAGAACCGCAAAGTTTCCAAAAAGTTGTAAGTAGAGAACAAAGAAACTTCTTCTAGAAGCGTTTGAGAGTAAGTTGTCAACGTGCTATCATATCACCCCCTAGTACTTCAGCATATATTTCCTAAAAGCAAGGGTGTTTCCCTTAATAACCATAATACATGTTGTATTTAGTTGTACTAGTCTAAAATAGTTCCTTGGTCTTTCTTTGATTTTTATGACCATGACAAATTTTATGATTATTTTGTAGGTTTTGGATTGGTCTGATTTTTCTTTTTGATTAGATTTAGGTTATTCATCTTTGGCAGAAATATCACAGAAGCAAGGCTGTATTATTCTTTGTTTTTAAAGTATACTTATTTAATTGTATTGAGAGCGAGAGTACAGGGGAGGAACAGAGAGAGAATCCCAAGCAGGCTTTGTGCTGGCAGTGCAGAGGCCAACATGGCACTTTGATCTGGTAAACCATAAGATCGTGACCTGAGCCAAAATCAAGAGTCAGATGCTTTGCCAACTGAGCCACCCAAGCTCCAAGGCTGTATTATTCTTATTACATTCTATGAAGTGGCACATAGTTTTCATTTGTTCTATTACTGATGATTTTTACTTTGATGTTTGTTTGATTAAGGTGATGTCTGTTAGACTTCTCCATTGTAAATTTACTATTTATCCCTCTGTGATAAGTATTTGTTTAGTGATATTTTGAGAGTGTCTTATTTTTCATCAAACTTCAAATTTATTTATTTTTGTCACCATAGGTTTGTTTATTGCTATTTTATTTAATAGGCCTTGATTCATTAATATCATTCTTTATTTCAATGCTCAGATTGTCCCAGATTTGGCTGATAGGATCACCTTCAAGCTGGTTTCCATGTCTGTTTGACATACTTGCACTGTTCTTTGACTGCTTTCTTGCTTTATAACAAAAAAATGTTCTACGCTCATCTTGTACTTTTCTTGGTTTACACCTGGAATCAGCCACTTATCCAAGAAGCCCTTAATCCCTTTATTTCAGAATGGTGTTTAACAACCAGTATCTGGGCCTTAGGTATGCTTGTTACTATGTGTTTTGTTAATACGGATACCTGTCTATATTTATGGAAAACCACTGGTTTATACCAATGCATTTAATTCCATTTGACCCCAGAGTTCATTCCAATTTTCTTCCTTTTCATATTTGTAAGTCTTTTTATGATAGGGAGAGACCACACTCCCATTACCCTCAACTTACTTGATCAATCCCCCTGTGACTACCATTCCCCCATCATTCCTGCCACCCCTGTTCACCCTCCTCAGACTCAAACACCTTATGCTGGGCTCCCCTCTTACATGGATGCCCTATTCAGCCTACATGGGCATTGGTGGCCCGACCGGAGCCACTTTCCCCTGTGCAGACAACCCTTTCACTCTGCTCAGACTCTGATACTCTGCAATGGGACAACCTTCTCTTATAAATGTCCTCTTTGCTATGCTTGGGCATCAACACCATGTACTGTCCTGTACCACCTTACCTCCCTACAGAGATGCCTGTGTTCAGGCCCACCTAATGGCTTTTGGACAGAATTTTTCAGGAAGGAAAGGAGAAAGAAAAAGGAAAGAGCTAGTATGTTTTTAAATTTCAGTTTTCAATGGTTTATTGCTTATGTGTGGTTATAAAATTAATTTTTTATATCAACTTTGTGTCCTGTGTTGAATTTGATAATTAGTTTTAGTGGTTTGTTAGATTAGATTCCTTTGAGCATTCTAAATACATAATCATTTGGTCTGCACATAACTAGAATTTTATCTTTTCCAATCTTTGTACATTTTCTTTCTTCTTTTTATTGCATTGTGTATGATTTCCAGGATATTATTGAATACAGGTGGTAAGAAAAACATCATTGCTTTGTTTTTAAGCAGAGGGAGAAGATTAACAGTAACTATGGTAAGAGGTATAGTGGTAGCTGTAGGTTTTTCATAGATTTGCTTTACAGCTTAAAGTTTTTTTCCTTATTCTTAGTTTGCTGAGTTTTTTTTTTTTTTACCATAAAAAGGTATTGAATTTTTGCATCTATTGGGATCATAATGTGATTTTTATCTTTTCTTTTGCCAATGTGATATATTACATTAATTGATTTTTTTGAATGCTAAATCAATTTTATATTCCTAAGATAAATCCTACCTGATCATGATGCATTAACTTTTAAAAATACATTACTGAATTCAGTTTGTTGAGCTTTTCATGAGAATTTTTGCATTTCTTCATGAGATATTTTGATCTGTGATTTTATTTTTTGTAATAATCTTGGTCAAGTGTCAATATCAGGGTTATGGGGACCTCCTAGATGAGTTGGAAAGTATTTCATCTTCTCTTTTTTGAAAGGGTTGTGCAGAATTGATATCATTTCTTCTTTAAATGTTTTCTAAAATTCCCTGGGGACACCATCTGGGTCTGAAGTTTTGTTTATGGCCAAATTTTTGTTTTTGTTCTTAACTGTGAATTCTTATTTCTTTAACATATATGAGAATGTTTAGATTTCTTTCTTTTAATGTTAGGTTTGATAATTTGTTGTTTTTTTCCCCAAGGAATCTGTCTGTTTCATTTAAGTTTTTGAATTTGACTTCAAGTTGTTCCAAAAACTCCCTGACCATTTCACAAACAGTCTGTGTGATGTGTAATGATGTTCCTCTTTTAGTTCCTCTTCTTGGTAATTTATATTTTCTCCTCTTTTTGTTTTCATTCCTGGTAGGATTTTATCAAGTTGACTAGTTATTTTAAAGAACCAACTTGTGATTTTATTTATTTTCTTTCATTGTTTTCCTGTTTTATACCTTGTTAGTTTTTACTTTTTATGATTTCATCTCTGATGCTTACTTTGTTCTTGTTTGTTAAGATGAAAACTTGCACAAGGATTAAAAAATAAAGGACTGGATTATAAATAGAGACTTTGTGGTCACGTGGTCTCTGTTACCCAGGTTTTTCCATTGCAGGATGAAGGCAACCATAGACAAAATGTAGAAGAACGAGTGTGCCTTTGTTCCAGTAAAACTTTATTTATGAGAACAGGCAGCAAACCGGGTTTAACTCATGGCCATTGTCTACTGACTCTTGCCTTATAATGTTGATTTTACAACTGTGTACTTTTCAGGTAATAAGCATTTGATACTGTAAATTTTCCTGTAAGCATGTTTTAAGATACATTTCGTATGTTTTGATATGTGCTAACATTTTCATTATTACTCAGTCCAGATATTTTGTAGTTTTCCTCATCATTTCCTCTTTGATCTGTGAGTTCTTTATAAAGGTGTCATTTACTTTAAAAACTGAGGACTTTTCTAGATAGTTTATTTTTCATTGAATTGCAATTTAATGATGTTGTGTTTAGGGAGTATCTTTTGTATGATATTTTTCCTTTTGTATGGTTTAACATTTTTTATATTTATGAAATTCTTGGAGAATGTTCCATGTCATTTGACTTCATATGTTTGAAGTTTTGTTTTTAGAGCTAAATTAACATAGAGGACTGCTGTGTTTGAAGAATTGATAGTTACCTACTTATTTACTTACTTTATTTTACTTATTTATTTATTTATGAGAAAGATAGCATGTGGGACAGAGGGGAGAGAGAGAGAGAGAGAGAGAGAGAGAGAGAGAGAGAACTTTTTAAAAAATTTTGTTTAATGTTTATTTATTTTTGAGAGAGAGACAGAGTGTGAATGGGGAAGGGGCAGAAAGAGGGAGACACAGAATCCAAAGCAGGCTCCAGTCTCTGAGCTGTCAGCACAGAGCCTGATGTGGGGCTTGAACTCACGAACCGAGAGATCATGACCTGAGCCAAAGTCGGATGTTCAACCAACTGAGCTACCCAGGTGCCCCAGAGAGAGAGAGAATCTTAAGCAGGCTCTATACTCAGTGTGGAGCCTGACATGGGGCTGGATCTCACAACCCTGGGATCATGATCTGAGCTGCAAGAGTCAAATGCTTGACTGACTGAACCACCCAGGCACTCCTATGAATTCATACTTGAATCATTTTGAAATATTCCTTCTTATCTATAGTAGTACTATTTTCTGTAATTCTACTTTGTTTCATATTAGTATTGCCATACTGGCTTCATTATGCTTGATGTTTATATTGTATACCTTGTCTATCAACCTGTATTTTTCTTTATAATTAAAGTCTTTGTGTGTGTGTGTGTGTGTGTGTGTTGTAAACAGCATATCATTATTACATTCCCATCAGCCCAACAGTCTCTGCCCTTTAACTGGTTTTGTTCATTTATATTTAATGTAATTAACAATATGCCTGAGTTTTAGTTTCCCACTCTGATTTTTATTTATCTTTTTCTCTCATTCTTTGTTCTGTTTTCCTTTAGTGCTTCCTTTTGGGTAAATTGAATCTGTTAATATTTTATTTTCTTCTGTAATAAGTTTTAGCTAATCATTTTTAGTAGTATCAAGTAGTCGCTGTGGAGTTTACAATGTGCAATTTTAAATGATGACAACCTACCTTGAAGTAACATTAGATCACTTCACACAAAGTATAATCACCTTAGATCAGTTAAATTCCAGTTGCTTTGTCATACCCTTCTTTCTGTCATCTTACATTTTACTACTATATATATAGTAAGCCTCACAATACATTGTTATTATATGTGCTTTAGTTAATTGTCTTTTAATGAGACTTAAGAAAATGTATTTATATAAAATAAAGGTACTAAAATAAAATGTTTTATATTCAACCAAATATTTAACCCTTTGCTGCTCATTTCTTACTGATTTTCAGAGTTCCTTTTAATTTTATTACCCTTCAGCTTGAATCACTTCTTTCATCATTTCTTGTAGAGCAAATATGCTAGAGATGAATTCTCTTAGCTTTTGTCTGTCTGAGAATTTCTGTTTCCTTTGAATTTTGAAGGATATTTTTGATTGGTACAGAATTCTAGGCTGACTTTTTTTTCTTTGAATACTTTATGGATGTTGGTACATTTTTTTTTCTGATCTTCATTGTTTCTGCTCAGAAGGCAGCCATCAATCATATAATTTTTTCCATTGTATGCATTCTGTGTTGTGTATCTGGTTGTTTTTTAAGATTTGCTTTTTAGTTTTCTGAAGTTTTACTGTGATAGGCCTACATCTTTCTTTATATTTATCCTGTTTGGTTCTTGCCGATATTCATGGAGCTTCTTTGATATGTGGGGTCATATCTTTAATCTTTTTGAGCCATTCTGTTGTTTTCACATCATACATTTCCTTGCTTCCTAAATTTCCAGTTACACATATGTTGGACCATTTGATATGGTGTCACAAATCTCAAATGCCCAATTTTTTTTCCTATTTGTTTTAAGTTGGCTCCATACACAATGTGGGACTTGAACTCACAACCCTGAGATCAAGAGTCAGATGCTGTACTGACTGCACCACATACATGCCCCTTCCTACTCTTTTTCTGTTTGTGTTTTAGTTTGGATGCTTTTTATTGACTCATCTACTCATTCACTTTCTTGTCTTCTTTTATGTTTAGTCTGCTCTTCAGCCAATCTAATAAATTATTTTTTCCTGATATTTTATTTTTCATTTTTGCATTTCCAGTTGGTTCATTGTGTAGTTTGTATGTTTCTGATAAATTCCACATCTTGGCGTGCATCTTATGTATCTTTTCTCCTAGATACTTTAACATTTTTCATCAATTATTTTACAGTCCCCATTTGGTAATGCCAACCTCTGGGCCATCCCCTGGTCTGTTTCAATATTTTGTTTTATTTCCTTATCATAATTATATTTCTTTGTTGTTGTTTGGTGTGTTTTGTGATTTTTTTCATTGTATGATGGACATAAAGAAATCATAAAGACTGAAGTAACTAATGCCAAAAATGGATGCACCCTTTCTTATTACCAGAGTGAAGGCTGACTGAGTCTGCTCTGTAAATTGAGTCTGGGTTTTGTTGTAGCTTTTATTTGATTTAATTTACCCCCGGCTTCCAATTATTTGACAGTGAGATCAGCACTTCCCAAAGAGTAGGACCTCAGATCTGGGTGCTAGCAAGATGACAAAAATATGTCTGTGGTGCACAAACAAGTTGCCAGCTTTCAGAACTTTGGAGATCTTTCCTTGATCTCTCACCAGCCTACCAGCTTATTGGGTTTCTGCTCTCTTGCTCTCCTGTCCTGCTCCCTACTTTAGCTTAGGTGATTTTTCAGCCCTGCTTTCCTGCCTCTCGGTCTTCTGAGAGTTGTAGCTGTAATCATCATACAGAACTAGAATGCCTTTAAGGGAGATTTTATCACATCTGTTCTCTCTTGCCCATTCTTTAATGATTGAAAGTCTGAAATGTCTCATGGTTTCTCTCAGTTCTCTTTCTTAGTTCAGTGAAATCCAGTGTGCGTGGGAAAGAGCTTTGTTTCTACTCTTTTACCTGCCTCTTTATTCCTTTTGGACAACATTACTATTGCATGTGAAGCAGAATGATGCATTTCAGGGGTGGTTTTTCTCACCTCTTTCTCTAATCCTACTTTTGGTGCACAGTTCCCACCAGAACCTTTGAGAAGGTGTTTATTAGATGTGTTGAAACTTGCTCTGTGGCTGGAGCTCCTTAAAATAGTAATTTTTCATGCCAACATTTGCATGGCTGTTAAACTTTCTTAGAACTTTGATGTTTCCCCCCTTTCCCATTCTTTATAGCGTCACCAGAGATTAGGTTAGTGCTGAGTCTCTTGTTTGTATAAAGGGCCTCTCACTTTCTGGAAGCTAGTTCTTTTGGCGTGCGTGTGTGCGTGCGCGCACATGTATTCAGCTTTTTGGTATGGCTTAGTGAGTTGTTTTGATTCTTGGGGTGCAAACAACTGTCTCTCATGACTTTCCATGCCTGGAATGGAAAGGAACCCACTGACTTTCTTGTAAGTGCTAAAATTTCCAGATAAATTTGAGATACAGCAGAAAAAAGGTTGACACTACAAGCTCAGCCAATGTGATACACTGATTACAATAATGGCTTCACTTTTCCGTTTGTCCTTATATCCACAACCTTTACTGTATGACTTTGCTTGTAGCTCCTTTCATAAATAGGTAGACCTTGTTTCCTTTCCTCTAAATCTTGGCTCACCTTGTAAGTTACTTTGGCCAGTAGAATGTGGTAGAACTGACTGTGTCACTACTGAGACTAGACCTCAGTAGGCCTCGTACCTTCTACTTTTTCTCTTGGACCTCAGTCTTGTTGCCACGAATTAGCCTGATGGATGTAGAGGTTCGTAGGGTTCAGTCACTCTTTCCCATCCAGCCAAAAGCCAACCAACTGTAAGACATGTGATGCTTTCCTTGACTAGCTACCTCCCGATGACTTTGCCAGCTGACTGCAGATATAAGATGAAGTCACCCAAGCATTGCTCAGATCAGTAGAACGTCCTTCCTTAGCAACATACTCTTCAGCAATAATAAATGCTTATCGTTGTTACTCAGGAATAGGTAATTGGTACAATTGATACAACCACTTAAGTTTTTTCCCTGCAAATGGAGATTTGAATTATATTCCACTGTAAGTAGTAGGTGGATTTTTTGTAGTCCTGGAAAAGCCTTTCTGAAGCATCTAGCCATCTTTGTGTTAGGAAGAAAACAGAAGTACCTTTTTCGACAGCCAGCATTAGAGTTCCACTTGGTGAGAAATTGTTTTTATTTGGAAAAATACAGTAAAAGCCTTCTTATCTGATATAATTAGAACTGGTAGTTGGCTGGTTAATCTAGCAGAAGAATTAGAGTTGCCTATTAGCCACGAGCTTCCAGCTTTCTTTGGAGAGCAGTCTGTATGTTTTGCAGAGGAAATGGAGAATGGTGGTTGTTTTGAGAAGGTGGATTTAGTGGAGGTTGGTTAGGAATGTTTTTTCTGTAGTTTGTGGCTCCCCTGGTTTTGGCCCTAGAGGGCCTGGGTGGATATTCTCAGAAGGAGTCATTATTATGTATAAAAGTCTGAGTTCCAAATCACAGATGTGGAAATGATGCTCCTTATTCATTCACTAATGCAGAAGACCTTACTGTATTTTTTTCCAAACAAATAAGGGTTTGTTGAGCTCCCCTGGCTTGTGAGCTTGGTGAGATTAGGAACTTTACTGTGTTCACCCACTATATATTAGTGCCTGGTGCAAATCAGGTTCCATCTGCTGGGTGCATTTAGAAGTAGAAGGATTGAAGCAGTGTGAAAATTAATAAATAAATGCAAATCTGGAAGCCGAGTTTCTTTTTGGGAGAGACCTCCTGTTGTTTAGGGGAATAGACTCCTTGGGTTTGAAAGGTGGTGAGATATTAGGTTAGGAAGGAGACAGTGAAATAAAGGCGCCATGAAAACTGACTTGCAAAGGAGATTAGCAGTGATTTAGGAGCTAAGTTGCAGGGAGCAAAGGGAAGGTGTGGAGGAGGAAGGAGAGAGAATGGGGCTGAGCTGCATGGCCCATGAGCATCCTGTTGGCAGGCAGAGAGGCTGAAGGAAATTTAAGACAGCTACACTGTTGACTGTGCTGTGGTATAAAGTCCTCTTCGTTGTCCAAACTTTCAGTAAAAATCTGCCGTGCCTACAATTGGGATTGAAGGGATGGAGACCGGCATCTAGTGACAGTGCAGAGATGGGCAGAAAGTGTGTTTATCCATAAACCGAATGGTCTCCCCTGAACTGTGGGATTCTGAGCTAGAAATGATTAAATGATTGTGACAGTCCTGTCCCGACATCTCAAGAATCTCCACAGAGATGGGGATCGACACTGAGCTTTTCCACAGCATATGGTATGCGGCTTGAGCTAATTTTGTTTGAATTTCAAAGGAATGAGTGACTCAGGGAAGCTGATAACAGGATGGTGCGGGTATCATTTTCAGTATCAAGAAAGCAGCAGACTCTATAGGAGACTGGCAGGTTGATGGGCACATGATACTAGGAATAAGAAAATCTTCTGAGGGGTGCTCAAAAAGAACTTTTTACCTTCATACCCTACTTCTCACTGATATAAATGGATAAAAAGCATAGGGCAACATCCTGCAGCGTTTTTCTTGCTCTAACTTATGCTCCAAATCTATTTTGTGGCTTTAAGTGTATGGTTAAAAAAAACCCTATGTATGTATTTTTTTGGTTCTCTGGTTGGAGGTAGTGATTATAGCACTCTTAATTGATAAAGTCTGTGCAAATATTGTTCTCTTTTTTCTCTCCCGTGCAGAGATTTGGATAATGGACCTTTCCAAAGCATTATTCCTCAGGATGTTTTTAGCAACATCACAATTTTAATATTTTTTATGGTTAGAAAATTTTCTCCTTGCCCGCTTCAATATCACTCAGCTTTCTCATGATGTGTCCCCTGGCACGTCAAAGTGGTGCCAGTTCATCACTCTGGAGAGAGATGGGTGAAAGGTAGACCCTCTTTGGGCACCTTTGAAAGAGGTTCAGTTATTGAAGAACTTGGTTATAGGGTCTGCAGTGTGGAAGTTAGACCAGAGCAGGAGCCCTGGAGTTAAAAAAAAAAAAAATAAGGTTTTATTCTGGTAGCCTCACCCTTGGCATTTGCTTCTTGGAGTAGGTGACTACCTATCTCCAGGTATTTTTTGATTGAGGAAGCAAGGGAACCCTGGTGTACATTCATTCCCTTCCCCAAAAAAGTCCCAAAGGTCTTACTCTATTCCATCATCAACTGTACAGCCTAAGGTCAAAAGTCTCATCAAAATACCATCTAAATCAAGTTTGGGTGAGATTTGCTGTATGATTTATCTTGAGGCAAGATTCTTCTCCAGCAGTGAATTTGTGAAATAAGACAAGTTTGTGCATCCAAAATACAATGATGGGACAGGCATAGGACAGACAATCCCATTCTAAAAGGGAGACACTGGACAGAAGAATGGGGTGATGGGTTCCTAGAAAATCCAAAAACTAGCAAGGCAAAATCAATTAGATCTTAAGGCTGGAGATAATCTTCTTTGACTTGATGATCCTCCTTCTGGGCCCACCGGGGCAGTAGCATCACCCCCATGGCAGCCCTACCTCCTGGGCTCTGGGTGGAAGCCCTGCCCCCATAGCCCTCTGCAGTGGCCTCACCCCTGAGGCACTGGGCAGGGGCAGTCTAGTCTACCAGACATATGGTAAAGGGTAGCCCTGATGACCCCTGAATCACCTGCAGTCATTCTTGCCATCCCTTGATTCCTGGGCTCATAAATCCTAGCTATGATAGAAACAGTGCGATATATTGGATGCTGATTCAGAGTATGTACAATCTTTTGGAGAACCTTTCTGCAGCCCTGCAAGGTATTGCCACCTAGCTGCCACTATAACTGAGTCTTCAGAGGACCATTCTACAGCTGCTTTGGGATGGTCAGGGCATGGGAAGGCCAGCGAATTCCATGAATGTACTTACAAAACCTGAAACCCAGTCTCCAGCAAAGCAAAGTGACCTGCTCGTGCTCTGTGGCTGCCAGAAGAAAATTAAATTCCCTGTATAAGGTAATATTGTGCAGAACCTCTACTACTTTTCATATATTGTACTTAATCTGTATAACGAGGTTAGTCTGCTTACCATGTTGCACTACTGGATGTAAATTTTTGGGTCTGGAATATGTGAGTTCGTAGTAGAATCTGAAAGGTGGGGAAAATATCTTCTTCACCTGCATAGCTGTTTGTTTGGTAGGCATAACTATGATTATGGCAAAAAAGGTAAATTCTTGGGGGCCAGAAGATCTCCATCCTAGTTATTATACTAAGTAGCTGGATGACATTGGATTCTCTCTGAGCCTTAATTTTCTCATCTGTAAATCTTCAACAATGATACCTTCCTCAAAGGGCTGTCATAAAGATCAAAATGAGATAGAATCCAAGAGAGTGCTCTGTAAACTCTAAATTATAATGTGATATAAGATGTCAACTACAACTCCCCCCTATATTCATGCCACAGAGGCAACAGGAACAAACTTTGTGAATGGTCTTGGATATCATTTTTGCACTATGGGTATAACTCTGCAGGAAATCTTACCAGCATTCAGTGACATATAATAAAACTGCTGATTTTCATAACTTTGTATTATATTAGAAATATTTCAAGGGACTCTTTCATGTTTTGGGGGGGGGTGGTCTTGAGTTTCTTAGAGTAGATGAGATATGTTCCCATACTTTGTCCTCTCACCTTGCAAAACATTATAGCTTTTTCTTGCTTTGAAGGAAGAATGGGGATCTAGACAGATTCTGATGAAGCTGTGTTAACATGAAGGAGAAGGAGAAGGAAAATAATAATAGCGACACTAGTATTTGGATTCTTATTATATGTCAGGCGCTACTCTAACAACTTTACATGGACTCGTCTAATCTTCACAGCCCTTTGGAGGGTAGTGTTATCCTTCTTTTAAAGATGAAGAATCCCAGGCATGGAGAGGTTGAGTTGCCCTAATTGTTCTGGGTTGAAGGTGGTGGAGCTAATATTTAATGACACATAGATTAATTTAGAGTCTGTGATCCTAGAAACAGGATTACTTGATCTTGATTAAAGATAAACATAAAGAAGGTTCTATTATGAAAGCATAGCGCAGCTCAAGTAGATAGACTTTAAGAAGAAGAACCGGAAGAAGAGCCATTAAATCAGTTGGCCAACATGTCTGATTCTCTTTCTTTTTTTCTCGTTTCCTTCCTCTCCACTTTTGGTGAGTTTGCATCTTTCTTCCTTTTACTCCGCAAGCCGGCTTTCTCAGTGTCTGCATCTATTTAATACCATATGGCTGGCTTGCAACCGTAGGTTGTGTTGTTACCATTGCATTTACTCTTGGAGGTTGACTGGTGGCAACATTCCCAATTTCAAATATATGAGAGACAGTTGATGGCTCCAGGTGGTGCCTTCTCGTTGTCACTTGCTCTGAAGGGTGGGATGGGGATGGAACATCAAATATAAATAGCATTTCTGGACATCTAATCAAGTATGGAGGCTGGGGTTAGTCCAGGAGAAGGGGGTATTGGTTCACTAGCTGGCCAGGTAGTAAGATATCTATATAGGAGGGATTTAATGGCAAATATTTTATTTTTAAAATAATTGACTTATTGTGCAGCATTCTATGAATTTTGATAGGTCTAAAGAGTTGTATAACAGCCATCATGATCAGAATACAGAATAACCCAAAAAACTTTCTTATGTCATCCCTTTGTAATTACACCCCCACCTTAATTCCTAGCAAACACTGTATTGTTCTTTGAAGGTTTTCTTGACTAATTCCTGGATCCCCAACACTGTGTCCAAGATGAGGTTGAAATGTTCCTCATAGTTGTGGCATTGACATATACTGGTGCACTGAAACACGTGCTCCCCAAATATTGGTTCAGGAAATGCATTCATGATTTAATGATCCCCACCTTCAGCATGACTCAAATATAGGGCTAGCAGTATTACTGGTTATCTTAATGTTTAGGAATTAATTTATTCAATCAATGTGTGGGATAATGCCCATTTTATGTTATTTATTTTTAATTTTTAATTTTATTTTTTAGAGAGAGAGCAAGGGAGAGGGGCAGAGGGAGACACAGAGAGAATTTTAAGCAGGCTTCACCCTCGGCATGGAGCCCAACACAGGGTTCAATCCCACGACCCTGGGATCATGACCTGAGCTGAAGTCAAAAGTCAGACAGACACTCAACCACCCGAGCCACCCAGAAACCCTGATAATGTATGTTATTTACACTGATTTTACCATTGGAAAAAAATGTAAATAAGAGACAACACTCCCTGCCCTTCTGTAGCTTATCTTATAGAGGAATCACAGTGTAATATGGAGGTAATATGTAATATACATCAAGTCCTTTATGTCACACAGAAGCTAAAGTTCCCATGTTGCTGGTCTGTCACTTACGGGTATCTTCTTCGGTTATCTTCCCCACGGGATCAGCTGTAGGTTATCATGTTCAGTCCTTCTAAATCTCAAGGTGGATCCTCAGCACAGCATTTAATTCCTTGATTTATGATAAAGAAAAATGGTCCCAAACCTGGGAGTTTGTTCATGATATAAATCACAACCTTCTACTAAGAAGGAAATTAAGATTTGTGATAAAGCGTATAAACATTTTTATGTTAAACTTTAATGAGATTAAGACTTCTTCTTGGAAACTACCTACTCACCTCCTTAGCTGTCAAGGGTCTTATGATCTTAACCCAATGTTCTACATACCTGTACCCAGCCTAACAGTAATGATCTCTCGTTCCTCTTCCTCTAAAATGTCCCTCCCAAGGTCAAACAAGATCTCTCGTCTTCTATAGGTTTGTAGTAAAATGTTGATCTATGCTTGTAATTAAATTATCTCATAGGATATTTTAAACTTAAAAAATATCTGCTTCTTAAAGCCTTCTGTCAAAAATAGAGATGTGGTATGTGCCATCATCATGAAAGATGTTATCATTGAGGAAGATGCCCTGAGTGGAGGGCATATGGGATTTGTCTGTATTGTTTCTTTTATTTTTTTAAATTTACATCCAAATTAGTTAGCATATAGTGCAACAATGATTTCAGGAGTAGATTCCTTAGTGCCCTTTGCCCATTTAGTACAACCCCCCTCCCACAACCCCTCCAGTAACCCTCAGTTTGTTCTCCATATTTATGAGTCTCTTCTGTTTTGTCCCCCTCCCTTTTTTATATTCTTTTTGTTTCCCTTCCCTTATGTTCATCTGTTTTGTATCTTAAATTCCTCATATGAGTGAAGTCATATGATATTTGTCTTTCTCTAATTTCACTTAGCATAATACCCTCCAGTTCCATCCACATAGTGGCAAATGGCAAGATTTCATTCTTTTTGATTGCCAAGTAATACTCCATTGTATATATATACGACATCTTCTTTATCCATTCATCCATTGATGGACATTTGTGCTTTTTCCATACTTTGGCTATTGTTGATAATGCTGCTATAAACATGGGGGTGTATGTATCCCTTCGAAACAGCACACCTGTATCCCTTGAATAAATGCCTAGTAGTGCCATTGCTGGATCGTAGGGTAGTTCTATTTTTAGTTTTTTGAGGAACCTCCATACTGTTTTCCAGAGTGGCTGCACCAGCTTGCATTCTGATTCTCTGTATTGTTTCTTACAACTGCAAGTGAATCTACAGTCATCTCAAAATAGAAAGTTAAGAAAAGAAAAAAAGGGCATTTTGGCTTTTTCTGCTCTTCCGCATCCATTTCTTCTTTGCTTCTATGGCATTTTTCTTAGCTGTCTGGAGAGTCACTTCCACTTCCCATTAGGGCCTTTTTTCCTGTCATTCCTCCTGCTCCTTTCCATCTCTGTGGTATTTTCTTACATATTACAGCTGTGTTGTATAATCATGTATACTCGAGGCTTGTATTATCTCATTATTGAGCTTTATGGCCATAAAAGATGAAACTTGTGTTTTGTGCTTGTCTTTTCCACATAGGAGGTGCTCGTGAAATGTTTGTTGGATTAAATTTTAGAATATCTGACACCTTTGATACCTTTTCAGAGAACTGTACCTCTAAGCCCATATGTAAGGAAGGGGGATGAGGCCTGGAGACTCCCCGGGATGCTTTTAGAGGAGAATAGACCAGTGCTTCCCAAGCTTGGCCATTATGTTGGATCTACCTGGGTAACTCTTAAGAAACACCAATGCTCATCCCCTGGGTGGCTCAGTTGGTTAAGTGTCCAACTTTTGGTATTGACTCAGGTTATGATCTTGTGGTTCATGGGATCGAGACCCACATCAGACTCCTCCCTGAGCCTGCTTGGGATTCTCTCTATCCCTCTCTCTCTGCCCCTCCCCAGCTGGAGCTCTCTCTTTGTCTCTCTCAAAATAAACAAAATAAATAAATATACATAAAAAAAAAGAAATACCAATGCCTATAAGTCATCCCCAGCCATTTTCCTTTAATCAGCCTAAGGTGGGGACATGGCGTCACTGTTTTTAAAAGCTGTCTGGTTTGTCTTTAGTTACAAACCAAGAGATGAAAATATCTCTGATGTTCCTATTAGTTCTCATACTCTAGGGAGATGCCCTATCTAGCTATTCCCATCTCTTAGGAATTAAAAATAAGTCAAAATATATGTTGTACCCTGAATATTCAAATATATTATAATTTATATTCCAAAAATAAAATTCTGTTAAACAGAATCAATCATTGGGTGATAATATCATGGTAGAATAGATGTTTTGTGCCAAAGAACAGCAATACGTAAAGGAAATAATTTAGATGGAACAAAAAATCTCCCGTTTAGTCTAAAGTGCAGCTGGTTTTGAGAACCATTGGTCTAGAGCAGTTAAAGTCTTTTTGTCACCAATAGGCTTGAGGGAGAATGTACACTCCCTACCACTAAAAGTGACTGACTCTGGCCAAGATTTTCATCCAGAAGTGGGCGTGGGAAATGGCTGAGATAGGGATGTGTAGTTTGAAACAATTCCCTGGGGATTCTAATATGCCCTCTTAAGAAGGCACACTTCCTCTCCATCTACATCCCATTGGACTGTTGGAGTTTCTGGAACACCTACTTTTTGTGCAAGTACTGACTAATCTCTTCTCTTTACAAGAGGCATCATGGTGTAGAGTGGTTGGAAGCACAGACTCTGAAGTCAGAGCCTGGGTTTGAAGCCCATCTCTACCAGTTGGTAGCTGAGTCCGTTGCGGGAGTTCATTCTGTCTCAGTTTCTTCATTTGTAAAATATGATAGCAATAAAATCTATCTCATAGGATTATTGTCAGCATTAAATAATTCATGGAAAGTACTTAGAGTGGGGTGGATATACGGTAAATGCGCAGTATGTGTAAACTGTTACTTCTTCCTCCTCCTCCTCTTCATTATTGTTTTTGCTGTTGTTACCACTGTTATGATTTTTCCAGACACCATGTGTGCTAAGTGCTATGATGTAGCAGTGATTCAGACTGACTCCCTCTTGCCCTCATGGAGTTCACTGGGGGAAGCAGGTGTTAAAAACAGCACACAGCATTACTGTGCATCATTATTCACTGACCTCTGTACCAAAAGATGAAATCAAAAATTTAGTTCTCAAAGTGCCCCCTTATATATTCCAGCTGTTATCACGGCAGTGGCTGTGATTAAAGCATCCTGCATTAGATAGAAGGTTTCCACAGGGCTTGACAGCTTTTAGGTTTGCAGGATTTCTTTGCCCCTCACCAGAGAAGAGGAGAAGAGGAGGTTGATTCACACATTCAGCCTTTCCCAGTGCAGGCTTGGCCAGCATGCCCAGATCCCTGACCGAGTCCCCCAGCTGGGGACTTTGCTGGCATGGCTACTCTTTGTCATTAACCCAGCGTGACGTTCTGTGCCATTAAACCACTGCACTCCATCCCCAACAAAGTACCTTGGAATGCTGGAGCGTGATTAGTTGGTGTATAAATTGAAGCTGTTGTTTCTTTGTTGTAAGGCCAAGGGTGGGGGAACATTTGGAATGCCATGAAATAGACACCCAGCGGGTTTCATTCTTCATAAGCATGGCACAGTGTTAAATTTTTCAGGCACTGTGCCTCTGGGCAATCAACATGGGTTTTTCTATCTGAATTTATTGAAAGTATAGAATCACAGAAGGTGATTAACATAAATTTCAACCTCTGTTTCTGCCTGTTGTTGCCTCATAAGTTGTATGAAAACTTCTTTTTAAATAACTAACCAGACTAGTTGGCTTTGAATCCTGACTGGGCTACTCACTTGGGTGGCCCTGAGCCTGTGGACTCAGTTTCTTTGTTTGTAAAATGAGTATGGCAATAGTACCTACTTCAGAGCATTGTTCTAAGACTCAGTGATTTAATAAATATAAACATAAGTGCTTTGAATAGTTTCTGGCATGTTGTAGGCATCTGATAATTGTTAGCTATTACTTTTATTTAAAAAATTTTTAATGTTTATTTATTTGGCGTGGGGGAAGGGCAAGAGAGAGAGAGGGAGAGGGAAAGAGAGAGAATCCCCAGCAGGCTTCACACTATTAGCATGGGGCCTGACATGGGGCTCGATCTCACAAACTGTTAGAGCCAAAACCAAGAGTCAGACGCTTAACTGACCGAGCTACCCAGGCATATATGATTATTAGCTAGATCTTTATAATTCCTCTTTTTCTCCTGTGGTTAAAAATTTTATTTTTTAAAATATGATTTATTGTCAAACAGAAGACTGTGGGGGAAGGGTAGGGGGGAAAATAGTTCCAAGCAGAGAGGGAGGGAGGCAAACCACAAGAGACTCTTAAATACAGAGAACAAACTGAGGGTGGATGGGGGTGGTGGGGGAGGTGGGAAATGGGTGATGAGCACTGGATGTTGTATAATTACTTTTAGAGAAAGGGGACTGGAACTAACATTTATTGAGCTAAGTACTTTGAGCTCCTCATACACAATGCCCCTTTCAGTTTCTCAGATAAGGTAGGAAAAACTTGGAGGGGTAAGGTAACTACTTCAAAATCAGAACCACCCAAAACAAGGGACACGATGAGACTGTCAGCTCACAAACAGCCAACTTCACAAGTCCATGGCATTGCCTTTTTTGCTGCAGTGCTCAGCATTAAAACATGATTCTAGGCGCTCTCTGTGCACTTGGCTCCTGGGCCTCTGGTCCCCCACACGGAGAAGCCACACTCCACCCTTCTGTGAGTTGAAACCTTGAACAAAGCTGAGAACACCTTAAGTGCACTGTGTGTGTCCACATTTATTTTTCTAGGATTACTACAACCATGTCCGATAAGATCACGTTCAGTGTGTATTACACTGTAATTGTCTCTCTCAATGAGTGGGTAGTTGTAGAACAATTATAGGAAATCTCTTCAGTGTTACAGTGTCTTTCTAAAATGAAAATTTTCTACTAGCAGTGTATCCTTAGAGGTTCATGTGGCCGTTCTGTATTCAGTCGTTTTCCAAGTTTTGTTGTGTTTTTGTCTAAATACCTCTTGACACGACATTCCTTCTTGGCGCTATCCAACTCTTCACGTTGCAGTCAGAATGAGCTTTCAAAAATGCTTAAGCATCGTCACGCCTCCTGCAAGGAGCTCCTTGCTCTCAGAGCAGAGCCAAATTCTAACCATGGCCCTGTTCACACGTTCCAGCATTCCACTGTGTTCTAGGCAAGGGGTGCAGTGCACACAAAGGGCCCTCGCAACTTTTTTTGTTTGTTTTTAATTAAGAAATTTTTTTTGCATGTGTGAGAGAGAGAGAGCGTGCACACGTGAGCAGCGAAGGGGCAGAGGGAGAGAGAGAGAATCTTCAGCAGGCTCCACGCTCAGCGCCTAGCTTGATTTGGGGCCTAGTGTGGGGTCTGATCCCTTGACCCTGGGATCATGACCCGAGTTGAGTTGAGCTGAAATCAAAAGTTGGACGCTCAACTGACTGAGCCACCCAGGCACCCCATCTAGCAACCTTTCTAGAACCTTGGTGTACCTCTCCCCTGCTCCTCACCGAGCTGCAATCATACCATCTTCTATTGCTGGTCCCACTTTGGGACTTTGGCATATGCCATATTCTTTGCCTGGAACAACTTTCTGCTTTCTACTGTACTTCTTAACTAGTTCTTATCCATTAGTGTTGGAGTTCAAATGCTACCTTCTCAGGGAAACATTCCCTGATCACCCCATTAGGGAGAGCTCCTTAATATCCACATACAAAGTGCCCTGTAATTCTCCTTTGAAGTTGAATATCTAATCGCATAATGCCTTTTGTGGTCTCTCCCACCAGTGCAGAAATTCTGCAAAGATAGACATTTTTCTCTGCTTCATATATTCCCATCCCTTTGCAGAGTAGGTTTTAGATAAATATTGACTGGTGAGTAAATAACTTGAGGGACAGACTGAAAATTTTCTCTCCTAAAAGAGGCTGTGATCTGACTGATAAGCTTTCCTCTCAAAGCAGGATTTCAGAAGTGTCTAGTGTCTGGAAAGGCTTAATCTCATTAACACACGTATTTTGGGGAAAAGCCCACTAAAGCAGGCTGTGCAGCTCTGTCCCTAAGTGTGGCCATCCTTACCCAGGTCTAGAAAATGGAGTTATGCGCAATGGCCTCTTCAGCTGAGTCTCTACTTCAAACCAGCTCTCCAGTATGATTATCTTGCCTTAATATGTACGCGATCTGCCTCTAACAAACTGCTTTAATAATGGCTGCCTGCAGAAGAACGTACCTGTATAAAGGAGACGTTTTTCCTTGGTTAGGGTAATGGAATTGACCACTGTCATGATTGGAAGAGCTAGGATTAGAGAGATACTGGCTGTCCTTTCTTCCCAGAGTTTGCTTTTGTTGAATCCTTTACTCTTTTTAGGTGATAAAAGTCATTTTTCTTGCATCCCATTTCTTGAGCCATCTGTCAGTAGTCTTGGCCTCCAAAATACACAGGCACGATGAACTAATTCATCCCCCCTTACAACCTTTTTCCTCACCATGGCTGCTGCCGCACTTGGGTGCTCCAGCCGCTAAGAGCAGATTCATCAATGACTGTAAGTAGGGATGCTAATGTCCACATCATTCACTGCCCTGTGATGGGTGAAAAACGCCTTTAGCTTGAGAGTCATCATTCTTGGTGGATGCTTGGTGGGATTAACTCATGATTCCTTGTCATTTCTGGCCAAATTTCAGAAGAGAGGTTTTTAAGTATTCCGGTGGGATAACAACAAAGATCTAGAAAGTTTAATGATGGTATCTCCCGATATTTTTAAACTCAGGAATCGGAAAAGGGAGGCAGAAAGAAAAAATTGCAACTGGAATTAAAAAAAGAAAAAAACCCCAGGTGCAGACAACCAGTTCTTGTTTCCAGAGTTGAAATCCCTGGTATTTAGAGGGTTGTGACACAGTGATGTTCTGTCACAACCATTCTTTCAAGGACAGCATCATGAGCAGCTAATGCCAGCTTTTTCAGCCTGGGTCACATCTGGCAAAACTTCGCCCCTTGGCCACCTGGGCTTTGGAAGTGGATTGTGAACATGCCTTCTTAGAGGGAGACAGGGATGTCTGATACTCAGTGTTTTCTGTTGAGGTAAAGAAGTAACAACAGTAACATAATATTTATTAAGTACTTATTAGGCACCGGGAACTAAATGCATTTTACGTCATCCCATTCAGTCCTCCAAAAGCCCTATGAAATCGGTTTTATTATTACTCCCATTTTACAGATGGGATTAGGATTCAGGGGTTGGAAGCTCGGTGTGGGTCAGTAACTTTCCCAGCGGCGCCTTCTAGTGAGTGGTGAAGGCAAGGTTTTGATCCATGTTTGAGAAATTACAAGTCTAAGCTGTTAAGCACTCCTGTGTGCCTTTACTTTATAAAGGTGGCAAATGATAAATCAACCCCATTTGGTCAGGGGACCACTCTCTGACCTTCCTAGTCCCCTCTTTCTAAATCATTCTACAGCTGGGAAAGAAAAGAACTTTCTTTACCAGAGTAATTTCCTATTTTCTATCAGCTAAAATAATTTAACCAGAAGGACAGTTTTTAGTACCCAGAGCTGAGAAACCTCTGCAGTTCTTGGTGAATGTGACATGATAAACTGAGGGTAGCGCTCTCTCTCTCTCTCTCTCTCTCTCTCAATCTCTCTCTGGAATTCAAGGTTGGAGTTTATGTGACGTACAAAGGTGTAAACGTAAAGGGCCTCCCTTGTGGAACTGGTTATTTAAAGGAGTATCTTTTTTTTCCCCTTGCTTAACACTGTTGGATATTATGCAAAATCCCTTCTAGAAGAGCCTCCCAGTAAAATAAACTGGTTGCTTCCATCTAATGGAATTAGTTTAAAAAATACTATGCATGATGAGTCTTCATGGCCTCAGACCCTCTGAGAGCACAGTCACCATGAGCAAAACCACTGGGAGAGAAGGGAGCCTGGGCTGTTGTATATACATAAAATTAATCACCAGAGGCACTGCACACGGAGTTTAAGCAAAGTGCATTGCCACATGCAAAGCTAAATAATACAAATATGTGTGCCCCACATGAAAATCAGTTTTCTTGATTTGAGCCTCCTTCATGGAATGGAAAGGTAAAACATGATAGCATTAAAAAAAAGTGCTTCTTATGCTTTTTACTTAAAATAGAACCCTTAGGAGTTACAAGGGGAAGATACTATGGTCTTTTATGAGTAGTAACACCTGGCCCATGATCTGAAGTGACATCAGTGCAAGCCACAGACTCTGAACTGGGTAACTGCTAAGGAGAGTTTATTAGATCACAGACTTGAACAGTTGAGGATTTGGTGTGATCCTGGGTTGATGTGATATAATCAGAACCAGTCTTTCTCCATCTCTCGTCTTTGTGTTGACCTCAAGTGCAACAGAAAAGAAAAATGTGTGACCGTGTGGGGGATTTTCCTTGTGGGGGAGAATGCAGCTCATTGGTTCTCATTGTGCTATAGGCTCAGCCCAAACCAATTATAATGGCCACATAGATGTGAGGACCATGTTTGTATTGTGTGTCCACCCCTGGAACTGGAGCTCCCCAAAGGCTATGAACTGAGACAGGAGAGGGAGTGTATTCTTGGAAAAAAATTAGGGTGCTGGTTCCAGAAGTTAAGGGAATAGCTACTAGGTGGTGAAATTAATGAAACAACAACAAACAAATGCATTAGAACCATCCGGTAAGAGAGGGTCATGCTTATAAATAATGGGAAGTTTGGATCTGAAGAGACCATCCAGGGATTCAGGCTTTCACTCAGCAGTGTTTGAAGAATGTATATAGGAGATCTTAAAGAATTCACATGCAGAAATGCAGAAAGTTTAGACTTCGTAAAAAACAAAGAGAATTCACATGCATAAATGTATTAGAAGTAGCAAATATGATCAGTAAGGATGCATGATATAAGAAGAATATACAAAAATCAGTTGTATTTATTTACAGTAGCATTGAATAATCCAAAAAGAAATTAAGAAAATTTCATTTACAATAGCATCCAAAAGAATAAAATATTTAGGAATAGATTCAACAAAGGAAATTTAAGACTTACACACTGAAAACTAAAAGAAATCATTAGAAGAAATTGAAGAAGATCTAAATAAATAGAAATAAATCTCATGTTCATTAATTGGAACACTTAATATTGATGTTAAGACTTAATATCATAATATATTGATATTCACCAAATTGATTAAAAAATTCAGTGCAGGGGTACCTGGGTGGTTCAGTCATAATTTTGCAATTTGTGGGATCAAGTCCCATGTCAGGCTCTGCGCTGACAGTGTAGAGCCTTCTTCCTCCTTGGGATTTTCTCTCCTCTCTCTGCCCCCACCATCCTATTTGTGCTCTCTGTATCTCTCTCAAAATAAATATATAAATAAACATGAAAAAAAAGTTAGTGCAATCCCTATCAGATTCCCAGATGCATAATTTGACAAGCTGCTCTGAAAATTCACATGGAAATACAAGGGACCCAGAATAGTCCCAGAGTTCATGGCCAAAAAAAAAAAAAAAAAAAAAGAAAGAAAGAATAAAGGTGGCAAACTAAGGTTTCCCTATTGCTAACTTACTATAATGCAGTAGTAATCAAGACAATGTCTATTGGCATGAGGGTAAACATATAGATTCATGGAAGATAACTGAGAGTCTAGAAATAAATCCTTAAATTTTCGACAGTGTTACCATGATAATTATATATAGAGGAAACAATAGTATTTTCAACAAATGGTACTGGGGCACCTGGGTATCCACATACAAAAGAGGGAAATTGAATTCCTACCTTATACCATATACAAAAATCCACTGAAAATAGTTCATAGATTTAAATCTAAGAGCTAAAGCTGTAAAACTCTTAGAACAAAATAAAGGAATAGATTTTCATGACCTTGTATGTGGCAGTAGTTTCTTAGATATGACACTAAAAGCACAAGCAGCTTAAGAAAAAATAGAGTGGATGTTATCAAAATTAAAAACTTTGTGCTTCAAAGGAGACTGTCAAGAAAGAGGAAAGAAAACTCACAGAATGGGATAATATGTTTGCAAATAACATATCTGATAGGGAGCTTGTATTGAGAATTTATAAGGAACTCTCACAAATCAACAATGAAAAGACAAAGATACCAATTTAAAAATGGAGAAAAAATTTGAATAGATACTTCTCCAAAGAAGATACACAAATGGTCTTTTTAAGAACATGAAAAGATGCTCAATATCATTAATCACTAGGAGAATGCAAATCAAAACTATAATGAGATACAGTTTCATACTTGTTGGGATGACTTTAATAAAAAAGACAGTAACATGTGTTGGCTAGGATGTGGGCAAATTGGGACCCTCATACACTGCTGATGGGAATGTAAAATGTACATTCATTGTGGAAAGCAGCTTGGTAGACCTTCAAAAGATAGACATAGACTGACCACAAAATCCGGAAATTCCACTTGTAGATATCTACCTACAAATGTGGAAAACATATGTCTATACATAAGCTTATACATGGATATGCATGGCACATTATTTATGGCAGCAAAAAAAGTGGAAATAGCCCAAATGTTCGTCCATTGATGAATGAATAGACAAATTGTGGTATGTCTATACATTGGAATATTATTCAGTCATAAAAAGGAATGAAGTACTCATGTGGCAACATAGATGAATTTTGAAAACATTATGCTAAGTAAAAGCAGTCATACCCAAAAGGCCACATATTTTATGATTCCACTTATGTGAAATTTCCAGAATATAAAATTGAAAGAGACAGAAAATAGATCAGTGGTAGCCAGAGGCTGGGGTGGGGAGAATAAGTGACTGGTAATAGAAATAGAATTTCTTTTGGGGGTGATGAAAATATTCCGGAATTAGATATTGGGTATGGCTGTATAATTCTATAAATACACTAAGAACTATTGAATCATATATTTTAAAAGGGTGAATCATATGGTGTGTGAATTATACATCATAGAGCTGTTATTAAAGAAAAAAGCATGTTTGGCGGGGAATCTCATTATTCAATCCAGTGCTGAGAAGTTCAAATGAGTTTTACACACACAGCTTGGAGTCAAATCCTGTCTCCAACTCCACAGCTCAATTACATCATCTATAAAATGGGGAGCAGGAGAAATGATACCAGTATCGACAAAGCATTTGTGAGGCTTAAATGAGGTAGTCTTCATAGAGTTCCTGAAACATAATGAGCAAACAAAAAGTGGAATCCAACAATAAATTTTGAATGCAGTCAGATAAAGGAAGGTTCACCCTTTTTAGAAATGAGATTTGGAGGAGATCTGGGTGTTTTTAGTGATACATGCATGGCTCCTGGCCTTGAATACGTTAGAGGTGATGGACCCAAGGGCAGCTGCATTCTCCTGCTGAAACCCAGCTCCCATTTCTCTGTGCTCTAACAGGCTCAACAGGAAGGAAGGACACATTTCCCAAACATTCTCAGGGCCTTTGGTCACTGGCTTAGGGCTGAAGCCAAGAAGTGAATCTCCAGCCATCAGTCTGTCCACCAGCCCTTTCATCCCAGGGTCTCTTTCTCTGTACAGCAGAGACTGCTTCCTGGCCTTGCTCATGGGTGGGGGAATGGGTGGGGCATCAAAGACTTGAGGTGCTCTGGTCCCTATACTCCACTCAGCACAGACATGGGACTAGGGACTCTACAGAATTGCGGAAGTTCAGGCAAAGAGCCCATTTGGTCAGGAAAGGAAAAGAAGAAAGTATAGCTAGGTCTGGATGATTCTACCCCAAGGCCATGTCTTTAAATCAAAGTTAATTGGACATTTACCACAGTTATCTTATTGATTCTAAAATCCACCACGGGTTTAATGACAACTTTTGGGGGGAGGGTATAGGATGGAAGGAGAAGTCCTGTTAAACTGTAGACAATTTTATTTTACTCATCAAAATAGCTTTAATTTGTCTTTAAAATTCGGTTCCCTTTTCTTTCAAAACCACAATCCATTTTGAGTCCAGCCTCTTTGTATTCTGAATCCCAAGCCTCTCCCGAATGACTTTGGGCAGCAGACATTCCCGCAGAGTCATCTTGATGTGCTGCTTTTTATCATGACTCCTGCTACTTGACCTCTTTCATGTTCTTAGGATTGATAATATAATTTTGAATCAAAATGAAGAGTATTGGCTTCTCATCTACAGTTTCTATTCAGTGAAAATTGTAATCCTTTAATTGAATTAGATGCTGAAGAAGTTAAAAGGCTTCTCTGAAAAGTCATTGGAACCTTTATGATAGATAGATATACAGCCCCTGACTAGTCCTTCACGGCCCATTAATCAATTAACACCAATCTCTCCTGGCTTTGATAATTCCATGATTTATTATGCCAAGGTATTTGGCGAAGTTAGCATGTGCTCAGCAATGGCAAGATAAAGCTTACTCATCCCCCTAGCAAGTTGGTTTTTTGTTTTTTGCTTCTCTTACTATCTTTTGACCTTTTTGCTACCCAAGGGGTAAACATTCTTATTTTTAGGAGACTCTTCCTTTATGCATCCAGTGGGAAATAATGGTAGAAGCCAAGGGGCCAGAAAGTCCCTCTCTCTCACGTCCTGGCACCTGGACTATAGTTAAAGCATACAGCCTTGGTCAGCCAGAAGTTTGGGCCTATGACCTTCAATCTTGAGGATCTTGTAATGGAAACGTCAAGTGTCCAGTGGCAGTGGCAACATTGAGAGCTCAGGGGACCCTGCACTGAGCATCCAGTGGTGGCTGCATCAGTGATAGCCTCCTAAAAGAATGTTTCTATGAAATGTTTTGGCTGTTAAACTTCTCTGGGCTTTGCTTATGTTCTGAATCTGGTTGCATGTTCTACCTTTAACATCTGTGAGGGTTTTTTTTCTTTCTTTCTTCTTAACCTAGGCCGGGGTTGGCTTCTGATTGTTTTAAGGGTAGTGGTAGTTGGGATTTGTTTTGATTCACTGTGGTAAAGCACAGAGATATGGAAATGACAGGAAGGAACAAGTTTTTACTCATTAGTCCCTAGAAACAGGTGCAGCGTGCCATGCAGGGCCACCTGTGAAAATACCAGGGTTGGGCAGAAGGCAGAGGGTCTGGGGGGACAGAGTGGGCAAGAGCCTTTATTGTGGTTTTTATGGAAAAGAGCTGGAGAAGAAGGATAAGCAGGCTTATCTAGTTTGAGTAATTTCAGCAGGTTCTAGGGTGTAGAGGCTGTCCTGCAGGATTGCTGCAAGGGTTCAATAAGGAGATGTGAGCAAAGCGCTTAGAATAGTGTCTGACCTTCTTCACACCATCTTGGATGTAAGACACACACTTTGTTTAATTTTCCACATTTAACATTCTGAAATCAGAACGCTTCCTTAAAATCAAAGTTGGACATCCAGGTTCTCCAATATAAACAATAATATAACAACCACTTTTTCTAGTGTCTGCCTTTGATGCTTTGACATCTCGGGGCCCTCCCAGCACTATCCTAGAGATAGTAGATGACTGAGAGCATGCCTTTATTATGCAAACCAATTGACTCAGAGCCCAAATCCTTGACTGTCTCCTTTATGGGGCTCTCCACTCTGGGTCACTGTCTGTCTGTTCTCATCACCCCAGGGCCAGGCTTCTCTAACTGCCATGCTTACAACTTCTGTTTTGTGTTTGGTTTTATGGGGAGGAGGGGTTGGTAGATGGGAATACAGAGGCCAGTAGAAAGTCCAGATGCCAGTATAGGGTAGCAGTTGGGGGAAGTGACACAGCCATGAGCTCCGTGGGTCCAACTACACAGAAGAGACAGTACCTTGTTTTATTTTCCATGAAAATTTTCTGACAAATCATAAGTCAAGAGAATCCTAAAATGAAGCTCGTCATTATCATCATGGGGTCATTCTTGTTCCCCTTTAATGTCACTCACAGGGTAACCAACCATCCCAGTTTATCCAGACTTTCCCAGTTTTAGCAGTAATGTCCATTGTCCTGGAATCCCTTCAATACCAGCAGATCAAGGTGAATGGCCACAGTATGGCTTCCCTCCCCTTGGATGATGTTAAAGCAATTTCCTGATGGTGTACCAGTCTATCCATAGATATTACAGAATGCATCTCTAAAATATAAGGACTTTTCAAAAACATAACTACAGTACCAGCATCATACCTAAAAATAATTCATTAATATCATAAATATCCAGATACTGTCCACATTTCCTCAGCTATCCTGTGTGTGTGTGTGTGTGTGTGTGTGCGCGCGCGCTCATGCACGTGTGCACACGTGCAATATCATTGATTTTATTGAATTAAATTCTGCTTAAGATCCATATACTGCATTACCTTGATATATCTCTTGGGTCTCTTTTAATTTAAAGAGACCATGTTTTTCTCCATTTATCTGTTTTCAAGTTTCTGATTTGTTTGTTTGGTAGCATTTCCAACATCCCACACTTGACTGATTCATACCTGCAGTATCATGGAACATGTTCCTCTATCCTGTGTTTTTCTTGTAAATTGGTAAATTGGTTATATCTAGGTTCAATTTTTGGAGGGAGAGGGGAATGATATTTTATGTGGGCTATCATGTACTCTATAATACAATACATCAAGATGCATACCCATTTTGATTGACTGTCTTTAAGATTTACCAGTGAGTATAGGTGCTGTCATCCTGGTCCACCTATAATAAAGTTCTTCTTTAACTTTTTACCCAATTACTTTAGCCACCATTGAAATCATTGCCTAGATCCATTATTTTTTTAGAGGCAGAAAGTGGTGGTATTCTATTTAATTGACGGGAAACACACACACACAAAACCTTCCATGCTGTTCTGCCATCTTGGCTCCCTCTGAAAGTGGTGGTATTCTAAATGCATCATTCCTTCATTATTAGTTGAGATACTTCTAAAAAAAAAAAGAATTTTCTTGAGTTTTTTTTTTAAAGTATTATTTTGAATTCACTGATGTTTAACATATTTAATTATTTTAATTCATTGTGTATATCCTTCTTTTTCAAGTGAAAATTGAACTACCTTTGATTAGTAGGAATATCTTCTTGGAACCCCTCTTGTATCTTGTGGATTCCAGTGGTCTTTGCTAACTCTCTTGCCTTCTGGTACAGTCTGATGTTTTGGGCTCACATTTTATATTTTTTGGCCACTTCCCCAAAGAGCCCTCATTCCCTTTAGTGGGAAATGGTATTTAGAAACCACAGTCTGGGCTGCGTTACTATTTCCAGGACCTTTATGTAGATAGAGCTAGGAAGTGGGTATTTTTACAAGAAAAAAACACATCATGTGTACCTCCCACTGTCTGCAACTAACATTTAGGCTCAGAGGGCTTATCCAGGTTTTCTGATTCTGTACTTGGGTATTGCTTCCCCATGACAAAATCCTCAGCCCTGGTTACAGCAACATAAATACTCACTTGCTTTATCCTACAGCATTCTTACAACAGTCCCAGAATAACAAAATCAATATTACAACTCAAAAATATGATTTCCGAAAACAACTTGCAGTTTCTTTGCAGTTCTTTTTAACCTTAGGCTGTATCCCAGTGGGGACATGAGGCAAATTACTGTATTTTAAAATGGTTTAACCTAATTCTTCACTGTTAAGCCACCAACGTGATACACACTTTAGTTCACTTATTTCATTTTGTTTTAGGTTTTGAGGGATTGCTTCTTAAAGGTTTGATTTAATTTTATTATGTAATTTTGTTAAAATATTGTTTTATAAATATTAAAATAAAAAAACAAATACTTGCTTAAGATGTAAAATATTTGGAACAGACTGTGTTCAGGGAAGTCTAGTGTCCATTCCTCTCCCTTCCACATCATATTTTTTACCATTTCCATTAGGTAACTTTTTTTGTTGTGTCTTCTTTCATTATTTTTCTTGTTTTTAAGTTTATTTATTTATTATTATTTTTAAGAGAGATTGAGAGGGGAGGGGCAGAGAGGGAGACATAGAATCCCAAGCAGGCTCTGTGCTGACAGTGGGGCTCGAACTCACAAACCACAAGATCATGACTTGGGCCGAAGCAAAGGGTCAGATGCTTAATTGACTGAGCCACCCATGTGCCTGCCCCTCATTGTTTTCTTCTATATAAACAAATAAGTATCTATTCATATCTGTTCCCTTTCATAGTTTAAACAGGTAGCATTCTGTAATCATCATCCTTTTGCACCTTACTTTTTAAAATGAGAATGCATCCTGGAGATCATACCTTGTCACTGTGTAGAAATATAGGAAATTTCCATCATTTGCTGTAGTTATATTCTATAAAGTTGCCATGAACACTGGACCAGAAAATCCTGGATCCTTGCTCCTAGGGGAAATACATGGTTAGATTCCTATGAGCCTCTCGTCACAAAAATTTATTGTCAACCAATCAATACATGAACTTGTTTTATGTGTGTTTTTGTTTAAAGACCCCTTATTTAATATATACTGTGCATTCATTAACATTGAACTCAGACATTATAACTCATGCCTGAACAAAGTTATCTAACAAAACACACATATTTTCTCTGCCAGACACATCACAGTTTTCTTTTGCTTAGGACCTCTTGATAATACTTTGGCATTATGCATGGGTATTTTAAACAGTGAAATCACCAAAAAGCACACAAGTGTGAAAAATATGACACTAAATACTGTATAAAGGACACAAGTTTATATATGAGAACTGAAAAAAGAAGGCAGAAAGTTTCCTTATTTGACCCTATCTGGGAATGTACACATCAGACAACTCAATGTTTTTGCTCTTCTGTGCATATGCATCCCTGGGAATGACTATAAAAAGCGCTATCAATATTGATTTGGGGATTACAAATAAATTTTAGCTAGTGGGTTAATTTGCAAATACAGATTTGTAGATAATAAAGAGCAATTGCATTCCCCATTCCTTTTTCACAGTTGCATAGTACTCCACTGTGTGCACATACTGCCTGATTTAAAACTGGTCCCTTATTGATGGACATTTGGTTACTTTCTGGTCTTCTATGTTACAAATAATGCCGCAGAATAGACTTCTGCATTTGTGCTCTCAGATTTTTGACAACTTCCCCTTGTAATGGAGTTCTTGAAGTGGGATTGCTGGTCAAAGGATAAACGTGTACATGGTTTTTGTAAGCATTGGCAATTTCCTCTCTTTAATGGTTCTAGCATTCTGCAAGCTCACCAGAGTAGTTGAAAATATCTGTTTACCCATAGTCTCACCAACAGAATATGTTGTCTATTTAAAAAAAAATTTTTTTTATGCTTATTTATTTTTGAGAGAGACAGAGTATGAGCTGGGGGAGGGGCAGAGAGAGTGAAGGAGACACAGAATCCGAAGCAGGCTTCAGGCTCTGAGCTGTCAGCACAGAGCCCGATGTGGGGCTTAAACTCACAAAGCGTGATATCATGACCTGAGCCAAAGCTGGACGCTCAACTGACTGAGCCACCCAGGCGCCCCTATTTTTTTTTATATTAGCCAACCTATATGGTTATTTCAATGTAGTCTTAATTTGCATCTCTCTTATTCTCAGTGACATTGAGCATCTTTGCATATTGCTATGGGGCGTTCGTATTTCTTTTTCTGAATTTTGGGCTTACCTACCCTGTGGGAGGAAACTTCTTACTGGCAGGGAAGGTAGCAATAAAGTAAAGTACTATCAAAGTGGATTTTCCTAATAAGGAGGCAGAGGGATGAAAAACACAAGCAGTGAGTAGGATCCCTGGGACCAAGCAGGCTGCAGTCTTCAAGTGGAAAACATAGTAATAATATCCATAAGGCCAGCTTGGTATGCTACAAGGCATTGGGCTCTCAGCCAATGGTCTGAGCTTAAAACATATTTACAGTCATGAGACAAGAAGTGTGGGAATGGAAGCTAGATTGGGAAACCATCAGATCTAAGAAGATCTAAGCAGAAGCCTTGCTGTGAATTGGTTCAGTATGGTGGAGAAAGGAGATAATGCAGTTGTATCTCAGAAATCATATTACAATTAGATTTATTTTCTCCCAGTTAGCAGCTGTCTGATCTTACCCGAGTTTTATCATCTTCCTGAAACTCATTTTTCCCATCTTATAAACAGCAGACATGGCCTCCTAGAGTTTTTGTGACAATCAGATGGGGGTTTTGCATCAAGTATGTTGTGCCATGTCTGTTATATACTAAGTAGACAATGAGTGATAGCTAACACCTTGACACAGAGGAAACTCCCTACCTCCCTTAGGACTTACCTAAGAATTGAGGGAGGGCAAGGAGTGAAGGGAGGAGGCATGGATGGATGGATCCACCCACAAAGAGCAGGGGTTGCATGGATTGTGCTTCAGGAAATAGAAGGTGGATCCTGACACTCTGTAGAGAAGGAACCTTGAGTGGCTTCTTGAAAGGGCACAGTTAGCATTTTCTTTAATGTCTTTGTTGGATTTGAGGTCTTTGCCACCAGATCGAGGCACACTCCTCTTTTTAAGCGTACTCTGATTTAGCTCTGGATCAGTTAGTCCTCCCTCATTTCAATCCATTTTTTTTGGGTGATGATGAGATCTCCCTCCCACTTTCCCTAACTACAAGGGAAGACAAGTGAACCCAGTCTAAGTTGGTTCATACTTAGATCTATTCATTTGCCACAGTGGTTAGTTCAGTGGCTAGTTATGTGACCTAGACAGAGCCTGTGAAGCAAAATGAGCTTTTTGCTGGGCCTCCTGGGAAAGAGATTCTCACTCTTTCCACAAGGAACTTGAAGCCAAAAGGATAGAAGTTTTTAAAACATTGCAGTTGTCTTTGATCATAATGGAAAAACTTGTTAAAAATAAAAGTGGGGGAGGGGTAAAAGAAAAAGAAAAGAAAATGAAGCCACCATGAGGTGAGTCAAGTTGCAGTTTAAAGAAAGAGGAATTAGGTGTTGTGATACCATTTTAACCCCTCATCAAGCCTTGCCTACAGCTGGTGCAGGTCCTGAAATGTTCAGTTACATAAGTGAATAAATACCCTTTGTGCTTCGGGTAATGTGGAAAGAGGTTTGTGTGATACCAAATGAAAATTAACTGACAGAGTGACCAATGATTATTGTCCCCCCACCCCCACCCCAGTGTGTTTAATTTTCAAACACAGAGCATTTCCCATGTGCCAGGCCACTGCTTATCTTACTAGAAATTCAAAACATCTTCCAGGTTCCAGGGAAATAGGCCCTAATCTCCAGACACTGAAAGGCTAGGAAACAAGCACAGGATGACTCTTGTATACTAAATTTTTATCCAATCAATTCTACTTTGAGAGGCAGCAGGTGTAACATTTCATTAGTCACCCTGAACTCTGAGATCCTGCTCCCATCTCTGACCTGGCTCCCGCCTGCCAGCACTTACGTGGCCTGTTGAGAGACTATTATTAAGATAGAATTTGTATAGATTATTTTCAAGCTAACAAAAGAATTTCCTTGTTATTTATTCACAGAGCCTAGTGTGTGATATAAATTTAGCCAATTTGAAGAGCCTGACTCGCTGATCTTGTTAGAGAGAGCCAAAGGCTATTGTCTGCTGTTCACACCAAGATAGAGCTCCTGCTGGAAATCTCATTTCTAATTGCAGGAGGGTCAGTTTGGAATGCAGAGAGACCCTGCTTCCCGGGCTCATAGAACATAAGGAAGCAATGTGTTCTCAATCCCCGGAGAGCTTATAACTTCCAGGATGCAATAAAATGGAACGTTCACTTGGTTACCCCTTGTAGAGAGCACTCTGGAATCCCTTGCCTAATGCATATGGCAGAAATGAAATGGAGAACTGGCCAGGAGATATCCCAGAATTGACCTAAGATTAAGCACTAAAAACATGCATGAGACCAGGGGCTCTTTTAGCTCAAGATTTTGGTTCAAGCTACTATCTCAAAAAGTCCCCCTGGGTATGTGTGGTTGTGAGCAGGACAACCTCAGAATGGCAGAACTGTTTTGGGTTTTTTTGTTTTTTCTAAATCATGCCAGAAATCCCAAAGTTACCATCCTATTTTAAAAATTATATCTATGCTTATAATAGTGGGTTGGTATTTATATTCTTATATGTTTACCAAAATACCTTATATGTTTACTAAAATTCTTACATGTTTACTAAAATATAAAATAATAAAAAATATTTAAAATAAATATTAAGAAGTGTGAAGAAGAAATAATCATACTAATGAGAGATCATCATCATTTACTTGGATATGCCCTTGAAAAGTGCGTGGCATATAGAGAGCTCTATATTGGTGTTATAATTGTTGGTGTTGCTTACAAAAACCAGCACAAACTTTTACATTGTTTTGTTTATGGCTTTGTTCCTTTAAAATATTTTTTAATGTTTTATTTATTTTTGAGAGAGAGAGAGAAAGAAAGAGAGAGAGAAAGAGACAGAGTGCGAGTGGTGGAGGGGCAGAGAGAGAGGGAGACACAGAACCCAAAGCAGGTTCCAGGCCAGGCACCCCTATTTATGGCTTTGTTCCTCTTAACATTGACTTCTTTTCCATGCCTTGGAAAACATTTCCATTGTGTTATTTTCAGTTGCCATGTGATAATTTTCCATTATGTGAATATAGTATAATTTATTTACCTAAATCCCCTATTGGTGGATATTTAAGGTCTCCCCCTCTCTCTCTCCCTGTCTCATTTTCTCTATTAGTTTTTCTAAGTGTGCTATTATAAATTTTTTTTAGCGTTTATTTATACTTGAGAGACAGAGAGTATGAGCAGGGGAAGGGCAGAGAGAGAGGGAGACACAGAATCCAAAGCAGGCTCTGAGGTGTGGGCAAAGAGCCCAACGTGAGGCTCAAACCCATAAGCTGTGAGATCATGACCTGAGCCAAAGTCGGATGCCCAGCCGACTGAGCCACCCAGGCGTCCCTCTAAGTGTGCTATTATAAAGAGTACTGTGCTGAACTTTTTTTACAGGAAAAAATCTGTATACATGTTTCTTATAGCTCCCAAGGATAAATGCCTGGAAGTAATTACCTCTGGGTCAAGGAGCATGAGTGTTGTGAGACATATACATTGCCAAATTGCATTCTAGGAGCCTCTCAGTATTTTATACCCCCAGTATTTATGTTACTTTGGGCACATTACTTAACTTCTCTGAGTCTTAGTTTCTAAATATGAGCTAGAAGAATAATAACATCTGTTTGTAATCATGAAAGTGAGGCATTTTAGACACACACACACACACACATATCCACACAAATGCATTTATATGTATACACATCTCTATCTATATAGCTTCCTATCTACTTTCTATGTACAGTAAGCACAGTGGTGCCAGTGGAAGTGAGCATTACAGTTCTCGACTTGGCCATGCTCTAGCTACGTGGCTCAAGTAAGCCATTTAGACTCTGTTGCCCCATCTGTAAAATGGGAAGAAATGATATCTCATAAGGTTGTTAAGAAGATTAAATGAACTGATATACACAGATGTCCTTTGTCACCTTTTGGCCTTATTCTAAATCTTATTTCTTTCTTGGGGTATGGAAACCAAAAGCAGAATAGAGGATGTCTTGTTAAGTATTATTTAAGAGGACTGTGGACTGCTTCCAAGGACTTCTTCCTTGATTGAAAACTCTAATTTCCTCATCTCTTCTATCAGGATGCTCAGCAGACCCATGCAGTTAGAATTTTTGTGTTCATTTTAGAAATAAACTTATATGTAGATCATGGGATAGCAGGGTGAGGGAAATTAAAATCTTACCATGTGATTCCAGATGTCATTTTAGAGAAGGGACTGTTATTTTCCAGTCTTCAGCATAAGTCTCTTATATGCAGAGATACTTTTCAGAAGGGTATTTCTGTTGTGTGGGTGGGGAAGGGAGAGGATGAGCTGAAAAAACCCCTATGCCCCAGATTTGAGGTGATGCTGGGGCAGATAAGCAAGCAAACAAGCAAAAGAAATCCAGTCCATCAGGGGAGGGAAAAGGGTGCTTAGGAATAATATAAACTTTGGGAGTGTTGGGAATCTCAGGAAAGATAGGATGTGAGGTTGGGAGTTCAAGGTAATTTCATCTAGTACTCCAGGAAGGGCAGAGTGACTCTAGATAATTTCTGTTCTTGAAAACAAAGCCACCGTGAATTAGAAACCCAGAGACTTTATCAGAGAAGCACATCCTCTCTATTTTTCTTTGTGTCACCCACATACAGAATCTTAACACTGAAGGAAACCGCCAGCAGACGTCCCAGTTAAACATGGCAGATTGAACACATCTGATGCTCTCTATTCCTCCCTGGGGACTCCCATGTAAATGACACTGGCTGGTATAAATAGAGTGAGAGATTAAAGTAAGAGAGGAGACAATAATGGTTATGGTATGCCAACCAAGTTTTTTGAGCAATGAGATATGGATTAATGAATGGTAACTAAAGTAACCAAGTACAGAAGACCAAATTCTAAGGACTTGTCAAGGGGGGCATAAATAAAAATCAAGGGGATTTGGGTCACAGAACCGTAGGAAGTTTCAGGAATTAGAGGTATCGGTATCAGCTCCCTCAGGAAAGGGGATACTGATAGGAGGAGAGTCAGTTGATAGATCCCAGACACCCTACTTCATCCTGGGAAGCCAGGCAGGGAATGGGAGGGGAAAATTCAGAAAAACTGAATCAGGATGGTTCTTTATTCAGAAATATTCAGCATAGAGAGCGGTGAGCATGTGCCCAGCACTTTCTCTCAGCTCCTGGACTGTTGGCAGCAAAGACTATTCTTCCCACCAAGATTAGAAGAATCTTCTTGAAAGAAACAGAAAGAACCCAGGAAAAGATAGCTACAGATACTAACATTTGGGATTATCTCCGGAGAATAACTTGGTCCATGGGAGTGAAATTCTTTCATGAGTTTCAACTGATGAACTCCGTCCATATATCCTCCATTCAACATGCGAGTGTGTGTGTGTGTGTGTGTGTGTGTGTGTGTGTGTGTGTGTGTGCATGTTTGCATTTACTTCATTCAAGTGTTAGTGCATTGCAAAATATAGGTAGCCACCTGGGAAGAGTCTTCAGCAGGGTAACACATCTAAAACACACAAGCAGTAAAAGGGAATTTGAGAAAAACAGAGGCAATGCAGGAAGCAGAAGAAAACTTCAAATAAATGGTAATTACGATTCTCACAGAGTTTACAGAAAATAGTTCATTGGTGCAACAAGAGAAGGATGCTATCAAGGGTGAGCTGTAGGAGCACAAGAAACGACTCTTAGGAATTAAAAACTATGAAAGATAAGACAAACTTTCAGAAGCATAGTTTAAAGAGAGAGTTCAGGAGATTTCTAAGAAGGTAGAAAAAAAGTCAAAGAAATGCAAATTAGGGAAGATTTCAGGAAAGTAGAGGAATAGTTCAGAAGTTGTATCTATAACTCCCAGAAATTGCAAAGAGAGGAAACAGAAATGTCAGAGAGAAGATTATCAAAGAATGAATGCTGTAAAATTTCCCAGAAGTAAAAGGTATGAAGCTCCAGGCTATAGAGATTCACTGAGTACCCAGTAAAATAAATTTTCAAACTCATTATAAAGCACATCATTTTTAAGTCACAGAATGCTGAGGATGCAGAGATAATCCTAAAAACTTCAAGGAATAATAACAGGTCATATGAAAAGGATTAAGAATAAGGAATTGACATTGGACTTGTCAACAGAAATACTAGAAGCTAGAAGACAATAGATCCATGCTTTCAAAATTAAAACCTAGAATTTGATGCTCAAACTGTTACTCAAGAGTGAAGATATAATGAAAACTATTTTTAGACTGTGGAATTGTCAAATCACTATCGTGTACACCTGAAACTAATACAACATTTTATGTCAACTATCCCTCAAAATAAAATTTTTTAAATTTAAATGCAAGTTAGTTAACATATAGTGTAATAATGGTTTCAGGAGTAGAATTTAGTGATTTACCACTTACGTATAATACCCAGGGCTCATCCCAACAAGTGGCTCCTTAATCCCCATCATGCATTTAGCCTATCCCCCCACCCAACACCCCACCAGCAACCCTCAGTTTGTTCTCTGTATTTAAGAGTCTCTTATGGTTTATCTCTCTCTTTCTCTTTTTATCTTATTTTTCCTTCCTGTCCCCTATGTTAATCTATTTTGTCTCTTAAATTCCACATATGAGTGAAATCATATATTTATCTTTCTCTGACTGACTTATTTCACTTAGCATAATACATTCTCTTTCCATCCACGTTGCAAATGGCAAAATTGCATTCTTTTTTATAAGTAATATTCCATTGTATATATATATGTATATATATATGTATATGTATATATACACACACATACATATACCACATCTTCTTTATCTCTTCATCAGTTGATGGACATTTGGGCTCTTTCCATAATTTGGCCATTGTTTTTTTTTTAATGTTTTTTTTTTAATATGAAATGTATTGTCAAATTGGTTTCCATACAACACCCAGTGCTCATCCCAACAGGTGCCCTCCTCAATGCCCATCACCCACCCTCCCACTCCCTATCAACCCTCAGTTTATTCTCAGTTTTTAAGAGTCTCTTATGGTTTGTCTCCCTCCCTCTCTTTTTTTTTTTCCTTCCCCTCCCCCATGGTCTTCTGTTAAGGTTCTCAGGGTCCACGTAAGAGTGGAAACATATGGTATCTGTCTTTCTCTGTATGGCTTATTTCACTTAGCATCACACTCTCCAGTTCCATTCACGTTGCTACAAAAGGCCATATTTCATTCTTTCTCATTGCCATATAGTATTCCATTGTGTATATAAACTACAACTTCTTTATCCATTCATCAGTTGATGGACCTTTAGGCTCTTTCCATAATTTGGCTATTGTTGAAAGTGCTGCTGTAAACATTGGGGTACAAGTGCCCTATTCATCAGCACTCCTGTATCCCTTGGGTAAAATCCTAGCAGTGCTGTTGCTGGGTCATAGGGTAGATCTATATTTAATTTTTGGAGGAACCTCCACACTGTTTTCCAGAGTGGCTGCATCAGTTTGCACACCCACCAACAGTGCAAGAGTGTTCCCGTTTCTCCACATCCTCTCCAGCATGTATAGTCTCTTGAATTGTTCATTTTAGCCACTCTGCCTGCTGTGAGGTGGTATCTCAGTGTGGTTTTGATTTGTATTTCCCTGATGAGGAGCGATGTTGAGCATCTTTTCATGTGCCTATTAGTATATCTGGATGTCTTCTTTAGAGAAGTGTCTATTCATGTCTTCTGCCCATTTCTTCACTGAATTATTTGTTTTTCAGGTGTGGAGTTTGATGAGTTCTTTATAGATTTTGGATAGTAGCCCTTTGTCCGATATGTCATTTGCAAATATCGTTTCCCATTCCGTTGATTACCTTTTAGTGTTGTTGATTGTTTCCTTTGCAGTGCAGAAGCTTTTTATATTCATGAGGTCCCAATAAGTCATTTTTGCTTTTAATTCCCTTGCCTTTGGAGATATGTCAAGTAAGAAATTGCTGCGGCTGAGGTCAGAGAGGTTTTTCCTGTTTTCTCCTCTAGGGTTTTGATGGTTTCCTGTCTCACATTCAGGTCCTTCATCCATTTTGAGTTTATTTTTGTGAATGGTGTAAAAAAGTGGTCTAGTTTCATTCTTCTGCATGTTGCTGTCCAGTTCTCCCGGCACCATTTGTTAAAGAGACTTTTTTCCATTGGATATTCTTTCCTGCTTTGTCAAAGATTAGTTGGCCATATGTTTGTGGGTCCAATTCTGGAGTCTCTATTCTATTCCATTGGTATATGTGTCTGTTTTTGTGCCAATACCATGGTGTCTGGATGATTACAGCTTTGTAGTAGAGGCTAAAGTCTGGGATTGTAATGCCTCCCGCTTTGGTTTTCTTCTTCAATATTACTTTGGCTATTTGGGGTCTTTTGTGGTTCCATACAAATTTTAGGATTGCTTGTTTTAGCTTTGAAAAGAATGCTGGTGCAATTTTGATTGGAATTGCATTGAATGTGTAGATTGCTTTGGGTAATATTGACATTTTAACAATATTCATATTAACATATTAACATATTAACAACATTTTAACAATATTTAACAATATTGACATTTAACAATATTTAACAATGGATTCTTCCAATCCATGAGCACGGAATGTTTTTCCATTTCTTTGTATCTTCTTTAATTTCCTTCATAAGCTTTCTATAGTTTTCAGCATACAGATCTTTTACATCTTTGGTTAGGTTTATTCCTAGGTATTTTATGATTCTTGGTTGTTTATTTATGTTTGAGAGAGAGACAGAGAGACAGAGTGCGAGCTGGGGAGGGGCAAAGAGAGAGGAAGACACAGATCTGAAACAGGCTTCAGGCTCTGAGATGTCAGCACAGAGCCTGATGCAGGACTTGAACTCATGAACTATGAGATCATGACTTAGGAAGTCAGATGCTTAACCGACTGAGCCACCCAGGCACCCCTGGCTCTTGTTGATAGTGCTGCTATAAGCATTGGGGTCATGTGCACCTTTGAATCAGTGTTTTTGTATCCTTTGGATAAATAGCTCATAGTGCAATTGCTTGGTTGTAGGATAGTTCTATTTTTAATTTTTCTGAGAACCTCTCTACTGTTTTCCACAGAGGCTGCACCAGTTTGCATTCCCACCAGCAGTGCAAAAGAGTTCCCTTTTCTCCACATCCTCACCAACATCTGTTGTTTCCTGAGTTCTTAATTTTGCCATTGAGACAGGTATGAGATAGTATCTTGGTGTGGTTTTGATTTGTATTTCCCTGATGATGAGTGATATTGAACATCTTTTCATGCGTCTGCTGGCCATCTGGATGTCTTCTTTGGAAAAGTGTCTGTTCATGTCTTCTGCCCATTTCTTCAGTGCCGATTATTTGTTTTTTTGGGTGTTGAGTTTGATAAGTTCTTTGTAGATTTTGGATACTAATCCACTATGTCATTTGCACATATCTTCTCTCATTCCGTTGGTTGCCTTTTAGTTTTGTTGATTGTTTTTTTTTTTAATTTAAGCCTTTTAATATTCTGACTTTTTGAAGTATAAACGTGATACTTTGATAACAGTAAATGTTAACTTTAGAAAAAGACGATCTTTCAGAACAGTTTTTGGCCACCAGTATTTGAAGGTGAACCTTTGGGGAGACACTTCCCCTTGCAACTTTTGCATTCAACAGTCACTGAACCCTGATTTTGTGCCAGATTCTGGTACATATGATGTCTCTGTAGTCTGTATCAGCCCTTCCAAGTGGGCTCTTTTGTCCTCAATTTGCAGAGACTGAAGACTCAGGGAAGTTAAGTAACCTTGTGAGTCAGTCTCAGAGCATGCGTTCAAGTACACAAAACCCCAAAGTCATGCTTTGCCCATCAGCCCAGGCTCTTTTCTGTAGTTGATGTCTGTCTATGCTCCACACTCACCAGAGAATCACAGAATTTTAAATCCAGGAGTCTTACAAATCATCTGGTTCAAAACCTTTCATTTTGTCAGTGGGTAAATTGAGGTTCTGTCTCTGACTGAAGAGACATGATTATTAGCAGCTGACCTGGCCCAGCTTCTGCAGCTTTTCATCTACATGACACTGTCGACGTTGTAGGGGAAAAGGCAGGAAATTAGGGCTCCTCCGGTGAACAGAAATCACAGCTATTTATTCATCCCCAACAATAACCACATCTGGCTATTTGCAGAAGAGAGAAAAGTGGAATGCCAGCAGTGGAGATTTTATGGGATCTAGCGATGTGGGTGTGCAGGCATGGTCTTGCTTCCTCTGAACTGTATTTTGTACCCCATGTAACATCCTGGAGAAGTCCTCATAATCTTCATGAAGTGACATGTGATAGCTCCCTGGGGACGGCAGTCTTCCAGGAAAGAGTCACCTGCTTTTCCTAGAGGAGCTTCCTGGCATTCACCCCATTGTAGCATTCCAAAGCAGAAGAGGCCCAAAGTTGAAGCAACAAGAACAAAAATATTCGTGATTTCATTTTATGTCTGGAGCGACCCTGTGGGTACCCTTGTTACTCCCATTTGACAGATGAAAACACAGAGGATCAGACAAGTCAAACTTTTAAGAAGGGTCAGGGCCTGGATAAAGTCTGGCTTATCTGACTGAGGGCTGCCTGTTCTTCATTGGCATGCTGGACAGCCTGTTTCTGTTTCTATCTGTCACTCAAGATAAAACTGTGAAACAAAGCAGAACAACGGGAAGCAGACACCACGGTCTGTGAACTAGACCATCATACTCAGCTCTGCTTATGCCTGTGCCTTTTTCCTGGAGCATCCTTGTTCCCTGAGGGCCTACCTGACTTCCCACCTACCCACCTTCCCACCTGGGCCAGGTCAGCTGCTAATAATCACGTCTCTTCAGTCAGAGACAGAACCTCAATTTACCCACTGCCTGATTGTTTCCCTTTAATCCGTTTATCTTCCTGGGCAGTCTTCCTCACACCCATTAGCCTGGGCTAGAAGCCCACCCTCTTAACATCTCTTGTCACTTACCATCCTGTTTTGTCCTTATTTACTGGGGTGCCTCTTCCGCACCCAGTGAAGATGGCTGGGGGGGCTGGAACAAGACTTGTGCATCATCACAGTCTGTGCTGGGTGGAATAATGACCCACCTCCCCAAGGTAGACCATGTCCCAATTGATGAAGCCTGTCAGCATGTTACTTTCCCAGAGCAAAGGGGTCTTTGTGGACCTTGTGATGGGCAGATTCTCCTGGCTTATCCAGGTGGGCCCGTGTGCCATCATGGGGTCCTTTTAAGAGGGAAGCTGGAGGAGGTCAGAGTCAGAGAAAGGAGAGGTTGAAGTAGTGGATTTTAAAGGTGGGGGAAGATCCCATGAACAAAGAGTGCTCTGGGAGCTGGAAGAGGCTAGGTAGTGAGTTCTCCCCTAAAGCCTGCAGGGGTAACTCAGCCCTTTTGACCACTTGATTTTGGGACTCCTGACCTCCAGAACCAGAAGATAGTAAACTTGTGTTGTTTTAAGCCATTCAGTTTGTGGTAATTTGTTAAAGCAGCCATAGAAAGGAATATATGGCTCTAAGGCTTCCATACACATAGTAGGAACTTAATAAATACTTTTTCAAGGAGTGAATGAGTCATTTGTAATGCAAGGATTGTGTCTCTATCCCATATGCATCCTCTATGAGTAAAGGTTTAAGCAGTAAACAAAGGGTGGAAAGGACATTGCTCTGAACACCTGCAGTGGGGATTTTAGTATTATAGCCAGCCAACAGTGGTTTGGGCAGCTTCTCTGTGAGTAAATCCAATAGATTTACTCTGTGACTTGGGAAAACCTGTTTAATCTCTCCGGACCTCTGTTTTCTCATGTGTGAGAAGGCGAAACTCAGTCCAGTATTCTTCCTGACAAGGAAGTTCATCAAGACAGATGATGTTATTCAATGAGAATATTCCTCAGAAGACAAGATACTATATAAATACTGGGTAGTGTAGTCGTTGCATTAATAATAAATATTTAAGAAATAAACCCATGTTTTCAAAAACAAAGCACGACACCCAGAGTTACCTGTCACTTAGGGTTGTGTTCTCTTCCTGAACTAAAACACTTACTGCTTTTAATAGCTTCACTCTTTAATATTCTGTAACTTAAAAAATGGGGCACACGGCTTTAGGATTAAATATTAAAATATTAAATATTAATTTGGACAGCAGAAATCCATCACATACCTGAACCTGCCTGGTTTACTTAGGGTCTCATAGGTGCTCTAAGAAATCTAAGCACTGATGATATTCACTGATGTAATTTCTTTTTTTCTTTTCTTTCTTTTTTTTTTTTGCCAGAGACACAGGCACCATATCCATCTTTTTATTGATCATTCTCAAAGAGTTGAATGAAACAGACCAGATACTAGTGTCTGTGCTCGACACAGCCCATCTAGCATGGTGATGCTAGCATGATGAATCTGGAGGTTACATTTTAATAGACATCGCCAATTATTCTGAATGAGGGAGTGGGGCATGCTGTGTCCCCCTGGTCCATGCCTGTTTCCTCTGGACTCCTCATGACAGCACAGCTTTACGAAGCCCGAGTTGCAACCCTGGGCCTGATGGTTGTGTACATTTTGACTGCAATGGTGGTCTAACAACCCTCTGGGTATCATCGTCATCCAAACTACAGTGCTCAAGTAAGGCCCCGAGACCCTGTTGACTTGATGGATGAAGTCTGGGGTTTCTGTACCCAAGGAAAACAACTCTGAAGCTTATCTTCACTCTTTCTGCCTGCCCTGTCTGAGTGTCAGATCCTTGCTCAGAGACGCAAAGCCTTCCGCCGTTCAAAATCCATTCTTGGCAAGTGAGCTGATGCTAATCATTTACAATTCATCCTTTAGGTGAACCGTGCAGTTTAGTGAAAAGACAGAGAGACCTACCTGCACTGTTGAGCTGGGTGAACTAGATTCAGTTATTTCACCTTTGAAACTACTTCCTTATCTGTTAAAGAGGATGGGAGAATTAAGTGTGATAACATTTACATTCCCCATCTGTAGCCATCCACAAGCTGGGAGGTATAAATTGGGTAACGTTTCCATTTGTGATGTGATCAGTGTAATTCTCAACCCCAGTGCCAGCCTGACAATAACTGTGAGTGTGTGTTGGAGGGTGTATGTAGTGGGAGGGGGAAGAAGAAGAGTGTTTCTCCCTAATGTGATACTCAACTACGCTTACTCCCTGCCATCCTCGGGCTGGCTTCTCCATTACAAGTCTTCAGTTTACATGCACATGCTCAGTCAGTAATCTGAAATGCAACTATAGTGCCCAGTGGGCTGGGACACCTGAAGTTTCCAGGCTTAGCCACAATCTGTGTACACAATCAGCTCCTATGACTGTTGAGATCTTGGCATTGAACTGAGTTAACTGATCAAGTTTCCCTGTTATTTCATAGTGAATCATGGGGGACTTTTGTATCTTTTCATGTTGACGGGTCATTCAGGCCATCTTTGCTCATCAGAGGTAGTCTGTTGTCATTGAAACTCAAACTGATAAGGGGACCATTCTCCCCATGGGAATTTGCCTATATCCCTCTCCACTAGCCCTTGAACTTCACATCCCAAGGAGTCATAGAATGAGGCGGTCTTTGTCAAACCATAACCTTGTTCTGATAACATATATAAAACATGGCACAGTAGCAGGTACATAATAACTTCCTTCTTACTTCCCTTGGAATACATTTATAATTACCTTCTTCATTTCTCCATTTCTCAAAAATTTTCCATCCCTCTAAACTCGGGAAAATGCCACCTTGTCGGTGATACTTTCTCTAGGTATTTCAGGTCACAGTTGCCTATTTTTTTCTTTTTTAATTCTTCTATTAGGTAATTCACCTATTTCTTATATAGGTGGTATATTTCTATGCCTCATATTGTCTCATAGTAACAACATTAAATAAATATAGTAAGTTTTACATGTTACACCTTGGACTAAGCCCTTTACATATTTTATTCATTAACAGATTTACTGAGCAAATACCCAAACATCCAGTGTTGCTTTAGGTTGCTAATATGCTAATATGCTAAGGCATGCCTCCTTTCTGTGTTCTTGGATCATATGGTCTTGATCAGCCATGGTTCTTGTAGCTGGTGGCCTGCTTCTGTACGAATCATGAGCTAAGAATGTTTCATTTTATTTTACATTTTTTAAAGGGTTATAAAAAAAAAAGAGAGAAAACTTGCAACAGAGACCTCATCTAACCCACAAACCCTCAACTACTCACTATCTGGCCCTTTATAGAAAAAGTCCACCAACCCCTGGTGATCTCACTGTATCTTTTCAACTATCCTGCAAGACAGACTTTTTTTGTTGTTGTTAAATGTATTTTATTTATGAGGAAACTGAGGCTCCAAGAGGTGAACTTTTTTTTTCCCCAAGACAATTCAGTTAATACTTTTCTGAGCTGGCAGTTAAAACTAGAATATGTTTACTTTATTTGGGGTCAATACCTGTTTGTTCATTCTAGACTTGGTGGGAGAGACTAGTGTTCAAATTTTAGCTGTGCCCAGGTTAACTCTGGAAACCCTTTCTCCTCTTACCTCCATATTCTTTCTGAAATATTATTAATCCACCATGGTGATCAACCCTTGATGGGCCCAAGAAAAAAGATTTTGAGGAGAAGGTATCATGGTGGTCTTGGAATTCGGGCCCTTAGTAATTAGGGTTCTCTGGAAGGGGATTCTCTTCAGAATCCTCATGCCTAAAAATATAGCAGTCAGAATGTTTGACTTCTGAAGTACATCCCAACCTGAAAATTTCTTTCCAGGGATTTATAGCCTTACTCCAGTTGGATTGTACACATTTATGTTTATCTCTACAGTGGTAACTGTTGACCAACTGAATAATGGTTAAATGTTATATATTGAGAGGCCATAAAGTCTTATCCATATCTTTAAAAAAGTCTTGTTAATTCTGTTTGTAGGGTTGTTGGCTTTAGTTCATGTTGTTCTAGCTTGTACTTTGTCATAAGGAGGGCAAAGAGTCTAAGGCAACCAGAATGAGTGGGCACCAATTCCTAATGGTGACCATTGAGCCCCCCAGGATATCCCAAACTGACAGCAACTCAGCCTACAGATTTTATTCTGACCCCCAACCAAATTTACATAGGCTGACAGAAAGTGTGTTTTGTGAATTTATAATGGAGGATGTGCTTGCTGGGGTGTCTGACTTGTTCAGATATGACCTAAAATAGTTTATAAGGAGACACTTAACCCATGTATACTTTATAGGCCTTTCCCCAAATCTCGTCCTATTATCCTGCCTGGGTCTTGCTTGTCTGGATCAGGTTATTTGAGACCCGAGAGATTTGCTGTTTGTTTGTTTTTAAAAAATTTTTTTTTAACGTTTATTTATTTTTGAGACAGAGACAGAGCATGAACGGGAGAGGGGCAGAGAGAGAGGGAGACACAGAATCGGAAGCAGGCTCCAGGCTCCGAGCCATCAGCCCAGAGCCCGACACGGGGCTCGAACTCATGGACCATGAGATCATGACTTGAGTCGAAGTCGGACGCTTAACCGACTGAGCCACCCAGGTACCCCGAGAGATTTGCTGTTTAATGGGAACAGATGATTTGCATTCCCAAATGTTTTTGAGGACAGTGGCTCTCTGTCTGGGCTGAGTATTAGAATCATCTGAGGAGCTTTTAAAAAATGCCAAGGCCTGGGTCTCGTACCTAGAGATTCTGGTTTAATTGATTTGGGTGGGCAAACATTTTTAAAGCTCCATTGGGTATTTTAATGTGCATTTGAGTTTGAAAATCACCATTCTAGGGAAAGGCACACATAGATCGGGTGGCATCCTAAGTAAGGTATTGAATTCCATGTTTAAGATAGAATCAAACTCCTCTGCATTTATGTGAAGATGATATACGTGTAATGTTTTAAATATTTGATCTTACAATGTATAAAGATTTTGTGGATACTCTCAAAGAAAAACTACAGGGTAAAACCCACTTTGCTCCTTTTTTTACTAGCTCGTGTTGAAATACCCAGGCAAAACGGAGGGTAGGTGAACAGAGATGACCATCCTCGACGGTGTTTTTAATGATTTATAGAGCTAACCCAGTTTCAGTTGTGTTCATGGCTTTTTTTATGCCATACTTCTGGATAAACATTTCATCTTGTTGTTTTAAAATATGGATTTTTTTTTATTTGCTAACCCTATAAATTTTGTTTCCTGAGTTGAAATTTCATTTTAGCTTTCTTTTCATGAAATCCCATCCAGCGGCATTTTGGTGAACTGCATATATAGACTGTAGGAAAAGAATAATCTCTTGCATTTGCCACACAAGTAACATCTGTAATGGTAGAAAAGGCAACTTTTGTGGGTTTCACTATGTGTCTTCTCAGGCTTGGATAAAGGGGTGCTGAAGGCTGGGGCAGAGCAAGATTGATGTTGTGGGAAAATGAATTCTGATCTAGGGAGGTGGGTAGCAGAACTACCCATGATGCCATTGTAGCATCATCTCCAATTGTATTACCCTTGTAATCAGAAGGAAACAAAAGGAAAAAATGACCAGCACCTCTAATTTTGTGATTCCATCAGTCTGAAGAGGTGGGTCAAGGGCTTACTCAATAATGAGAAATGGCTCCAGCAGCAACCAAGTTTGCGTTCAGAAGCTCCTATGAAAAAGAGTGCTGTGGTTTTGAAAAGGCAGGGATATAATTAAGGGAATGTGCTATTTTCAGAAAAGAGCCCCCGGTGTGACTTGTGATTGGTCCATGTTATAAAGGCATGGCTGTAAGGCTGATTGTGGAATCCTGGTCTTCTGTGGAAACAGTAAGGGCTTAGAAGAAATCGATATGTACATGATTTTATTCTACAGATGACATTGTTCTTAATTCAATTCAACAAACATTTATTGGGCATTTACTACATCCCTAGGGTGGAGTGAGGCAGTAGGGATAAGGGATGAACTCATAGACCTTGACTTCAGTGTGCTCCTAGCCTGGTAAGGAGGAAATCTGTAAATGACACATCGCCATTCACTGTGTCAAGAGGAGCCTGCATGCAAGGTGCATGGGGAACCCACAGGGAAGGGACAGGTGTGTCTGATTGGTGGAAGGGGGTGGTTGGTCAGGGAGGGATATTTTGGTTTATGGGCCAGAGACACACACACGAAGGAGGTAAAAGGGAAAGTGAAGGTTTTATAAAGATGCAGAGAGAATTTAGCAAAACAAATGTCAGAGGCATCATGGAAGCTGTAAAATCATCAGGAACTCCCACTGGGTCTCTCTGATTACATAATCTCTTCTCTCTGATTCAGCCCAGCTTCTCCTTTGGCTCATCTGCTTATATATAGGTCTTCCAGCTTGGCCATTAACTCCTTCTTCATGCTCCAGTGCCAGATAACCAGGAAGAGAGGGGTAATTGGCTCAATTAGAGTCATGTGCCTGCTCTCAGCCGCTTACCTGAGGCCTGGGAGCAGAGTCACCAGGTAGGTGCTTCGGACTTTTGGCAAAGTAGAGTTGAAAAAGCCACTGTAAGGAAGGAGAAGTGGCAGAATGGTCACTACCTGGGGTCCTAGTCCCCACTGACTTGTTGGCACGAACATGGCTTCTAAACCATAAAGTAACTAGGTAAGAAGTGTTTTATACCCATCCACATGTACATGCACAAACTTCAAAGTTATTAACTGTTTAACAGGGCTGAGGAAAGTAGTTTTTTGCCATTGGCAATGACGGGGCTCAGCAGTGGTTCCATCTGCAATAGAAAAATGGGATAGGTCTCGAGTAGCCTGAGAAAGACTCAAAGCTTTTGTTTTATTCATCGCGCAGCATGTCATAGAATTGGACTGTGCTGTTGAGGATTCAGTTAGCTATTAACTGACATCTATTATGTTCAAAACAGTGCAAAGGGCTAATTGTCTCTCCCTTTCTCTCTGCCTCTCCCTCTCTCTTTCTTTGTCTCTCTAAATAAATAAATATCATTAACAAAAAACACTGCATGGGCTATAGTGCCTTTGCTATATGGAGACCATTCTATTTTCTTAGATGCTGTTATGAAACTCCACTTGAAGAAAGTATGGCGATTGTTTAGAAGAAAAACTTTGACGAACAGTTTGGTCCACAGTAGAAGCTCCAAGAAGTGGGGTAGAGGAGGTATCAGTGAAGTTGGGGCTTTTTAGGAAATCAGGGAGAGAGAAACACAGTTTTTAGACAGTACAGGAGAGTGGACTTTGGTTAAAAGACAGTTCAAAGGGAGATGTTGAACTTGTTTTGCAATATAAATATCTTATTTATCCTATGGAATCTTTAATAAATTTTACATTATTCTCTAATGTATTTATGAGAATAAATTATTTTCAAGGTCCTTTAAGAGGGCACAACAAGGGAGCTCATATTTAGATTACCCAAATATGGAAAAATGCATGGACCCCATTTTCAAATTGTTTATAATGCGTAAATGACTGTCATCAGTCCAGGAGAGTGGCTGGCTTTTCTGGTTATCTGTCAATCTCGTAAGTTAGTTAAAGTATCAAAACAACAAACCACTTGGCTATGGGATCATCTTAGGCTCGTCAGAACCCAAAAGCATTGACTAAATATCTGTTTTTAATTCCATACTATTTTAGTGTTGGGAGCACAAAGTGGAAAAAGACAGAGCCCTTCCTTCTAGGGACTCACAGCCTGTTGGTGAAAACAGACGTATAAACATGTAAAAATATAAGACCTAAAATGAATCAATACGATACCGTAATTGAACTTCTGTAAAGAAAGACTCATCCACAAACATTGACACATTCCAAGGGCAGCAGAAATCCCCAACCAAGTGCATTGAACTCAGAAAGCCCCCTGGTGTGTGATGATTAGTGGACATTTCTGACAGCATCTCTATTAGCTGTATTGATAACACTTGGGAAAGGTCAAGTTTTGCAAAGACTTTCTGCCCACCAAGAATAGCAAGGAATCGATCGGTTCTGAGCATGAGAACAATGTCGGGACCCAGATGGAAGTGTAGTTGGTATTGTCGGGAAGCTCCTTCCCTCCAATAAATGCCCTGGGAGATCCACGTACAACTTCTCTAGTTAGACTCTTGGACTCTTTGAATACCGTGGCGCCCCGGTTTTTTGATGGCTAGGTCTTTGGTACCTTCAGTCTAAGCTCAAATGCTAATCATTCAGGAAAACCTTATCGACCACTTACTTAAGGCAGCACCCTTCCCCCATCACTGCATTAATGCCACACTGTTCATTTTCTTTTTAGCCCTGGGTGTAATCTGAAGTCATCTCACATATTATTAGGTTGCTGGTTTACCCCTTGGAAATTTTCAGTAAATTTTACATTATTCAGTAGTGCATTTGTGAACATAAATTCTTTTCAGGGTCCTTTACAAGGTCATGATGGGCAGCTCATATCTATCCTCCCTCAGTATAGAAAAATGCACGGACCCAGTTCTCAAGTTGCTTACAGTGCACATCTTCTGGCCCCCTCCTCATCCTCTTCTACAATAAAAGCAAGTACTGTGATTGTCTTGTACACCAAGGAGACTGCACGTTTGTGTGAATTAGAGGAAATTGCCCTCTTGAACCAGGTGCGTTAGAAAAGGTCCCACCTTCTTGGCAAGCACAGTTGCGTGAGTTCAGAGCTGGGTGAGTGGATTTCAGCCCCGCCACCCCCCACCCCCCAGCCCCCCAGCCCCAGTTTCCTTCTGTGTGCAGTACAAGAACTTCAGAAACATAGACAGCACTGCTGTTTGTCCATATTTGGGATTTGGATTGCTGCTGGCACACAGTAGGTATTTGTTAATATTTAGTAAATGAATGAAGGAAGACCTTCCAAACACTCCATGTTATACAGCAATATCCTTAATAGGAGAGCACAAAGGAGCCCTTGGAAAGCCTTTCAGACCAGGCTCGACTCCCTTCCAGTCTAGGCAGGGGCAGTCAGAGGCTCCCACTTGGAACACAGCAGCCCCTCAGTAGCACAGGAACCAACTGAGGAGGACCTTCGTGATTTCTGATACTTCGTAAATGTGTCAACCTCGGGGCTCTCATCGAAGTCCTACTGTCAGCCTTCTTGCCCGGTGACTTTACAGCCCCCCGTGTGCAGCCTGGTTGGCAGGATTGAAGCCTTCCAAGGGGCACCCCTTACCAGAGGGCCTGGAAGCAATGACAAAGCCAGTCTCCTGCCTTTTGAGAGTAGCAGGATCAAAATCTCGCCCGTGACTCTGGGCCACATGTGGATGTGCGTTGATGGATCTGCCTGTGGAGATGTGAGGGAACTTTGCAAAATAAAGACAAAGCCATGTTCCTTTCCTTGATCCAAACTCAAAATAAGAACATGGCTTTGGCAATTCATTCCCTGCAGAACTGACCTTTGTTTCTTGGCAGAGGCTGCTTCTAAGAATGTGCATGGTGCTTGGAAGAGAAGGGAGAGAGCTTACAGAATGGCTTGCGTTGTTTACCGCAAAGGAGGAAAAGCCAACATGAAAGTGAGCTTGAAAAGGAGCTCGTTTCTAACTAATGCAGCCCCTAGACAGGGGTCCTAAGTTGCAAGAGCAGTTATCATAAACATGAATCTGAGTCCCCACTCCCAGGGACACAAATGCCATTCCTTTGTACCCTGTTTCTACAACTTCCTTCAGGCAAGAATAACAAAGTTTGGGAGGCTGGAAGGCAATTAACGGAACCTATAATTTAAATTCTTCTACTCTTTAGGAGATAAGTTGGGACCACCTCTGGGAAGCCTTCCTAGGTTTGGTAAGTGCCCTTCCTCTATGTCCCCATAAAACCCTCTGAGTTTCTTTATTATTGAATTTGTCAAACTCCATTATAGTTATCTGTTCATGTGTTCAAGAAAAGGATTAAAAAAAAATCTTTAAAGTCAAATGCTTAGCACATTGTCTGGAATAAAATGACATCTCAGTAAGTTCTTAATGAAATAGTCAATGGACCATTCTATTAACAGTTGCTTATTGAACTCATACTATTTGTTGTCCCTTTGCCATGTACTAAGTGCACCAGAAATAAAACGCACAGTAATAACAGTGGTAGCCATCGTTCTGAGTGTCTGTTATGAGTCAGGCACTCTGCTAATTGCTTTACAAATAGTTTCTTCATTAATACCTTAAGGCAATAATATGAACTTCATTTCTTAAATCAGAATGAGATCCAGACAGATGAACTTTTTCTCAAAGCCACACAACAGGCAAGAGATGAAGCCAGAATTTGAAGCAATCTCCAAATCCCTTGTTCTTTGATTTGAGGTGGCTTCTCTGACCTTAAGAAGCATGTGATCTGGGGCGGCTAGGTGGTTCTATTGGTTAAGCATCCAACTTGGGCTCAGGTCATGATCTCGCAGTTTGTGAGTTTCAGCTGCACATCGGGCTCTGTGCTGACTGCTCACACTCTATCTCTCTTGAAAATAAATAAACATTACAAAAATTAAAAAAAAAAACCATGCGTGTGATCTAATGGGGTGCGGGGAGGGAGAGGGTCAAAAGTACAATGTACTTGAAGAACTAGAAAATGGGGAAGTGCCACATTTAAATGTAGAAATGGAGGGCTGCCTGTGTGGCTTAGTCGGTTGAGCATCTGACTCTTGATTTCTGCTCAGGGCATGATGTCATCGTTTGTGAGTTTGGGTTCTGCATCCGGCTCTGTGCTGACATTGTGGAGCCTGCTTGGGATTCTCTCCTTCTCCCTTTTTGTCTGCCCCTCCCCCATGCATTAATTTTCTTTCTTTCTTTCTTTCTTTTCTTTCTTTCTTTTCTTTCTTTCTTTCTTTCTTTCTTTCTTTCTTTTTCTTTCTTTCTTTCTTTCTTTTCTTTCTTTCTTTCTTTTCTTCCTTCCTTCCTTCCTTCCTTTCTTTTTCTTTCTTTTTCTTTCTTTCTTCCTTCCTTCCTTTCTTTTTCTTTCTTTTTCTTTCTTTCTTTCTCTCTCTCTCTCTCTCAAAATAAATACATAAAAAGTTTTAAAATACAAAAAATAAATAGAGAAATGGAGAAATGGGAGTCAATGAAGCAAGAGTTCTCTGTGGACTAGATTAATCATGCAAAGACATATGGAGGGTCTAGGACTCAGACTTGAAATCAGAATGGGATTTAAATATATGTAGAAGAGAAGGCAGAGTAGGGAAATATATACATTGAGTACAGCAGAGTGTTATTGGTTAAGAGCTTGGAACAGGAGAGCATTCTGGGACTGAATTCTGAATCTGCTACTTAAAAACTGTGAAAACTTTTGGAATTTGACTAACCTTTTGAGCCTCCCCACCCCTATATGCAACAGAGACATAGTAGCCTGGTATCAGTTAAGAATCCTTTTGTATACAAGTAACAGAAATGATGAAAAATGGCAATCACAAACCTCTACCCAATGAGAATTTGAATAAATATAAGGATGCATGTGTGTCTCCAGGTTTGTTCAGAAACTCAGTTGTGTTGTCAAGGACTCAGACCCTTTCTTTATATCTGGTCGACCATTCTTGGCTGTAAGCTTCTCATCCCCATGTGTCACAGATGGCTGCCACAGCACCAGTCATCACATCCACATTCAAGGCAGGAAGGAGGAAGGGAAGCACCAATAAGACGTGTCCTTTTCACCAGGAAAGTAAAGCTTTCCCATACACTATGCTTCAGGAATCTCCACCGTTGTATTTTGTTCACCAGAAACGAGTCACGTGTCCCATGCGAGGTGCAGGGAGCACCGCAGAGTGGCTATCTGGTTTATTTTCGTTCTGTTTACATTGTGAGATAAGCAGAGGATGTGAGGTTTGGCTATGGCTTTTGGGGTAGCCAAACAAGAGAGTCAGCCGCTGCTTCACTGGCCAGTCTAAGGAACAAGGGAAAGAATGCAAGGAGAGGGCAGTAGAACCCTCAATGTAAGCAGTACTTGCTGCTCTGAAAAGCTGTTGCACAAAATAGGCACCACTTTTGCATATTTTATTGCATTCAGAGATGAAAAGCCAGGGAGAGGAATTTGGACTCGCTGCAGTGACATCAGTGGCACTTAAGAAACGTCACATGCTATGCTGAGAACTTTCCACCTTCTCATTGGAGCCTTCTCGGGGCCACGGTAATGGCTTCCGTTTTCAGAGGAGGACGCGAGAGGTGGGGTGACTTGAGGTCCACCTTTACGGAGCGGCAGAGCAGGCATTTGAGCCCAGGCGGTGGGGCTCCAGGTGCCATGCCAGGTGTTGACCCTTGAGTGATGGAGCGGAACCATGGCGCGGGCTGCCCCGACAGGGTCGGACACGCGGACAGGAGAAGGGAGGAGCCAGAACTCCATTCTCACTGCGCACTGTACCTCAATGATCGTTTATGTCAGCGCCATATTTCCTGATGGCACAAAGGCATCCTGTTTGTCCTCAGTGATGAAATGAATGTCAGCAGGCCAACCACAGTGACTTGCTCAAATCAGGGAAGAAGAACACAGGTACCTGCAATTGGAGGCCCTAACTGGGGATCCCGTCCTGGGGGAGGACAAGGCAGCTTGATGAGATCTGAGTGTGGGGATGTCTCCTCTTCTCTGCCCTTCCCTCCCCCCCCACCTCTCCCTTCCCCTCCTCCTCTCCCCTCCCCTCCCCACCTCTCCCTTCCCCTCCTCCTCTCCCCTCCCCTCCCCACCTCTCCCTTCCCCTCCTCCTCTCCCCTCCCCTCCCCACCTCTCCCTTCCCCTCCTCCTCTCCCCTCCCCTCCCCACCTCTCCCTTCCCTCCTCCTCTCCCCTCCCCTCCCCACCTCTCCCTTCCCTCCTCCTCTCCCCTCCCCTCCCCACCTCTCCCTTCCCCTCCTCCTCTCCCCTCCCCTCCCCACCTCTCCCTTCCCTCCTCCTCTCCCCTCCCCTCCCCACCTCTCCCTTCCCTCCTCCTCTCCCCTCCCCTCCCCACCTCTCCCTTCCCCTCCTCCTCTCCCCTCCCCTCCCCACCTCTCCCTTCCCCTCCTCCTCTCCCCTCCCCTCCCCACCTCTCCCTTCCCCTCCTCCTCTCCCCTCCCCTCCCCACCTCTCCCTTCCCTCCTCCTCTCCCCTCCCCTCCCCACCTCTCCCTTCCCCTCCTCCTCTCCCCTCCCCTCCCCACCTCTCCCTTCCCCTCCTCCTCTCCCCTCCCCTCCCCACCTCTCCCTTCCCTCCTCCTCTCCCCTCCCCTCCCCACCTCTCCCTTCCCTCCTCCTCTCCCCTCCCCTCCCCACCTCTCCCTTCCCCTCCTCCTCTCCCCTCCCCTCCCCACCTCTCCCTTTCCCTCCTCCTCTCCCCTCCCCTCCCCCCTCTCCCTTCCCCTCCTCCTCTCCCCTCCCCTCCCCACCTCTCCCTTCCCTCCTATCCCCTCCCCTCCCACCTCTTCCTTCCCCTCCGCTCCCTTCCCTCCCCTCCCTACCTCTCCCTTCCCCTTCTCCTTTCCCCTCCCTTCCTCCTCTCCCCTCTGCTCCCTTTGCTCTTCTCCTCTCCCCCCTTCGCCTCCCCACCTCTCCCCTCCCCTCGCCACTTCTCCCCTCCCCTCCTCTCCCTTCCCCTCCACACCTTTCCTCTCCCTTCCCCTCCCCTCCTCTCCCTTCCCCTCCTCTCCCTTCCCCTCCTCTCCCTTCCCCTCCTCCTCTCCCCTCCCCTCCCCACCTCTCCCTTCCCCTCCTCCTCTCCCTCCCTTCCCCTCCCCCCTTCTCCTCCCCTCCCCTCCCTACCTCTCCCTTCCCCTTCTCCTCTCTCCTCCCTTCCTCTCCACACCTCTCCCAGCCCCTCCTATCCCCTCCCCTCCCACCTCTTCCTTCCCTCCGCTCCTTTCCCCTCCCCTCCCTACCTCTCCCTTCCCCTTCTCCTCTCCCCTCCCCTCCTCCTCTCCTCTCTGCTCCCTTTGCTCCTCTCCTCTCCTCTCCCCCCCTTCGCCTCCCCACCTCTCCCCTCCCCTCGCCACTTCTCCCCTCCCCTCCTCTCCCCTCCCCTCCCCACCTCTCCCCTCCTCTCCCCTCCCCTTCTCTCCCCTCCTCTCCCCTCCCCTCCTCTCCCCTCCTCTCCCCTCCCCTCCTCTCTCCTCCCCTTCTCTCCCCTCCCCTCCCTCCCCCTCCCCACCTCTCCTCTCCCCTCCTCTCCCCTCCCCTCCTCTCTTCTCCCCTCCTCTCCCCTCCTCTCCCTTCCCTCCCCCTCCCCACCTCTCCCTTCCCCTCCCCTCCCCACCTCTTCCTTCCCCTCCTTTCCCTTCCCCTCACCTCCCCACCTCTCCCTTCCCCTCCTCCTCCCCCTCCCTTCCCCTCCCCACCTCTCCTCTCCCCTCCCCACCTCTCCCCTCCCTCCCCTCTGTCCTTTCCCTTCTTTCTCTTCCCTTCACTTCTCTTGGATTGATGTAGGTTAGCTTCACTGGGAAACAAAGTCATGATGAGTATTATAGGAACGAGCTTTTCTTATAGGAATTGGACCGCACACAGCTGTGTGAGGAGCTGGGGAAAGGAAGGCCTGGAAAGGGGAGCTAGGGCATCAGGAGAAGCCACTAACCAGCTTGTCTGAAGCAGTGGCCTGGGTGGCAAATGCGAGACTCTTGGCACATACAGCTGAAGAAGCAGGACCAGAAAGGGGTGCTCCCCGGGAGCTGTGTGGGGACAGTTGATCATGTATGGCTGTACCTCTGGGAGTCAGCAGCCAGGCACCTGCCGTTGGTTGCCAGGGTCACTGGTCAGGAAGGCAAACTGGCTGTGGCACAGAGGCAAGGGAGGGCAACTCGGGTCTCCCAAGAACATCTGTGTCCCTCACCATATTGGACACAGTGACTTTCTGAGTGTAACTGCAGTTCAATCTCTGCCTTCAAAAACCCCCACAAGTTCTTTTCTTGGGTAGTTTAAACCAGAACCCTACAGGGAAGGTGATTCAGGGAGACGTAGTTGTCAGCTTAAATAAGGTGACAGTGGCACAAACACAAGAGTCACAGACATATTCAGGGATCAAGGCCCAGAAGAAATTATTTGCCTGACTTGTTTCCAACCTTTGTGCTCCTTCCGGGACCCTGTTTCCTCTGTATGTGCTTTGCAAGAAGCTGGAGGAAGGCAAGGAATGGGAATTTTCTGACTTCTTTATGTTCTAGTGGAATCGCTTACTCTGTTTCACTTCCATTCTCTAAACCCACAAACGTGCGGAGTTCTTTCTTAACACAGGACCTTTGCACATGCTGCTCACATTCCCTGGAATGCTTTTCCCCTCAGATCTGCCACGCCTCTCTTGCCTTGCAGCATCTTCTTTGCCAAAACAATTCCTTTTTGGCCCAGTCATGTGCTCCCATAGGGTCTTCCTCTGTTTCTCCTTTATAATTCTTAAGATCCATAATGAAAACACTTTTAAAAAATAGTTTCTAGTGCCTTTCTCCCAAGTAAAATATAAACCACATGGAAGCAAGACAGTGCTTGCTGTATTCAGCTTGGTAGTTCAGTGTCTAGTGTGGTGTTGGGCACAAAGTAGAATCTCAACAGATACTCATGGAATGATTGAGTAACTGAATGGGTAGGTGAGTGAGAGAATGAGTAAATGAGCAAAGGGAGAATCTAAGATGGGCATGATAACGATTCTCATCAAATACAAGACAGGATAGGCTGGCACATAAAAAGGGAAGATCGTATATCCATGTTGCTCTGGAGATTCGAACTCGTGGTGTAGAGTGGTGTTGTTTGGTATTTGGACTTACTGCAGGGAATCTACCAAGTAGCAAGACAGGGATTCACACCCATCCTGTCCCAGTCGCAGCTGTAGGCTTTCTCCTGAGCCGTGTCACCTTCTACAGGCCTGTCGACTCCCTGTGCCCGATGACACTCGCTCTGCTCAGGGCTCAAATTGCCATTCACTCAGGCCAGGCTGTCAGCCTGGTGACAGAGAAGGCAAGTCCAGAGACCTTAGCTGGACACAAGGCTGGCTGGAGCCCCTCACAGCCAGGCTCCCAAGTCTTTGCTGGGATTAGCAGTACCTCCAACTCCCTGGAACCCCGGGTAGGGCCAGTATCAGAGGGAAGCAATCAATCATGCCAAATTAGCATGATTATGCACCATGCACAGGGCTGCCCAGAGCCCTGGGCACATCTCCCCCACCCCCCGAAAAATGGCATTTAGCTCCCTAATGGGACCTGCCTTCCATTCCTATCAGTAGCCTGTTAACAATTCCTTAACAACAATGATGAGAATGAAATGCCAGGGTAAGAGAGACAACTGGTGTTTTAACACGTATTTTAATAAATAAACTAATGTTATCTGGCTCCTAGCACAGAAGTGTCTAAACAGTGTTCGGGAGACCTATCAATCAGCTTTCCGTAAGGCAAAGCCCGCTCCCTCCCCCGACCCCCAGGCTTTCAGTTGCCATAGCAACCCCAAACCAGGAGTGGTAGCTGTAAACTTAAAAAATATGACTTTTTCCCAGCCAGCCATGCTTCTCTATCAATACGGAAACCTTTGCCTGAATTCCAAGCGAGTGGGGGATTTTTTTCTCTCTCCAGTCATAAGTCTGACTCAGAATCTATAGCAACCAAAATTAGACTATAAATCATCTTAATGGTGCTTTTCAGAGAATTCTTTACTGGATCAATTCAGATCATACAAGGTGGCAAGCTTCTGAGCCCAGTCACTAATAATGGTCATGTCGGAGATGTATGGCAAGGAAGGACAGGATTGGGGTAGATGCTGTTGGAGTTAATCTCTCCGGTGATTGGCTACCAGACCTCAGGAGTGTGTTCCTTCCTTAGCTCAGTCTGCTTTTCAGCTGCTCTCTCGAGCCGTCTCTCCATGAGCTGTCTCAGACACCCCAAAAATAACCCCATCACCTCTGGGATTCTCCAGCATGGCATACAGTTGGGGGTCATAAGACAGCATGACCCAGTAGTCAGATAACAGTGAGATTTAGGCTCCCACTCCTGCCCAGGTTGGCTGTAACAATTAGCAGCTGTTTGAATTTGGAAAATGATTTAACTTCCTGAAGCCTTAGTTTCCTCATCAGTGAAACGGGAAGAACAGTGCTTATTTCCCATGCTGTATGTCACCTGCTAGGTGCTTGGCATATAGTAAATGCCCAAAAAGTGTTTGCTATATAAAGTGTTTGCTTATAAAGTTATAGGATGTAAAATATCAGCCATTGTTAAATCTAAGTGGTGTTCCTTATATTAACTTTTCAATTTTCCTGCATATTAAGGAGAATTTTATAATAAAAGTTGGATGAAAAGAAACACAGAGTCAAAATGGCAATAAAGTAGACCCTCAGCTCCTCCAGTATGGTCCTGAGGGCTTACCATGTGCCAGGCACTGTGCCCAATGCTAAGACTGAGGAGGTGACCAAGATGTGTGAGGTCCCTGTCCCCATGGAGCCACCATTCCGGTGGGGGAGACAGGAGTGAACTGAAGAGAGAGCTCCTCCCCCAGGGACAGGCCAAAGGACTTGAGGAGCACAGATGGGGCAATGAATTCAGGCCGGGGGCAGATACTTCAAACCTGAGACTCGCAGGTTGAGAGGTAAGGTGGATTAGCCAGGCACAGTGGTGTGGGGGAAGCAGGCTCGTGTTGGTGGCAGACAGGACAGTGCGCAATAAAGCCCTTGGTTTGTTTGAGGACCTGAAACAATGTCTTCTTCTCCCTACCCTGCCCAAATCCTACTGATCTCTCAAGGTTTAATTTTATTCCATTCTCTTCAGTACACATCTGCTCTGTCTGCTCTCTTCCAGGATCTTTTGGGCATAGGGAATGGAATTGAATGCATGATAGGGCCTAACTGGCTCATGGGCTGTAGCTTGAAGCTCCTAACTTCAGAGCATATACAGTAGGTACCCCTCAAGTTGCCCTCTGTGAGGCAAGAGGGTTGATCTTTATTGTCCCCACTGGCTATGGGATTCTGCCAGCTAGATGAGGGGAGGAGTGTGATCTCCAGTGCAAGGTGGTTTTTGTGAGCTGTGGGCAGGTTTCTGTATAAGGAGAATGACAGCAAGCCATTAGCACCCAGCATTCATGGCAGCTGGAGCATGGGTGCAGTGCCACCCTAAAGAGCACCCACGGAGGGCAGTAACAGCATTTACTCCCACCTACGGTGACCGGACGTGGAGTGCATTGATGGGCAAGACGGACAAGCTCCTTGACTTCATGGCCACACTTGTGCATCTCTGTGTTGTCCCTGGCTGCTGTCCTGCTACAGTGGCAGAGTTGAGTGTTTGTGGCAGAGATCATCTGGTCTGCAAAGCCTCAGATATTTACTGTCTCTCCCTTTGCAGAGAGAGTCTGCCATTCACTGCTGAGAGCTGTCTACCCATGCATCAGGCCAAGCCTAGGCTCTACCTGTGACCACATCCTTCCTCTAGTCTTTCTCATGCTCTCTTATGCTCACTTCCTCCCTTAGAGGCTTTGCTTGAGGGGTTCTCCATCAGTAACTCATGTGCCCCCACATCTCTCCTGCAGCCTTTGCTCTGTGGCTACCCGTCCAAGATGTAGGCACGCGCTAAATATTTATTGGATGAATACATGGATGGATGGATGGATGGGTGGATGGATGCTTGAGTTGCACAGAGAAGATGACTGGAGTTGGAGCAAAGCTTGAGGAGGCATGCGTGGAAAAGGCTGGAGAGGCATCAGGGAGCAGAGCTGGTGGGTCGGATGGTTTCTTAACCCACCCAGGTCTGACTTTGGTTCATACACAGGCCTGTTCCTCGGACAAGCGCCAACTCACACATGTGGCCAAGGAAGCTCTTGTGTGTTACACTGTATAAAGGAAAAATCAAACGAAGGAAGCAATGTTTCTGAGGTCTGCATGGCATCTTCAGGAACTCACTTCTTCTGTGCCCATTCCTAATAGTTGGCCCTGGAGGTCAGAGGACCAATTTTAGTTTATATCCCTAGAAAGGATCACTTTTTTTTTAATGTTTTTTTTAAAGTTTATATATTTTGAGATAGAGTGTGAGCAGGGGGAGGGGCAGAGAGAGAGGGAGACAGAGAATCTGAAGCAGGCTCCAGGCTCTGAGCTGTCAGCACAGAGCCTGACACAGGGCTTGAACTCATGAACCATGAGATCATGACCTGAACAGAAGTCAGATGCTTAAATGACTGAGCCACCAGGTGCCCCAAGATCCCTTTTTTTTTTTTAAGTTTATTTATTTTGAGAGAATGTGGGGATGGAGAGAGAGAATCCCATGCAGGCTTCACACTGTCAGCACAGAGCCTGACAGGTGCTCTAACTCACAGACTGTGAGATCATGACCTGACCCGAAACCAAGAGTCAGACACTTAACCGACTAAGCTGCCCAGATGCCCTGAAAGGATCACTTCTAAATAGAGCTCCTTGTTAGTAGGAAGGAGTTTCTCAGCAGTCTTGGTCTCCCCATGCCTGGAAGCTTCTTCAGTGCATTCCCATCTCAGCTCCCACCTCTAAGGAAGGAAGAGAGAGTAATATGGGTCACATTTGCTGGGGGTCCTGTGTTTTAAAGATGTGCCTCCCTAAGATCCATCTCTCCTGTTCCTTCCATGAATTTGGGTGGCTGAGCTGAGCTGAAGGCCAGCCCAGTCATTCCTCTTGCTGGGACTTGTCCCTCTGCCCCCGTACACACTGGGTGGTCTATCAGGTGAGTTGCATTGGCCATACTCCTAGTATGTAGAGACCCTTGTCGCTGTATCTGGTCAAGATTCCTGTTTGCATTAAGAAGAAGGTAAATGTTAAGTCCATGCTACATAAACTAGCCTTTCTAGAAAGTCCAGCACTGTAGTGTTGGGCAATGGTCCAGCTAACAACAAAACCTTCTTTGCTTCCTTTTGGCTAAAGTGTTTTGCTTTTAGAGCAGGAGCTCTACCAAGAAGAATAAAAGGTGGGGCAAGACTGGGAACATAATTGGTTCCCTGTCACCAAAATAGCAACAAAAGACATCTTAAATCCTAATAGTCTGTTCTGTTCGGTAGAAGGTAGTATGGGAAGAAAGTGCTTAGGGCTCAGTGTCCTGCTGAACATGCCCCTTGGGAGGCTCCCTTTCCGAGAGGCTTTTGTTTTCTCCAACCCTGTGATGGGTGAGGTGCTTAGCTGGCCCCTCCAGAGAATGGTGGTGATTTCCCCTTGAGGCCTTGGGCACCTCGCAGAATGGGCTTAAATTAGTAGCACTTCATCAGAATGTCTGCCTGCAGCTGGCCACAAGTGCTTTGCTTCCATTTTTGGATCTGCCAGCATACTGACAGTTCCTTGGAGGCATACTCATTTTCATTTGGAAGTATTTAAAAACAAGCTGTTGGGGAGACCACCCACGCCCTACCCTAGCCTACTGCAATGCTTGTCTTTCCTGGGGCGCTGGTCGACCTTGTAAAGAGTTTATTTTCATAGCCTCCCTTCCTTATAAAGGGGAGGACTTGAAGGTTCAAGATTCTTTGAGTCAGAATGGAGTGAAGACAGCTTCCAGATATGGGGAAGACTCCAATAGATTCTTCTTTTGCTGGTGATGACAGTGGTGATGTTACTGATACTCGTTCCACAGAGGAGAGAGCAGACATTCACAGCACAGGGTTAAAGAGGCATGGGACTGTCTGCGCTGTTTTTGGCTCCTCTTATTATGGATGGGCTTTGTGCTGGGGACCCAGCCACTAAGTTCTGCCTTGACTCTAACTTTCCACCATGTAAAGGAAATAAGAGTAAGGGCTTTTTGAGAACCAACCATGTACCGGACCCTGTGCTAAGAACTTTGCGTATTATTTCATTCCCACTACAGAGAAGTGCTAGACCCTCTTACAGATGAGAGAACAGAGTCCTGAAGAGGGGATGCGGCCAGGAGGGGGATGAGATGAGATGAGATGAGTTCAACTTTTATCTCTCCACACAAATTATTTTACTGCCCCATGATAGTTCAGTGGTTCTCTGTTAGGGGTTACTTAAATCTCCTGGTTAGAGGCCCAGGGATGCTGCTGAATATTCTACAATGCACAGGACACCCCCCCCCCCTCCAAAGAATCATCCACTCCCCAATGTCAGTAGTGCTGGGGTTGAGAAATCCCGCTTTAGTTGAGACATTCTTAACTATTGCTTTTTGACCATCTGTTCAGTGTTGAGTTACATAAAGATGCCTTCAGGTGTTACTTAGGAAAGCTACCTGGGGCAAGTGGTCCCCACTGCCATGTGCAGGAAAAGTACTTTAGCCTAGGCTGGGCACATCAGTTACTCATCCCTGGTGTCTCCCCTGGCCTGCCTTAGAGGATGGAACTTGGGAAAGACTGTCGCCATTGGAGTGGTCATGTAGACACGGTCCTATGCTTCTGTATCCACATGTGAATTAGAACAGGGAGGCCAGGGGAAGACCGGGCCACTTTTCAAAGTCACCCACTGGATGTGAGGGTGCCCAGATCCACACCCCAGTCTTCCGATGCCTAATTCAGAGCATTACCCCACCTGCCATGCTCACACAGGTATTTTGAGACCTCATTCCAAAGAATATGATATAGCCTCTATCTTCTTCTCTCAGGGTCCCCAAGTGTGGTTCTTACCTCAGTGGCCCCAGTTCTACACCCACAGCCCCATGGGAGGGAGGGACTTGTGTCATGTCCATTTTACACATGGAGATACGGAGGCACACTGAGATGAAGGACATTGCCTAAGATCACACAGTGGAGACTGAGATCCAGGACTGTCCAGTTCTGCTGCTGTAGTGCATTCAGAGTTGCTCAACCTTGGACGTTTGGGGTGGGATAGTTCTCCATTGCAGGGGCTCTCTTGGGCATTGTACCATGGTTAGCAGCATCCTTGGTTTCTGCCCACCGGAAGCCAGTAGCATCCCCTCTCATAGACAACAGAAATGCTGTCCCATAGGGGCAGCGTCATCCCCAGTTGACAATCACTGGTCCAGACTTGAGGCCTATAGTATTCTTGCCCCATTTCATCCCTAACAACCAGGTTTCTCATGGTTCTGGGACGTAATACCCATCCCTCCTGAGATATGCCTATCCATGTTTGTTCTTCCGGAGGTGAGGGCAACCCCTCACCCCACACCTTTTCATTTTCCTCAGATGTGTTAATGTTGGTGATCTAAGAAGCTATTCCCAGGGCATCTGGGTGGCTCAGTCAGCTAAGCGACCAACTCTTGATTTTGGCTCAGGTCATGATCTGATGTTTGTGAATTTGAGCCCTGCATTGGGCTCTGTGCTATCAGCCCAGAGCCTTCTTGGGATTCTCTCTCCCTCCCTCTCCCTGCCCCCCCCTTAAAATAAATAAATAAACTTAAAAAAAAAGAAGCTATTCCCATGGTCCACTCTGTCCTCTTACCATCAATGCCTTTAGCTCATCTTTCCCAAGGCTTTCCACTTGGTGGATCCCCTCTTTCTGACCCGTAAGCCTGCCTGTGTTCCTCACCCTCTCACAGTTACCGCATCCCCCCCCCCCCCAACCTCCCTCATGGAATCAACCATAACACTAAATCGTTGACCTAACCACAGGGGTCTTGGCAACGTTTCAATCAGGTCATATTGCCCCTCTGTGTAAAACTGTCCAGCAGAATAAAATCGCTCAGAATAAAATCCAGGCTCTTTTCTGCAGCCTTCCAGGTCTCATCTGGGTGCAGATTTCCTTTCTCCCTCTCCCTGCTCCACCTTGCTCACTGCTTCTCGGGTCCCTGGACCATGTTCATGTTCACTGGACACGCCCACCCTAGTTTTACTTCTGGGTCTCTGCACTGCGGGGACCCCACCCTGGAGCACTATTTCTCTAGATTCTCCCAGATTGGCTTCTGCCTGACACTCAACTTAAATGTCACCTCAGCAGAGAGGTCTCATCCAGTCCCCAGTGTAAAGTAGCCCCTGGCTGGTCTCTCCTGCATTGACCAGCATGCCCTTGTTCGCTGGTGTGTGGCCTGCCCATTCACCCAGCTCACCTCTGGAATTTCACTTTTCTGGGAACTGGGGTCTCACTGGTCTTGCCCACCTTCGCGTTCCCAGTCCCTAGAACAGCGCTGGCTCTGGGTTGGAATTAAAATGTGTGTGTGTGTGTGTGTGTGTGTGTGTGTGTGTGTGTGTGTGTGTGTTGAGTAAGCCTGTCACGTCAGGTTAGCATGCAGATTTCATTAAATGGAGGTTCCTTAGGAATCCTAATTGTTATTATGGGTAAATAAAGCACATGAGTACATATTTGGCTCTCCCTGTCCAGTTTCTTTCCAACTCTTGAGAAGCAGCATGAATAATATATTCTGATTTTTTTTTTGATTGAACTGTCAGCATGATTTATTTCAGAGCGTCTTCTTTGCTCTCCCCTTTGTAAATAATGGTGCGTCTGCAGAGCTTTTTGCTAACATTTGTCTTGCTAATTTGCCTAGGGGGTGGGAGGATACTGGCTTTTTTTTTTACCCCCTTATAATGGGTTCAGAGGAGAAATTTTCTGCCTGGCGTTAGGACTCTAAAAGATCAAGGTTATACGGTGCATTGACTCTTTGCTGTTTTACAAGCCAGCTCAGACTCATTTCCCAACTTAAGAATAATTCAAATTGGAAATCACCTCCTTTAAAACTATCAAATTAATGGTACTCCCATTACACTTCCTACCAACCATGTGAACCACGGGGCCCGAGCTGCAGCTGCTAGAATTCTGCGTCAAAGTAAATAATGCACTAACGAGACAGCAATTTCATTCCTCCCCTGGATTTCCCTAGGTAATTCTCTTTTGGGAGGCCAGGTTGGGTTCAGTGCAGATCCCTCTGGATCATCAAGGGTGATTGGAATGAATGTGGACCCCTGAGTATTGAGGATGGTGTTTGTAGCGTGCCGTTTGCTTTCTTCAATTATTGTAATATTTTTGGACTCTCATAGATAACCCTCATGGGGATGGAAAACATGTATAATTGCTGATGGGCTTGTTAGACTGTCTGGAAATATTATGTGAGATTATATATATATATATATATATATATATATATATATATATATATAATTATACATACACACACACGTATGGAGTGCCTCTTCCCGCTCACCTTCTTAGTGTTCTCTCTTAGCACTCACATCTCATCAATCAAAATTGTCAATTTTATCTCCAAAAATATTGTTGTTTCCAGACTCTGCTTCCCTAGCATGAGCTCACAGATGCTCTGCCTGACTAGAAACACGTAGCCTGAATCCTGCTACATTAGGATCGCCTACCGAGCCTCTCACATACACCACTGCCCAACCTCTAGAGTGTCTTGCTGTAATTGTTCTGGGGCGGGATCCTGTCACTGGATTTCTCTAACTGCTCACCTGTAGCCAGGGTTCAGAACTACTGCATTAGACCTCCCTGGCTTTGCTCAGCTAGCAGAGGGATCCATGATAATCCTGCCCAGCAGTGTTGCCCCCTGCTTACGGCTCCCAGTTTCACAGTCTGTGAGAGGTCCCTACGAGTGACTGGACCCTCGCCTGTTTTCTTGTGCATTCCCTGCCCCACATACACATAGTGTATTCCAGCAGAACTGGCTGCTTGTCTTTACCGAGAAGAGCATATCTGTTCACACCTCTGTGACTTTGCACGTGCTGCTCTCACATCTGGAATGCCCTTTCTTCCCACATCTGCATGCAGGTGTTTATTGATCCTTCAAAACTTGCTTGAGCTTTTGCTTCCTCCGAGTGTCTCTTGACCACCCTCTCTCTGCTGGTGTCTCATATTTTGTTGTGCTGCTGAGGCTACTGTAATTGACTTAGATTTGTATCCATCTTCCCTATGAGACCCTGATGGCCTTGTTGGCAAGGGCCACCACATGTGATCTGTCTCAATCATCCTAGTACTGCATACTGTGCTGGGCACACAGTAAATGGTCAGTAAGTACATGGGACTTAATATGTTTCACGTGACCGTCCTGGGGAATATGTCCATCCCTGTACTCTCATGTGGGATTCCCACATGTGGGATTCCCTCATGTGGGATTCATATGTATTTCCCAGAATACATACCCACAAAGATCCTTGGAGTCAGAAAATTCATGAGGAATAAACTGAATTAGCACATTGTATGTGAATTTGTTTTTTTAAAAAAAGATAGGTCACCCTGGATTGAAATCCTGGCTTTGCTGCTCACTACTTATCGGCTGTGTGACCTTAGACAAGTTACTTAACCTCTCTGAGCCTCTGTTTCCTTGTCTATGCATAGGGATACTCATACCTAATTCACAGGGTTGTGATAAGGGTTAGAAGATAGGATGTTAGCAAAGTGTCTACCAAGAATCATGTCACAGAATAAGCAGATGCTTCATAAGTGATAAATTAAAGGTCCCTCATCCCTACCTCCTTTACCAGTTTTCCTTTAAACTTTTGGGAAAAAAATTAATTATTAAGACACAGGGAGAACTATCCTTAAATTGCAGTCATAATCACAGCCAGCATCACTCTGTTCTTGGCACTTTGCTCAGGACTTTATGTCCGCGATACTGTTGAATTCCCAGGTCAACCTCATGAGGGTGGCGCTACTTTCTTTCCCATTTTGTGACTCAAAGACTGAGGCTTTGAAAACCCATGGAGGTTGAAAAGGGGAGGATGAGAGTCTACACTAGGCTGGAGTTTTATTTCTAGAGTTCATCCACACTGCCTATCCTATCCGCCACCTTCCTTCTGGGGCTCTGTCGGATTTTTTTTAGCTGACAAAGAAGAATAATAGAAGGGCCACCTGACTGGTTATCCATATGACATGAATCTGTTGTTCGTTGTATTGTAGCTTCTCTCCTCACGCCAACCCTTGAGAATGAGTCTGGAAGCATTTTGTGCATACCGGCACACGGAACGGTGAATTGACAATACTTCTTCTTAGTGATTAGGGCATGGTAATGTGCTCTGTTGGTAATTAGTGCATTAATGTAGCATGGATTGTATCACTTACGGTGATTGAAAGGAGTGGCAGGCTCAGAGCACTGTTAACAGCTGAAGTTGCAAGCTATCGGGTGGTGACATAGTGTGGCTGGTAGGGGGACTCTGGGGAAGTCCAGGAACCTGGAGTCTTGGCCCAGCCCTGCCGCGTACATGCTGTGAGGCTTTGGACATGTCATTTCACCTCTCTGGACTTCAGGTGCTTCACAGGTAAAATGGAAAGATGGGATTCTGGTGTGTGCAGGAGACAGGAGGAAGGAAAGGGCGGAGATGCTGATGGTGAACACCTTGGGTAAGAAAAGCCATGGGCTTGGTTGATCCCTTCTTCCCCTGCTGAGATGAGGAACCCCCAGGGAGTGATGTATTTAATCAGTGTGGGCTAGGCTGTGCCATAATGACAGGCCAACCCAGAAATTTAGTGGTTTAGCACTACAATGGTTTCTGTGTCACTCATGCAGATTCCACAGCAGGTTAGGCAACTCTCCAGGGCTACCTTCCCAGTGGTGAGGCGGTGGTGAGTCAGAAATACAAGCTGCTTTGATCTCTGCTGCCGCAGGGAACAGATCGCTGGAGCCTGTCACATGGGCTCCTGAATGCTTTAGCCAGGAAGTGACCCAGTGGACTCGCACTCCCATGTCATTGCAAGGCACTTTGCACACGGCCCTGCCTGGCTTCGGGAGGCTGGGAAGTGTGGGGAAGCTCGTGGCCAGCAGCCACCAAGTGAGCGTGGGGAGTGTTTCTGCTACTGGGAATACGGCAGCCTCTGAACCCTTTGAACTGACAGAGTAAGGAGAGGAAATGAGCACCTTCCTACATGCTGAGACTGGTGTACCTACATTATCTCATTTGTTTTTCACTCCTCCTCCTCCTGTCATCCTCATGTTTCCGTAAGAACTTTGAGTCCCAGAGAGTTACGTGTGAATGCAGAAACATACACCACTGGTAGCTTGCTGAACGTGAGTTTTAGCCCAGGTGTCTGATACCAAAGCACAAGCGCTTTGTACTCCCTGACAGTGTTTAAATGCAGTTACAGGGATCTCCAAGTCTGTGTGATTGCTGGCTTCTCTCCTCTCTGAAACTCTGTCCCTCTCACGTTCTTAAATGAAACCCCTTGCTAGAATGAGAAACAAAACAAAACTCATTTTGGGGGGATTAGGCTCAGTGTCACCAACGCTGACTTGCAACTTGCTGAATATGTAGGTTTGGTTGTCTATTTTCCAATTGACTCGAAATCCTTGCTGCCTTATCAAAATTCTTTGTGATGTCCCTATAAGATTAGGAGAGGTAAAGAGAGGGAGAAGGACTCATTAATCTCACAGTAGCACACAGTGGGTTAAAACAGGGTACAGGGAGAATCTATGGTTTCAGCAGTCATAGAGAGATGAGAAATAAAATCTGGTCCTCTGGATCCGTTGTCCTTCAGTGTTGTCCCCAACATAGGCAGCAGTGTTACAGGTGCTAAAAAAAAGGATTTTTTTAAGGAGAAGATGTTGCAGAGATCCAGTGCCGTGGACAGCTCTACAGGTGGCAGGAAGCCACTGGACGTGGTGATTGATACAGTGGTCAGTGCTGAATTCTTGTTGAGTGGACTTCAGGAGAGTGGTGGGAACAAAGACCTGATTTCAAGATAAGTGAATAGGAGGTAAGGAAGTAGAGATGGCAGTGTGGGATAGGCTTTCAAGAAGCTTTCAAGAAACGGGGCAGTGATGGGGGGCAGAGCTTGAAGACAAAGTAAGTGCTAATTAAATTCGTTGATTGAGTGCCTTTTTTTTTTAAATTTTTTTTTTTTTTTTGGCTTAGCCAGTTTAGCTCTTAGTTACTTCGTTACTTCCTGTCCATTAGTTTGATTGCTACTTAGGGAACAGGAATTGGTTTTGTCGTTGGCTATTTTAAGTGGTAATTTACGAAGGTCAATCTACTGAAAAAATTCCATATGTGTCACCACGTCCACCAGGGATTATTTTGCAGTTACTTCACTGTTGTGGATGCCGCAGGCCACTGCTTTAAACCATTAGCACAGATAATTAAATGCTGGCTACAACAGAATTCCATTCTTCTGTTATTCGTTACCGTGTTGTGGTTGAGACCATGGACTCTGGAGCTCAGTGGCACCACATAGCTGGACAGGTTATCCCGCCTCTCTGTGACTCCGTTTACTCATGTGTTACAGCGGGGATGCTGACGGAACCTGCTGCCTAGGGACATTGGGAGAATTGCATGGGTTAATACGTATGGAAGGATCAGTATACTTGGCATGTGGTAGGTACTCATTAAAATGTTAGCTGTTTTGTAAATACTTACTGAATGCCTACTGCGGATGGGTGTTGTTGGTGGCACTGGGGATGTAAGTGTGGGCCAGATAAATGTGATCCCTGCCTTGGTAGAGCTCACGGGACAGACGATGTTACTGCGAAGTAAACAGGAGATTACAGAATACACGAGTCGTGATGCGTGCTCAGGTGGGGTAAGTGCAGAGTATCACAGGGCCTGTGAGGGGCACTCAGACAGACGTGCGAGTGCGGACGAAACTTCATGAAGGAGGGGGCGTCCTGGGTGTGTGTGATGAGTTGAGAGGTGCTGCCTGTGCTGGGAAACGGGAGGAGCATACACTCTGGCCCCTCTCCAGTTCCTTTCCCACACTAGTCGGGGATTTTTGTTCAGACACATAATGTGAACCTGCTCATAGGACTTTAATGACTTCCCTTCGCTTTTGGGGATAAGTGCAAACACCCCCCAGCGTGGCCTTTAGTGTCCTGCATCAGGCCTCCACCTCTTTTCTGGTCTGTCCTCTCACTAGCTTCTCTGTGCTGTGGCAAAATCTGGCCGTTTTGTATTTATCAGAGGTGCCAGCTTTCCTCTAGTCCGTGTTTCCTCCCTCCCTGCCCTCTTGCTACATTAGTCTCTGCTCACCCTTCATACTTCTGATGATTGGTCCTTTCTCAGTGGCCTCCAGAATGCCCTGGTTGTACCTCCAGGTACTTTTCCATCAGGGCGCACAGCAGTTTGTCTCCTCTGTGTTGATGCTAACCATTCATGTTTGCCTCCCCCAGTGGGATGTGGGCTCTAGACAGACATGGATCACGTATGTTTGCACCCCCCTCAAACGCTAGCGCTTTGTACTGTGCTGGGCAGCGGGAGCACTGAGTGGGCATTGCGGAAAGAGTGATGAACACTCCTTGAAGGCGAGCACATTTTTAAACCTGCAAATCCAACAAACCCCAAGGCCCATCAGAGACGTTCGCTGTCGGATTCTGCAGGCAACCTCGGGGTCTGCCTTCTTGGCGGTGGTGTGGGTGGACAAGGCAGCCAGGTGGAGAGCTGGAGGGCGAGGGGACTCGACAAGGCCCAAATCCAGGGTCTTTAGTGAGGGAGTCTGAATGGATTTGTAGAGCAGGATGGGTGAGAGAATGGTAAACTGGAGCATTAGATGCCCAGTTTTCGATATGTAGACCCTTGTTGTGGGCGCTAAGCTGGGAGGAGCAGTTATCTCTCAGCAACGTCTGTGATGGTAAATTGAGATGGTAAACGTTTGTTATCTTGGCATTGAGCGAGCTTCTGCTGTTGGAACTCACGAGAATAATGCAAGTGGTTGGGTGAGTCCTAGTGGGAGGAGTGAAAACACTTGAGTCACACAGCTGGGTTTTAGTCACTCTTACCAGCTGTAGGACTTGGGGAATTCCTTAGTTTCCTCTATGTGCCTCAGTTTACACATCTGGAATATGCAGATAATGACATTTACTCACAAAGCTCTTAAAAGGATTAGGAATAAAATGGGTTAAGTGGCTAGCACAGGACAGGCATTATGATAGGTGCTCAGTAAATGGTGGCTGGTGATTGTCATCACCCTCTCCCTTGTCATTAATTTACCTGAATCCAGAAATTTGCCAGCATAAAAAAAATGTGTAGTGCAAATTATTTTGCAAAAAAAACAAGTCATTAAAAATCACTGCATGTCTGTTTATGTGGGAGGGGCCTGTGCTAACCCTGGGTGTCAGGGTAGCGAAAGGCAAACAAGGATTCGCCCTCATTGATCTTAGAATCAGTGGTATCTTATTTATTTTTAAAAGAGCTTTTATAATTAAAAGAATTGTTGGGGGAATGCCTGGGTGGCTCAGTCAGTTGGGCGTCCGGCTCTTGATTTCGACTCAGGTCATGATCTCATGGTTTGTGAGATCGAGCCCCACGTCTGGGCTCTGTGCTGACAGTGTGGAGCCTGCTTGGGATTCTGTCTCCTCTCTCTGCCCCTGCCTTGTTCGTTCTCTCTCTCTCTCTCTCTCTCTCTCTCTCTCTCTCTCTCTCTCAAAATAAATAAATAAACATTAAAAAAAAAAGAGTGGTTGGGGAAACATATCTATAAAGTTTGAAAAAGTAGAAGGAGGAATTATCACTAGACTCAGACTCACTCTTTCAGAAAAGCCATTGTAAACCTCTTGGTGTTTTTGACTTCAGTCCCTTAGTGTTTGCTAATTGTTTTTACTTAAATATAAGACACAAGTATGTTTCTGTGTTGTTGATAATGCTTTGTGTAAGTAATTTTTAATGTCTGCATAATGTTCTATGTAATGGATGAATTTACCAAACCAATCACCTATCATTACATATTTGTGCATAATGATTTTTTCCCCCTGTATTTATAAATGCTTCTTCAGGATAAAGCCTCTGAACTGAAATATTTGGGTAAGAAGTTATGGAGATTTTTAAGGCTTTTGAAAGATGCATAAGCAAGTTCCACTTATGTTTCAGAAAACATTTCTTATAATGTCCCTTTAAAAGGAGAGAAGATTGAGAATTCTGCAAAAAAGATACACAGTTAAAGCCAAATTAATCATCATGGCCTAGCTTGGAATGCTAAATATTAATATCCCTCTTTAGCATGTGTGGCATATTATGTACAATTCATCTGAATATAAATAGTCCAGATTGTGACATTACATTATTCATGATGAATCAGCTGTCCATGCTCTGTATGGCGCATCACTCAGAAATGCAGTGCTCTTGCTAATTAATCAGCAGGTAGAAATCGGATTGTGGAAGGGGGAGGGAAAGGGTCTAATGTTTACTGAGCATTTATTATGTGCTAGGTGCTTCATATAAATCATCTCACTTAATGAACAGCCCTTGAAGCTGGTAATTGATGGGCCATAGACTCTCCTTCCACTCTTTCTTCGGCTGCCAAGCTCCCCCCTCCTCCACCCCATGCCCTCAGTGGTAGCTTCTACGTGTCAGCATTCAGGCAGTCAGAGAGCTGGATCACAGCATCACTGGAAGGACATTATTTTTCCTGTGACATTAGGATAGTGAGTTGGTGGTAATGAGAAAATGAAGAGCTTGGGAAGAAGGAAAACAGGTCATGCCGTAGTGGCCGAGATAGAAATCCTAGTGGTCAGTTGCCATAAGCTTTTTCCCCTTCATCTGTGGCAACTCAGATGATTTTTCCATCTCCCATTAACCACTAAAGACCTCTCTACTGCATGTGAGAAGGGACCTAAGGGATTCTGCATGGCCCAACCACGCTTTCAAAAATGCTAAATTAGAGTCTTCGGAGAACTCTAGGAAAACAGTGATGTTAGTTCCTGAATACCAGTGTCTTTAATCCTTAATAATTGATTTGGTGGCTTGAGGGTAATTAGCTTCAGTCATATGTGAAAACACAGAAATCTGTGGAATTATGTGCCATTCAATAAAAGACGTGTTGTTGATTTTTTTCATGACATAAAAAGTCATCATATTTTTGATTAGTTTATGGCCAGTTGAGATGGGGAGACAGGGGGAACCCTCAAGCCAAGTCACAGAGCCTGGCTGTGGCAGCTTGTGCTGGATGTGCAAGTTGCAAGGAGCCAGTTCTCACTTACTTTTGGGTGAGAACACATCTGCAGCTCACGAACCCTAACATGGGACATACGCTTTTTACCTTATTCTGACCACCCTCCAAACTTCTTTCAGCATAAGGCATAGGAAGAGAGGAAATAAAGGATCGGTGGTCGCCAAACCACTTGGGAACCCCTTTGGCACATCTTGAATTGGGAGGGATAGAAATGTCAGACAACAGGTGAATCTAAGTAAACCTGATCTGAGGTCTTGGCCAAGAATGATAGGGTCAGGTCCTCTTCTGCGAGTCTCCCATTGCAGCCAGCCTCTGGAAGGTTGTAGGAAATCTGAGCATGTAATTGGTCCAGGTAGGAGCCTCTCTGCTTCATGTGCTGCCTTGAGGGCAGTGAGCTGTGAGCCCTGGTGAGGAACTTACAAAATGGCAGCACACACAGGCTCTGGTTTTCCGAGTCCTCCAGGAGAGGGAGCCACTGAGCCTGGGAAGTCCTCCGTGCTCCCTGTGGACTGGAGAATCCTTGACCCATGGCTGCAAAGCATCTTGCTAAAAGCTGGGATGTTTTCACGACTGTTACTGTTGCCACTGCTACCACTCTTGCTACCACCATTATTACAACTGTCATTGCTGTGTTATTACAGTTACCATTACAATGACTGTTACCATTTAGAGCATAGGACAAGGTCAGATTCTAGCTGCCCCGGCTATCAAATTTGTAATTTTTGTCAAATCTCTTGCCTTTTGTTTCCTTATCTGTAAAGTGAAGTAACCGCGTCTGTTGTACAAAGATGAGGCGAATTTGCAGAGAGAGGGAGGTTGAAGGCCTTGGAAAATCACATAGTGCTGTATAATATAAGGGGATGTTGTTACAGTTTAGTTGATCATCTAGGTAAGAAACATTTGCTGTGTTTAACGGCAAAATGAGAAATGTGTGCATGCCAACCCAAAAGTCTGAGTTTCTGCCCCATGAATTTCTGTTAGAGAAACCAGTCACGAATCAATTGCAGCCCAATATCAACCGAAAGCCCAGTTAACTTAGTCATTTATCTTGAGTCTCCAAGCTCTAAATCAGTAATTCATGGGATTTTCATCAAACTAAGCCTGTGAACCTAATGTTCAGCCACATGGCGGAGCCTTCCTGGAGTTCCTGTTTAAGGTTATACACTGCTTGAAGGAGTATTCCCAAAGCTTCGTCCATTTGAACAATGTTTTCGTATCTTTACGTTAAAAAAAAAAAAAAAGCCGAAGAAAGTGTTCACTGTTAACATCCTTGAGTAAAGATACTGTAGATTCCCACTAAATTGTCTGGGGGAGAAGAATGCTCAGCCCTGCACATATATTTGTATGCTATCTTTTATCTGAAAGCAAGTGCTAGGGAGTACATGATTTTCGGCCCCCCCTCCCCCCACTTCACTGTGACTTCCAGGAAACAACAAATTCAACCTCAGCTAGAACAGTCTGTTGATCTCATGTTCCTCATGACAGCTGATATGCTCTTTTCCAGATTTATCCCTGATTATCTTTTTTTGCGTTGTGTTATGTTTAAAAACAAGGTGTGTTTGGGGGAGAGGGAACACACCTGTCTGCAAGAGTCACTGCTGGTAATGCCTCACATATTTCATTCATCCATCCATCCATCCATCCATCGATCCATCCATCCACCCACTCATTCCTTCCTTCCTTCTTCATCCAGTTTCAATAAGACCCTTAAGCTTAACAGCTCTGCTCAACAATGTCTAGTACAGTGTTGTCGTGTTTTTCTGTATTTTTTTGTTTTTACCATCAGGAATCAGATTCCAGAACAGAAAAGCACCTTAAAGATAATCTTTTATTGCTTGTTCAAATTGCATGGACTTCATCATCACACACACCAGGTTGTGAATGCTGGCTTTGCCATACGATAGGTGTGTAATCTTAAGAAAATACCTGAAACTGCTTGCACCTTAGTTTCCTCATCTATAAAGCAGTGATAGTGACACTCTAAATAGCTTGGTTGTTTGCAATGATAATGGTAATTTATGAAAGCACTTAGCATAGTAGCTGGCACACAGAAATTGTACAAAACATGGTAATTACTATATTGAAAAATGAGGAACTAGATGAGGCAATGGGGAAACTTAAGAGATAATTAGTGAATGTTAAATGAATTATTGGATTGAAATATAAATACCCCTGTGTGAGGGTCATGCATATCTACCTATTTTAAAACCTTAACAAGTTCACGTGTTGATTTTTCAGTTTATTGGATGAAAGATGAATACCCATATACCAACCACCTAGTTTCTAGAATTGTATTTTACTCTGCTTGCTTTATCATATATCCCTCTATCATCTCTTTATCTTCCTTTCTTCCTCATGAGCTTCATTCATGATCTTATATTTTTGGTGCATTTCAAAGTAAGTTGGAGGGCTGCCTGGGCACTTCAGTCAGTAGAGCTTCTGACTCTCGATTTTGGTTCAGGTCATGATCCCAGGGTCCTGGAATTGAGCCCCCCATTCATGCTCTCTTTCTAAAAAAAAAAAAAAAAAAAGATGTTCAAACTAATTTGCAGACATCAGCATGCATATCATTAATCAGAGTTCAATATTTGTTTACAGTTCTTTTTTCTTGTAAAATTTGCATACAATGAAATGCATAGTTCTTAAGTATAGCACTAAATGAGTTTTGGCGAATATATACATCTATGTTACCCAAGTCCCTATCAAGACATAGGACATGACTGTCACCCCAGAAAATTTTTTGGGGTCTCTTCCCTGTTAGCCCCTTCTCCTTTCTCCACCAGAAGCAATCGCTGTTGTGATTTTTTTTCCCGCAGTAGCTTAGTTTTGCATGTTCTAGTCTCACATAAATGGAATCATATAATATCTGCTCTTTTGTGTTTGACATCCCACTTAGCATAATGTCTGTGAGATTTACCTTTATTGTTGCATGTATCAGTATTTTGTTTCTTTGGTGTTTTGAGTAATACTGCACTGAATGAGGAATCTAAAGTGTGTTCCCGAGTCTCCTCTTGATGAACAACGGTGCCAGCTTTTGGCTGTTGTGAATAGAGCTGCTATGACATGCTTGTGCAAGCCTTTTGTGGTCCTGTGCTCTCATTTCTTTAGGACATCTGCCTAGGAGTGGACCAGCTGGGTCAGAGTATGTTTGTGTGTTTCATCTTATAAGAAAGAACCTTTTACACAGTGGTTGACCCGTTTTACCTTCCCACAGCAATGTATGAGAGTTAGAGTTGCTCTGTATCCTTGCCAACATACGGTGTTGTCCCAACTTGAGCCATTCTGCTGAGGGTGTAGTCGCATCTCATCCTGGTTCAGAGAGAGGCTTTTATTTTTTGCCACATTCAATAGTATTTGGGCTGCATCTTACAATTAAGGTTGGTCTGCTGCTTATTATTGTCTTTCTTCCCAAAACAAAAGTTCCCATTAAATCCATTGTACTTGTTCCAGTCAAGAGCTTCTTTTATTGAGGAAATCCCATACTCAGAATATTGCTGCTCTGAGCTTCAACACAGGGACCCATCTCTGTCGTGTTGGGTATAGCACGCCAAGGGCTTAGGACAGCGCCTGTCACACGGTAACTGATGAATGAATAGACGAATGAATGAATGAGTGAATGAGTGGTCTCTCCTTGCATTGGACCATTTGGGATCATTTGGGCTTTTCGCTAGGCTTGAAAAACTGAGCATATGATCTCTATTATATTCCCCGGAAGCCCTCTTTCCTAATTATTCTATGTGACCCAGTAGCCCAAAGGAACACATATAATGAATCCCAAGCCAAGTCTGTTGGAAGGTCAAAAGGCCCCAGCCAACTTCATGTAGACTTTGAAAGCCCATGTCCAGGTTTCTGGGAGCCAGTCAGTCAGTACTTGGAAATGCTCAAAAGAGTAGGAAACTAATCACTTGGTTTTGATCCATTAGCTCAGCTGTAATGTAGCAGAGCTAATGCAGTCATAGGCAGCAGACAGCTTCTCTGGCAGAAAAAAATAGAGAGCGAGCTCCTTTCACTTTTGCGATGAAAATTAAATGTGGAAATAATTCCCTGCTCCTTTTTGGAATATTACTGTGCTATTAACTAGGCTAAGATCATTAAAAAGTAATGACATGAAGCTGCATGCATCATTATTTTAAGAGAGATTGAATGAAAATATGCTGTCGATCTTTTCTGCTTCTTGCCTCATTCCTGGCTTAATAGGCATTGGTAAGGACCCTGTGAACATATATTTTCATCTTAGAGTTATGGCTTTGGCCTTGAAGAAGGGAATCCGGGTCATTAGAAAGTGGACCAACAGCTCTCATAACATACCTTCCTGATTTTTTTTTTTTAAATCAAGTTTTCATGAGTACAAAATCAAGAGTGGCTCTCAAAGACGGAGTTGCTCCGAAAATGAATATAAAGTTCACCACAGGCTTGAAAGAAAAAGCACACTTTCCTCATTGATATTTGCAGGGAAAAAAATGTCATTGGAAAATTACACCGACCCCTTCTTTCAACCCACAGGACCTATTTCTTTTTCATTGGAGTCGTGGCTTCTAATGTCCTGGGCAAACGTAAATTAAGATGGACACTCTACCCCACAGAAACTTAAGAAATTTTACTGACCATTAGGCATGTCTCATATCCAGAATATCTGACGGCTGTTCTGAAAGGAGGTGAGGGGGTTCTGATTCTGAATCACAGGCTTTCATAAAGACATCATGAGTTCAAATTGCAATAACTTTCACATGTCCTCCTCCTTCCTCTTTCCTCCTTCCTCCTTCCTCCTTCCAGCCCACGACAGTAACTACCCCTGTGACCAATGGTGTGGTGGTAGCAGGAACATAGTCAGGAGTGATTGCAGTATTATCCTTTGTCCAGAGAAGTGTCATCTGTGTGCAGCCTAAATACATGTGTGTGACACGTATGTGACAGGGGAATTAGATGCTGCTCCTCCCCCCTCGTCTGGGCTTGGCAGGAAGTCTGTAATTGGTTCCCACACGTTCAGATAAGTTTGTTTAACACACGTATTCGAACTGCATGATCTCCGAAGGAGAGGAACAAAGAGAAAATATGCAAAGAAAATGCTCTCTAATGGTGAATGGGCACGGGAGCCAAATCTGAAAGTTTATTCTCCTTTCAAGTTCATGATCAAATCTACGTTAGACCTCCATGTAAATTTTAAAATTATAACCTAACAGATTGTAGTTACTTCAGTGTTTATTTTCCTCTGTGACAAAGGCAAATATTTTCATTGAGGAGGATTTGGAAAATTCAACAAAGTATATAAGAAAAGAAAATTTGAAGTCTCCATAACGCCATCTGTCAGCAGGCATTGTTAGCATTTCGGTGTGTTTATCTTCAGATTCTCCCCCGCTCCCTCTCACACACCTTTTAGATATTTACATAATTATCGTCAGACCCTGTGCAGAGTTTCATACCTACTCATCCTTTTTCCTTAACATACTTGTGTGACAATCTTCTCACATCATTAAAAACTCTTCATGAAACCTAAATGGCCTTTCGAACTTCATACCCAAATTGCGGAGTTTTGCATCATCTTATTTGCACGCACAAGCTCCTTTGTCTAGGGTTTCTATCATACTCTTTTGGAAGTTCTTAGCGCTCACCATGAAAACCACACTGATGGCATTTAGTGTTCATTAGAAAGCTTGTCCCATAGCCTGTCCTAAAAGGTAGCCAGAGTTAAAATCTCTTATAGGCACATCTCCAGTAGAGTTCTTCACCCAGATAAAACTGGACTTCGAAGTCAGGAAGTGTTTTTAGACTGGAGAAGTGGCTTCTGTGGCCCCAAAGACCCAGAGGGGCCCTGAGGCAGCACTGGAGCCGAGCACTGGGTTGCAGTCTGCAGTCTGGCACAAGCAGGAACAAAAGAGTTTAGGACGAGCAGTGCAAGGTTGTTACCTTTTTTCTGGGCGGTCGGTAAGCAAATCATCGTGTCTTTGAGACTGCTGCTTTGATGGCAACGTGGAAAGGCTTCTGTTTTGGAGTCAGATTTGAGTTCTGTTTCTGATGCCACACTTAAAAGCTGTGTGTGTCTGGCCAAGTAGCTTCACCTCTCTGAGCCTCACTTCTCTCGTCAATAAAATAGGGGAAATAACTATATCTATTTCAGGGGATTGTTGAGAGAACTAAATGAGATGCTGTGTGCAAAGCTGTCAGCGTGCTGTAAGTAAATGGTAGTACTTGCTCTAGGTTAAGATTATCATGGTCTTCCCCAAGTTCACCCAGTGATGGGGACCTTGAGTAGTGTCATGTACAGCGGCCACATACATGAGCTTGGGAATCAGTCTTCACTTCTAACCCAGTTCTAGCAGGTACCAGCATGTGCACCTGAGGGCTTATTCCCTAGTCACTCTGAAGGTCAGTTTACTTCTATCAAGAAAGTCCATTTAATGAAAAGCATCTTGCTGTGAGGTTGTGAGGAAGGAAACGATACTATGTTCCATAAGTCAAAGGAGGAGAAGGATTTTCTTTAATACAATACCCTGGAATAGCAGGAGTGGTCTTAATGTGAAGGCTAGAGACATGTAAACTGTAAGGAAGAAGGTGAGTACATCTGCCTTCTTACTTTCACTCTGTTTGCAGCGCTGTAAGTCATGTGTGTGTATGTTTCTGCACACTTGTTAAAATGTTCACTTCTGATGAGCCGTACAGCTTTTCGAAATCTGTGCCTGGCCTTCCATTCAGAATCTGGGCATCTGGAAGGGGACATGTGTGTCTTTTGCAGGCAATTGGGACGTCCTAGTGGGGGCTCTGATAGGGACAAGACAGGCCACTGTGGAAGAAAATGAGGCAGACCTGGTCCCAGGAATTAGATAATTGGAAAGTCTTCCTGGGATAAGTGATTTCGAGTGATTTCAGCAACCATGGAGCTGTTCTCAGCCTTAAGTGGTCATGGGGCTCCCTTCCATTGCTACTACGGATTTTCCTGGGCACTAAGCAAATTTTAATATGGTTCTCAGGATACTCTTTTTCAGAATCATACATCATTTCTGGATAAGTGTCATTCTTTCAAGAACAAGATCAAGAAAGAGAAAAGACTTGTCTAAAACTGTGGCTTAGCTAAGAAGGAATGGCTGCATAATAGGATGGAGTAAATATTCCAAATGAAATATTCATGCATGCAGGAAATAGGATCCGTGTTTAATAAAATGTCCGTTCTGGGTTCCAGGGCTCCCCTGCACCTCTCTGAAAATTACGCCCCGTCAGCTCTCCCATGCGAGCATTAAAATATATAATTAATGTTCATTATTAATAATACATTTCTAATTTCCAGTTGCAAAAATATAGCTTTTCCCTCTCTTGGAGGATCACCTATATTTTGTCATTAACATTTTGTCATAAGAGGCAAGAAATGATTTAAATGGACAATAAATCGACAGGCAAGCTGCTGCCTTGGGCTTGGGCCAAACTCTTTGGGGAAGGGCTTCATTTATCACCTGGGACTTAGCATGGGCTTTCTGCTGACTTATCTGCAAAGGAATGGGAGAGGATCCTGTGGAGGGGTCTTGGGGCCCTGGAGGACTAATGACAAGAACTGGGGTGCTTGGAGAAGTAGCTTTCAAAGCCAGAGCAGCTCCAGCTGACAGTGGGACTCAGTGTCTGATTATTCGTCCAGTTCATGAGAACATATGGCCCCACAGCTCTGTATATGCAGTGGCCTAACCCCACATCTCCATTTGAATGGTTCACTAGCTAGGGAAGCTCAGTTTGAGCCACACTGAATGCTTCTCCTCCAATGTTTTTCTTCCAAGGTGTCCTGTCTCACTCACGTGATTTCTTGAGCCAGAGACCTGAAGTCCTCCAGTGACATCCTGCTCCCCACCTCCTACAGCCAAATAGCCCTGGTTCCTTTCCAAACACTTCTTCTTCCATTAGCTCCCTAGGTCCCTACAGAAGCCTTTGGGGGTAGGTGGTGCAGGATCTTAATCTTCTTATTTTTTTGAAGGTAAGAAACTAAGAAACTCACCCCTAACCACACTGCTAGTTAATGACTGTCAGAATCTAGGAGTCGAGTGGATCTTGGATCAGGAAACTGTTTTCTTCTTTATACCTTACTTCTCTGTTTTCATGCCCTACAAGACTTTGTGGGTCCTCATGGTTGTTCAGCCTTCCCTGCCAGGAAGAATCCTATCCTCCCTCAAGGAGAAAAACACTAAGACGGTGTTTTTATACTTTGTCGCCATCAAAACTTACCTACCCTGTGTCCCATTCTCTTAGAGATCTTTTTTTGAATTGGCTAATGTTGTAATTAATGTAGATAAGCTGACAGTGATTCAAGGAATTAACCCTTCCTTGGTAACATTTTCAAAATGACATCTACCTGTGCCTTAAATCTATTGACTCCAGATATGAAAGTTTCAGTCCTGACTAAGGACAAAAAAATCTACTGAGGATATGTTCAAGGCAGATCTGTGCTAGAGAATTAGATTAAGACTTAGGCACATCATGAGTATTAGTATTTTTCACTTTGACCTTTTGAGGGAAAGCAAAAGAAACAAACAAAACATAAAACAAAAACAAACCAAACAAAACCAGTGACAGTTTAGGAGTCATTGTGTCCCTTTATGAAAAGACAGTCCAGCTCAATATCACTCATCATCAGGGAAATACAAATCAAAACCACAATGAGATACCACCGTACACCTGTCAGAATGGCTAAAATTAACAACTCAGGCAACAACAGATGTTGGCAAGGATGCGGAAAAAGACTATCTCTTTTGCATTGTTGGTGGGAATGCAAGCTGATGCAGCCACTCTGGAAAACAGTATGGAGGTTCCTCAAAAAACTAAAAATAGAACTGCCCTATGACCCAGCAATGGCACTACTAGGCGTTTATCCAAGGGATACAGGTGTGCTATTTCGAAGGGACACATGCATCCCCATGTTTATAGCAGCACTATCAACAATAGCCAAATGGAAAAAGCCCACATGTCCATCGATGGATGAATGGATAAAGATGTGGTATATATATACAATGGAGTATTACTCAGCAATAAAAAAGAATGAAATCTTGCCATTTGCAACTACGTGGATGGAACTGGAGGGTATTATGCTGAGTGAAATTAGTCAGTCAGAGAAAGGCGAAAATCATATGACTTCACTCCTATGAGGACTTTAAGAGACAAAACAGAAGAACATAAGGGAAGGGAAACAAAAATAATATAAAAACAGGGAGGGGGACAAAACAAAAGAGACTCATAAATATGGAGAACAAACTGAGGGTTGCTGGAGGGGTTGTGGGAGGGGGGCTGGGCTAAATGGGTAAGGGGCACTAAGGAATCTACTGAAATCATTGCTTCACTATATACTAACTAATTTGGATATAAATTTTAAAAAATAAAAAATAAAGTTAAAAAGAAAAAAAAAAGACAGTCCACCTGGCCCAATGGAAAGATGGTAATCGATGAGTGACCTCAGGATCTTCATTTTTGAATGACTTTGTTGTGCAGTACACATTCTTGCACAGAATTTCATTTAAGCTGTACCAACATTTGTTTTGTGGGGCTTTTATATGGATGCAGAATCTGATTCAGAGTAGTTAAGTAACTTGTTCAAGATCACACAGCAGTTCCATGGCAGGGCTGGGGCCAGAATCTAGTTCTTTGGATCCCCAGATACATAGTGTATGGGGGTGGGGAGATCAGCGTGGGAGGGCACTAAAGGAAAAAGTTCTAAAGGTGGATGGTAAGGCTTGGACTGTAGGAGCTGACTCAGACACGCCTGGTTCTAAATGAGGCTGTGCCTACCACATGTGAGCTACGAGATCTTGGGACAAACTGAGGACTCTCTCAGACCTTTTGTTTCTTACCTATAAAACTGGGACAACTACACCAATAATTCTCCTTCTTTTTAACCTTATAAGGGCCTCCAATTCATGAAGCTATACGAATGCTTGTGAACTCTGAGATGCCGTGCAGATGTCTGGATGCAAAAACATAGTGGGATAACTTTTATTTCTTCAGACGGAGCAGCGTGCATTTGCAGGCACTCTGCGGCAATGGGAAAGAGGAGATGACAATGAAGAGCTTGTGTTTTCAGCACCTTGAAATTGTGTCTGTTACAGTGTTTTTTGGCTGCCAGTAACAGAAACCAAGTCTGTGCAAAATGGCAGTTTATAAGACAATGTGAGGGCATCTCAGGATACATATTCAGTGATTATTTGAGCATTAAATGCAACGTAAGACTAGAAGAAAGGGTGGTAATGTGTTGACAAAATTTGTGGATCAGTGACTCCTTTTCCACATGTCCCATTTCCTGGAGACTCATATTTCTACTCTTTTCTCAATATTACAGAAGGGCTATTTTCTGCTTTTTGTTTTGTTTTTGTTTTTTGTTTTTTTGTTCTTTGTTTTTGTTTGTTTGTTTGTTTTTGTCTCCAGCCTGGGTGAAAAATGGTTTATTCTCATGCTTATCTAGGAAATATGCATGAGGTAGATTGAGAACTCCTTTTGGCCTTAACGCCCCTTTATAGATTAGTGTACCAATCCGGGAATTTTTCTACAGAAAACATTTATCTCTATGACCTGGGTGAAATTCTCCAGGTTATAGAGCCCCTGTTTCTTGTAACGGTAGACTGAGCCTCAAAGTATCTGAGTTCCCTTCACGGGATTACCTGGCTCTTTCTCTTTTGAATGGCTCATCACCTAAATAGATGGATTTGGTCCCCTGGTTCTGAGATTCTGTCCCCTAGATGGACTTGTAGGGATTTTGGAGTCGTTCTTTCCTTGCCAAATTGGCTAACCTTCAGAGGGTCTATTCCCCAACTGCCTGTTTGGGCTGGTTTAGTAATCAGAAGGTCTAAGACCCTCATCCTTTGAGTGGACTGCCCCATTCGAATTAATACCTGAGAACAGATTTGTCTAGTATATCAGAAGTCTGAACCTCCAGTCTCCTGGCTAGAATGGTCCAGCCCTCAACTTGTGAGATTCAAATTGCCTGGAGTCCCTGTGTTCCAAAGTAAAACGTGCTTCTCTAGAGGCAAATTTGTCCTAAATTTGGTAAAGGGGCCTTGTTTCCTAAAGAAAGTGACTGCTTCAGTTGAGCTGTCCTGCAGAGGAAGTTGTAGGATGGAAAAACTTTTTTTCTTAAGACAAAGCTTATTTGTGTGCATTTCTTTCCTTCTTTCAAACCTTTGTGAAGCAACTTCTATTTGGAGATATGCTATAGAGCATTCTGGTGGTTCTGTTGTGTGGGCCTTCTCCGCGGCTGCATCAATGCTGATGTCTGCTCTTTAACAATTTATGCTGAAATGAACATGTGTTGGCTCACTTGCTGCCGTTATTTCCTATTGTATATTTTGGGAGGAAGCAAAACCTTGGATGCATGTTATAATCGTGGAGCCAAAGATCCGATTCCATCTCTGCTGACAAAATGAGAAATGCAACCTGGTGGGCCAGGAAGATAGTGTTATACATGAACATACTAGACCTTTTGCGGGGTTCTGTGAGGGATGATCTAAAATAGGAATTACACTTAAAACCCTTAGAGAGGCGGGCAATATTTTTATCTCCTGGCCTTTAAGATGACAAGATCCACCTGGCCCTTATCTCTTGCTGGTTGCCAAAGTGAGCCCCAAACACAAGCAGATGTTACCGTACATGTTCTTAAATTGTGTCTGACAAACCCTGTGATTCTTCAGAAATTCTTTGAGGCTGTTCCTGGGGCAGGGTGTGTGTGTGTGTGTGTGTGTGTGTGTGTGTGTGTGTGTGTGTGAGAGAGAGAGAGAGAGAGAGACAGAGAGAGAGAGAGACAGAGAGAGAGAGAGACAGAGACATGGATGCCAAATGGCCTGGGTCTTAGATCCCAACTCCCCTCTATCCAGAGACATTCTGGTTTTTTTGTTTGTTTGTTTGTTTGTTTTTTAAATCTGATTTAAATATAGAGTTCTAGATTTCTTATTTTGGAAGAATGTCATGTCAGGTTTTAAGACCTAGAAGCAGACTAGCTTACTTAGGCAAAAAAGGAATTTAGTAAAGAGAATTGAGGGGACATCAAGAAGTTAAAGGAAAGATGGATGGATATGCAGGCTCCAGGAAGCTTGTACCTGGGAGAGCTCCAGGATCTCACTAGCAGGAATTAAATGGGTTCACTTTTCAGGGCTTCAGTGTTGGGCTTCCCACCAGCTTTCCCATCTTTCTGTTAGGAAATGGTTTTGGAATTTGTGTTTAAATTCTCAGGAGCAAGAATCTGATTGGCTTAGATTGGAGGGGTAACTGGGTCGAGTAAGTAGGCTCATTCTTATGCATTTTGTAAAAATTTAGGTTGTGTGTGGAGAGCAGTGATGAGACTGTGTTGAAATCTACTAGATAAAAGAAGCAGGACCTTGAGATGCATGGAAAGTGATCACATTATGGCACCTTTTTTTGATATTCATCTTCCAGCAACAAATGGTGAAATTTCCCCTGCTCCCCCAGGTTTACCTGCCACCCGGCTTTGTTAGTAGTACATTAGAGGCCTCTCTACCGCTTGGGTATGGAATCCACTGTGTGCCTAGGGGAAAGTGGAGATACCTTCACTGACGTTCTCAAGACAACATGGGAGGAGTAGTTTGCTAAAGCAAGGTTGAGATGATGTGGCCAAAGGATGTGACCATGGATGCTAGGTGGGACCAAACAACTGTCAGGACGACAACAGAGATGCCATATGGGAAGGATTTTCTGCTGAGAAGAAGCTTACAGGCCCCTGGGTCTTGAATATTCATGCCAGACATTCTTGGTAAGCCAGTGCTTAGGCCACTGCTTCTTAAAGCTTGGCTCCTGGACCAGCAGCATCAGCACCACCTGGCGTCTTGTTAGGCGTGAAGTTTCTCGGGCTCCACCCAGACCTTCTGAATCAGAAGCTCTGGGACTGGGGCCCAGCACTAGGTTTTAACAAGGTCTGCACGATTCCGATGCACTCTCAGGTTGGAGAACCAGTAACCTCGCCAATCATTCTGAATGTTAAGCAGATGTCCAGAGATTCCTTTACTCCTTCACTTCCAATATTTGCTTTTTCTTAATACTCCCACCCACCACCACTGGTTCTGCGCTCCTGGCTCCACAAGAGGAGCTGGAATTCTTGAGAACACCGTGCTCTCCCTAACTTCACATGCAGTGTTGTACCACCATTTCTCTTGCAAGATTTCTGTGGTAAGCTTACTCCGTGGGCCTCAGAAATATCCTGTTATCTGTGGTGGAGGGAATAGTGTCACATCCCAGTTTCCAAAGAATCCCATTTTTTCTCAAAGAAGAAAATTATGGGGCACCTGGGTGGTTCAGTTGGTAAAGCATCCAACTTTGGCTCAGGTCATAATCTCACGGTACATGAGTTTGAGCCCCATGTCAGGCTCTGTGCTGACAGCTCAGAGCCTGGAGCGTGCTTCACATTCTGTGTCTCCCTCTCTCTGCCCCTCCCCTGCTCGCTCTCTGTCTCTCTAAAATGAATAAACATTAAAGAAAAGAGAAGTATGAACATAAGCTTAGGAATTCAGAGGTGTTCAGGAGTTACTTTGACAGGATTAGTTTGCCAAGTACTCCTAGATCACTAGACTGGATGACAGAGAGTGCTCAGTGTGTTCTATACTGCTGAACTTCTCAGAACTTTTAATAAGCTAGAGAGAACGGAGAATCTCCAAGAAGGGGAATATAGTATATAATTTACCTGAATGCATTTAATTAAGCAGGGCTCATATGCTAGGAACATATTCTGACTTAGACACTATCCCTAGACACTAGCTGTGACCCCCCCCCCCCCCTCCTCCTAAACTCTTTCGCCTTGTGGAGTGTGCTGGGAATTTTTCTGGTGATTGTTTCTGAAATATTTAATGGTGTCAGTGAAACTTGACATAAGGGTAAAAATTAAGTCTTCCGTCATAAATCTTCTGTTCCTACATTTGAAACTTAATGAATGAGTTCGCTAGCCTGAGGGTCAAGAAATTTGGCTTCAAGTTCTGGAGTTAGCCTCCATTTTGCCAGTTGTGGGGATTTGGAGATGAGGGTGTGGGGGAACATCTCAAGGGCTCTGTGCATTTCTAACCCTCCACCAATATTAAAATTCCAAAAGAGGCTATCATGTTTTATGGCATTTGAATTGTAGCAATTTATGGTTAACATTCAACTTTACCTTTTTATGACCATTACTGTTTGACATTTGGAGTGCTTTAGAACATTCCAATATAGTCTTAGCACCTTTTTTACCTCCAAAGCAAATTTCTCTGGACATCTTTAATTGCCTGTTTCTATTCAGAGCAAAATAAAGTAAAATTTAAACTTAAAATCTCTGACCTGAAGCCCCCAAGCAGACTGAATTACCTTTTTTTTTTTAATAATAAATTTCGATAGGTTATATCATGCCTCCTGTGTGCCAACTGAGCATTTTTCTGAAGAATTATTTGACCTCAGAGCTGGCTTGAGTTGGTTCCATATCTGATGGGCCCTGATCTGGAGGCTTTGGTCATCCAGGTGCATGGGCTGCTCCATTTCAGATCCTTGGAGGAAAAGTAGTTACTGTTCAGGTCACTTCTCAGAGCTGCACTGACTTGTGGGACTGTCACATGGCCTAGGAGTCACATGGCCTAATTTATTATTGAGTGCTGGCTGTGTGGAGATGAGAGTTTAAGACCATGAACTTTAGGGTTGGGTAGACCCAGATTCAAATTTATCTTTGCTATCTATAACTTGAGCCATCTCAATGATGTTTAATATGTCTTTATAAGCTTTGGTGGCAGAAAAACAAGTGTTTTGGAATGCTGGGGTAGAGATTTTTTTTTTCAGGGTGACTGAAGAATTGTCTACTCTTTCCCCTCATTATCTCTGATGATATTGAATTTGGGTTTGAAAGCTTTTTTTTTTTTTTTTTTTTTTTTACAAAAGTGTCCTTAAATGGAAGAATGTAGTTTATAGTTAGTGAAATTTATTTATTTTGCAGTTCTGATGTGTGCCTTATGAACAGTTAAGGATTGTAGTTAAGAGGGGGACTTTCCAAATTGGGTGCATGTGAATGTGTACCTTTTAGAGACCCTGGAGCCCAAGGGAGACTAAACTGAGACATGTTGTAATAGCTCCTGTTCTTTGTGACCACTTTGATTCCAGTAGGTTTCTGTGTCTTTAGCTCAATACATCAGTTACATCAGGCAGAAAGGCGGGAGAGAAAGAGGAAGAGAAGGAAAGAGGGATAAATATACATAGATATACAGAGAAAGAGAAAGTGAGAGAGATTCTCACAAACCCATAAACCCACCCTAAATGCTTATACATGAGAATATGAATACACATTGTGATCCACATACAGCCAGGACCCTATGTGGCCCTCTCTTGCCAAAAGTCTCATTTTTATCAGAAACAGAGTTGAAAACAAATCAAAACCTTATTCAAAGTCTTAGAAAATGACAAAGAAGGGAATAAATTCCAATTTCCTACCTATTTCATAAAACTTCTCTATTTCTCTGTCTCAGTGTCTCATACTTAGGAATGATTCCTTTTCTCTGTACTGCCCCCCAATGTTTCTTGATATATAAGTTAGGAAGCTCTTCTGCTTTTTCCACTTCCCTATCTACTTTAGTATTTTAAAAATTGTTTTTATATGTATCAAATAAACCTTTTTTCTTTACTTTTCTTCCCTATGTACGATCATTTGGATTCTGCCTGGATTAACATTCTTTAGAGAAACAATAGGATACACATTATATATATAGAGAGAGACACACACACATCCATATATCTGTCTATATCGTATCTGTATCTATATATCTATACCTATATCTATATATCTGTATCATGTATATGTATATGTATATGTATATCTATATGTATATCTATATCTATATCTATATCTATATCTATATCTATATCTATATCTATATCTATATCTATATCTATGTCTATGTCTCTAATCTATGTCTGTATCTAGAGAGAGAGAGGGAGGCACTTATAAGGAATCAGCTCATACAGTTATGGAGACTACTAAGTCCCAAGATCTGTAGTTAGCAAGTTGGAGACCCAGGAGAGCCAAAAGCACAAATTCCAGTCTTGTTTCAGTTCAAGTTCAGACAAGGCCCATGTCCCAGCTCCAGTCAGGGCCAACCTCTTTCTTCTATTCAGGCCTTCCACTGATTAGATGAGGGTCATCCACATTAGGGAGGGTCACCCGCTTTACTCAGCCTATCTGTTCAAATGTTAATCTCATCCCCAAACACCCTCAGGGACACCAGAATGTTTGGCCAGATGTCTGCCCCCACTCCAGTCAAGCTGACACATAAAATCAACCATCACACTTACTAATAAACGGGATTTCCCGAGCTAGAGCAAGATTTGTTCCCCCTTAACAGGCAGGAGAGTTATATTACAAACAGAATTTAACACATCTTTCTCTTAATCCAGTCTCAAAAACTTTACAGGAGCACCACGAGAATTAGAGAAGGCATGTGTAAAGTAGCAAGTGCATATCACAGGATAGGGGCTCAAAGGAAGGAAGCTGTGTTTTCAGTCATCCTCGCTTTCTTTCAGATTTGGACAGATGCTCATAGGCTGGGTGTGAGACAATGCACAAAACAAAAGAGAAAGAACAGCGAGTCTGCTTTCCAAGACATGCCCCCTCCAGGTGGTTGTGTGGACGAGTGAGTGTTAATGCAGCTTAATGCAGTCAATTGGCGAATAATGGATTACCCTGCACTGTGGTGGGATGGCATTAGGCCCTCTGGATACACACAGAAACAAGACAAAGCCTTTTCCTTGGAGGAGCTCACCTTTTAATAGAAAAGATAGTCCGGTAAACAGATTTAAAAAAGAAAAAAAAACAACAACAATGTGTAAAGCGCTAATTAGAGAGAGATACAAAATTCCCAGAACACAGAGGATGGAGTGACAAAATCCACCTGTGACAAAATGAGGAGACTTTGATCTGGGTTTTCAAGGATGAGTATGTGTTCTCCTGAGAAGGAGAATAACAATGGTTTTGCCTCTAGTGTGTTAGGCATCTTCATGTCTTTCAAATTTTCGTGCTAAAATTTTTCACTTAATTTATTCCTTATGAGAACTCCTAGGAGATGGATATTAATACCCCATTTTACAGGTGAAGATACAGGCTCAGAGAGGTTCAATTTTACACAGCAGGGAGGAGGGAAGCCGAGGTATGAACCAAGGATTTTTTGGATTCAACCCCCTAGAAGGGAAGAATTGCAAAGACAGAGTGATGTGAAAGGGCCTGGGTGCACTCTGAACATGTTTTAGGAGCGCACGACTAAGGGTTACATTGCAGGAAAATCATTCTCTGTGGGGATATGGCCTTTGGGGTTGGAGATGGAGCATTGGATCTGGGAGAAGATGGACGTGGGTGGATGGGACACAGATGGGGACGGGGAAGGTGATCACTGTGCGGAGTATTAATGGTTGTCTGTCTCTCCACTCATAGAGGTGTGGGTGGGGGTCAGGTTTGTAATTAAGAGTGTGGGGCTCACACGTACCTTATTTTGAACTCTGCCACTGCTAGCTCAGAAATGCTAGCTCCACAACCCTAAAATTTGGCTAGTTACAGTACCCAACTCCAGGAACTGTTGATGGGAAAAGGAGACTGTGCATGTAAATTGCTTAACAACATACCCAACATCGATTAATTGCTCAATAAATGTAATTGTTATCATTACTGCCATCCATTCTCTTGGCAGGGTATAGACCCGTTTTCTTAGTGTACCTACTTAGGGAACTTTAAGAATAGTCATCATACATTCTTGGCAGGTTCTCTGTGTGTATCTGTGCAATCGTATGCTGTAGATACAGCTGTGCTCTCCAAGGGCCCCTCGTAATTTATGCCAGGCTGCTGGTCTCACAGGCTATTTATATTTGTCCTGCTGTCTTATAAGGGCTGCCTCTGCGACATAATCATTTTTGCAACTCATCTGCAAGACTGATGAAAGCAAACCCACGTTCATCTGTGTCTGTATGGCAGGTGGAGGTGACTGCAGTCGCCATGGTCATGTGCGGCTCTTCCCCTATGCATGAGGCTGGCATTGCATATGGGATCTCAGTGGTAATGCAGTTTCCTGGAATGCGGTTAACTAGCCTGCATTTGCCTTGTGCTCAGTGTTGTGCCCAGTGCTGCATCACCACACACCCGCATGCGGATCTTCATAGGGCCCTTTACTGTGTGTTCTTGGGAGATTTCCTTAAATTCCCTGAACTCTGTTTCCCCAACTGTACTGTAGGGATGATATTCTATATCTTGTAGGGAAGTTATGAATATTCAGATAATGTGGTTAAAATATCCGGCATCTCGTAGATATTTAGTGGATGTAAGCAATTAATCTTACTCTGCACATTCATGCACTGGACTTTGAATTCCCAAGGAAAGGAACTCTATCTCATTAATATTTGTATCCCCAGTGCCTACCACATAGCAGGCACACATGTGTGTTAATTGAGTGAATAATCAACTAAGTAAGGTAGGCATTATCCCCCTGCTTTTTTTATAGATGAGAAAATGGAAACTCAAAGAGTGATAGTCACCACATGGAGGAGAAGGGACCAGAACTTGATTTCTAGAGGACCCCAAAGGCCAAATTCTCTTCTCTGAAACTGGAGTTTTGATTCTGCCAGATTTTGATGAAAATTAGCATTTAGTGCCTCAATCTCTTTCAATTCTGCTTTGTTAAAGGGATGTTAATAAGAGTAACATTTCCTGAACATCTGTGTACCAGGGGCCATGCTGGATATTTTATGAACATTACATTATTGAACTTGCAAGCAAGCAGCAAGACCCAGGTTCCAATCCCAGCTGGTTGAATGCCAAGCTGATCTTTAAATTCTCTTCCACACTCGTGTTTGCTTTAGCCAGAGATGTGGCTCAACATGGGATGAATCTCTGAGATGAAGGATTTCTAGCAGACTTGTTACAAGAGCTCAGGTGGACAAACCCTGAAAGGCAGATGCTGAATCAGAATCAACACATATGTGAGGGTCTCCTTGAGATGTGGTGGTTTTTCCCTCTCTAATTCCACCAGGACTGGGCTGATCTCCATTTACATGCTGGGTGATGGATATGTCCTAAGGCAGAATTATTTATTTAAACCATCAGGTGCACAAATCAGATTTCAGTTACAAGAAAAGTACATTGTATATCCATTTCTGTAGAAAAATCAGAGAGTAAAAACCTTGATTAACAATCCATATATATCTCGGCTATCCTCCCCCATTGTTGTTACTTGAAAACTTCCCAAGGAGGCCATGGGGGTTTTCCTTGATAGGAAGAAGTCCTTGTCAAGTGCTGAGATGCTTGGAGAGTACTGTAATTCAGGATAATGAAGCTCCTTTACGCTGGCAATTCAAAAAGATAATTACCTGACATTGATTTACTCATCTCCCTTATTAAAAGAACTCCAATTTTGTTCAGGGTAGAAGTGTACCCAACTAAAACTCTTGATTTCCCAGATTCCCTTGAAGCTAGAAGTAGCCAAATGATACAGACATGGCCAAGGAGATCAAAACAGTTTGCCGGGTGGAACTTCCAGGAAAGTTTCTGCTTTCTTGGTAGAAGGGGGCAGGTGTCCTTTTATTCATTACTGCTACTCATTGTTCATTTTACTCATTGCTACCGCTGCTATTATACATGCGTGTGCACGTGCACACACACACACGTGCATGTTTCCTACTTGATGTTACTTATGTTGCGGTTATGAGGCCTGGGAGCAGAGCAGACTGTAAAGGAAAGCTAAGAGAGCTACAGAGATGCTTATCTTGAGACCATGTGATCACTGAACCAAGTCAGCAGCCTTCTTGTTATATGAAAGGAGGGACCTATTTGTTAATTGGCCATTCTATTACTTGCAGCTGAGAGCGTTCCCAAATGAATTATATGAATTTACTGAGGCATGTCTTATAAGGCCTACCACTTACAGGAGCATGTTGCCTGGTTCTCAGATCACTAGTGTGTGTCCTATAGTAGGGATGGGGGTTGAGGGGAATCAAGATAGCCTGGTCCTCATTTCCTGAGCTGGTTCAGCGTTTTATTTTTGAGTCTTTTAATGAATCTGAGCTTAAGGAGAGAGCCAGGCCCCTTTCCTCCCTGCATTATACATCAGGGAGCAACAAGGTCAATGGGGCATAGAGTGAGCCCATGAAGGAGAACTCTGACAGTCTCTCATATGGATGAAGACTTGGAGATATTTATCAGCCTTTTAAGAGATGTGAATTTCCCAGAGGGAAGGCAATTGGCTTTTTATTTGAGCTATGAGGATGATGGATCCAGAAGCAAGAAGCATGGTGGAATGCAGGTATAAATAAAGCTGATCATCTCTGAGGTGGATTCATCAACATAATCTATGAAGACGGCTTGGTTTTTGTGGGAGCTGCCCCTTGCTCATATCACAGTGCTTTCTTAGTGTTGGGAGTGGGGTTTGTAAGCCAGTGAGAACAAATATGGTAATTGGAGAACTTCTATAAAGGGTAGCACATGATGAAATGTATCTGTTGCACCATTGACTCTTAAATAGATCTGACACATCTATGCAAAGAGCTTTGGGCCATTTGGAAGCCCTGGTAGAACAACCAACTACAGTTGTCTGGGTTGTGCACTGTGTAAAGCCAGGAGGTGCCAGTTGCATAAAATGATCATATGTGACAACCCCATGAGAAGTACATGGTGATTTTAACTATCTCTGATGCTCATCTGAGCTTCTCTGGCAACTACCCTCATTGACCTTGCTTCCCCCCCCCCCCGCTCCTGTTCATTTATTCATCTTCCAATTCAAAAAAAAATTGTCTTGAGCCGTTGCTCTATTCCAGACCCCTTGCTAGGGCCTGAGAAAACGATGGTGAAAACAGGCAGATCTGGCCTATTCTTACAAAGCTTATATGCCTAACAACGAAGATAAATATTAAACACAGAAATAAATGTAAATTTACAGACATGGTTAGCATAGAATGGAGAGGCATTTCATACTAGGAAAGCTTAAAATGTAGAGTTTTCAGCTGGTCTGAAAATCCAGGGACTACTTGAACTGCAGTCTGTAGGACTAATGGAAGTTACTGGAGCAAAGAGAAGGAAAAGCATGCCTGGGTGAGGGGACAGCATGTTCGAAGTCCTGTAGTGGGAGGAAGTTGGCTGAGTGCAGGGGACTGAGAGGAAGCCAGGATGACCAGTGTGGTGTTGGAGAGGGGGTGCTCGCTCTCTAAAACTAATTCAGCTGTCTGGTTTTGAAAACCTGTTTGGACACTCTTACTGCCAGCTGTCCTGTGTAGGTCTGTTTTGCCTCCTTCACATCATTCTCATCTGAGCCCCCATCATCCAACTCTACCAAGCCACCCACACCACAGGATGGTGCCTCACCTCTCACCTCCCCTTGAGATTCACAGCATGAGAAGCTTGAATATAGCCACAGCACTGTTCTACTCCCCAGCGTCCGAAGAACCCAGGGCTCCCAAAGCATTGTTATTTGTCCAGACGGGACAAGATGGACTGTCCAGATCTTCTCCACTTGCCATCTCAAGTAAAACACTAGGATGCTACAAAACGAAGGCTGGCCTTTCCACCCTTGCTCTGTATCTTAGCTTGCAGACCTCACATTATTTCCATTGCCAGTCCTTTTGGAAAACGAACAGTTGGATGAGCCAGGAGGGAAGGGAGAAGGGAGGAGGGGAAAAAAAGAACACACGAACTCTTTCTTAAGAAATCAGAAGGGCAGTAGGCGGACGAAAGGACTCTGTTTGTTCCTTGCTCTTGGCATGGTGGTCAAGAGCATGGGCTTTGATGGAGCCAGGTGCTCAGCCCAGCTGTGCTGTTTTTTATCCATGTGATTCTAGGCAGAGCTTTCTACTGCCCTGAGTCTGTTTCTTCAACGCCTCAAAAAAAAAAAAAAAAAAAAAAGGATAATTATACTTACATTCAAGAGTTGCTTTGAAGATGAACTCCGATAATACAACTGAGCTCTTAGGCACGTGGTAAGTTGTCAGTAAATCGTAGCTGTTATTATTTTATTATCATCAATAAGCATAAAGAAGAGAAAGGTAGACTTTTGTTTATCAGAGCAGAAAACTAAAAAAAAAATTGCTAGAGCTCATAAAAGACAATAGAATAATCTTTTGGGACTGTCAGCATTTTAGACTTCAGACATTGAAATATCAACAGGATGGACCATCTGTCACGGGTGTTGTAGAGAAGATTACCACTTCGAGGGTCCTTCTGTGAGGGATAGTAGAGGAAGGCCATTGTATTAAATCATCAGGGCTTCTCCTTAGCTACCAGATGCTCTGAGTTTTGCCTCTCTTCCAAGAGCTTACCACACTCTGATCTTTGGAGATAGCTTGGCATCATTCCTTCTGTCTGTCTGTCTTATGACATAAACCTAAAAGTCCCAGATGTAGTATTTCTTGGGTAGTGGAAGATCCTCTGGGTTTTTATCTGATGCAGTTTTGAACCTCTGTTGATGGTGATGCTGTCCAATTAGAGAGTCAGGTCTTCTGGGACACCTGGCTGGCTCAGTCGGCTGAGCGTCTGACTCTTGATTTCAGCTCAGGTCAGTATCTCATGGTTCATGAGTTCAAGCCCTGCATTGGGCTCTGTGTTGACATTGAGAAGCCTGCTTGGGATTCTCTCTCTCCCTCTCTGCCCCTCCCCCACTTGCTCTCTCTCTCTCTCTCTCTCTCAAAATAAAAAAACTTGAAAAAAAATTCTACTGAAAAAACAAGCCAGCTCTTCCTATGCCTAGTGCATTCCTATCAGCATGTTACTGACACGGGAGAACCTGAGCTCTTTGGGCAGATAGATTTGGGTTTGAATCCCTCTAGGCTGGCTGTGTGACCCTGAGTAGGTGGTTTACTCTCTCCGAGCCCCGTTTCCTTATTTATCAGGAAATGATACCCCTGTGTGAGTGCTCCGGCTTGGGGGGAGGTTTAGAGATAATGTCCACATAGTGACTAGCACAGTATCTGACACAGTGTGTGGACTTTCGGACACAGGAACCAGAAATTATAACAATAAACACAATGATAATAGTTAATATTATTGATATTGCTACTTATTCAACATATTTTTTAAACTATCAAAAGAGCTGCTTCATTTGAAGCAGCCACAGAGAAATGAATACCTTGCCCTTGGTTGGGGAGAGAACACCGCAGAGAGATGAGAAAGGCTTGATTGGCAGAAGTTTGGGGCTCTCTGTGCGTGTATGTGTGTGTGTGTGTGTGTGTGTGTGTGTGTGTGTGTGTGTTTATAAAATTGGCAGTCCTAAAAAGAAGTTACAAGAGTAGCTACCCGGGGAGAAACTGATCACAAAGCCGAGTGTAAGCAAGAATTATGCTTTCCTTCTGTGCTACAGGAGTGCCGCACCCTCTGGGGGCTGCTTTTCATTTGTAATCTGAGTAACTCAGTCGAGCTGCCGACAGCCAACCTTGCATTGATTGGGAACTCTGCAGGGGCGCTTAGGCACCAGGGCACCCCGGGACCATCGTTTCCCTTATTAGTCATCACTCTCCACGGTGAGCGTGTGTGTGTGTGTGTGTGTGTGTGTGTGTGTGTGTGTGTGTGCGCGCATGCACGCGTGTGTGTCCGTGTCATAGTGCTGGGACGATTATTCTCGGCCTTTGTGGGACCTGGTGGAGAGAACTGCAGATAAGAGCTCTGTCCAGACGTAGCCTCTGACAGCAGAAGGCCCTGTCCTTAGGCTGACCCCAGCCCCCTATCAAAGGGCCTGCCTGAGAAAGCTCCATGCTGCCCAGAGACTGTTCTAGTCAACACCTGACGTAGACCACTGACTTTTCTTTCTTAGTCCATTTACTAAAAAGGTCTTATAATTGTAAATATGCATCTCTTAAAACTCAAGTGTTTTTCTCAAGGAAAAGCCTTTCATTTTAAATATACTGATCAGAAGGATAGGACCTCTGTCTTCCAGTCTCTGGAGGAGGGTAGAATCCTAACTTCGATGACAGCCAGCTGGCAGACACAGCTGGCCTAATCGCATTTATCCTGACCAAGCCTTTGTAAATTTCCTCCTCTCTGACTCGGCTGAGCCCCTGCTCCCCCTAACTCTCCCTTCAGAACACCCAGATCGTTTTTGCACAAATGGAATGGAGTCCCGCTTTTCGCCCTGCTCTCAGTAGTTACTGAGTAAAATAGAAAATAAAATCTGTTTTTACCACTTTAATTATTGTCCACTGTGTTTGTCTTGGCCTTGGAAAGGCTTTCACAGGGCAGAGTGGATGTATTTCTTTGATGTCTGGTCACCGGCAGAGGGTCAAGGGATGTTTCTCTTCTTTCTTTCCTGAACAAGAGACTGCGTCAGGCCATTGTGACAGTGCCTGGATATTAACACAATGGACATAAAATGGGAATGATAATAATACCTGCTTAATGAAGTTGTCCCGAGGCTTAATTAAGTTAATGGAGCTAATTGACCTGGAGAAGCAGAGTATTTCAGACTCCTCACCCTCCCCTGGGATGCACTAAGACTTCCAGGAATCTTACAGCTCTCAGACCCTTACAGACCCTTACAGCTCACAGACCCTTTCCTTTGGGGATGTCAGAGAATGTCCCTGGTGAAGGTGAGAGACATGGTATGGTTATCGAGCACTTAAGTATGTGCCAGGCACTAAGCAAGACCCTCTATCCTTTGTCTCAGGTAGGTCTTCCAACAGAACTTCTGTTTGTAAGGTAAGGAGGGAAAAGCAATTTGGCAGATTGGCCACCAGAATTTATCTCTTTTCCCTCTTTTTAAACCCCATCGGAGAGATAGCAGGAAGGAGGGGAGGAATGAGGGAGGGAGGGAGGAAGGTATTATCTTACAAAGAGCACAGAATAGACCAGGAGAAATTTAGATGGATTCTGGGAGGTGGAAAACAGAAAAGGTGATGAGTGGCATCGAAGAACAGAGACAGTTATAACCGGCATTTTGAGGCACGGAGTACTAGGGAAGGCAGGAATGAGTTGGTACTTAGAAACTGTACATGGAGCTTTGACCCTCCCGATCCCCCTGCCCCTCCCCTGACACAGTCAGACAACTCCCTCTCCTCCCAACCCTCACCCCTGCCACACGGAAGTGGAATTTCTATATTGATAAACGAGAAAAGCCCAGGACTCATGGGGTCAACAGGGATAGCAGACGGTTGGAAAGAGAAATGGGAAAACCCTGGGGCCTCTCAGCTCCCTTGTCCTCCTCATCCAGATGCTTGGAGGCTTTTTATCTGGAGAAACGGACAGATCCATGAGAAAAGACGTCAAGATACTGAAATCTTGTGGTTCTCCAATGAACAAGCTGACTCACTGCCTCATCGTCTTAGGAGAAGTTTAATCAGCCAACACCATACCCCGCATGCGTGGAACTCACGAAGGGCTTTCTAGAGTCCTCTCTTCAGTCTGATCACCACTCAGTGCAGGAAATCTCCAGGCTGAAAGGGAAAGACCCAAATAAGCAAGAAACAAGGCGAGAACAAGAAAAATGTACAGTATTTAAATAAGGGGAGGTAAATATTAGGAGGATCAGCTAAAGCAGTGGAGAGTGGCTGCCCCAGGGAGCAAGATTCAGGAGCGAGGAGGATTGAAACTGCTGAGTTTCATGGTAAGACTTTTAGCACTCTTTGATTTTTCTTTAAATGTGTGTATTTGGCAAATATAAAATTTAATTTTATAATCTTAGGGGAAAGAAATGCTTCCCATTGAACAGAGGAGTCAACAGAGGCTCAGAAGGGTAAGATGACTGGCCCAGTATGATGGCAGGCAAATCATAGAGCCAGATTCGAACCCACAAGTATCTGTCTTCAAACCTCAGGATGTTGCTCTTTCTCCTGAGTGATTCCGTGCTCGCTATGTAAAAATCAGTTAAAGAAAACCAGCCTCTGACAGATAACATTCCCCTTACGAGCCTTCTGTGAGGTCAGTTCGAGTGAGTCGAGTGTTCAGTAAAGTCTTCAAGTCCCTCATTAAGGGAATGAGACTGGGGGCTCTGGGCTGTTCACTGCATGATTCCAGGCACGATCTCCGTTGTGGCCCAGACGGTTATTGCTGCAACTCAATATGGTGGCCCCCGAGGACTCCCGGAAGACAGCAAAGAATGAGAAATCCATGGCCTTAAAATACATTATTGATGTCTGACTGCATTGGGAACCAGGGAGTTTGGAGGCATCCTTTTAGAGTTTTGTTTTTTCTTTTTTCTTTCTTTCTTTTTTTTCAAATCTCCTTCCTTTTCCAAAATAAATAAATAAAATGGACTCCATGCCAGAAATCCAAATCTTTGTAAGCGTTTCTGTTTCAAGTGTTAGCAGGAGTTTTCATAGTTTGGGTTGCCCCAAGAAATGCCAACCTCTTATTTTCTCTCCTGCCATTAAAGGCAAGCAGTGCAGGGCTGCTAGAAGTTTAACCTCTAAGTTGATCAATGGAGACAGTTGAGGAGGGAGAAAGACCTTGAGAAAGACATACTGTGTCTTGATTCAGGGTCTGACAACTCATATGCATTTGGGACTGATATTGGGGAATCCAGGGATTGGTGGCTTTTCTTTTTAGTGGAAAGCACCCTTATCCAGGTCAATTTGGAATAATAATAGTTCTGTTCATCAAAGGCCATCTCTTCTCAGAGGCCTCCTCTGACTTCCTACCTACCCAACCATGGGATAGGTTAGGTGTTTAGGTTTAGGTTTCTATGGAAGCCCTTCTACTTCCTTTGTAGCATGAGTGGTAGCACGAACTGTGCTTAAATGGAATTGTTGGTTTATTTTTCAACTTTAATTTCCTGATTATAACCTTTGCAAGGTTAGGGACTGTGCCTGTCTTGTGCAATACAGTATCTCCTCACCTGGCACACAGCAGCCTTAATAAATATTTCCTGATAGACCAAAAGAATAGAATATTGTAACTCTACAGTACATTCTCCCCAGACCAGTGTTTTTATTTTTTATTTTTCTGAGTGGTATGCCACCTTCCCATCCTTATTACTTAGAATCGCTGAAATGTGACATTCATGCTTAGCAAAGGTTTTTTTTTTTTTGTCGTTAAGAAAGCAATCCTAGACAATGTGTGTGTGTAGAGTGGGGTGACTACACACACACGTTAGAATAACTGACGCAATCTCCATCTGGAGAACAATCATCACTCCCTCAGCCACTGCCACTGAACCCTTTCTCTGAATGCCTCTTGTGTGTATGTGTGTCACCATATCCAGTCTTTCAGCTTTCCAGATCTTAAAAATTCGTTGGGAAATTTCTCTGCTCCATCTGACTTAATCCTTTGTTACAGCAGAGTGTACCAGGACCTCTGTCTTGATATGTCTGTGATCCTGTCCCTTTTCACCAGCCTCAGGCTTCAAGCAGTGAGAAGGGAACTTAATCGTTCTTGTTGGCTGCCATCTTGTTTCTCTCCTCCTTCTCCTCTTTATTTTTCCTAAAATAACTGCAACACTAAGTTGTTAAAGCCTACAACTCATAGCAGTGTTTAGCTAGACAAAAGGCTGATAAGCTCTAAGATAGCTGAGATGCCAAAGAAATTTAGTAGTACCCTAATATGGCTTATGAATGGAATGGAATGGGTAGTTACGAGCCTCTTACCACATCTCATGGCTGGAGTGAGTCCAACACATAGGATCTAGAAGGGATTTTAGTGGATAGAAGGTCCAACCACCTCATTTTATAGTTGGAAGGCGCACAGAGGGGAAGTGAGTCCCCCCAAGTCAAGTAAATCCCTTTCAGCAATTGAAGGATGAATTTGGTAATGAGAATAATATTTTAAGATATTATTTATTTGTTTTCATCTTCTACCACAAGAATCATGTTCCCAGAGAGCTGTTGACCATTAGAGCCCCAGGGAAAACAAGAGAAAAAAACCCCTTTGGCTCAGAAAAGAGCAGGATAAGATATAAGTGAAATTCTCATAAAATAGGAAGGATAGAACCCCCCGCTTTAATCCCCAGATCAGAATGAGTGAAACTAAGTAAAAGTGGATGTTGGGAGACACATGGATCCTGCCCATTTCTTTTCAGGATCAAGCCTGGAGGGTAGGTTGGGATTTGGGGACTTGACTGCTCCCTAGCTGCCCCAATATTAATGTGGAGACTTCTATATCAAAGTGATAGTAATATAATAAGATTAGAAGGGAGAGAGACAGAGACAGTGACTGGATTAGCATTCCCAAGTGATGTTAGAGTCCTATGTTGTAAAATGGACCAAGAAATTTTCCTGTGCATCACCATGGAAGAGAAAGAGTGTAGAGAAGAGTCTATTATTTGGGAAGTTTCCCAGGGTGAGGAAATTACCCTGCTAGTAGGGGCTACCGTACAGGAATCCTGGAGCTGGGACCTTGAAATCAAGTATATCCAGCCCAATATGGGGTTGAGTCAGAATGTGAGTCCCAACAAAATAAGAAGACAGTCACTGAATTCAGCAGCTCCAGACTTCTCCCTCAGATCCTGATTAGTGATTATCTGGGCACAGTGCATTTCTGCAGAGAGTGGGGAAGCCAGAAGTACGGAAGCACCCAAGGTCGGCCTCTTCCCCTCTCCCCACTGCCCATAATCTATCTCGGGAGTGATCAGGAGAAGAGGAGGGAATTGGGAAGTCAATCTCGTCCAAAAAAAGCGTGCGTTTCCTATAAAAATTGTTTACATTATTGAACAGGACCTGGCTTGCTGTATTTGGGCTAAATGTAGAGCCCTCCACTCCGCCATTTACCTACCCATCCACCAAAGGAAGGTGGGAATTCCTACAGAATGTGATGCTAGTCATAGAAAGTAAATAAAGTACACTTTACATACCTCGGTGTCATGGGAGCATATTGGCCACCCACTTACAGGTTTTCAGTGTCATTGCTGAACTTTCTTATCTGCTTTAATTCAGCCTGGTGCTAACGGCAGGTGTTTACTCATAGGTGCTTACTGGTGAGCCTTATTGGTAAGCCATGGAGATCTTAGGGGTGTTTGGAAAATGAGTAAGTAAAAAAGGGTCATGGATTTAGTCTTTTTGTGAGTGATGTTCTCTATCTTCCATGAATAGTGGGCATGATAGACAATTCAATGAAGCCTTCCCTTCCTAGTTGAAGGACAAGTTCATGTGTCCCTATAATAATGATACCTTTGTTCTTCACAGCCTTAGCAGCTAGAGTGATAGTGTCGTTCTTTAATTAGAGGGAGGAATATAAGAATTATTTAACCCAACCCCTTCATCTCACAGGTGGGAAAAGCAAGGCTTTGTGATATAAGGTGGTTTACCCATGGCTACCAAGAAAGTTAACAGCAGAAGCAAGCCCAGAACTCAATGCATCCTAATTCCCGGTGTTCTAGACTAGTCAGCTCTATATTTTGCAACCTTCTCTGTACATAAGAGATCACACCTAAGGAGAAAACCATCTGGTGTACATGAGTGAAGCAGTTACCACTGGAGGATAAGAGGATGAACTCTGATGACTTCTGGGAACTTTGGTAACTGTCTCACCTCTGAGACTCAGTTCCAGGACACTTTTCCCTTGAGCTTTGGCACATCCAAAACTTGATACCCCTAGAAGAAGAAGCAGCACAGCCACTGGTACTTGAAAAATTCCAAGAAAACACTGACATGTGGATGGCAGGAATCACAGTGTTCTCTTTCTTCTCTAACAGAATCCGCAGGATGCCAAAAAGACAAATGCATTTTTTCTCCTCCAAATTATTCCTCCTACAAATGCTAAGTATCTCCATCTGGGAGACATTTAACATTTCAAGGAGTACTCGCCACGTATCAACTGTCTCCCCAAAATAACTCCCCTTCTTGCTGCAGGAACTGCCAAGATCCAGCCCAGACAGAAGGGAAACAGTGTGTCTGGGAGGCCTCAAGTTAGAGAGCAAGAACAGCCATCCCCTCACGCGGGACCGTCCCCTCTTCTCTCTTCAGAGTGTATTTCGATGACACAGAGTCCAGATGTCATTGCATCCCTCTCCTGAAAGGCTGGGTTTCCAGAAAGCATTTCGTCCGTGACATCCCGCCACATCATTGTCTCATGTTTCTTCTGACTCCTTCAGTTTATTCAGATACATACAGGAAGTCACATACATTTCCTGATAGACCGAGTAAGAGCGTGTCTCATGGAAGATGGCGGTGATGGGAATATCTGAGCTCCAAATAAGATCCAAGAACTTGTCTTCACCACTTTCCTTTCTGCTCTGCTTAAATTTGCCAAATCCAGCCATGGGGGAAATGAACACTGCACTGACGTTTCCAGGCCATGGATCCTGCATTTATCCATTGCCCACCTCCTGTTTATTTGTTACCTACAGTGTGGTGGTAGCTAGGAGAGAGCCAAGGAGAAAGGAGACACACAGGCGTGGTCATCACAGCGTGCTGTGTGACTAAGGGGGGAGGTGTATAAAATATGTCCACAAGTGTCACTGCATCTGGGTAGAATGGTACAGGAAATCCCGCTAAAGGACCATAAGAATGGCAAGAAGGCACTGCCAGCCTTTGTGGTATACATGGCACTTGTCCTAACACCTTTAAGGAGGAGGATTAGAATTTCAACATGTGGAGATCAGTTGAGTGAAGGACATCTCCGGTGTGTGGAAAAGCTTGAGCAGACAATTCAATGTTGTAAAGGAATCCGGAGCTGGATTTCATTTATTCATTCGCTCCTTCATTCATTCAGTACAAGTGACATGTTCTTAGCTCAGAGTATGTTCAGGGCCATAGAGCTAGGACCTGGGCATATGAAGATACATAAAAGATGACCACAAGAGTCTTACCTAGTGGGCACATCAGAGAAGTGGAGGAGAAAGTGCAGTGTAGGGTGGCAAGAACCACAACCAAACAGAGATGGGGACTTGCTTCAGGCTTGGGAAGCCAGGAAAGACCTTCTGCAGGGGAAGAAAGCAGATGCCAAAGATGGGACAAGTACTTTCCAAGCAGTGCTTGGCTCTGCATGCAGACTGGGGGAGGGCAACTGCCAGGTGGGTAGGTGGCGAAAGAGTGGAACCTGCTTAAGCTGTTTGCATTTTCTTAGCACAGGAGTTCCTCCATCCATGCTTCTGTTTGTGGTGATGCAGTAGAAACAGCAAGGCTGTTGATTCACACCAACACCGGGAGTCCTGCTGGCAGCCTGTGACGGGTGGGAAGGTCTAGCTCTGAAATGTGCAGCACTGCTGTTGACCACTTGTTCGCCAGTGTTCTCGTCCCATTTTATGCTGTTGATTCTCTTTTCCTCAGCACGTTGGTCTCGGTTGCCAATGACTTCGTTGAGGATAGGGAGTAAGCCCTTAGAGCCGTTAGCACAGGGCTGAGTCACATAATAGATGCCCAGTGTATACCTGATGACCCATTGGCATGGGTGTGTGTGTGTTTGTGTGTGTGGGTGGGTGTGATTCCGTGGGGGCTGCAATAGGGGATTGTTCTTGTTTTTGACAGACTATAATATTTCTCCAGCTTTTCTCTTCATTGCTGATGCTTTCTTATTATGTGCAATCCTTTGTTCTCTTATGTATGAATGATAGTTTATTGGCTGGGAACAGAATCTTCTGAAGGGAAACATTTTTAGGTAATGTATGTGTTTATAGGTGGTCCGTGTCAGTGACTTGCCACCAGAACACCTGTCATCAGATGGTTAAAAATTTTTAAAAGTATCTATTTTGAGTTTTTTGTAAACTCAGATATTTGTTAAACCCCTGTGTATCATTTAAAGGGGAGGAAGTATTGCTTTATACCAAACATTTAAAAGTATTGTTGATTATTAAAAAGAAAGAAAAGTTAAAAATAAAAAATCTAGTGTCATTGTTAATATGTTGCTATGTTTGTTGCATATCTTTGTATTCTTTTATGCATGTGTATATATGCACTGTGTGCTTTTAAAAATCAGGATTGTAGGGGCACCTGGGTGGCTCAGTCGGTTAAACATCCGACTCTTGATTTCAGCTCATGTCATGACCTCATGGTTTGTGGGTTTGAGCCCCACATTGGCCTCTGTGCTGGCAGAATGGAGCCTGCTTGGGGTTCTCTCTCTCTCTCTCTCTCTCTCTCTCTCTCTCTCTCTCTCTCTCTCCCTTTGCCCCTCCACCACTTGTGCTTGCTTGCTCTCTCTGTCAAAATAAGTAAACATTAAGAAAAGAAAAAACATAGATAAAAATTATGATTGTTGGTTATATCCTGACTTAGAGGATGCATTTTAAAATACTATAAATAGCATGTAGACATTAAATCCTTTTATGTGAACATAATTTTTAGTGGCTGCACCGTGTGAGAATCTAAGTCTTGAGGGGAGAATAGGAATTAATTCAATCCACAAATAAATACGGAATTTCTGCTTTGATAAGGAGATGGTCCAGTAAAAGAGTACACGATAGGGATTTGACATGGGGGTCAGGAAAAGCTTCCACATCACAAGAGGGTGATGACTCATTGGAATCTAAATGATAATCCCAAGTGCCCCTAGCGCACTAGGCAGGGATGGCGTAGAGATGGCCTGAGAAGGGACTCCCAGGAAAGATGACAGTATGTGCAAAGTACCGACAACAGGGAACGGGGGACCTTTTGGGGACTTCTGTTTTGTAACTGATTTTCACTGCTTATTTGTATGTCTTTACGTCACCTCCTGGCCATCTTACTGAACTCTTTCCTTTTCCTGTTGTGTTTTCTAGAGCTACACGCATATTGTTTCCCACTGATCCTAAGACCATTCATGATTTCAGCCTTTGCCGGGAGTCAGCCCCCTTACCTGTGTCTGCTTGTGTAGTCCTCACTGTCCTTTATGGGAAGGGCTCAGTGTTCCTCATACACAGGAAACCCACACTTGTACCAGCCAAGTAATTTACCAAAGTGGTGTTCAGTTGCTAGTGAGTGATGCAGCTGGGATCCAGACCCAACCCCAACGTCATTGTGTGTGTGTGCATCCGGCCTGGCATTAAGCTAACCTTTTTATCATTTTTTTGATGATAAATTAAAAAAATTTATATTTGATTCTCAACCCCTGTACTAAGAGTCAAAGCATCAAGCAATTTCTATTTTCTTTTGTTAAATAGGGAATTCTTTTTTTTTTTTTAATTGTGGAAAGAACACTTAACATGAGAGCTACCCTCTTAACAAATTTTTAAGTGTACAATACAGCGATGCCATGTGTAAGCACACTTTTGTACGGCACATTTCCAGAATGTACTCTTCTTGTAAAACTGCAACTTTATACGTACAAGTTGAACAGCTGCTCACTTTTCCCTCCTCCCCGCAGCGCCCGGAAATCAGCATTCTACTGTTGCTCTGAGCGTGACCATTTCAGATGCCTCATGCAGCATTTGACCTTCTGTGGCTGGCTTATTTCACTTAGCAGAATGTCTTCAAGGTTCATGCGTGTTGCTGCATGTGGCAGGATTTCCTTTTTTCTTTAAGGCTGAATAATATTCCACTGCATATGTAAACACCACATTTTCTTGATCCATTCCTGTCAGTGAACATTTAGGTTGTTTCCGTATCTTGGCTCTTGGAAATCATTCTGCAGTAACATGAGAGTGCATATATGTTTGAGATCCTGATTTTAGATTTTTTTTTTTTTGGATGAATACCCAGTAGTGGGATTGCTGGATCATAAGGTAGTTCTGTTTGTGATTTTTTTGAGAAACCTCTCTACAGTTTTCCACACTGGCTGTACCACTTTATGTTCCCACCACCAGTGTGAAAGGGTTATGGTTTCTCCACGTCCTTGCCAACACTTGCTATCTTTTGCCTCTTTGGTAATTGCCATCTAATGGATGAGACATGATAGCTCGTTGTTTTATTTATTTATTCATTTATTTATTTATTTATTTATTTATTTATTTATTCATTTATTTATTCACTTCTATTTTAGAGAGAGACAGAGAGAGAGGGAGAGGGAGAGAGGGAGAGAATCATAAGCAGGCTCCATGCTCAGTGTGGAGCCTAACATGGGGCTCGATCCTACACCCTGGGATCACGACTTCATCCGAAATCAACAGTCAGATGCTCAACTGACTGAGCCACCCAGGTGCCCCATCTCAGTGTCATTTTAATTTGTAACCTAATATTTTGGAGGGTTTTTTTTACTTCTCTTTTTAAATATCTAAACTGTTGAAAAGCAGGGACCTTAATTTTGTCCACGACATTAATGGTTGTGTTTCTGGTGTTTGTAGGTGGGTAAAGAACTGGTTATTGATACCTGGAAGCTGTTCTTTTACAAGGTTAGCAAAGTCTCTATTCCAAGATTTCTGCCTTTTTAAATAAGGCAGAGGTGAATATGGAATTTTGTCAGAAACCTTTTAAGTATTTGATGATGGTCTTTCTCTTTGACCCACTGATATAATAAATTATGTTAATAGACTTCTAAATATTAATTGACTCCTGGTAGTAAATCATCCTTGGTTTCCTGGAGTAAAATCTGCTGGGTCCTGGTGAGTTATTCTTCCCAAGCATAGCTGAGTCGGGGTGCTAGTGTTTTATTTTGTGCATTTATGCCAGTAAGTAAGATTGGACTGAAGCTTCCTCCTTCCCTGTCCGTAGTTGTTAGATCTCAGCAGTAGAGTTATGCCAACCTCACTAAAGAAATTAGGACACATTTTCTCTTTTTATTTCTTCTTGAACACAACATGGGAGTTACTTATTTTTAAAATGTTGAAATAGTTAACATTTAGAATAATTCAGGCCAAGTACCTTCTTCAGAGGTGATTTTTATATGACTTGTTCAATTTCTACCAAAGTTAGTGTTCTACTCCGATTTCCATGGAGTCAATTTTTTGTAATTTGTGTTTTCCTAGAACACCATCAACATTACAATTTTCATATTTATTTGGTATATGATTATGTATTTATTATACATGGCATTATCTTAAAAATTACTAATTTGTAGGATTTTTAAAAAATTCTCATTTCTCCACAGTGTTGAGAGGCTAACTAAAGGACTCAGAAGTCCGTTGTGGAGCAAGGTGGCCGGATTTTAATCTCACCTCTGCTACTTGCCTCTTGGGTGATCTTAGGCTCACCAGTTCTCTGTTGTCTTCCTCACTTTCTTCATTTGTAAAATGAGGGTAATAATAGTACCCTCCTTGTAGCGTTGTTAGTAAGAGTTAACCAGAGCCAGGCACAAAACTAATAATGTTAGCTATTATTCTGTTTTCTAATTTTTTAACATTTCTGTTTAAAAACAAAATAGCATTCAGGTTTATATATTCACTGTGCAGGTTATAGATTTGTTTCCATACATTACTGGGTTTTAAAAGAAGTCTCCCCTTCATTTCTTTCTTATACTTTTCTTAGTTTTCACTTGCTGCCTTTGAAAAAAATCTCATTGAGGTGCCTTCCTTAGTTCATTTCTTTTCATCCTTTCTTGTTTAATAATAAACTTTCAGGCTAAAATCTTGGACCATCACATTTTTGTATTCTGTGTCTTCTCAGAAAATTTATTTCTAAGTAATCTATAACCAATGTTTTCATTTTTCTCTTTGACCAACATACTATGTAGGAGAGAGTTTTAATTTGTAAAAGCTTGGGCTTTTCTAGTTTTTGTTTGTTCGTTTAGATTTTAAAGAATATTTTCTGTTATATATGCTCAGAAAATAGCAATTTCTATATAATTTTATATACTTTTCAATATATTCACAGAGAATGTGACTTGAACTACCACTTTTTGTTTTGAGTGTGTGTGATCTAATATTATATAAATTTGAGAAACCGTATTAATTGAGCTCTTAAAAGAAGTTTCATTATCTTCTTGGTATAATATTTAAATTTTTTTTAACGTTTACTTTTTTTGATAGAGACAGAGCACAAGTGGGCAAGGGGCAGAGAGAGGAGACACAGAATCCGAAGCAGGCTCCAGGCTCCGAGCTGGCAGCACAGAGCCTGACACAGGGCTCAAACACACAAACAGCAAGATTATGACCTGAGCCAAAGACAGATGCTTAACCGACTGAGCCACCCAGACTCCCCTTCTTGGTGTAATATTTAAAAGTCTTCTCAATCAATATCATATTATGAATGTCCTGTACATTGTTATTTATTTTGGTCTACTTAATGGGTCAAAAACTCTTGAGAGTTAAAATCTCTCAGCACCCAAGTATGTATGTTCTCTGTCCCTTGTACTGCTAGGAATTTAGTTCAAGGTATTTAATGATTTCAATAAGTAAGCATTGTGACTGTTGGTGTGCCTTGTACATTGTGTATTTATCAGTATAAAATAATCTGTTCTATTTAAAATACTTTACTTGAATTCTACAGTGCCTGACAATCATTTTGTAGCTCCCAGGTTAACTTTGGTTTGCAATAGACTGGCACCTCTTTCATATTTTTTTCTATTTAACCCAAATAAGTAATTTTGTTTTTTAGGTCTGGCCAGTGGAAACAGCATAAAGTTGGATTCAGAGTTTTTTGTTTGTTTCAAGTTTTTAAATTCCAGTTAACTTATAGTGTAATATTAGTTTCAGGAGTAAAATTTAGTGATTCATCACTTACATACAACACCCTGGTCAACATGACAAGTGCTTTCCTTAATACCCATAGCCCATTTAGCCCATCCCCCCCACCTCCCCTCCAACAACCCTCAGTTTGTTCTGTGTAGTTAAGAGTCTGCTTTATGGTTTACCTCTCTTTTTCCCCCCATGTTCATCATTTCATTTATTTTATTTTGTTTATTTTATTTTATTTTATTTTTAATATAGATTCAAGTTAGTGAACATATAAGTATAGTATTGGTTTCAGGAGTAGAATATAACACCTGGTACCCTTCTTAATGCCCATCACCCATTTAGCCCATCCTCCCACCCAACACTCTTCCAGCAACCCTCCACTCGTTCTCTGTATTTAACAGTCTCTTATGGTTTGCCTCCCTCTGTGTTTTTTATCTTATTTCATGTTTCCTTCCCCTCTCCTCTGTTCATCTGTTTTGTTTCTTAAATTCCACATATGTGTGAAATCATATATTTGTCTTTCTCTGACTGACTTTTTTGCTTAGCATAATACACTCTAGCTCTATCCATGTTGTTGCAGATGGCAATATTTCATTCTTTGTGATCACCAAGTAATATTCCATTGTGTATGTGTGTATATATACACACACAAACCACATCTTCTCTATCCATTCATCTGTCAATGGACATCTGGGTTCTTTCCATAATTTGGCTATTGTTGATAATACCGCTGTTGATAATCACTGGAGTGTGGATATCACTTTGAGTCACTATTTTTGTACTCTTTGGGTGAATACCTAGGAGTGCATTTGCTGGATCATAGGGTAGTTCTATTTTTAACTTTCTGAGTAACCTCCATACTGTTTTCCAGGGTGGCTACACCAGTTTGCATTCCCACCAGTAGTGCAAGAGGGTTCTCCTTTCTCCACATCCTCAACAACATGTGTTGTTTCCTTTGTTGTTAATTTTAGCCATTCTGACAGGTGTGCGTTGGTATCTCATTGTAGTTTTGATTTGTATTTCCCTGATGATGAGTGATGTTGAACATCTTTTGTTATGTCTGTTGGCTATCTGGATGTCTTATTTGAAAAAATGTATGTATTTTGTCCATTACTTCACTGGATTATTTGTTTTTTGGGTGTTGAGTTTTCCAGTCTCTGAGTCTCTGACTTTTCGTTGGGGAGCTTAAAAAAATATGCATTCATTGCCATAAACATGTTTGCTTGGGTTTATTTCTATCATTTGTTTTCTTGTTTCCTCAGTTTTATTAACTGTTCCCCATCCATTTTTTTTTAACTATAGGTGGCATAATAATGAAGTAGTTTAAAAGAAACCTGGAACAGGTCCAGCTCTCTGACTGACTATGGGCATTGTGTCCCATAACCAGGAGTACAGTTTGAGGCATAGAGATTGCCTGGAGTGCACCCAGAAAAGTGTGGTCCCAGTAAAAGTTGCAACATATTGCCATATGAGGATTAGATGAAGAATTAGACTGGGGGAAAAGTTGAAGTGCTGATTGGAGAGTTAGGGGCAGGGAGAGGAGGCAGTGGGGGGCAGAGGGAGGAATGGAGACATTGGAGTGATTTTGTAGAGCTTCTGGATCAGAATCCTAGATAATATGTAGGTCTTAGGAAGTCAGAGCTATGAAAAATATTCCAAAATTGGACTCTGTTCCTCCCTACAGTTATGAGTTCACAATCATTAGAGATGTACAAGAAACAACTGGACAACATCAGAATGCACTTTAAGTGATTCATATTTTGAGCAGAGGCTGCAATTCATTCATATCTACATCTTTTCAAATTCTGAAGATCTTTAATTACTTGAGAGATAGTGATGTTCATAAGAATTTAGTCTCTTCTAAATTTTTTTTAACATTTGTTTATTTTTGAGAGACAGAGGAGTGGGAGAGGGGCAGAGGGAGAGGGAGACAGAGAATCTGGAACAGGCTCCAGGCTCTGAGCTGTCAGCACAGAGCCCAACACTGGGCTTGAACCCACAGACCGTGAGATCATGACCTGAGCTGAAGTCAGACGCTTAATCAACTGAGCCACCCAGGTGCCCCTAATTTAGTCTCTTCTAAATTTGAAGTCTTTTAAGCTTCTTAGATTTAGATTTAGATTCTATAGAATAGCTTTCAAAAGAAAGTCCTGTGCCCAGGTATCCTGTGTGGATGGGTGGCTTGTATGAAGGTCTGTATTTATACAAATGTACATAGAGTTCTTCACCCTGGCAAAATATTAGAATTGGCTTGGGTGCTTAAAAAATACTGACGTCTAGTTCTCATTCAGGGTGTTTGATTTCACCTTTCTGGGTTAGATCCTAGAGAGTTGTTTTGTTTTGTTTTGTTTTGTTAATCTCTCCAGGAGATTCTAATCTGCAGTCAAGTTAAGCAACATTGGCACAGAGAATGTTACCATTGATTTTCAGTTGGGCACACATGGCAAACATTTGTGATTTGCCTTTGGCACATCCACTTTTCCATTTTGGGTTCAACATCCCTTACTTTGTTTGGGGAGTCATCACTTCTTTCTTTATATCTCTGCAGACTTGAAGGCATTGACTCTGAATTTGGGTGGAACAGGACTCTCAGACTTCAGTCAGCCCCACGTTCCCCAGGACTTTTCAAGAGATGTCCTCATTTCAGCTGGATTTCAACCCAGTAGAAGGCTGGAGAAGTGGAGGCCACCCTGGATCCTGAGAAAAGCTGGCACAGAAAAAGGTAGGGTTGAAAGATGGACAGAAACTAAATCCCGATATGACCTGAGCCGTGAATTCAGCTACTCTGGGGTCATCGTGCTGTCCGTTTCACAGATGAGGAAACTGAGGCTAGGTGCGATTTGATTATTGTCCCCCAGTGTCAAGACAGGATTTGACTCTATAAGGGTAAAATTTCACAAATTAGAGAATTTCTGCCCTACTACACCATCACAGCTAGTAAACACGTCATCTCCTCTGAGTGAAACTAAATAATTAAGAATTTTGAAACCAGTAGGTCTGGGTTTGAGTCTGTCAAGGAGATTTTATGCTGTTTTGGCAATGCCTGTGTTGTATGGGATAAATACTTATTTCTGTTCCTCAGGATAAGTCACAGGTTTTGTTTGCTTGGTTTTTTGCTCGCTTTCAACAGACAGAGTACTATTACATAAATGGTAATGAGTGTCTCTGTAATTGTCCTCTTTTGCAGATTTTCTTTGGGTATATTCTTGCTGGTTCCCCAAATGTAAGTGCACAGCAGAGAGTATGGAAGGTAGAGAATGCTTTGAAAAGATGGGGAGAAGAGAGCCAAGAAGCAGTCAAATGTACACCACAGTCTTTTAGGATGGTGTGTTCTATACTTTGTAGAAGAGCTTCCCTGAGCAATCCCAATAGAGTCTTAAAAAAAAAAACTGAAACCCTGCCAGATAGATCTAGGTGGGCTGGGGAAACTAGGACATAGTAACACCATGTGCTAATAAACCCTTACTGTATAAGTAAGTGACAGGGATGGGATTTGATTTCCAAATGCAGATGCTTTCTTACACTCCACGCCTGCAAAGCACTTCTAATTCCATCACTGTTCCGCTTTGTTGATAACCAGAGTCATTATGAATTTTAAGACGATCAGAGTTATCTTGAAGGTTATCAAGATTTTCTGTTCTTTGGGTGATGTTTATCAGGCTAACCTTGGAACTGCTCAGAAATGACAGAGTTGTTCTATGAGACGGGGAGCTGTGAATCTGGCCTGAGTATTTCTTTAAAAAGAAAGGAAATCATTTTTTAAAAACATCACATTCCAAGGAGTTCCCCATCTTTCAGACTCGGAGTATCTAATTCCAATAACGAATCAGATGAGAAGGGATATATTCATATTCTCTCCCAACAAGCACTTTGGTGGGCTCATCTGCTATTCTATAGTGATATTGTCCAACTGTGATGATCCCAAGCATGGCCTTCGTCAGAGCATTTGTGATTCAAAGTCCAAGAAGCAAGTTGAAGCAGTAACACAGCTTACAAACCAATTTAATTACTCTTGACTAGTCACTTGATCAGCTAGCTAGTCAGTGGGATATCATGGTTAACCAAGGAAGAGGCCAAATTAGACCCAGACCCCAGAGGTTGTCTGAATTCCCAGCAGTAAGACTGCTCACCTTTTGTCATCTAATTGCAGCCATCAGTTTAATCCTTAAAGAATTATGTCCAATTGGTTTCCGTCTGTCTGCATTTGTAAATGTCATTCTGCCCAGCATGTGTTGTAAAGATTAGCTGTGCTTCATCGTTTTGTTAGCATGAATCAATAATGTGGGATTCTTGGCTCGCTGAAGTTTTAAAGTCATCTGCGAATCAATGTATGCTATTTGTGCAGCACCCCTTATAACATGCTAATTGATATCATTGGATAAAATGCCTCGTTTTGGAAGACAGTTATTGAAAATTTTGAGATTAGCCTTAAGGTTAGCTTACACTATAGAGGAGACATCCTGGACGTGCTGTGTTATATCATTTTGCTGATTCACACTCATGGAATCCATTCTGGGGGGGAGGGGTAGAATCACATTACCAAAATTCTGCACAGGAGCTTGGTCTAAGAAAATGCAAAACAAAGGTCCCTACACAGAATTTTTGTGATGGGCCCTTAAAAATATCCGCCAGCAGTTCAAAAACGACTCACTCTTGGAAGATGTAGCAATGGTGCTGGAAATTACATCCTATGAAGAAAGTGGGGGGGAAGGGTATAATGCATTTCCTGGAAATTGCACCATAAAGGAGGTTCATCTTTCTTCAAAGTGGGTGAAAAGCAAGCAGTACTTATGTGGTAATTCCATAGGTTGTTTAATATTTTTTTTTTTCCATCTCAGGAAATTCAGTCAGACGACTTGATGCTCTCCCAAGGCCAAACTCTTCCTAAGCCTGTAGAAATGGGTGTTGATACTATGTTGTTATTAATCAGTAAAAGATGCCTTATAAAAATATTCCAACTTCACTAGTTATAAAAGACAACAATATAATTTATCAAATTAGCAAATACTGAAAAACTATTAAAGCTGCTGAGGATGGGGTGATTCACTGCTGGGTGGTGTGTAAATTATTGCAACCTTTCTGACAAGCCATTTCACAGAATTATCTGAAGGCTGAAAATGATCTTACCCTTTTAGACCTAATAAATCTAGTTTTAGTGAACATTCAAATTTATAGGCAAACATTTATGCTTAAATATGTTTATGACTGTGTTAATTCAAATAAAAATTGTGGCAGCAATCTAAACATCTAACAAAATGAATGATTGAAATCATTATAGTCTCTCCCTTTGAGAAATTATCCCAAATTCATTTAAATGAGAGTTTGTAAAGAATTTTTAATTTCCTGGAAAAATCTTTAAATGTGATGTTAGATAACCAAACCAAGATATAAAGTCATATGCATGACATCATCTTACCTGTATAAGGAATACATTTTGGGAAAGGTGCTGGAAATTAACATCTTGAGATATTAAGAGTCATTCATTCTGTAAATACATATTTGTCAGGGACTACTTTTTCAGACACTGTTCTCGAACCAGAGATTATAGTGATACTAGACAAGTCCCTGCCCTCCTGAAACATGAATTTTAGTAGAAGACGCAGGCGCGTGCGCACACACACGCGCGCGCGCACACACACACACACACATACACATCAAGGCACTCTCTGGAAGTGATAGTAGTTATAAAGAAAATATAATATGACAGTGTTACTTAATGGTGCCAGCAATGAGGGGCAGACCAGAGGGCTTCAGATTAAACGTCATGAAAGCCTCTGAGGAGGTAATCATTAAGCTGACCTGAAGGCGGGGAGGGAGAAATGGGAGAATCTGGTCCAAGAGTGTGCCAGGGAGAGGGATGAATAAGAGCAAAGGCAAGGACAGTTGGGTATGTGCTAGAAATGTAAAGAGGAACTGCTGGAGCTTACTGAGTGAGGGCTCAGGAGGCACAGTCCAAAGCAAACAGATCTTGGAAGCTAGAGCAAGGCATTTAAATCTCATGTATATGTGAGGAGAAGTCTTGGAGGCCTTTGAGCCAGGGAGTGACTTAATATGATTTGCACTTTTAAGGCACTCCTACAGATGCCTTTGGAAATATAATGTAAAGGTCAAGGGAGGAAATAGAGGAACCAGGTTCCCTTTGTTTCTGCGAATCTACTTCTGATAACTTATCATATGGATATAATTGCATATACAAAAATACAACATAAAAGGCTACTGCAGTATCATTTGTGATAGCAAACCCTGTCGTCAAAGGATAGATTACTGGTTAAATATATTCTCTTTTAGCCATATAATGGAACACTAAGCAGCTACATAAAGAATCAGGGAACTTTCTCCAAGTATACTTATGGTAAGATCTCTAAAGGTATAGGAAAGTGAGAGGAGAATGGGATGCATCATGTGTTCACATGTAAAAACTAAAATTTGGTTACCTGTGAAAGGTCAGGGTGGGAAGGGGCCAACGAAGAGCAAAGGTATATGTATTTTGATATAGTTTGAGTTTTGAACATGTGTCCCATCTATTCAAACAACATTAAAATAGAATATGGGGATTTCAGCAATCCAGAGAGAGATAATGGAGATGCTGAAGTAGTGGCATTGTAGATGGGGAGAAGTTGATAGAATTGGGGTAGGTTCAGTAGATTCTGTCTATGGAATTTGATTAGGGGTTTGATTGTGAGCTGTGAGGGGAAATTAAAGATGGTTCCTAAGATTTTGGTTTGAGAAACTGGATGGTTGTGATAGTTCCAGGACTGGAGTAGAAGGTAGTTTTGGAAGGAAAATCAGAAGTTCTGATTTTTGAGCTTATGTTTGAGTTGATAGAGACATCCAAGTAGAGATTGGGTAGGCAATTGAACTTAGGAGTCTAGAGATCAAGATAGACATTGGATCTGGAGATGTAAACTTAGGAGGCACCAATATATAGGTGTTTTTTAAAGCCATGGGATTGGATGAGATTATTTAGTGGCTGAGGAGTGTACTTGGAGAAGTGAAGTCTTGGCGGCACTGAGCCCTGTGACAATTACTATTTCAAGTTGAGCCAAAGAGGAAGATCTAGGAAAGGATACTCAGTATGTGGGCTGTGGAGGAGTTAGGAGGAAAACTGGGGTTTTGCAGTGACACAGAAGTTAAGGGGAAAAATGAAGTATTCCAAAAAGATAGTAGTTCTCTACGTCACATGTTGCTGGACAATAAAACAAGAGGTTAGAGAAATGACTGTAGGATTTTTCAATATGATACTCATTGTTGATTTAGAGTGGAGCCACAGTGTGGATGAGTGGTCTGAAGAAATAACATAAGATCAGAAATGAAGAAGTGGAAATGGTGGGGCTCCTGGCTGTCTCAGTTGGTTAAGTGTCTGACTCTTGATTTTGGCTCAGGTCATGAACTCCTGGATCTGCTTGATATTCTCCCCTCCCCCTTGACCCTTACACTGATGAAGCTCATTTTCTCTCTCTCTCTCTCAAAATAAATAAACTTTAAAAAAGAAGTGGAAGTGGTGATTAAAAATCACTCTTTTGAGGAGTTTCTGTTTGTCTTGAAAAGAAGCAAAAGGAAGAGGAAATGTCTAGAGAAATTTTCTTTGTTTCTTTTCTGTCAGATGAGAAACACTGGGATGTGTTTGTATAAGACTGGGAATGGGATAGTAGAAAGGGAGAAACTGATATTAAGGTAAAAGGGATGATAATTCAAGGACCCCAGACCAGGCAAATCTTTGAGAAGATGAGAGGAGACAGGATCTAGAGCCAAGTGGAAGGGTTGGCCTGTGAAGGAGCCCAGCTGTTTTCCATTGTCAGTGCGCTTGCCACTGGAGGGTCAATTTAATGGATTGTTATTGCCTCAGTTCTCCTCATCTGAAAAATGGGGAATATATGGTGCATACCTCGTAGGATAAAGTAAATAACAATGTCTAGAAAGTGGCATACTCTCAGTAAATAGCAGGCATTTTTGTTATTATTTTGTTCTATATATTTTTCAGATATTCCATTTTAAGCATCTGCTACAATAATGTGAAAATGTGTGTTAGTGTTTTGTCTTATATTTCCTGGTCAGTATGAATAATAGAAATGCAAAAGTGACCCAGAAACCCTCAGCACACTGAGACTTTTTCAGCACCAAGGACAGCAAACTCCATAATAATCAGTTCGCAAGATTTCTGCATAGGATTGCTTAGGGGCCAGTCACTCTTATAAATACATAAAGGTAGGAAGGAAGCAAGCCTTAGATTGAGCCCTGCGGGAAATTCCACTTCCCACTTGCAAAGAACAAGGCTGGGCTTTTTCTTTGTGGTGTTTCTGCCACTTGCACATAGTGCTGGCATTGTATGAAGCTCTGCTCCCTATCTCCCGGGAACCCAGTGTGTTTGTGCTGGTTTAGAGAAAACCGAGGGAGAGCAGGGAAATAAGAATCGGTGTTTCAGAGGCAGGCTTACAGGACACCTGCAATTCTGGGAGAATGGCAGATTACATTGGGATGCGACGGGGGCCTGAGTTCTGAATATGTTGACTTTATCTTTTAATAATGCATTTCATTAGGAATAGGGGCTATTGATGTACCCAGCAAACAAAATGCATTCTTCACAGGCAGCCTCACTCTTCAGTAGTTCCTTAAGCAGAGGGAGAAAAAGCAATGCTTGATGACTGTTTCTTTTATTAAAAATTGCCCATTACTGGCTCTGGGGAAGGGAAGGGAACCAAATCTCACCAGCGTCCTGTTTTGAACCAGACTCTTCATCTAACTTAGGTCATTTAATTCTCTCACATACCTTTAAGGTAGGCATCAGCCCTGTTTGTACAAGGGAGAAAGCTCTGAGAAGTTTTGTAACTCAAAGTCACACAGCTCATGAGTAGTCAGTTGACATTTGAGCTCAAGGCTTTCTTTCTGTGTTTACTACCTGTTTCTCTGAACCAGGGTTTCTCAACACCAATGCTGTTGACATTTTGGTTTGGATGGGTGTGTGTGTGTGTGTGTGTGTGTGTGTGTGTGTGTGTGTTGGAGAAGGGGCTGTCCTGTGCATTGTAGGATATTTGACATCATCACAAGTACAATAGCCTCCCCCCAGGCCCTGCTTGTGATAACCAAAAATACCTGCGGAAATTGCCAAATGTCTCTTGGGAAGCAAAATTTCCCTGCCTGAGAACGACTGGTCTACGTGATGCTGTCTAAAGAATGCCTCTGCAGCTCATTGACCAGCAGCGGCTTTCTAGATTGTGGTCATAGATCATATTTGTGTGTGCTACATTCATTTTTTTATTCACCTACTCCTTCAGCTGCCTGTCAATACTTTCTGAGTGTCTACTCTAAGCCAGGCACTCTGCTAGGTACTGAGGTGAAGAGATGAATGGATCATAGTCCCTTTCCTTTGGGGCATGCATTCTGAGGATACAGACAGCTGCTCAGGAAGCATAGTGCCAGTGGCTGCTAAGAGAAGAGGCATTTATCCTAGTGTAGAGATCCACGTCTTTGAGAAAAGAATCTACGAGGTATGCAGGGTCCACAGGTTGACCTAAAAGATTACCTTGTCTTATGGGCTTTTGCTTAAGGATTATTGTGAGTTTCTAGTGAATGAATCTTTAGTGACCCAGCTGACAGGATTTTTTTTACATATTTTATTTTGATATTAACATACATAAAGCAAAAAGCACATTTTATATGTGCAAAGCTTGAATAATTCTTACATATACTCATACTTGTGTACCCACTACCATTCAGGGTCAAGATAGAGAATATTTCTATTGTCCCAGAAGTTACTTTTATGCCTCCTGTTCAGTAGAAGCCCCCACAGTGATAAATACTGTACAACATCTAGCTAACTTAGTTTTGCCTTTCTTGAACTTCATATAGGTAGAATCATTACAACACATTTTCTTTGGTGTCTGTCCTATTTATCTCATCATTGCATTGTGAGATTTATCTATACTATTGCATGTAGCAGTATTTTATTCTTTTTTATGGCCATATAAAATTCCATGAAGTGAATATTGCCATGATTTATTTATCCATTTTCCTACTGATGAGCATTTAGGTTGGTTTTCAGTTTTGACTGTTATTAATAAAGCTGTCATAAATATTTTTATGTATGTCTTTTGATGGACATGAATATTCCTTTCTCTCGGGCATATACTTAGGAGAATTGTTGGGTTATAGGGTAAGTAAATGTTTAGCCTTAGGAAATACTGCCTGGGTTTTTTTAAAGAGGCTATACCACTCTGCACCCCAGCTAGCACCTCTTGAGAGTTTTGGTTGCATCGCAGGTTAGCATCCTACATAGCTAAGGCAAATATTTTAGCCCTATGGTTGCAGGAAGCAGGGGATTGATTGGGGGAAAAGATAACAGCACTTTTGTCCCACTGGCTTACTCTCTGTCACCATCCCCAAACCTGGCCACCTAAGGCTCTGGAAGAGAGACTCAGTGGGTCAGAGCCACTAGTGAAGAGGTGGATGAAACTGCTTCTCCAACTGTAAGATACTGCTGAATAACAGCTGGCATTATAGGGGTGAAGAGAGAAATCAGGGTGAGAACATCCACCAGCCTGATTGCTTTTCTGATGCGAGACACACATCAGAGGTTGGTTATCTAAGGCACCGATGGCATTATACAGACAGCCCTGGGGATCCTGTCTCAGCTCTGCTATGGGGCCAAGGAGAATCAACCAATACTCTTTGAGGTCATTTCCTCACTCACAATACTGCCTTGCCCACCTCCCAGGGTTGCTGAGAGATCAAGTGATAATATGTACATAAAGAATAGTGTGTGCCCGAAGAGACGCCTGTTTTTCCGAGGTTGCACTGTGGCCATCCTGCTGTTGCTCCAGTGATTGGGAGCCAGAGAAAAGCTACACACCATGGTGGAAAGAATGTGAGGCTAATAGCACCCTTAGTCACCACTGTTGGGTCTGGTTTCCTCCGTTCACCTTTCTGGTCCTGGGTGTCCCTATCTGTGAAATCATGTCTTGGACCTGATCATGTCTGGTGGCATTCCACTGGAGGCATTGAGAGAATGAGAGTATAAATGACTCCAAGTCAGTTCCCATTATTTGCTTCAGACCCCCTTAGCGATAACTATGATGGCTAACTTTTATTGAGTGCCAGCAGCTGCCCTGCGCACTCTGCATGCATCATAGTGTTTATTCCTCACAACCAACCTCATGAGGGAGATGCCATTATTATTCCCATTTTACTGATGAGAAAAATGAGGCACAGAGGAGTTACCTGAAGGCCCATAGCTGGTAAGTATAGGCAGTACCTTAGCCCAGGCAGACTGACTCCTGAGTCAAGTTACTAAGGCTCTGATAGGAGACTTGAATGGGTGGTCCCATCATATGGGAAGAAAAGGAATTTGGCGAAACAATTGAGGACCCGGAAAAAACTCTTTGCTGCTTACTAGCTGTGTGCTCGCAAGCCAGTACCTTCAGCCTACTGGATCTCAGTTTCTTCGTTATTGAAATGGGGCAACTATTTTCTCTCAAAAGGGTAATAGGTAGGAATCACTTGGTGCCTAAGATGATAATCAATAACCGTTAGTTCCCATGTCTCTAACACCGTGAAAGTCAAGGTAGAAATGAAGCGTGGCATTTGGAAATGGCCTTACCTTCCATGTCCTTGCCACAAGAGAATGCTCATGGAATAATGCCAAGCTGAGAGCTGGAGTGCACTGTAATATGACTGAACAGGAAGGAAAACATGAGGTAAACTGGGCTTTCATCTTTTATTAAATTCTCCCCCGCTTCCCACCCTATCACTGGAAAATATGGAAAAAATGAAGGAAAGAAGTAGCCACAATGTTGGCATCCAGCCCCAACTGCTGTTGACGTTTTGTTGTATTTCTTTCTAATACACTTGCTTTTTAAAAAAATACATGAAGTTGTATTGGGTATCAAGTTTTATGGTTTGCCTCCCTGACTAAATAATATTACATGAGCATTTTCCTTTGATAACGGCAGGCTCTCTCTGTAATCATCCTCAAATTAAGCTGTGTGATCTTTCATTCTATCATGAATTTACTTTCTTCCATACTGTTTCTAAATTTTCCATTATTAGAAAAATACTGAAATGACCGCAATTTCATATACAAAACGTATCCATGTTTCTAGTCATTTCCCTAAGGCATAGGCATTTTTAAAGGCTCATGATATAAAACAAAAAATAAAATAAATTAAAGGCTCATGACATACAATGCTGAATTGTTTTCTGGACATGTTTAACCAAGTTAATGATTAATGTTTTAACCCAAGAGCATGATAGCTTTCACTTCACTCATGTCAACAATGAGAATTATGGGATTTGGAATCCTTGTTAATTTGGTTGTTAATCAAAATCCTTGTTAACTGATTTTAACAAATTTTATCCTGTTATTTTAAATTTGCAATTCTTTGACTGAAAGTGTTGTTGGGGCACCTGGGTGGCTCAGTCAGTTGAACATCGGGCTCTTGATTTCAGCTCAGGTCATGATCTCACAGTCATGAGATAGAGTCCCATGTCAGGCTCTGCACTGAGCAGGGAGCCTGCTTAAGGTTCTCTCTCTCTCTCTCTCTCTCTCTCTCTTTCTCTCTCTGCCTGCCCCTTTACTCTGCTTGCGTGCACTCTTTCTCTCTCTCAAAACAAAACAAAACAAAAAGAAAAAAGGGTTGTCGAATATTCATATCATTTTTAATTTTTTTTAAAAATTTTAACCAGTTTTTGAATTTTTGGTCTGTTTTTTCTTTTTTTTTTTAATTTTTTTTTTAACATTTACTTATTTTTGAGACAGAGAGAGACAGAGCATGAACGGGGGAGGACCAGAGAGAGAGGGAGATACAGAATCGGAAGCAGGCTCCAGGCTCTGAGCCATCAGCCCAGAGCCCGACGCGGGGCTCGAACTCACGGACCGCGAGATCGTGACCTGAGCTGAAGTCGGATGCCCAACCGACTGAGCCACCCAGGCGCCCCGTGTTTTTTCTTTTTTTTTTTTAATGTTTATTAATTTTTGAGACACAGAGACAGACAGACCATGAGCAGAGAAGGAGCAGAGAGAGAGACACACACATAGAATCTGAAGCAGCCTCCAGGCTCTGAGCTGTCAGCACAGAGCCCTATGCGGGGTTCAAACCCATCCATGAGATCATGACCTGAACTGAAGTCGGATGCTTATTAACCGACTGAGCCACCCAGGTGCCCCTGTCTGTTTTTTAATTTTTCATTTTTATTGTGACATAAATCAGAATCATATGTATGTATGGTTTAAATCATCATCATAATCCAATAAAACACTAATTTCTCCACTGCCCAGCTCATGAAATAGAACATTTCCATACCTTAAAAGTCTCTGGGGTATTCCTCCTATGTGTCTTTCTTTCCTTCCTTCTGAGGTAACTATAATTCTGACACTAGTGGTAATTATTTCTTTGATGTTTCCTTATAATTTTACCATACTTTCATGCATCTCTAAAAACAAAGTTTTGGAAAACTTCATAAAAAAAAGTTTATAAAGAAAAAAATAATCTAAATATCCTTCTCTGGCTTATTTCACCCCAAACTGATATTCATCCATGTTAGTATGTATAATAATGTGTTAAGTTTTAACTTCATTTTAACATATGTTGTAAGTACAGTATCCAGATTATTTGATTTCTAAGATTATGTCGCTTTCTTTCACAATTAGAAATTGTTTTATTCTACATGAATATTTTTCTTTTGTGACTCTTTCATTGTTTCAATACCTAGAAAGTTCTCTGTCACCCTTAAGTGGATTTTTTTTCATTATTTTCTTCTGTTTTGTTGTTCTTTTCCTTTTCTGTCTTTGAGCATTTATGTATGTATTTAACCCACACCATTTGGAATTTATTTTGCTTTATAGCAAGAAATGAACATGTTTGTTTTTGTTAAGTTTCTAACCAGTTGCTTTAAAAAATTTTTTTTAATGTTTACTTATTTTTTTTAATTTTTTAACGTTTATTTCTGAGAGAGAGTGAGAGAGAGAGAGAGAGCGAGCACATGAGCAGGTGAAGGGCAAAGAGAAAGGGAGACACAGAATCTGAAGCAGGCTCCAGGCTCTAAGCAGTCAGCACAGAACCCAACGCAGGGCTCAGACTCGTGAATCATGAGATCATGACCTGAGCTGAAGTTAGATGCTTAACTGATTGAGCCACCCAGGAGCCTCGCCAATTGCTTTTTAAAACATTATCAAATAACCCTTCCATGCCAGGTATTGTCTCTTGATTCTCAGCCCATACCTGTCCTTATATATGTTCTATTCTACCCTGCCACAGCTGGGAGCTGAAAACTATATTTCCCAGAGTTCTTTGTCAGCTGGTGTTAGTTTCTGCCAGTGGGAGCCAGTCACATGGATTAACAGGTGGGGAAAATGTAAAAGCTATTTTTCTGCTTGCTGCAACAGTAATAGCCAACATGCAGACTCCCAGGCTCTTGATAATACTACCTTCTATATTTTAATTCTCCAGCCCTGGAAGAGGTAGTGTTCATCTCTTGGCAACACAAGATATACTCCTCTTTGTTCTTCTGGGTTTTCTATATACATGTAATCAATTCCCTGCATTAAGTCCCTCTCTGTTGGATATACCTGGAGTGCTTTCAGTTCGCTTTATCAGTGTATACTGATAAATCTTTTAACTGATTTGCAATGCCAGGTTTATTACATGTATGTATGTGTGTAGGTGTGTGTGTGTGTGTGTCTGTCTGTCTGTGTGTGTGTGTGGTGCAGAAGGGAAGAGAGAGAGAGAAAACATGAGAAAATGTATTTGTTTTGGAGCTATATATTTTGGTTCATTGATCTTCTTGCCAATTCGTGCATGCACATATTTATCATTATAATTGTTATAGCTTTAGCGTACACTTCAATATGTAGCAGTGAAAATCTTCCCTCATTTTTTTTTTCATTTGGTCTTCCCTATTCTCATCTACTTATCAAACTGGTCTTTTAAGAAAAAAAAACTTAAAGGACATTCGATTATGTTCTCCCTACTATAATTTATTTTCCTGCATCTTGGGGATGCTGAGAGTATTGCTTGAGAAAAGCTAACATTGCTTCACTGTGGAGAATCACAGAAACAGTCACACATATACCTGCACACACACAGCACCTCCCTTTCCCATGGGCATAGAGGGCAGTTGTGTATGGGTGCACAGGTGATCAATTATCATGCGCTCAGAGTGGTTCTTCCCTGCCACCTTGGGGTCACCCTACTTGGAGGAGAGGCTGCAGAACTGTCATCTCTAACAATGAAAGGGGATCTTATTTTCTCTGAGTCAGCCTGACTAACAATACCCAAGGTCAGAAGAGGTATTTCCTGCCAGACCTTGCAATTTCTCAATAATCCTATTTGGGCTCATTGGATGAAATGGCTGTGGGGAAAATGATCTGATCATTACTTTAAACACTGGGGCAATCACAGCAGAAGACGCCTCTGAAACATACTATCTCTGCTTTGGTAACTACTCAAAGGAAGAAAATTGGACAAGGTGCCTTGTAGTGCTTCTCTCTCTCTCTCTCTCTGTCTTTTTTGTAAGAGGAGACTCTCATAATATTCTGAAAACACCCCCAAGATCTCCCCAGCAGGCTCCCCTCATGCTCTTCTGTTAAGACTGGTTTGGTTGGAGACAAAGGCTGCCCCCATTTAAGAAGTCCCAGCCCTGGGGAAGCCTCTGGCACTCTCCCCACACTTTTGGCTTTCTGCATGAGACTGCTTTGGAACAAGAAAGCACGCTCCAAGACCTGAGGGTCTTAGTGCCCTGGAGAGTGGGGCACGGTGAATGTGAGGAGCAGTGAAACTGTTTTAGAGGGAACGTGGGGACGGTGCCAAGGCCTCCCTGGCAGGGGAAGCTGTTGAAGGGCAGTGTGACTTTGCACAAACTTGGAGCAGAGTAGGGATTCCACCCCTCCCCCCTGCCCCCATTATCGCCAGGAGCTTTAGGGTCAGACTTCCTGGGTTTGAATTCTGGCGGCTGTGCCTCAAACTAGCTGGGTACTTTCTGGGCCTCAATTTCCTTTCTTTTACAATGCTAAAAACAACTATGAGTGTGTCGCAGGCTAGATAGGGTTAAATGAAATAATTTATGTACGAGCTGAGAATAGTGCCTGGTTATAATAAACAATACATATTAGTCCCCTCTTCCCTTCCTCATTGCCCAACCCCCTCCCCTCCAACCTTAACTCGTAGGTGGTTAACTGCCTAGGCTTGGGAGCCAGACTGCCCGGTTCATATTCTGATTCTGCTGATTCCCAGCTGTGTGACTCTCAGTGAGTTGCCAAACCTCTCTGGGCCTTAATTTGTTCTTCTGTAATACAGTTAAATAACAGTACCTCCTCACGGTTATCACTGTGAGGATTGAATTAATTAATTCACAATAAGCACTTAGACCAGTGGATCTCAAAAGGGGGCAAGTTTGCCTCCCAGTGGACATTTGGTAATGTCTACAGACATTCTGGTTGTCACAACTGGGGTGCGTGATATTGGCATATGGATAGAGGCCAGGGACGCTGGTAAATAGTCTGCAGTGCACAGGATAGCCAGCCCTTACACACAACAAAGAATCATCCTGCCCCAAATATCAAGAGTGCCAAGGTTGAGAAACCCTAATAAGCTGATTTGTGGCTGGGAGTAAGCGCTTTAGTAAATGTTGGCTATTACTATTTGAGCAACAGTTTTGTGCACTTATACTGGGCCAGGAACTGCACATATACATATTCTGGGAATACCAAGACAAATTACCTGCTGGCCCTTCGCTCAAGTGACTCGGTCTGGAGGGGAAGGTAGTATGAGGCGTTGGGACTGGAACGTGGGGCAGCGTCTCACAGGGGCTTGGTCTCAGAGCAGCTGGTCAGAGAAAGCCCCCCCTTTATTCCGTTGTTCCTGTACTTTCAGTGGGACACCAGGTAAACAGATAATAGTGATACAGTTTGGTGGCTATTGTGCAGGACTGTACAAACCCACACGGCAAGGCCCGTATTTGAAGAGGTGAAGACAGGTTTCTAAAAGGAGACGATGCTTGTTGCTATCTCATGAAGGGAAAGTAGGAATCAGGAAGGCAGAAGTGGGGAAGGGAAGGGCAGAGGAGACCTCACATACAAGAGGGCAGAGCTATCACTTATTCCAGAAGTGTCTGTTGAGCATTTGATATTCCCAGGCACAGTGGTAGGCACTGGGAATATAGCAGTGAACCGAGGAGAGTAATTGGTGCCCCTATGGAGCTTACAGTGTAGTGGTGGGGACTGGATCTAGATAGCAAACAAACACATACGTCATGTGTCAGGTGGTGATGAGTACTATAAGCAGGACAAAGAGAGAGTTTACAGTATTGCGTAGGAGAATTAAGAAAGTCCTCAGTGAAGATGCTCCCTGAACGATGACCTGAAGAAAATGAAGGAGAGAGCCTGTGGATGTCTGCGTTCCCAGCAAAGCCTTGTGCAAAGGTTCTGAGGCGGGAGCTTTTCTGGCATGTTTTAGGACCAGCAGAAGGATGGCTGGGGGTGAGGGAAAGAAATGGATTAAAGTGGGAGCAGTAGTTAGGTCAAGAAAAAAGTCTTGGATGCCATAGTAGGGAGGATGTACTTTCTTCAGAAGGTGACAGGGCATTCTGTCAGCCATCAGGAAGATACCCAGATAGGACACTGACCCTGCCTGAAGCACACGGTACTTGTTCAGAGTTTTCTGGGTTGCTGTGTCTGAGTGTTATTTGATTACCCAGTACAGTTGTTGGTATCGTTTGCCTTCGAGATGCATTCAGTACCTGAAGGCTCTTTTTGTCTCCCATCCTGGTAATGTTTCGTGGTGGCAACGGATTTCCTAGTTTCAGTCCCAGCCATGTGGCTTCAGGGACATCACTCTGATTCTTCGAGTCTCAGGTTCCTTACTAAAGGAATGAGGAGACTGCTAACTTCCGTTCTGGCCCCAGGCCTCTAGGGATGCCTCAGAGTTCTTCACAGAAGCCTGTAGAACAATTGCTAAAACTTGTGGGGCACTCACTGTGCACCTGGCACGATGCTGAATGTTTTACATATACTGGCTCCAGGAGTGCTCAACATGACCCCGGGATGCATGCAGTGTTACCACCCCTTTGGAGATGAGGAAACAGAGGCACAGAGGGGCTGAGTGATGTGCCTGAAGTGGCACATGGCTTGTATGTGGCAGCCAGTCCCAGCTGTGTCTGCACAGCCCATGCTCTGTGGGCTCCAGCAGCAGAAATCTCAAAGGCGGCCTCAGAGTGAGGCTCCCCCAGCGTGTGGCATTCTGCTTCTCCCGTTGGGCTCTCACACCTGCTCCACTGATGTACCTTCTGAGGGGCTCGGAAGGCCTGTCTGGGATCACTGGGGTCTCTTCCGCAAAGTCACAGTCTGAGCACCAAGTGATTGAATAAGGATTGAAGTTTTATCGGGGACTTGAGCAGGAGGCCCCTTTGAGTAGTGAGTCAGTGGCTTATTTACGAGGCTTCAGGGGGCAGCCCAGACCCCTCTGGAGGGTTGGTTAAGAGCCAGACTTCAGCATCAGACGCCAGGAGACTCACACCCACAAGAGGGAAAAGGCGGCTGTCACGTCGGCCTTACCACCGTGCACGGTTGCCTAGCAACCGCAGGTGACAAACTGCCAACTCAGTGATACAATCGCAGTGGGGAGATCAGAGTAAAGCCAATTAAAACTTCTGTTTGTTTGTTTGTTTGTTTGTTTGTTTGCATTTTCCTTTTTTATGCCCATAATTTCATTTCGTCCTGACTGCCCTTAAACGCGGATTAAGAAACCTGCCAGAGGAGAGCGGAACTTGGTGTGTGACCTAGCCCTATAGCCCATTTGCCTCCCGCCTAGTCAGTATTTAGGCTCATCACGTGCCAGTGTGGAGGGGAGGGTAATGTTCTGAAAATGTAGGTTCCTGTACCTGTCTTCGGTACTTAGCTTCTTTATGAAATTTCAAATTTGCCTGGATTTAGAGCTAAATCTGGTTTTTATCGCTGTATGTCAGCGCCTTCCCCACTGCCAACTCCAATACCTAGAAAAATGCCTCCCATGTAGTAGGTGCTCAACACACGACTGTCTAATGAATGTATGAAGCAGACCCCAGGGAAAATGGCCAAGCTGACAGCCCCCTAAGTGAGTCTGATGTCCCTGAGTGTCAGACGGTAACAGAAACCTTAGTATCCTCCACTGGATTTGATTTTTTTTTTCTGTTTTCATTTTGTCCATCATATCTCTTCAGCTTTGCAGATGGATTTTAAGAGACAGTAGAAAGAGTCCAACTTTAGACATAAAGGATGAATGGGGGTAGAAAAAAATGTGCCACATTTATTCTCACGGCTTCTCCAAGCTCCGCATCTCCCCTGCTCCCCAATATACTTCTGTCCTGACTCTCTGTGTTCTTTCTTCTCCATCTGCCCATGGTCACAGCACTCAGACAATATACCTCTTCCTAAGGACCCCAGGGTTGCATAATTACATCATGTAGGCCATTGGAATACTTCCATAGTGGAAGTATTCCTCAGTGGGGAATGTGAGTGAAGGAGATGTGGGAGGGTGGGGCCTTGCTTGTGGAGATATTATATTTATACATATAGTTTAAAAAATCTTTTTAATGTTTACTTAAACATTAAAGAGAGAGAGAGGGAGAGAGAACATGAGCAGGGGAGGGCCACAGAGAGGGAGACATAACTCTGAAGCAGGCTCCAGGCTCTGAGCTGACAGCAGAGAGCCCGACGTGGAGCTCAGACCCATGAAGCGTGAGATCATGACCTGAGCCAAAGTCAGATACTTAATGACTGAGCCACCCAGGCGCCCCAAGGATGTATTTATTTTTGCATAAAAAAGTGGAACATACATTGGTCTAAGACAGAACAATTCATGGTCTATGCCAGGCTTGTTCATTAACCCCCTTTGTGACCTTGGCAGTTCTGAACATCTGGGTCTTTTTTTTTTTTTTTTTTTAATTTTTTTTTTTAACGTTTATTTATTTTTGAGACAGAGAGAGACAGAGCATGAATGGGGGAGGGTCAGAGAGAAGGAGACACAGAATCCGAAACAGGCTCCAGGCTCCGAGCTGTCAGCACAGAGCCTGATGCGGGGCTCGAACTCACGGACCGCGAGATCATGACCTGAGCCGAAGTCGGCCGCTTAACCGACTGAGCCACCCAGGCGCCCCCATCTGGGTCTTTGAGGTGCCTTTTGTAAGATATTCAAAGAAAGAGGTGCTCCCTTCCAGCTTTAGACATTTATGGTTTTAGAACTATGTTTCTCAACCTTTTTAAAAATTCTATTGCTAAGCCATTTTAGACATTTTTTTCCCTATTTCCCCATGAAATTTTAACAACATAGATACACTGTGTATCTGTTTATGCACTATATGTTTATCTGTGCTATATACATAAAAAGCATAAGATTGTTTTGACTTCCCCCTGAAGAGCCAATTTTCACCCCATTGGAGAGGATATAGTCTCCTTTGAGAAAGCGTGTTGTAGAGTAAAGGCCCCAGTCGTTTCCTTTGGCTTCTGGATCTCAGTGGAATGAAAAACTAGTCTGTTGTGAAAAGACAACACTCATTGGGAAAAAAAAAAAAAAAGACTAAAACCACTAACTTCTTTTTGGAATGAGGTCATTGTAATCCTTTCTCTGGTACCACTTTCAGAACTCAGCATCTTGCCTGGCCAGCGTCACCTCCCTTATTGTTGGGCCAGCTTGAGCTCACGTTCATGCACCATGTACTGGGCCTGTGGTGCATGCGCGGAGACCAGGGGCATGTGATGGTTGATTTTACATGTTGACTTGACTGAGCCCAGGGATGCCCAGATGTTTGGCTACACGTTATTCTGGGTGTGTCTGTGATGGTGTTTCTGGATGAGATTAGCATTTGGATTGGTAGACTGAGTGGGTTGCCTTCCTCAGTGTGGGTGAGCCTCTTCCAGTCTCTTGGAAATCTGAATAGAACAAAAAGGGGGAGTAAGGGAGAGTTTGCACTCTCTGCTCGGATGTTGGACTTCTCTTGCACTCAGGCTAGAACGGCACTACCAGCTCTCCAGGCCTCCACTTACAGATGGAAGACTGTGGGACTTCTCAGCTGCCATAATCCCATGAGCCGGTTTCTTATGATAAATCTCTTTATATTGGATCTGATTTTCTGGAGAATCCCGACTAATCCAGAGAGCTTGGGGGAAGATAAGGATGCAGAGAGCTAGGTTGTGCTGGCTTTGTAGATCCCTATTTTAGCAGACTTATATTTTGTCTTTCGTACAGTCTCGCCCATCCCTTGTACTCTTTTTCCACGCACACTCCCCCCCCTTCCCCCCCACAGCCTCTCTGTGCTTTGCTGCTAGTGGCTACCATTTGTGGCTTTCTTCAGAAGATTGCCCTTGGCCTACTGGAACCACCTCAGTACTGGGAACAGCTTGCATCCCATGGGTGGCCTCTGGTCAGTGACTGAGTGGTGAGGAGCACAGGCCCCTAATCTCTTTGTCTTGATACACAGCAAACTGAGGTGCGTTTATGCCCACAGCTCCGTGCACGGTTGGGCTGGGGATGGGACATAACCTGAAGTATCACTCTTCCTTATCTCCTCGTCCTTCTTCAGCCTTGTCTCCAGTCTCTTGGAAGCACTTCCTTAATGAGTCACATACTCTAGAATCCTGGGCTCAAGATCTGATTCTAGAAGGAGCTGACCAACAGAGGTCATAGTGAGGATTGGGACTTTCTCGTAAGAAAAGTGGGAAAATGCTCTGGTTTTAATGCAGGAGTGAAGTGATCATATTTTAAAAGTCTGTCTCCTAGTCCTAGTCATGGCCTAATTGCATCAGTGTTCCTGGCTGAACTGGGCCTCTGTCTACGCTTCTCTGGAGTGACTGGACAGACCGCTTGAATTTTCCATTCCCTAGAAATCAGTTGAGTTTTTGCATACTTGGATTGGTGTGTGTATTTCTGAACCTGACTGGTCTACTCCTAGGCCTGCATTTAGTGCTCTTTATCCATTTAACAAGTACTTATTTACTGTACATATAGTTCCATATATATATGGCCTGCTCCCTATGCATCTAATCTTTTGACTTCTTGAACCTCAAACTACTTATCTTCAAGCAACCCTCCTAATATCCTAATATCTGGGTCACACATAGTTTTTTGTATCTCTTGTGTGACCATGGTTTTAAGAAAGTTCTAAGCACACTGATAACATGTAAAACAGAGTTTTGACAATTATGAACCTCCGGGGTACATCAGGTAGACCTCACATCGCTTCCACACCTTGTGACTGCATGTCCTACAGGACCGTGCCAATGTCAGTCAAGTAATATCAGTAGGTACTTATCAGAAGGAACTTTTCTCTGGATATCACTGAAGGGCAGTTTGAGAACAGGCTATGCAAATATACTATCAGGATGCTCAATTTATGTTTTATTTATTTATTTATTTTTTATTAATTTTTTTTTCAACGTTTATTTATTTTTGGGACAGAGAGAGACAGAGCATGAACGAGGGAGGGTCAAAGAGAGGGAGACACAGAATCGGAAGCAGGCTCCAGGCTCTGAGCCATCAGCCCAGAGCCTGACGCGGGGCTCGAACTCACGGACCGCGAGATCGTGACCTAGCTGAAGTCGGACGCTTAACCGACTGCGCCACCCAGGCGCCCCTGTTTGTTTGTTTTAACTATCAAATAAGCACACCTCTCTAAAAGTCATTACATGAACTTGACCGTGGGCTTTTGTTGCCCTTGTTGGTCTCTGAAGGCTTTATATGAAATAAGAGGGTTTATATCTGTACCAAGGCTTAAAGCTCTTTGGCTAGAGTGCCTGCATGAATTATGAGTATATTTTTTAAGTTTTCATTTTCCGTAAGGTAAATTCACTTACCACTTGTCTCTATCCCCACCTCAGTATTCCGAAATGATTCCACAGTGACCCACAATACGTATTTCCTCATCAAATAGTACACCTTTCCTGTTCAACCCTGTTTTGTCCTGTCGTGGTCCCCTCTTGCGTCATGATTTAGGAATGTGCAGATTCTATCTAATTATTGCTTTCGAGCTGTAGTGCTGCTAGTGTCTTGTTTTTCAGGTAAGAGCACAGCATTAGAACGACAAGCCACTCTGATACGAGTTGACAAATATCTATCAAGACCACGGGGAGAGTGAAATCTTTTTGACAACTCTATTATTTTTCTTTATCTCCGAGTCTTTGGGGGGTAATCTTTCCTTCAGGGAGATCAAACTCTCCCTCCTTCCTTTGCTCCATTTGAGAGAATGGGAACCTGGATGGTTTGTAAAGCTCTTTGCAGATATAACTTTTGACGAGTCTGTGAGATGCACCTTGTACGAGAGAAAGAAAGATCCTTAGCTGCAGCTTTTTCAGTGACGAAAAATTGCATATACCTATATGCAAGAAGGCCCCCAAATACATGGCAATCGCATTTTCTCCACGAGAAGATTCTCACCTTTCCAGAATTGTTAGCCAAATTAGAAAGTTTACAGCTGTGGGGTATAGATTATATCATCTCACATCCACCTCTTTTAAGAATAATAACTTTGGGGCGCCTGGGTGGCGCAGTCGGTTAAGCGTCCGACTTCAGCCAGGTCATGATCTCGCGGTCCGGGAGTTCGAGCCCCGCGTCGGGCTCTGGGCTGATGGCTCAGAGCCTGGAGCCTGTTTCCGATTCTGTGTCTCCCTCTCTCTCTGCCCCTCCCCCGTTCATGCTCTGTCTCTCTCTGTCCCAAAAATAAATAAACGTTGAAAAAAAAAAATTTTAAGAATAATAACTTTATTGTTTTGTCACATACATACTTTAAATTACACGCAGGATTATAATTTGGAAACGAGGCTTCTTGTTCACTCAACATCTCTGGAAAGACTTTCACTCAAACGTTCACGTGCATTGCTTACGTGACTTCCTGTGGTATGACCAGAGCCGGTTCTCAGTGATTTCGGTTTTTCCCAGCATGCCAGCTTTGCCTCCTTCCAAAGTATTAGCAGCTTTATAAATACTATTTTTTTTAAGTTTATTTATTTATTTTGAGAGAGAGAGCCAGGGAGGGGTAGAGAATGAAGGGGAGAGAAGATCCCAAGCAGGCTCCACACTGTTAACGCAGAGCCCGACATGGGGCTCAATCTCAGGAACTGTAGGATCATGACCTGAGCCAAAATCAAGAGTTGGATACTTAATTGACTGAGCCACCCAGGCGCCCCGGAGAGACAGCAGCTTTTTGAGTTCGCAGTGATACTGTAACTAAAAATTGTATTCCAAGCCCCCAGTCCTACTTTACGCAAATTTAGGTTACCTCTTCCTTTATCATGAAAACACAACACAATACAGAGATATGCGTAAAGCGTGCAAATGGTTCAGTGGATAATTATACATTGAACGCTTTTGTCGTAGCCACCCAGACAGAAACATGGGATCAGTACTTCCAGGCACTCAGAAGATCAAAACTCATTTCTCCTCACTGAAGGTAGCACTATCTTGACTTCTGTGATAAGAAAAGCCTGAGCAGTTTTGGTGTTTGAAAAATATTTGTCTCTGAGCTCTTAGTCTGTTTTGTGTTAAGTGGCTTTACGGGTTTAATTTGTAACGGTAACCCACGCTTGCAACTAGGAAGGAAGGCCATACTCGCAGGAGTAATTACTAAATGTGTGTTAAATTTACCTGCTTCCTTGTTTACTGATGCTATCATGGGACCTCAGGAAATACCTAAAGCTAGCGTTGAGTGAAGCCTTTTCAAGATAATGTGTTTTCTCACTGAAGTACCTTGTTCTTCGAAGTAAAGTAACTGGCAAATGTGTCCCATGATTTGAGAAACTGTAAGGAGAGACACATACATAAGTTGACTCACACGTTTCTGAGGTCTACTTCTGAGCCAGTATCTTCCATTTCATGAAGGCCTGTGGGGCATGTCTTTTTTTTCTTAATTCATGTTTTCTTTAATAATAAAAGATTTCACGTGTGAAAAATAAAAAGGGTTTTTTAAATCTTTTTTTAAAGTTTATTTATTTATTTGGAGAGAGAGAGAGAGAGAGAGAGAGAGAGAGCGAGCGAGCAGGGGAGGGGCAGGGAGAGAGAGAATCCATGAAGGCTCTATGCTGTCAGTGTGGAGCCCAGTGCAGGACTTGAACTCAAACTGCAAGACCATGACCAAAATCAAGAGTCGGATGTTTAACCAACTGAGCCACCCAGGTGCCTCCAAAATAAAAAGAATTTGGCACATGCCCATATCCTTACCAATACCCAGATGTCACACATGATGTCATTATGTAATCAATTATGAAAACAAGTAGGGAAAACAGCTTCAAAATGGTGATTATATTTGGATGTTGTGTGTGTTATTACATCACAGAGGCTATTCTGCAGTTCAACCCAAATGCTATTTTTGAGATTTATCCATATTGTTACATATGGATTTAGTTCCTTCATTTTATTATTTTTAATTAAAATTTTTTTTAACGTTTATTTATTTTTTGAGAGAGAGAGACAGAGCATAAGCAGGGGACAGGCAGAGAGAGAGGGAGACACAGAATCCGAAGCAGGCTCCAGGCTCTGAGCTGTCAGCACAGAACCCAACGTGGGGCTCAAACCCACAAACTGCGAGATCATGGCCTGAGCCGAAATCAGACGCTTTCCAGATTCCCCTGTTTCCTTCATTTTAAACGCTGTCAACTAATCCATTGTAGAAATATAATATACTAATATACTGCCCTATTGGTGGACATTTAGGTTAATTTTGTTACAATATTGTATTTATGAAAAATTTCAAACACAGATCAAAGAATTGTGCAGTGAAGAACCATGTACCCAGATTCTGTAACTAATGTTTTATTACATTTGCTTTTTTGTTCCTTCCACCCATCCATCCATCCTTCCTTCCTCTCTCCCTCCCTTCCTCTCTCCCTCCCTTCCATTCTTCCTCCCTTCCCTTCATCCTTCCTTCATTCCTCCCTTCGTTCCATCCATCCATCCATCCATCCATCCACCCATCCATCCATCCATATTATTTTTGTGATGCTTAAAAAAGGAAGCAAAGGATAGTGTTCTACTGTCTAAAATAATGTTTGGGTACCTGATCCCAGGGTTTACGAGTTCAAGCCCTGCATGGGGCTCTGTGCCGACAGCTCAGAGCTTGGAGCCTCCTTTGGATTCTGTGTCTCCCTCTCTCTGCCCCTTCCCCTGCTTGTGCTCTGTATCTCTCTCCCTCAAAAATCAATAAACATTGAAAAATTTTTTTTACATAATGGTAGGAAGAGAACAAAATAGTTGTTCCCAGCGGTTAGGGATGGGTGGAGGGAGCACAGGAAGGTGACTATGAAGGATGTCATGAGGGAAGTCTTTGTGGTGATGGAATAGTTCTGGACTCTCTGGTGGTGGTTTTGTATATGTACACATGTGATAAAATGACATCAAGCTTTGCATGGGCATACTGCACCAATGCCAACTTCCTGGTTTTGATATTGCCTTAAAGGTATGTAAGATGTCACATTGGGAGGGATTGGGTGGTGTGTACATAACACTTCCTTGTACTGTCTTTGTAACTTCATGTGTGCCTGTAATTATTTGAAAATAAAAATGTTGGAACAAATGTAAGAGCAGGAATAAAGAGCTAATTTGAAGCCCTAGGCATTATTGTTAAGTCAGGAATGTTGCGATCAAGAGGTGAACAAGTATAGTAAGTTGCTGCGGCCAAGGTCAAAGAGGTTGTTGCCTGTTTTCTCCTCTAGGATTTTGATGGTTTCCTGTCTCACATTTAGGTCTTTCATCCATCTTGAATTTATTTTTGTGTATGGTGTAAGAAAGTGGTCCAGGTTCATTCTTCTGCATGTCGCTGTCGAGTTTTCCCAGCACCACTTGCTGAAGAGACAGTCTTTTATCCTGTGGATAGTCTTCCCTGCTTTGTCGAAGATTAGTTGGCCGTACATTTGTGGGTCCAATTCTGGGTTCTCTATTCTGTTCCATTGATCTCTGTGTCTTTTTTTTTTTTTGTGCCATGCCATATTGTCTTCATGATTACAGCTTTGTATAACTTGAAGTCCAGAATTCTATGCCTCCAACTTTAGAAGTATAAGAAAAGGGGTCAGCAAGCCAACCATGGCAAAACAGCAAAATGGAAAGAATCTGGGTTCCTGAGGTCCTCACTGAGTCACAAAATCAAGCAACTCTCCTAGACTTCTAATGGAAGATAATACATTTTTCTCTGTTTAAGGCCACTTCACTCATAATAGAGTAATTCTTACTGGTAGAAGAGTTAGAGAAACCAACTTTGCTACCTTCCTGGGATAACATTTTTTAAAGTACAGATGTTGCATTAGGCAGCATTATCTTTGTGTATAGTTGTTTCTCTAGAGATGTGTGTAGGAATCAAATTGTTGCATCATAGAGTGTGAGTATCTTCAACTTTACTACATATTTTATCAATACTAAGAGGCCACCTAATGTAAGTTGCAACAAAATTGCTATCATTTAGAATCTTAAGATGCCGACAGTTATAAAAATGAATCTGGATTTCAGAAATGTTACAATGCAGGAGGTAGGGTCGGTGCGGGGTGGGGGGGGGCGTGGTGGAGGTTGAGAAGCATCTTAGAATTAATGCAGTGCAGATACCTCTAAATTCCTTTGCAAAGTGCTTGTAAAAACTTTCACTCCCACTGGCAATATAAAAACCTTGATCCCTCCAAACACCTTGATCATTTGATGATATGTTTTTTTTTAATTGCAGTTCCCTAAGCACCTTTTCAAAATGTTTATAGTAGATTTATGTTCCCTTTAGTGTAAATTGCTGTTACCTTTAAAAAATTTTTTTTAATGTTTATTTATTTTTGAGAGAGACAGAGACAGAGACAGAGACTGCGTGAGTGGAGGAGGGGCAGAGAGAGAGGGAGACATAGAATCTGAAGCAGGTTCCGGGCTCTGAGCTGTCAGCACAGAGCCCAATGCAGGGCTCATACTCGTGAACTACAAGATCATGACCTGAGCCGAAGTTGGACACTTAACTGACTGAGCCACCCAGGTGCCCTTCTTTTGCCTTTTTTTTAAACTCAATTTTGTGTTACTGACTTTAGGAGCTCTTTATATATTCTAGTTTTTGTCATATTCGGATTGTTTTTGTAGCGCTTTTTTTGTTGTTGTTTTCTTTTACATTATTCTAATTCTCTCTCTCTGCACTAAATCCACATTCTTTTATCTGGGTTGATAACTGGTCACATCTTACAGATATTTCATCTCTGTCCTTATTGAAAACTGTCTTGCCTATTCTTGACTCCAGTGTTTCTTTGTGAATTTTTAGGGTCTGCTTGTTAAGTTATATGAGAGAAAATCTTTGAAATTGCATTGATTGTATAGATTAATCGAGAACATTTTCATCTCTATTACAGTGTATTTTCCCACCCATGAACCTGGCATATTTCTCAAAATGCTCTTATTTCATATCCTTCAATAAAGGGTTGTGTTTTTCCCCAGAAAGGACTTGGAGATCTTGCATTAGATTTATTTCACGGAATTGTATATTTTGTTTGCGATTATGAGTAAGACATTAAAAATTACATTTCCTAACTTATTATTGGTGGTGTTCAAATACACTAATTCTATTTGTGTCTATACCCATATATTTTTTAAAATCTGATAGTTTGCATACACATATTTTCTTACATAGATAATCCTATCAAGTGCAAATGTTTCTTCAAATGTTAAGGATTTTTCCTACTATTCCTAGTTTGCTAACACTTCTTTTTTATTTTTATTAAAAATTTTTTAAATATTTATTTATTTTTGAGAGAGAGAGTGCGAGCAAGGGAGGGGCAGAGAGAGAGAGAGGGAGACACCGAATCTGAAGCAGGCTCCAGGCTCTGAGCTGTCAGCACAGAGCCCCACACGGTGCTCCAACTCAGGAACCACAAGATGGTGACCTGAGCCAAAATTGATGCTTAATTGACTGAGCCCCCCAGCCGCCCTACATTCCTTTTTTAAATAAATGAATGAATGTGAAGTTTTGCCAAATGTTTCTTCTGTCTCTGTGGGGATAGTCATCATTTTTCTCTTTTAGTAGTAATTTATATTAATACATTTTGTAATGTTACACCATCCTTACATTCCTGAAACTAGCTCTGCTTGGTTATGGCTGTCTGTCCATTTCTTATTCTGCTCATGGGTGTTCTTTACCAATGTTTTGTTTAAGATGTTTACATCTAAATCCATGCATGAGATTGATTTATAATTTTCCTTACCTGGCTTTAATATCAAGGGTTGTGGGGTTTTTAAAATTTTATTTATTTATTATCTAATTTACATCCAAGTTAGTTAGCATATAGTGCAATAATGATTTCAGGAGTAGAGTCCAGTGATTTATCCCCTACATGTAACACCCAGTGCTCATCCCAGCAAGTGTGCTCCTTAATGTCCCTTACCCATTCAGCCCACAACCTTACCCCCACCCACAACCCCTACAGCAACCCTCAGTTTATTCTCTGTATTTAAGAGTCTCTTCTTATGGTTTGTCCCCCTCCTTGTTTTTATATTATTTTTGCTTCCCTTCCCTTATGTTCATCTATTTTGGGTCTTAAATTACACATATGAGTGAAGTCATATGATATTTGTCTTTCTTTAATTTCACTTAGCATAATACCCTCTAGTTCCATCCATGTATTTGTAATGGCAAGATTTCATTCTTTTTGATCACCAAGTAATACTCCATTTTGTGTGTGTGTGTGTGTGTGTGTGTGTGTGTGTGTGTGTGTGTGTGTGTATCACTCTTCTTTATTCATTCATCCGTTGATGGACATTTGGGCTGTTTCCATACTTTAGCTATTGTTGATAGTGCTGCTATAAACATTGGGGTGCATGTGCCCCTTCGAAACAGCACACCTATATCCCTAATATCAAGGGTATGTTAGCCTTATAAAATTAACTGCCATCTCTGCTCTTTTTCTGTTCTTTTAATGCTCTGCAAGAAAAGGATTATATGTGGGTCAGATAATTGTTTTGTTTCCTTCTCATTCTTTTTTGTTTTGTTTCATCAAGTTCTGTGCATTTTAGGTACTGTTTCTACTTTCTTTGAATTTACTCTTTATTTTCTGGTATCCCAAGCTAGGTCTTTAGCTCATATTCTGTTTTCGCTTCTTTTGTAATATATGCGTTTAAGGGTATTCATTTCCCTTAAAGTACTGCATAAACAGAATCCTGTAAGCGCTCATATTCATTCATTCACTCATTGAACATGCCCCTGCTGTGACTCAGACAATCTTCAGTTCTCTGTGTGCACTGGGAGTAGTGTAGTGAATGTAGCTCTTTGACCTCTCAAAGGTTGCATTCACAGAAGAAAAAAAGAAAATATACACCTAAATAAGTCACGTCAGGTAGTCTTTGAATGATTTAGAAGCACGATTTTATTTTATTTTATTTTATTTTATTTTTTATTTTTTTATTTTATTTATTTATTTATTTTTTTTTTTTTCTGAAATTTATTGACAAATTGGTTTCCATACAACACCCAGTGCTCATCCCAAAAGGTGCCCTCCTCAATACCCATCACCCACCCTCTCCTCCCTCCCACCCCCCATCAACCCTCAGTTTGTTCTCAGTTTTTAACAGTCTCTTATGCTTTGGCTCTCTCCCATTCTAACCTCTTTTTTTTTTTTCTTCCCCTCCCCCATGGGTTCCTGTTAAGTTTCTCAGGATCCACATAAGAGTGAGACCATATGGTATCTGTCTTTCTCTGTATGGCTTATTTCACTTAGCATCACACTCTCCAGTTCCATCCACGTTGCTACAAAAGGCCATATTTCATTTTTTCTCATTGCCATGTAATATTCCATTGTGTATATAAACCACAATTTCTTTATCCATTCATCAGTTGATGGACATTTAGGCTCTTTCCATAATTTGGCTATTGTTGAGAGTGCTGCTATGAACATTGGGGTACAAGTGGCCCTATGCATCAGTGCTCCTGTATCCCTTGGATAAATTCCTAGCAGTGCTATTGCTGGGTCATAGGGTAGGTCTATTTTTAATTTTCTGAGGAACCTCCACACTGCTTTCCAGAGCGGCTGCACCAATTTGCATTCCCACCAACAGTGCAAGAGGGTTCCCGTTTCTCCACATCCTCTCCAGCATCTATAGTCTCCTGATTTGTTCATTTTGGCCACTCTGACTGGCGTGAGGTGATACCTGAGTGTGGTTTTGATTTGTATTTCCCTGATAAGGAGCGACGCTGAACATCTTTTCATGTGCCTGTTGGCCATCCGGATGTCTTCTTGAGAGAAGTGTCTATTCATGTTTTCTGCCCATTTCTTCACTGGGTTATTTGTTTTTCGGGTGTGGAGTTTGGTGAGCTCTTTATAGATTTTGGATACTAGCCCTTTGTCCGATATGTCATTTGCGAATATCTTTTCCCATTCCGTTGGTTGCCTTTTAGTTTTGTTGGTTGTTTCCTTTGCTGTAGAAGCACGATTTTAAATTTGCAAATATATGGTGCGTTTTTCATGTGCCTATCCAGTTGTTTGGAAGTCTTACTTTTATTTTCTTACGTGTTTTTGGAACATGGTCTAAATTCTATTGATACCTGGTTTCTGACCAATATGGGGTCAATTTTTGTAAATATTTCATGTGGGGCTGGAAGGAACTATATTCTGTAAATCTCAGGTGTAGGATTGTTAATGTTTTGCCCTATTCGACTCATTTCTGCTTCTTGTGTAACCGATCTGGGCTTAACGTATGCCCTGACTCTGTAGGATACTTTCAAAGCCTTTACTGCTGTATTACGTTCCCAAGACAGAGTCAGTGGCATATTGCACTAAGCCAGGAGTCCTGAATGCAGGATACAGCATTCACACTATAGCACCATATCTAGTCCTTCATTCGTGGACATTATTAATCAATCATGGAGCTTAACTCCCCAGTCCTGGCAATCATTAATTAATCAGATTTGGCTCATATAATTAAACTTTTTAAAGTTTTGTATTTATCTTGAGAGGGAGAGAGATAAAGCGTGAGTGGAGGAGAGGCAGAGAAAGAGGGAGACAGAGGATCCAAGCATGCCCCCCCACTGGCAGTGCAGAGCCGATGCTGGGCTCGAACCCACAAACCGTGAGATCATGACCCGAAACGAAGTCACCCAGGCACCCCTATAATTACACTTTTTTTTTTTTTTAATAAAAGTGACTGCTTTAGGGGAAGAACACTTGATATTTTGCCCTGGAAAATTTGGCTTTTTCTTGAGACGGCTTTGTCAGTGCATCTGGTAGACAGATCAGAACACTGTGGATTATCTTGTGTTGGAATTAGCATTGAAAAAAGCAAATGGATGCCCTACCACATCTCCCCATCTAGCCCATGGGAGATGTTACCTATCCATGCTGCCATATTTCTCATCCAGTCTTAACCCAGCCTTGGAATCTTCCTCACCACAGTGTGCCGGACAAGACTGGCGATTGACTAGAGTTGACATGTAATGTGAAACCTTAGATCAGATTTGAATAATTGCTCCCCTTTCATCCGTGCAACTTTCATTGTTAAAATCAATAGTGGCCCTTTTCCTCCAAAGGAAAAATGGGGACATATTCTTCATATTCATATGAAAAATGTACTCCTTTTCTCCTTAAGTAATATTCTGGAAAGGGATATTAAGTAACTGTGCTGGAAAGAGAATCTTAGTCATGTACTAGAAACAACCAAAGATAGCAAAATCTAATTTCCAAGGATGAAGTTCAAAAAAAGAACAAAATGCAATTCAGCACGGAGAAATATGCATGCTGTCACTTCCCAGTGGTGAGGGTGATAATCTGAAACGGATATTAAAAGGGCATAAGACATCTGGACATCAGAATTGCTGAAACCGAGGGGGGAGCATGCCGACTCACTGGGGCTGAGTATAAATCCTTCTCCAGAGAAGATGAGGGACAAAGATAGGTGTGAAGAAGCATCACATCGGAGTGGGAGAACAGGGATCCCTCGATGAGGCCAGCTGAGCACCAGCTGGGTCGACCTTTCCGTCTTAGGCAGTTTCTATATCAGCACATCCTGGATTGGCTTCCAGAACTTCACTAGGTAGTAAAGGATAGGAAGAAGGATGAAGGGAACATGGGACAAATTTGAGAAGAGAAAACGGAAGCATGCAACATCCGTTATGTCCTTGACTGAGTCCTTAAGGAAGACCAAAAGACACGAGGCAGTTGTAGTTCATCAAGTGAGAGTGAAGATTAGATATTTCTGGGGATAATCATGCAGTGAAAGGGGTCTTCCTTGAAAAACAGGAACTGAATTAGAGGAGAAATATTCATGTCCCTGCCCATCTAGGGTAGCAAGGGAAGCAGGAAGCAATAAATACAACATCTTTTCTTGGGGCCTTCAAAGTACATCCAGAACAGCCGTTACTCAATAGCCCAGTCTCAGAATTAGATTGAGGCGTGGGCCCCCTTCTTCTGTCTCTAGTTTCTCCATATTTCATGATGTATTTTTGGAAAAAAAATACTTTTAATGATGCCAACTTGCCTCCTTTCAGCACATTAAAAAAGGGAACGATTGGCTGAGGCTGTCATGATGATGGGAATAATTTTGTCGCTGTGCAATTTGGCTCTTGCTCCAAAGTGAAGTGCACATTTTCCTCCAGTATATTTTAAGCTGGAGACTTCTAAGTAAATGGGAGGTGGCTGATTTTATTTCTGTATGCAGCCAGCCTTCACTGGCACGAGCTCTGATTTGGCCCAATCAATTTTGTATTCATGCTGAGAAGCAAGTTGATCAAGTTCAAGGAACATCTGTATGCATTTATCTGGATTGGGTGCAAACATGGGAGCTGCTCCCCTGAAAGGTTCCCAGCCCTCTAGTGACGGCTGCAAGACTCCTGGACAATGACCTTTACGACTCTGGCAATTTCACTCCATCTTTAAATAACCACGGTGGCTCTTTAACGCACCATCTTCTTTGTAATTTATAAGGTTGTTTTTAGGAGTCTAGCTCTGGCAAGTTTGAGAGTTTATTAAGTAAATCTTCATTAGCTGGTTAAACGATCTCCAAAAAGTTATCCAACTGAGTGTGCCAGTGTCGGGTCATCAACCCATATATTAACACGACATTTCCATAGGCACATCTGTCTTGGTCTTCCCTTTCTTTTTATTTCCCCTCTCCTACTGCCATAAATTTTGTGTGCCAGCAGCTCTATGGCTCGAAGAGGGTTGTAAACATCTTCTTGTTCAATTACATCAGGATTTTTCCCTTTATGTCAGCAATTAAATTTATGAGCAAAAAAAAAAAAAAAAGAGTTTACTCTCTAAAACCTAAAGAGGCACAGTCAAGTTCAAAGTAAATAAAAACAGAATGCAATCAGCATATAGTTGTAGAGTATAAACAAGGCAGTGGAATCCAAAAGACCTGGCTTCAAATCGCAGTGCCACCAACTGGCTGATCAATTTGGAGGGGAGGGGACTTATCCTTACTCCCTAAATTATAGTTTCCTCCTTTGCAGCGTGGCATGCATGATTGCAATTTCATAGAACTTTTGGGAGAATTAAATGAGATGAAGTACATGAAGTGGGCTGTGCAGAAATGGTCAGTCCCTTTGTCCTTTCCTTCTCCATTTGCATAGCGGGCAAGCTGATTGGGTACATGACCCATGATGTATATAATTTTGTTTATCCAAGGCCTGGGATACAGTAGGTGCTTAGCAAATATTTAACGGAAGGATGAGTGAGTAAGCCAGTTAGCGAAAGGTATTGGGTTTGATTCTTACTCTTGGTTTGGGCAGTGTAGGTTCAGGCAATCTCAATGGATTGAGGCCTTGCTACCCCACGGGTGGTCCTTGTCACAGGTGCACAGGCATCACGCATGGCCCTCCATAGTGCAACTGAGTCAGAATCTGCCTTAAAGTTTTTTTTTAAAACTGCCACTTTACATTTGTTTTTAATTTTTCATTTCATTTTATTTTATTATTTTATTTTATTTTATTTTTTGCTTTTTAAAGAACTCAGATATAACTGACATATTATATTACTTTCAGGTATACAACATAATGACTGAATATATACATTGCCAAATGATCACCACAATAAGTCTAGTTAACATCTGTTGCCACCCATAGTTATAATTCCTTTTATTTTGTGATGCCTTTTAACAAGATCTCAGGTGACTTGTGTGTACATTAAAGTTTGAGGAGTGCTGGGTTAGAGCCCTTAATTATGAAGCCAAGATTATGAGTTGGTTTCCCAAATCTGCTCTGCTGACGACAGACCATCTTGACCTTGCATTTGGTCTTGAAGGGATCCTGGTGTGGGAACACAGATGAATCTGTGCCAACAAATCCTTCCTACAACAGAGTGGGAGAAACAGCCGTGGTCATGACAGGTCACCAGGATCAGATTTCCCCTTCATCTGTTGTATTGTAATATCCTCTTAAGTGCTATACTTACATCCAAATCCAATCCAAAGCATGCCAGTGACAGCTAACATCCACTCCTTACGTGGGTCTCGCAGCCACCCATTTGGCGGCTGAGGCTTGGCAGGTCCAGTCACTAATTGGCGAAGGTCACGGAGGTAGAAACGGATATGAGACTCGAGCTCAGAGCTGTCTGATTCCAGGGGCCTTTCTCTCAACAGATCTGCTTCCCTCCCTCCCAGCCAGCCCTCCACACTGATGCCAGGCACCTTCTTAAGGTGCAGCCAGGGAGAGGTCTGCCAAACAGCCTGATGCTGGTTTTTTTCTTTGTGTGTCTGCAACGCAAGAAGGCAGACACCCATACCCAGCAATGGCTCAGTTGGAACACAGGACCCTCCTCTGTGTACCCTCTCCTTGCTCTGCCTTCCTTGCTTCATCTGCTTCTGCCCTCCCTTGCAGCTCTATGCCTCAGCACTTTTCTGATCAGCCCAGCTTCTGTGTACTTGCTCAAGCGGTCCCTCCACCTCGGGGGTCCCTTCCCCCACTCACCCACCTGGCTGACACATGCAGCCAGGCATTTAAAGGTCTCTCTCCCCAGTATTGCTCTCCCTGATGTCCCTAGGTAGACCTGAATTCTTTCTCTTTGGATCATTCTCAAAATAGCATTTGCGCAATTAAAGAAAAACAAAGTGATTTGCTTCTAAGTTCCTCTTTCCTGCTGATCTGTGAACTTGAGGAGCAAGACCCCACAAAAGGCCGTGCAGTTCAGAGCACGGTGCTGTTGCCAGACCTGGCGGGATGCGAATGCCCCAAGCTGCATGACTTTGGGCAGGATACTTAAACTTCTCTGTGCCTCTGTTTCCCCTTCTGCAAAGTGGAGATCCTCAGAGTCTCTACCTCTTGGGCTTTTGTGAGTACTAACCTAGTTAATACAGGCTTAGAATGGTGCCTGGCACGTAGTAGGTTTCGTCTTCCCACCCCAGCCACCTACGCTGTGCGCGTTCAGAAAGTGATGTTCCAATGGATGAATGAATGTCTCGGGGGCTGCCTTCATTGTCTCTCTCTCTGGCCAGGAAACTCCTACATACGTTTTAAAGCTTTAAGAATGGAAAAACATTTGCCCAAAAAAGTCTCTGTCTCCTTAGTATTTCTAATCTCTTCCCACACGTCTTTTCCTGATACAGGAACCTACCTTTGCATCCCTTCATCTTCACTCCCCAGTTGTTTGATTAATGATGGTATCAGTACATTCCTACCCTCATCCCTCACGTTTTCCTAAGTCTGTATGAAAACATGCAATTTGCGGAGCTTCTACCCTGTTCGGATAACGAGCAGCCTGGGCTGCGCCCCCAGAGCAGGTCGAGGCGTGACCACAGGTGTCAGCTCCATGGCTTCCTGAAATGATAGGCGGGCTCTGCTGGCTGCATGCAGGTGTATCTGCTGCACCGAACAGCTGGCCTTTATTTCTGTCCACGCTTCCTCTCTCTTCATTTTGAAGGGAAGACAGCCTGTCAAAGCAAACCCGAAGGCGTACTGGCTGCAAGGATTTGAAAGGGCAGGGTTTTTATTTTTCTTTGCTTTCCTGGGGTTCTCTGAAGAAGCACAGAGCTATCTTAGTGTTTGGAAAGAGGCGATGTAGCATGGTGGTAACCACAGAGGCTGACTAACCTTGGTTTGAAACCCAAACCTGCTACTTACTGGCTGGGCAGTGTTGGGTAAGTGCTAGAACCTCTGTGAGCTTCACTTTGTTTTTGCCTTTTTTTCTAAACTATAAAACGGTTCTAATTTTTAAGCAAATAGACTTCAGAAGTTAATTCATCATACAAAATACCTAGCACTGTGTCTTACCCATAGTCAGAGCTCAGTCTGATTATTTTCAAGCGTATATATGTGTCTACACGCACACACACACATGCACATATAATCACATGTTCTCTTGACACTTAATTCCATTTCTCTTTAATTTAAATATCTTTTGCATAATAAGTGCATAATATATGTTTGAACAAATGGATGGATAGAATGAATAGACTCGTGAGAGAAACCGTTTTATGTTGTACGTACAACCCATGTGTCAGTCAGGATGAGCTAAGTTACACTGTAGTAACAAACAGCCCCACCTCTCCATAGCTTGAGCAGAAATCTATCCTGGGTCAGCCAGGAGTTTTCCTCCTGTCTCTGGGACCCATATAGATGAAACAGCCACTCTGGAGTATTGCCAGCACCATGGTCGGGGGGAAAATGTGCATGGAAGATCACATCCTGGGTCTTAACGTTTCCACTTAGAAGTGACACGTTATATTTCTGCTCACGTTTTGTTTGAGAAAACGAATCACATGCCCATACGTAACCTCAAGAGGGTGAGGAGGTGCCCTTCTCTAGGTGCCCCTGGTGAGAGCCGGCAGCGTCTGGTGGAAAGCACTACCCGACGAACCTGTCACACTCTTGTACCCAGCAGACATCAGCCCATTTTTCGGGTTGTCATCACTAGATGGTATGCAGATGACTAGCTGTATATTAAGACCCCATTTATAAGTACAAGCCATGTAACATTGCAAAGAGAGTGATTAAACCATAATGCCACTAAGTGCTCTTTCTAGGGCTAGCAAAATATGTAAAGGCATTATACAGAGAGTATCACGGCTACATTTCCCTATGCAACAGAGAGCCTATTTACAGCTCAGATCTGACAGAAGAATAACTACTTCTTCTCACCCAAACACAGTAACCAGCCCTCACTGAGTTCCACAAAAGAATATTAATTCTGCAGGAAAGAATCTAATGCTAAAGAGGACAGAAGTATAGCAATAGGGCGCTTGGGTGAGGGAGCTGATGGGCGGGGGGTGGTGGGGAGAGAAAGGGAGAGAGGGAGGGAGAGGGAGGGAGGGAGGGAGAGGGAATGAGCTATAATACTGCAGCACAATGGGAGGAAATAGCATCTGCCACAGAAATAAACTACTACGAGTAAATTCAGAACAAAGCTTAGGGCTGTAGAATAAAAGCAAGACGTGATTATTCCAACATAGAATAAAATGATGTGGGGCTCCGATCACTCAAACCAGACCAGGATAATTCTCCTAGGCTCTCTAATAAAGGGTTCTCGTCACTTCCTTAGCAAAGGAGAACTGGAGGCTGAGATCAAGTTGGAGTGTCTGCTTAATCCATATCTCCTTTGGAATGTCCACTTGTCATAGTCCTTACCTGATAGACAGCACTATTTGCACTGTATCATCTACCCTTGTGGTTACAGCTAATCGGACCAGGGTGAGTCCATTTAATCCAAGATGAAGCGATTCAGAGTCTTGTCTCAGCCAATCGGATTTGTTTCTCAAGATTCTAAAGTAAGACAAAGAGAAGATACCTAGGCCACTTAGGCTTTGACTTCTGTAGTGTTTATTCATTCATTCAACTAATTTTTATCAAATGCCCACTTGGGGACACAGGGCCCCCAAATCCAGACTTCACAGAGTCCATTCCCGTTCCACATGACTGTCCTTAATTCGATGTCCCTGGTTATTTATTGAGATTGATAGAAGCATATGTCAACCAATTTGATGGTTCTCCTCCCACAGTCATGCTGTATTATTCCTAATTATTCTGCCATTTTAATAAAGTTAAAATTTTAACATTAAAAAATTTTTCCAGGTAGGTACCATTCCATACAGACATCTGACTTGAGAAGCTGTCTTCTGATCTATTTCAGTGGGAGAATGCAGAGGAGGGAAGAACTCAAGACACCCCACTAGATCCTCTAACTTCCTTACAGAACTCTGCCTTCATTGTTTACCCCTGAATGTTCTGTGTTCCCTGCGCGTGAGGGAGCTTCCGGTTTCCCATCCCCCACTCCCTGTCTATCACAGAGCACGTGCACGCGCAACTGCTGGCAGGTGCTGTGGACGTGTGAGAAATGCACAGAGACAAAAGCTAAAATTGGTTGTGCAGAATATGCATTAGAGCGAACCCCTGCAGTGGCTGTCAGAAGCTTACACCCCAGATTTTCTGGGGGAGTTCCAACTTAAAATAGCCTGTCTTGCTATCCCCACAGACACTTATTTTTGGCAGATTGTGCATCCCAATTTTTGGTTTAGGAAACACTGTCACTTTACATATACTACACACCCAGACGTACTCTGGAAAGGGTCCTAATCCAGCTGGATTAAGTCACTTTCTCAGTGAGAGAGGCACTGCTCTCGTCTTAATGATTTCCAGATTCCTAGAAATAGTCCCTGTATAATGACTGCCCTATACAATGGTTTTCTAAAGGTCCCGAAATTGCCCCCAGATTAAAACCTTGTTTCCCAACAGTGCCATCAGTAACAGGCCTGTAGTTAATAGTGTTCACAGTAGCTGGAATCACTAAGTAATGCTGCCTAATGTGTCTTTTCTATCTCTTCAGGGCACATAATAGATGCTCATTAAAAGACTGATGAGTCAGGGCACCAGGGTGGTGCAGTAGGTTGAGCGTCCAACATCAGCTCAGGTCATGGTCCTCATGGTTCATTAGTTCAAGCCCCACATCAGGCTTTGTACTGAGAGCGTGGAGCCTGCTTGGGATTCTCTGTCTCCTTCTCTCTGCCCCTGCCCTTCCCCCCTCTCTTTCAAAAATAAACAAACATTTAGGGGCACCTGGGTGGCTCAGTCGGTTGAGCTTTCTACTTCGGCTCAGGTCATGATCTCGTGGTCCGTGAGTTCAAGCCCTGTGTCAGTCTCTGTGCTGACAGCTCGGAGCCTGGAGCCTGCTTCAGATTCTGTGTCTTCCTCTCTCTCTGCCTCTCCCCCACTCATGTTCTTTCTTTCTCAAAAATAAATAAACATTAAAAAAAAATTAAAAAAGAAGATTGATGAGTCAGGTGTCCATGCATTAAATGGAATCTTTGAATTGATGAGGCAAACCCCACATACAGACTCTGCTCTTTCTTTCACCTTCCTCTATTGTGGTCATCCTTGGTTCTGTGAATGTGGCTGACCTCAATTCCTGCTTCCTTTTATCTTGCAGTCTTGACCACGTTCATTTTTAGATCTCTGTAAGCTTCCTGGTCAACGAGTCCCATTTTGGTAGTCATGGCTCTTTGGGGTCCTAAGAACAACACCGAGAAGTCAAAAATTGTTGCACCTGGACAGGCAGGTTTTTTTCCCTATGCACAGAGAATGCATCACGCAGACATTTGGGGACCTTTGTTGCTGTGTGTATGAGAAGCATTTCTGACCAAGGCATTTATAGATCATAAGGAGCCCCAGGATAGCACATACAGTCTTTTTCCGGGAGCATCCTTCCTCAAAATTTCAGCCCTCCCTGTACCCATATATCATCATAGGAAAGAGAATGGGGAGAATGCTATTGAGGTTGCTAAGGAGAGTCAAGAATGCTCACCTTCTAAGCTCCGTTTGCTGTGACATGGAGACATACGTTCTGGTTGGTGCATCAGCCCTCAGAGACCCAAATGGTAGAGGATATCATAGCACATGCACCCAGACAATATTAAAATTATTTCAGTTTTTAAAATTTTTATTCATTTTATTTATTTTTTTAATTTTAATTTTTTAACTTACATGCAACTCACTTAGCATATAGTGCAACAGTGATTTCAGGAGTAGATTCCCTAATGGCCCCTACCCATTTAGCCCATCCCCCCTCCCACAACCCCTCCAGTAACCCTGTTTGTTCTCTATATTGAAGAGTCTCTTATGTTTTTGTCCCCCTCCCTGTTTTTATATTATTTTTGCTTCCCTTCCCTTGTGTTCATCTGTTCTGTGTCTTAAGGTCCTCATATGAGTGAAGTCATATGATATTTGTCTTTCTTTAATTTCGCTTAACATAATATCTCTAGTTCCCTCCACGTTGTTGCAAATGGCAAGATTTCATTCTTTCTGGTTGCTGAGTAATACTTTGTTGTGTGTGTGTGTGTATATATATATATATATATATATATATATATATATACCACATCTTTTTTATCCATTCATCCATCGATGGACAGTTGGGTTCTATCCATACTTTGGCTATTGTTGATAGTGCTGCTGTAAACATTGGGGTGCATGTGTCCCTTTGAAACAGTGTACCTGTATCCCTTGGATAAATACCTAGTAGTGCAATTACTGAGTCGTAGGGTAGTGCTTTTTTTAATTATTCATTTTTGAGAGAGAGAGGGAGACAGAACGCAAGCAGGGGAGGAACAGAGAGAGAGGGAGACATAGAATCCAAAGCAGGCTCCAGGCTCCAAGCTGTCAGCACAGAGCCCGACACGGGGCTTGAACTCATGAACAGTGAGATCGTGACCTGAGCCGAGGTCTAATGCCCAACCGACTGAGCCACCAGGTGCCCCAATATTAAAATTATTTCAGTTTTACATTTAAAATCATTCCAAACAATGAGAGTCCCCAGGCAACTTTATTACGGTATCGCCCAAACTTTGGTTGCTTTTGTGCCATTATCATTCATTTTTGATTTATCTGCATTACATAGTAACTAGGATTTAGTCATTTTTAAAAATATTGGCTCAGTTATTTTTTTTAAACACATTTATTTTAAAAGGAGATGTTGAATTGCATTCATGTTTTATTTCAGTAGAAGTTAGGTTACTTTATTGGGTGCCTGAGTGGCTTAGTCAGTTAAGCGCCTGGCTCTTGACCTCAGCTCAGCTCGTGATCTCACAGTTCGTGGGTTCAAGCCCCATGTCTGGCTCTGTGCCGGCAGTGCAGAGCCTGCTTGGGATTTTCTGCCCCCCCCCACACTCCCCCACTCACATGCTCTGTCTCTCTGTCTCTCTCCCAAAATAAATAAATTAACTTAAATTTTTTTAATTTGCTTACTTTTTTAAAAAAGGAAACTTCATTTCGAGATTCCAAATGTCAAATCAGTATCCCCTGTCATTAATAGATGGAGAGGAAGGAGTAACTTAAATACAATGATATTTTTACTTTTATGCTAATTGAATGGAATAATTCTTTAAAAAAATAAAATTTTCTCTTCTCCTTCTGGATGCCCCAGGGTCCTTCCCACCCTGGCCCTCCGTCTACATAAACTCTGAGGCATTAAGTGGGAGAGCTAGGGTTTAAACCCGGGCCATCTGCTGGCAGAACCCATGCTTCTCACACCTGAAGCCCAGATCTGGATTCCAAAATATCAGTCCCCACCGAGAAGACCCCTTTTCTTGGAGAAATGGCCCCTTCCTGATCTGGGACAGGGGGATACAAGGTGAGCCATGGCCATCTACTTGTTGCAGGAAGCAAAGATGTGTCAAAAATGATGGAGATGTGTCAAGAGGGCTCCTGACCCAGTTTTAAGGGACTTGTAATGTCCAAATCTGGGACACTTTTAGCATGAGAAATAACAGAAGTTGTCATTATACTTTGTTGATTGTTATACATTGAATGGCTAAGATTTCCTGAGTCCATTGTTGGACTCTTGAGACAGAGAGAGGGAGGGAAAGGAGAAAGGGAGTGGAGAGAGAGAAACAAAAAGAACACCAGCTAATACAGAAGGGGTAACAGAATGACTTAGAAAAAAATACCATTTTTAAACTTGCCGTTTGGTAGTCATTTCCGGCAAGAATTAACAATGGATGCTCCCTCCTCCGGGAGAGAGTTTACTGGGAACAGAAATTTTGTCCAGTGCCAATAAGTCACCTGTGGCTGCCTTTCTAAAGTAAAGGGGGTAAAATGTGTCTTCGCAATGGGTGATTTGGTACCCCCACCTTAATGTTCTGTATCTCCTGACATGGTGCACTCTGAAGTATAGAGCCTCATCTACAGAGGATCCTTGCCGAAAAGGTAAAACTTGAATCTAATTAGAATTAACTAGAATCTAATTTAACCTGAATCTAATTCAAATTAACTAGAATCTAATTTAACCCGAATCTAATTTAGACCCAAATTCCACTTTACAGAAAGAATAGGGGACAGGGGCACAAATCAAATGGCAACATGGGAAAATAATCAGACAAATTCAGAATGTGGGCCATTCTACAAGACAACTCGTCCAGATCCTACAACAAAAACCACAACAACGGTGTCCTAAATTATGCATGTGTTGGGCGGGGGGGACGTGCAGGAAGAGGTATTAGTGTCACTCAAAAGACATAACAGACCACAAACAAATATAGTGTGTGGATCTTGATCAGATAATGGTTTAAATAAGCTTTAAAATGCATTCTTGGGACAAATGAGGAAATTTGAGTTTGGAGATTAGGTGTTCTGGAGTCATATAATAATGATATGACTTTGTACAGGAATGCCTTGCTCTTAAGAGGCTGGACTTTTAGTAAAGAGTCATGATGTGTGCAGTTTATTTATTTATTTATTTATTTGTCTGTTTGTTTATTTGCCACGGGTTCAAGATTTTAAAATCTTGACAGATTTGTGTAGATTTAAAAAAAAATTAAATTTTTATTTAAATCCAAGTTAGTTAACACATAGTGTAATAATGATTTCAGGTAATAATCAATTAGTGATTCATCACTTATATATAGTACCCAGTGCACATCCCAACAAGTGCCCTCCTTAATGCCCATCACCCATTTAGCCCACCCCCCACCTCCCTTCCTCCATCAACCCTCAGTGTGTTCTCTGTATTTAAGAGTCTCTTATGATTTGCCCCCCTCTGTTTTTATCTTATTTTACTTCCCGTCCCCTACATTCATCTGTTGTGTTTCTCAAATTCCACATATGAGTGAAGTCATATGATATTTGTCTCTGACTGACTTATTTCTCTTAGCATATCTTCTTGTACCCAGTTGTTGCGGATGGCAGGATTTCATTGTTTTTGATTGCCGAGTAATATTCCATTGCACACCATGATGTGTGCAATTTAAATGGTTCAGGAAAAACTGCACACACGTGCATGTGAATAGACGACAGACTGATAGGTAGGTCGACCGAGAGCTGATAGACCAATCATCACAAAATATTAGCTATTGAATCCAGGTGAACTTTACTGCGTTACTCTTACAACTTTTCTGAATATTTGAAAATTTTCATTAACATCAAGTTTGGAAAAATACAGCAGAATTTGTGCTCTAACGGCCCTTCCCTGCTGCCTGAGGTCAGACAGCAAGGCAGCAGCCCACTGTGCATCTGTCCCCTACAGTCACCTCGTGTCTCACCTCGTGGTCTTCAGGCTGCACATCAGAAACCCGCTGACCACAGCGTTCCCACAGACGAGGAAATGTGCGCAGGCTGTGGAGTGTGATATGATCCCTTCCAGGAGTGATAACTACAGCTCTCAGCTCTCTCTGTTTCTGTGGGGAGCCCACAACGCTCCCCTGTCTTATGGAAAAGCTCTAGCTTGCTGTGTGGCCCTTAGCACCCCTTTTTGGTGGCTGCAGAATCACCCTTGTCGCCGCCCCGCTCTGTATCTATCTCCCGTCTACACTGCAGGTTAGAGAGGGGTTCAGAATCGCCTGGATCCTGTAGCTTCCCTTTCTGAATTGCCCTCCTTCCCTCTGAAGCACAAAGACCTGCCGTGACATTCATTTGCAGAGAATCTGCTGTAAATCTGCCCGATCCCACACCCGACGCATTGTTACTTGGCGGGTGAGAGGCACATGCCGCGGGGCTCCCGGAATTGGAAGTTAAGACCTTGTGTCTGCAGCCTGGATGGCTATCATGAATCTTTCCATAAGAACACTTTCTCTGAGATTAGGTCGCACGAGCCACCAAGCATATGCCCTCCCCTCACCTACGCGGTCAGAACCCGGTTGAGCGTCCTCGACAAGCCTCTGAGGTCTGGAATTTGGAAGTGTGCTCCTGGCTCTGTGGAAGCTGATGGTCACAGGCCAGTGGAGACGGAGTTCAGTCTGTCACGGGGAGCAAACAGCGGTTGACACAGCCATTTCTTCCAAAGAGAGGTGCTTTCCTGTTTGCCCTGGCTCCCTCCTGGGCTCTGAGCTTCCTTCTGGGCTGCTCTGGGCCCGCCCAACCTTGCCTTTCGTTCAGCAGCCAGGAAGTCCTGCATGAGATCTGACCTCAGCCTACTGTGCTGTAGCTTGAATCCAGTTCTCTTTTTTCTTTTTTCCTTTTTTTTTTTTTGACTCATGTTAATTTTTGGAAGAATTAAATATCATTCCTTTAAACCCTCTTTTAGGGTGACTAACTCATCCTGATTTGCCTAGAGCTTTCCTGGATTGACCACTGAAAGTCCCATATACAAGCAAACTCTTCAGTCCCGGGAAACCAGGATGTTCGGTCATTCTTCCCTCCCTCCCTTCCCCTCTCTCCCTTCCTCCTCCCTCTCTCCTTCCCTTCCCCTTCCCAAGAGGAATCCTTTCCACCTGTTCTGTTTCCTCCATACCAGCACCACCTAGGAGGTGACCGTCAGGGCCAATCACATCGGCACGTATGCATTTTCCTGTGACAGGCAGACTGCCCTACCTCAGCCAGTCCTCTCTAACCCTGGGGGATGGTGCTCTGCCTTCTCCACTTGCAGAGGAGAAAACCGAGACTCGCTCAGGTCGCGGAACTTAGGTGAGGTCACGCAGCTGGAGAGTGGGGGAGTTGGGCTTCTGATGCAGATGAGAGGCCTTGACCCCAAATCCCTGTCGCCCACCCAACTTCAGACACAAGGCCACTGTTGCCTGTGGTTTCCAAATGGGAGCAGAGTCAGCAGGACCCAAGGGCCGGACGTCAGGGACCTGCGCTCTAGCCCATCCATGTCTGTGTGGACAGAGACTAAAGTCCTGAGTGAAACCCTCAGTCTTCTACACTCTGTCCAGAGCCCTTGGGTCCTGGCCCTGCTTACCTTTCCCTCTTCACCTCCCCACTTCTCCACGTGACGCCTACACCACCCTGAATCACGCTCCTTCCTGCCATGTGCGAGGGCTCCACCCTCTCCTTCACTCACGTCTGTACAGCTGGTGTTCACCCCTCCTGCCCAGCACCTTCCCAGCGTGCTGCATAGACTACCTGTCTTCACTGGCTCCGGAGTACTAGGTTGAACCCTCCCACTTACACCTAGACCCTCAGATAAGTCTCCTACTCTCTCTGTACCTCAGTTTCCTCCTCTGTCAAATGGGGATGATGGCGAGGGTAAGAGTGGCCTAGGTCTGTAAAGGCGTTTATACTCCAGGGGGCAGTAAACACAAATGAGGTAATATTAGTAGCAAACATGGACCCAGTGCTCACTCTGTGCCAGGCCCTCACTCTTCTCTGCACACTGTATTTATGAACTCATTTAGTCCTTGCCAGAACTCTTGGGGGTGTTACCTTTCCCACTTTCCCAAAGAGGAAATGGAGGCACAGTGAATAAATGACTAGCCCAAGGTCTCCTAGCTACTGATCAAGTAGCTAGGGGTGGTGTCCTTGATCTTAGACTCGAATCATGGCAATCTGGCAGGCAGGGGAGGAATTGTCTAGCTGGGCAGATCTCAGGTCCTGGTGACTCAAGAGAATTGCCTGTGGATAGTTTTACGAAACGCATTGCCCGAGCCCTACTCCAGAGCAGTTCAGGGAGGATCTTTGTGGGTAAGCCCAGGCCTCCATATCTGTGAAAGTCTCGGAGAGAGTCCACGCAGTCAAGATTGAGAACTGTCGGTCTTGATGGGGAAGGCATCGCCGGGAGCAGGAGCACGCGTCCACTTCCTGTGGGCACTTGTGTCTCCGCGGTCTCCACCCCCACTGCAGCCCTGCCCTGAGTCATAAATGAAGGGCCAGGGCGAGGAATTAAAGCCCCAGTTGGGGGAGGGGGGCTGGAAAGGTTGAAAGCAGCTTTTGCCTCCTGAGTTAACGGCAGCCCCGGAGGGGGCTGAATCAATGCGGCTGCCCGTCAGGCACCCGATGACAAATGACATTCTGAACTGGTATCTCCCCAGATACTTCTAAGCTGACCCTTGGAGATAGCTAATAAAAGACCAACCTGTCTTCCAAGATTAACGACTTGGGAGAAAGACACAGGGAGGGGGAGTGGGCGAGCGGGGGCTCTGGAAACCTTTGCTGCCCCCAGAGCCCTCCTTGTTGACAGTGAGGAGCCAGAACAAGAGCGGCTGGGGGGCAGAAAACAGGACTGGCTCCATTGTTTATTTACAACCTGCCCTTCTGCTGGGAAGCCCACCTTGGCCTCTTTCCCTGCCCTGGGCCCCTGCCCCGTGCCGACCAGACTCCCCCCCTGTGCACCAGCACTCTCCATGCTCTGCCAGAGTCTTGGGTTGCTCTCTGGAACTGCTTTTCCCCCTGTGTCCACTCTCCCCTGAGCTGCCGTCTCCAAGCCTCCTCTGTGCCTCTCTGCCCATGCCCTTCCTAGCTCTGCTGTCTGCCTTCCTCTGTCCGCACTGTCCTCATTTCCCCATTGTGCTTTTCCCAGCTCTTCTTCGGTGTGTGTGTGTGTGTGTGTGTGTGTGTGTGTGTGTGTTACTTGTGTTTTTCTCTGACTCTCAATCTAGCTCTGTCTCTATCTCTTCCTTTCATCTCTGTGTCTTCTGTCTCTGTGTCTTCGCTGTTCTCGGCTCTCAGGTATCTGTCTTTATGATTTCTGTCTATTTCCGTCTTTTCCTTGTCTCTCTGTACCCCTCCTGTCTCTGCGCATGTTTGTGTTGGTTTCATGTCCCCTCCCCTCCCGGTCCCTCTCTGTCTCTCCGGCTCCTTATCCTTGCCCTTCCTGGGGCACTTGGTCCCTAGAAGAGGGGCTCCTTTTCATCGGGTATGATCAGTAGTGGGCAGAGCTGGTAATGGAAAGAGGCAGCACCCGCCACCCCCACTCTCCCGCCAGTGCCCAGGACCCTCTTGCTGCCCAGTGTACATGAGTGTGTGTGTGTGGCGGGGGGGGGTAGTTCTGAATGTGAACGTGTCCTGCCGTTGGCCCCCTGCAGGCTCCTCATCACTTTCCATAGGACAGCACAGATCAGACCCCTCAGTTCTCACCTTCACTTTGCCCTCCCAGTGTCAGCGAGAAATCCCAAGCCCATCGTGGATTGCACTTAATACCTAACAGCTCTAGCTACGACGTACTAAATGCATATGGCCTGCCGTGTAATCTATATGTGTAACTCATTTCCACAATAATCCTGCCACGTAGACACCATCATCCCCATTTTTCAGGTGAGGAGACTGGGGGTCAGAGAGGTTAAGACACCTGTCCAAGGTCCCACAGCTAGTGAAAGGTAGAGGCGAAATTCAGACCCATTCTGGGTCGGCCCTTTTCTTTCCACTGAATCTTTCAGCACTGTGCTTTCTCATGAGATAGCCCCTAGCCACATACACCTATTTAAATGAAGTAAGATTTAAAATGGAGTTTCTCCATGGCACTTGCCATGTTTCAAGTGCTCCGTGGCCCAAGGTAGCTAGTGGCTGCCATATTGGACAACACAGATACAGCACATTTTCATCCATGCAGGAAGTTGTGCTGGACCGTGCCGTCTTAGATAAACACAGAGGAGTTTTCTGTATTGTTTATTATGGGAGAACAAAAGAAAACCGGATACTGAAATAACCCTGGGCCACTCCCAGGTCCCAGTGCCAGCTACGGGAGGGGCTGCATGGAAGAATGTGGACTGAAACAGTAATCCTGTCTCCAAACACCTACGGGCAACATCACCTGTGCCATGCAAACCTGCCTTTACAGCCCTGTTTATGTCGGGATCACCACTGAGGAACACTCTGCTTTCATGAGGGGGCGGAGGGCTGGATGTGTATATTCTCCTAGAAGGCAGAAAAAGCACAGTCTTATGCCAGAAATTGAATTTTCTTATTTCAGCTGGTGTCCAGGGCTTTGAACCCTTCCAAAACATGAGCAGCTTATCTTGTTCTACTCGATCAAAAACATTTCATAATGCTGGCTCCTTCCTCAAGGTCACCTTGAAATCTCTTCCCTGCTCAAAGCATCCTGAATCTTCCTTTCTCTAATAGAAACATTCTTGAAATCTGAGTAAAATGGACTTGCCCAGCCCTGTTCCCTCTCCAAGAAAATTATATCTGGCCTCTCTGTAACAAGTCACTAAGAAGAGGGAAATATTTATAGTTTCTTGACAGGTCACCCATCAGGACAGTTGGAATACCCAGCATCTTCTGGCCCTACCTATACTGGAGATCTTGGCCTCATGCAGATTGCTTTCCAGGGGGCTCTGAACCCTCATGCTTTCTCGGATTGCTCAAGAATGCATTCCCTCCTAAAAAAAAAAAAGAACACATTCCTTCCTAGAGTTTTCATGTAGCCCTGTGCCACTCTGCTGGGCACCATCATTCCTGCCCATAGAGTTCTTCTCCTCTCCTTGCTCTGCCTCCAGGTTGCTTTTAGATGCCAAAGCTAGCCTATGGTCCAGGATGAAACCAAAGCTAGCATACGGTCTGGGAGAGAACTTTCTCTCCTGTCAGCCCTATTCTGATAACCAGTTAGAAGTGACCCAAGGCAGTGTTGTTTGGCCCCAACATGTTGCAGTGTTTCCTGGAGTCCTTCCTACCGATTTGATTTCTAATAGTGAAGCCTCATGTACAGTGGTTAAGAGCATGTGCTATGGAGCCAGGTGGCCTCAGTTTGAAACCCAGTGCTGCCACTTCCTAGTTGGGTGACCTTTCATAAGTGACTTAACCTCTCTGTGCCTCAGTTTCCTCATCTGTAAAATGGGGATGATAATACTGAACTCCTAAGTGTGAAGACTAGATCTGAGTTGTTGTTACCTCGGTCTGCTCTTGGGGCTTGGAAATGCCTCCTGGGATGGTTTCAGCCATGACCACCAATCACCCTGTGCTTAGATCTCCCCTTCCCCTGACCTCAGAGAAGTTTGGCCCCCAGTTGTTCGCTGCAGCTGACCTTTTTCACCCTGTCTTCCAGGAGGCTTTTCCACACCATTCCTACCCTTGAGGAATCTTCTATCCACTCCCACCCCCCACCATCAGTTGGCTGGATATGCCCACAGATATGCCCCCACATGTTTGAGGTTCAAGGGGGTGGTGGGAAGCTCAGCTCAAGCAGACATGCTGTCTGCTCTCTCAGCCACAGACCCCTCCTGCATTTTAGACATGAGGAAAATGAGGCCTAGGGCAGCGAGGCCACCTGCTTATGCTGACCTTTCTGGTATTCAGAAAGCGTACAACCCACAGCTGCTTTGTTTGGCCCAGGAGTCCTCTCCCTGCAGACCTCAGGTGGTCTCAACATGGTGACTGAAAGCATCGTGAGTCTTGGGAGCGAAGCGTGGACACAGCTGCCTCGGGAGACTTGCCTCTGGCTGTCGTCCATCCCTTTTGGTCGAGTCCTTCCAGTCTCAGCCTTTTTGATGCATCCAGTTCACCCCAACCATCCACAATTCACACCCACTTCACCTTCCTTCCCAGATTCTCCAGCCATCATGAGACTCCTTACTGAGATCTTGACTCCCGTCTCCTCCCCAGCCCTCCCCACCTCTTGCTTGACTGTGTCCGGGTGCTCTCTCCTGTCATTCAAACTCGGCATCTTGCTGATCCAAACGCTGGGATCAGCATTTGCCTACAGCTCAGAAAGGACACTCCTGTTCCTGGCCTGGCCCCAACAGGATAGAAAGACCAGAGTCACCTGCTCCCTCTTCTTTGCATGGGGGAGGACAGCACAGGGAAGGACACAGGGACCCCCTGATTCCCAAGTTTACTCTGACAGTACAACCTCAAGAAGTTTTTCTTTCTTTCCTTCTTTTCTTTCTTTCTTTCTTTCTTTCTTTCTTTCTTTCCCCTTCCTTCCTTCCTTCGTTCCTTCCTTCCATTCTTTTGTTGTTTCATTCATTCTTTCTTTCTCTTTCTTTTCTTTTTATAACAACCTCTAAATCCCTTTCCAGGCTGGAGGGACTCATGACTTTTTATTTAGTATCTACTCTCCCTCTTTCTCGGTTCATTGGCTCCAGACTTATTATCTTGCATTTGTCTGCATTACACTGCCTTTTTCTCTGACTGTCTGAGTCACCTGCTGTAACCCAGGCCAGTCCCATCCCAATCTATTTCTGAGTGTGTGTGCATGCACGTGCATGTGCCCGCCCGTGCACTTGATTCCATTGTTCCCAGCAGAGCAGATCCTCTGACGGAGGTGAAGAATATGGCCCTGAGTATGGGCCACGTTGGACACGTAGTCGGGGGAGGCCTAGTGTCACAGCAACTATACTTCTGCCTCAGTTTCCCGATGTGTAAATGGGGATAGTTGCTACTTCACAGTTATCGTAAGGACCAAATCAGTTGAATTGTCCAACAGTGTTGGCGTGTAATCACAACTATATGAAAACGTGCTCTCATTGTTGTGTCATGACCACTGTTCAAGAAGTTATGGTAGATGAAGCCCCAGGATTCACAGAAGGATAAAATAATGGCCACCGCCAAGTACCCTCTAGATTCCAAGGACTATGTGCTAAGTAGTTCATTTTTCAACAAAGATAAAGCTCCTTATTTCTCTGCCCTGATTACAAGAATAATGCGAATTGTAAGGAGAGATCTATAGAGCTGATTACTTGATAAAACTGAAAAGGACGAGTGCCTAGCAGAGTGTCTCTGATTTACAGTGAGACTTTCATGAATATCCATAAAGTAATGGCAGAACTGAAGGAATAATTAAGGGCAAGGCTATATACACCATCCGGAACAACCACTGTCAGTATTTTAATGTGTGCGTTTCCAGAAGCTTTTCTTTACATAGAGTTATAAACTTCTTTATTCTTGTAGAAAAGTGTAATTATATTGTTCATAATGATTTGTGAATCACTTTTATTCCCACTCACCAATTTATTGTAGCTACATTTCCGTGCCGGTAACTCTAGCAGGAAGAACGTATTGTGGCTCCTCCACCATCAGCCACGTCAGAGTAGATGGCTGGGAAAGGGAGTTCCTCAACCATACAGTGTTACCAACTGTCTAGTTAGGAGGAGAATGTGGGATTTAAGTTTTGAAAACCTATAATAGGCACATACTGGTAATTGTCATGTGTTATTTGAATTATGTGAGTGATAGCAGAAGCACATGCACACAAAGGGGGTATAAAGACCTTTGAATAGCTGCGTGCTGTTCCATTGTGGAGGTGCTATATTGTGTTTAATTCCTGTTTGATGGATACTTAGGTTATTTCAAAAGTATGACCCATTTGACTAACAGCCATTGATGCATGGAAGAATTTTCTTTTTCTAACTAACTCCGCTTTGTCAAATCTCCCCCTTTTCTGTCACCTAACAGGCTTCCTCAGGATCTCTGACCTAGACCAGGCAGACACGTTCTGGTAGGAAAAGTCTCGCCTCCGTCATTAAGACTCTGTCTTGGTCAGCAGCACAGTTTCAATCCCATGCACTGTTGAAAGTCCCCTCCCCCCACCCCTTCCACCTTGAGAAACTGGAACTAGAGAGAGCAGGGTGGTTCCTGTCCACTCTGCCTGCTGGTCAGTCTGCACTATCACTGCATCCCATTTCATTCCCTTCCTTTCCTTGCCCAGAGTCCTGGACAGCAAGTAGGGAGGGAGAGGGTCACCCCTTTTATAAATATCTCCCATGACCTCCCTTGTGGCTCCCTCCGTTGGCTGCAGTGGGGAGGGGAGAGGAAGAAGACACTCACTTCCCCAGCACTGCACCCCTCCGAAAGGTGACCTCCTGTCCCTCCCTGTCCTTTTATACTTTCACTGGGGGCGTGGCTAGAAAGGATCTTTGCCCTTGCAATGAAGCCACCCCTCTAACCTAGGGTCTGCTGAAGTTCGCTCCTCTCGGCTTCCAAGCTCCGTGTCGGTGGTGGCACATTGGTAGCTGGGCATCAGCCCCGGTGGCAATGTTTACACCATGGAAGCTGGCGTCATCAGACAGACCACCCTCACCCCGACCCCGGAGCCCGGTGTTAGACACTTACAAGCACGCCACTGCCTCTTACCTGTCCAGCAGGTGGTTGTCACCGTATTGACAGCGTGGGATGCTTACTGCCTTTTTGTTCTCAGCCTTTAGAGGCCAATTATAGGAACTTGGGAAACATCACACCTTCATAACAGGCATTTCGTATTATAAATGATGCTTCAATGAGCCTTTTTTTTTTTTTCTGTTTAACCTGCCCATTTGAGTGATTATTTCCTTTGGCTAAGTTCCTGGAAATGGAAGTGCTGAATCCAAAGGTATGCCTAGTTTAAAGTTTCAGATCCATATGGTTGAGTCGTCCTTCAGAAAATACGTGCCAATTTACACTCCTGTCACCAGCAGGCCTGCCATAACTAAATAGGATTTAAAAATATATGTTTTACTTTGGGGGCAAAGGTGCATTTGGTTTTCATCTGTATTTCTCTGACTACCAATCTGCCTGAGTAGTTTTATGGGACATTCATTTATTGATTAATAGCATTTCCCACATATCCTCTTCTTTCATGAATTTCCAAAAAGGCAGGCAGGAAGGCCACCAGCAGGTGAGGACAGGGGGCTAGAGGGATCCTCTGTCGAGTGGCCCCCTACTTGTCCCGCACCTGCCCTGAGAAGAGCACCGAAGTCTAGCAACCTTTTTAGAGGCCGTGCTTTAATTAAAACCTTTCTACATTATCTATAAAAGCAATTTGGGTAGAATATTGATTTTGGTGTGTGGTTACAGTTCTTATAGGATGTCTTATTCTACCACCTGTGGCTTTCTGGCCACGACAAGCTTCTTTGTAAGGATTCCATCCTCACTCACACTCATATGCCTGGACACACACACACACACACATGCACACACGCACAAATGCACACATGCTGTCACACACACACACACACACACACACACACTCACACACTTGCTCTCATGCATCTAGCCTTTTCTCCCCTTCCCACTCAGTGCTGCTACCATGTTCAACTTCCTCTGGCTCTTGGAACGTGTGCACTTGCTCTCTTCTTGAGAACTCTGTACACAGTATTTCTTCTGCCAGACTCCTCCTTCCGCTCCTCATCTGGCCAACTCTCATGCACTCTTCATGTCTTGGTCTGATGATCTCTTCCTTCAGACACCTGCCATAGTTCTCTGGGCCACCTTAGGGTCTCTTACACCCATAATGCCCCTGGTGTACATGTATCCTCCACTTTGAGACACTCGCTGTCCTTTTGTTACACTTAATTCTGGCAGCAGAGGTTTATGTGGGCTGTGACCCCATGGCCTAGGAAACGCACATGGTAGGTGTGCAAAAAATATTTATTCTCTGAATGAGTAGTCTGGGCAACGCGATGCTCTGACTGACGAAATACATATAGTTACTAAACAACAGAAGCAGGACTTGAATATCCAGACTCTGACTCCAGAGCCCACATTCTTTGTCCTCTGTCCCTGGGCTCTTCCCTCACCAACACTTGGTTTTTCAGTGCATCTTTTGATTGTTTGTATACACGTGTGTGCACATACACATTATGTGTATGAGCACACACACACACACACACACACACACACCAAGCAAAGGAAAGGGTACTTATGTGACTTTCCAATTGGGAGTTTATTCATCCAGCAGTCCATTATCTCCCCCACAATCCTAGTTCCCTGAAGAAGTGGATTCTCTACCCTGTTTACTGTGTTAATAACCTCTTCACATAACACAGTACCTTGCCCGTAGCAGGCACTCAAAAGTATGTGTTAAATGAACAGATGAAACTGTTCAGTAAACAGTCACTGAACATCTACACTGCACGGGGCTAGGTGCTAATGGGATTGCAAAGATGAATAAAAACAGCCCTTGACCTCAAGTATCTTGCTGTCTGGTTGGGGAAGCTGGCAGATAAATCTTTGCCCTTTTGGATATGCAGACAGTCTGGCTCTCTCGTGACCCTGCCTTATTCCTGTCCGCAGACCAAACAAAGGCACACACACAATTGCGTATCTGTGATTGAAACTCTGAGTGCCCTCCACACATGCACACGTACACCTGTACACCCAAGCCCCCTGTCGGAGCTAGAAATAAACAGGCTGAAGCATTTGCAGCCCAGCCCGGTTTGTTTCCTCTGAGTTCAAAGGAGTTTATTAATTTCAGCCCCTTCATGTGGAACTTGCAAAGCCTCCCAGAGGAGATATCCATAGCAACTGTGGTAACCATCTGAAAAGGAAGATGTTAACCTTTTGGAGCCTGCTGCCTACTTTGCACGTCCCCCTTAGCATATTTACAGTGTGTCTCAGAATCTCTGAAATAACAAGCTCAACTGGGGAGTAGTGAAGTCCGGGGCTGGGGGATGCCTCCCTCATGGAGCCCTGGACCTGTGCCCCACGCAGGCTACTGCCTGATGAGTTAAGCCTGGCACCAGCTGGTATCGGAAGCTGGAGGTAGAGAAGAGGACTGGGATGATGTGGGAATTGGCTTCAGCTTTGCCTCCAAGCTGCAGGCTGAACTTTCTGAAATTGCTAAAAGGTCTCACTTTGGGTCCCACTGCCTCTAACTTGACCTTTTCAACGAGAGTGAAAAATGCTTGGTGCCTCATCTTTGGATCCAGAATGGATTGTTTCTTCGAGCAGGTCAGCCATTTCTACTCACTTCCTGGCCTTTGGCACACCACCCCAATTTTCTGATCTCATCTTGGGGTGAGGAATTCATTCAAGAATGCCCTCCTTTCCAGCTTGGGGGAGAGGGGAAGATTGAGCCTACAGCGCAGGTTGGGGAGAAGGTGCCTCGTTTCCTGCTCTTGGGGGATGCTGGGTAGAGAGGAGAGGTTTGGGGGCCACGCAGACCTGGGTTCAAACCCCAAGTCCTTTTACATTCTTGCTGTGTATCTCTAAATGAGTTCCTTCTCTCTAAGCCTTAGTCTCTTCACTGGCAGAATGGACATAATGATCTGTCCCTTATAGTCCTATTAAGAAGATTGAAAGAAATCATGCGTGCAAGCAGTTTAGCAGTTGTATACAGTAGGTGCTCAATAAATAGTAGTTGACTTTCTTCCCTGTCTGCCCTGTCTACTACCCTCCACTCTGTGCCGACTCCAGATACAGATATAAGTGAATCCAGCCCTTGAGGGGCTGTCAGTCTAGCAGACCAGACAGATGAGCAAACAATTATGTGACAGTGGAAGGAGTGGCTAATTAGACATGAGGAAGGCAGGGCATCTTCCCAAAAGAGGTGACAGTAACCAAGAACAGAATGACCAAGCAGGCTCAGGAGGGGAATCCATTTCCTGTAGAGCACTAGTTCTCAACTGGGAGCAGCTTTGCCCCCAGGGGACATTGGCAATGTTTGGAGACATTTTTGGTGGTTACATCTGGTGACAGGTGCTACTAACACCTCATTAGCCAGAAATGCTGCTAACATCCTACAAAGCACAGGGCAGCCCCCGAAACAGATAATTATTCATTCCCAAATGTCAGTAGTGTCAAGTTTGAAAAAACATGGGGTAGAATATCATCATATTCATCGTCATAAAAATTATAATCAGTATAATTCTAGGATATCTACTCTGTGCCCAACATGGCCCTAGGGGCATTATTGCACTTACTTCTTATAACCAGAGTATGGGATAATTCTCAGTGACTCCATTTGAGGCTCAGGGAGATTAAGAAACTTGCCTGAGACCTCCCAGAATCAGAAGTCAGGTTTGAAATTCACATCTGCCTGACTCCAAACCCCACTTTTTTTTTTTTAAATCTCTACGTGCTATTTCAGATGTCCATTGTGGAAAGATCTGAGGCTTGCCTTGACCACACACTGGACACGTGGTATGTGAGTAGATTAGACTGGCTTCAAGGTCCAGGGAAGAGGGACCAGCACAGCCTTTGAAGGTAGCACCTGGGTGCTTTCTTCAGGCAAGAAGACTGACTGGGTCTGTCTAATCCCATGACATTTCTGTGAGTGGAGAACAAGTAGAATGGGGGCAGCTAGTCCTCCGGCCCCATCACTCACAGCTTGAGACAAATTCTGCTAGTGCTGCTGTTGCCACCACTATGCTTCCTACTGCTACGTCAGCCAACAGTGAAGGAGCGCTCTGTCAGCCGTGCCTTTTATCACTTTATGCCGGTCCGTGTTCCAGCAACCCAGTGGAAGAGGTGTGATTGCTTTTGTTTCGCATATACAAAACAGAGGTCTAGGGAACCGTCCGGCATGAGTGGAAAGGCTGGTAATTGAACCCCTGTCATTCTATCAGTGGTTCCTACCGGGGGGAAGACTCCCTCCCAGAGGGGATATTACCTGAATATCCAAATATTATATGGAGACAGTTTTCACTGTCACAACTGGAGTGAGTGAGTGTGTGTGTGTGTGTGTGCATGCGCATGCTACTAGCATCTAGCGGGTAGAGACCAAGGATTGTAAGCATCCAACACCGACAAGACAGCTGCCCACAACACAGAATTTTCCGACCCCAAGTGACAGCTGCACCATGGTTCAGAAACTTGAACTGTACATCTTAAGCCCCTACTCTGCTTCACGTGCATTATCTCTTCAGCATGCAGTGGGTTTGATAGTTTTCAATTTGTGTTGAATAAATGTTTATTGAAAGTTTCCTCAGGACAGAAAACTCTTTGCATCACTCCTGGAAGTGTAGAAGAGCAGCATGAAAGTTAAAAATTCTTTTTTTGACTCGTTTTTGACAATGGGGTGACTTTTGTGGCAAAACTATGAGAGAGGCCAAGAACATGAACACTGCAAATCCACCTGTTTATGGCTGTGTGAGGGCATTTTGTTTTTTTTAAGATGGTAATTGGGAAGGCTAGCAGTGAGCCCTAGTGAAATATTCATGACCCCCATCTAATTTCTAATTCAATTAAAAGGTGCTAATGTAGTTAACTGTGACAACAATTATTTTTGTTAATGAATATATTTAAATGCTTATCAGCAAAGGTGATAAGGAGTGCCCACAAGACCCAGCTACAAACTTGAATTTCAAATTGGTTTCAAAGTTTAAAGGTTGTTTTCAGAAAGCTGTGAACCAAATTCTGAATTTACAAAATGGATAATTTCTGAATTAGCTATTCACTTCTACAGGCAGTCTTCCATTTTCTTGAAGATTCAAGACAGGATTCTCTTAAAGTGCAAGTTCTTCCACTGCATTTGAAATAGGATTTGATTTATAAAAATTCAAATTAGAGTGACTTTGCAAGAACCCAAGGCCAAGAAATGGGGCAAAATCCAGTGTTTGTTGCCAAGCAGAAGACAGAGTTTCTCTGCCTGGGATGTCACAGGATGGACCTATAAATGGCAGGTTCTGTTCCGGGGGCCCTTTCAAGAGGAGTTGAATAGCATCTCATCCTAAAAAGTGAGCTTGTCCTGTGGGATGGAGGGCCGGACAACGGGCGAATGTACCAGAGCCGGTAGACCAGATGTCTAGACTGGCATTTAAACCATGTACTTGATACTGCCTAGTTTTAAATACAGTCATCAAAATGTGAAATTGCCTATTTTAAATTTTACAGTGTTTGCGTGACTTTTAAAAGATAGGTTTCTAGCTTCTGGATGAAAAATGTCTCCTTTCATGTTCTTGATTCTTACTTTCACTGTTCTGCTAGCACCAATAGCTACAATGCTGGGTGTGATGCCATCTTTGCGACCAACAAATCTGCTTTGGACACTTAATTCCACCACTCACTAGCTGTGTGACATGGGGCAAAACTTTAAACCCATCTGAGCCGGTTTTTCATCCATGAAGGGAAGGTTATAATACCTTGCATACCTTGGCAGGCTTGTCGGAGGGTTTAGAGAGGTAACCCCATAGGTAACCCCTGAAGTTAAGTGCCTGACAACCTAAGTGCCTAGCAGTGTCTTGACATGTAAATAAATGCTCAATAAATGATGGTGATGGTGGTGTTAGCACTAGGAGTGGTTGTTGTGGTTGTTGTTAGTCCCAGCATACTTTAATCTCAAAACATCCCTCAGGATAGGGAGCATTATTTTCATTTTATTGATAAGGAGACTGGGACTCAGAGAAGCTTTAGTTACTTGTCCAATGTCACATCATTGGTAAATGGTGGGATTGAGATTTGAATCAGATTGGTTTGGTCCAAGAACATGTTCTGTTCACATAAAGTGTCCCTTCCATTTACATTACATATTTATCTTTCCTCCACTAGACTGAAGTTTCTGTGAATCTTACAAGTCCTAGTATTTCCAATTCTCTTGTGGATCTTTCATTGGCATCATTTGAGAATGACCAGTTTTCACCATTGCTTTGATCAGAGCTCACTCATTTCCTATATTTTTACACTGGTTTCTTCTCTTCAAGACAATGCAGAAAATAGAACAAAAGGTTGTGAGGATACATCAGGCAGTAATGTCTTTGATGCTGTTTGGAGAAAGATCCAGGGTACTGGGCTCTGCATGTAGACCTCATTCTAACTATAGAGACCTCTTGAGTAATGTCTGGCATAATTGTTTATAAATCTAGCCCTTCTCCTGAATCTAGTCAAGCTCTAGAAATGCGAAATTCTTTAAAAAGTAGGAGTGGGAGGAAAGAGCTAAGACATGAGCTTTTGACTGGTGATGTTGACTCTGTAAAATGAATCAGCAGAGGACATCTGGCTCGTGCTCTTGGAAGTCCCAGGAGTAGCCCAGTCTGGAGCTTTCCCTGGAGATCCCAGGAAAGGGAAAGTACATAATATTCAACTGTTTCTGGTAAGGACTTGAGACAGGAGTGCTGTTGGTGTGGTTTACAATGCCAAAAGAAGGCTCAAAGACTTGACTTGAAGAAGAAGTCCACCCAAATGACCCATTGAGAGAGAGAAGGAAGTTTTAAAGCCATTCAGATCTCAACAGCCTGTGAACCTTGAAAACATTATGCAAAGTAAGAGAAGCCACTCACAAGAGAGTGCATATTATACGATTTCATTCATATGAAAACTCAGAATAGAAAAATTTGTTTAGACAGGCAGTAGATTAGTGGTTGCTTAGGGCTGTGCAAGGAGGGGGAAACAGGAGTGTGATAGCTGGAGAGTTACAGGGCTTCTTGTGGAGATGATGAAAATGGTCTGAAATGGACTGTGGTGATGGTGGCATGTGTCTGTGAAAATACTAAAAACTACTGAATTGTTTACTTTGAATGTGTGCATTGTATGGCGTGTGAATTATATCTAAATAAAGCTGTTTTGAAAACTCTCAATAGCCAACATGGGTAGTCTATTGCCCATGACCATGATCCCTGCTCTCAGTGCCTGTTCATTGCTTTTTCAAAGCTTTTTGTGATCTTGCCTTCCTTATCCTACCAATCTTACCAAATTAATACTCTCCATATGGTCCCAGAGTACCCATAATTATAAATATCTTGAAAGCTAAAGGGTCTTTTTTTTTTTTTTAGAGCATGCTGATTCTTCTGATCACTTTAATTTGTGTTTGTATATTTCAGGTATACATTTGAAAGTTTAGGGAAATTTATATACTATCACCACCCTAAAACCATCTGTTTTCATACTTTTAAAACTACTCTGGGAATCATTGGAAATTGGGAGAGGAAATCACTTCAGCATTATGTTGAACTTCCCACTCTGTGTCCTCAAGGGAGGCACAGAATAACACGTAGACCTTGGGAGCTCGTTTCCTGACAATATTTAGAAGTTACCACCTGTGAGATCTAGCGAAAATTACTTAACCTCTCTGAGTCTGCTTTCTCAGCTACAGAAAGAAGATAATTATAATACCTCTTGAGTTTGTTGTGTAAATGAAATAAGATGATGTGTATAAATCACTTAACGTAGTAGGCCCTCTGTGGATCAAAGCTATTTATTATAATTGCTGTGGTTATATTACAATTGATTAGAGGGTGTACGCTTCTGAAGTTTAATCTTTATGACTTCCTTAGGACCTCTACCCTAGGGAATACCCTGGGAACACACACCTTCTGGCAGACACCCCCTTTCTTGAAATGACTACCTTTTTAACTCCCCTAGGAATGCGGATAGCACAAAGGGCTCTCTGGTAGCCGTGATGGCGGTGTACCAGAGAGCTGGAACTTCCTATCGGCTGCATCTGTTTAGATGTTGCAGACCCAGAGAGTGCCTGGTAGCCAGAGGTGGTGGTTTCTTACAGAGTGAAAGGCAGACTTACTATCTAGATTTCTGATTCCTCTGGGATGATTGAGCACACATTTCTGAATGGCAGCAGCCCGCTGGAACTGAAAAGCAGCCGCCGCCTTTTACACAGGATGTGCCTCCTCCAGTTCTCTCATCTTTCACCCTTTTCCTTGACTTATTTATGTTACCTGTCTGGTGTCTGGATGCACTTGAGTTTGTGATCCCCAAACTAAGCCTCTGTGATCCCCGTGAATGAATTGCTCATAGTAGTAGATAGCCTTTCTTGGCGTCCCTTGAAAAATCACAGTGTATGAGACCACGTATAGGGATTAAGGTGTTTTGTCTAGAAGTATACAAGAACAGGAGCCCAGCTAGGACAGGAAACTGGTTCCAGTCTCCATTCTAGGGTGTATGAAGCTAGGAGATGAAGCCTGTAGGACAGAGAGAGTGTACTATCTCTGCCCAACTTGAGCGCGACATCATCCTTTAATATGTCATCGTTAAATCAAACCCTCTAAGGGGAGATGCCAGGGAATCTGCACTGCTCTCTCCCTTCTTCACTGTGTCAAAAGAGGGTTGACTCTGCAGCTCTGATGGTTGCTGGCAGGTCTCACAGCACAGCTCTGAGGTCCTGTCCTCCTCTCTAGTCCAGAAGCAGATCAGCTCACATTTTAAATTCTCTAATAGAAGCACAAATGAGGTTTATGAACCATTAAACTTAGGTCAGTTTTCCAAAGTCTCAAAAAGCATTTTAAAACAATTAATTACTTTGCTTCACTGGAAACAGATTGCAGACCAGTGCAAGTAGGCAGATGCTGGAGGTGAAGCATTTCACTAAGATGGACAGCGAGCTCCCACCCCAGAATTTTTTGTAGGGGGAGGAGAAGATTGTTTCTCACATCTACCCCCACCCCAGCCTGGCAATGTCATGATCATTTCAAAGCAAAGTCTGTTTGCATTTTCCAAACCCCTTTCTTCTTATAGTTTTGAAGTATAACCTTGAATTTTCACTGTGCTTAGGGAATGGGCAGTTCTGAGCAAATAAATGAATTTGTAGGTTAAGAGGAAGATGCTCTTAAATTCCTTCAGTTCTGTTTAAAATTTCTTTTAGAAGCATGAGTCCTCCATTGCTTTGTATTTGGAGAAGCTTAGAAAAAAGCTGATTAACAAGGTACCTACTACGCTGAGCCCGGGGTACAGGTGGAGACGCTGACTCCCTCTTGTAATTTCTCAGGGCTCTTGGAGCAGAAGTCAATGGCCCGAGACCAGTATACGGGGCGAATGACTTCCTTCTTTGTCCCAGCTCTGCTACCATCAGTGCTGTAGAGGCTTGGACAAGGCTTGTAGAGACTTATATGAGTCTCCCTCTGTTCTTCTGTAAAATGAATGGATTGGAATGGATCTCAAATTTCCTTTCTAGCCCTGACATTCTGTGATTGCTTATGAAACTTATTCTGTAGACACAAAAGGCATAAGAAATCAGGCTACTACTTTCAGTTCAAGATGGCTGATTGAGCACATCTTGACAGAAGAAATATAAGAGCAAGAATAAGTCAGTGGCAGTGTGAGAAAATGGGGAATGTTGCAATCAGCAGGGCAAAAATGTTGAGAAAAGTGTGGAAGAGATAAAATATATGGCATCAGATTAATGGTGATTCCTTAACAGCCTTTAGGCAACTATAACCGCAAGTAGATAAAAAGGACATGATTGTAAACCGAGTTCTCACAATAGAACTCTGGAGAAAAATCAAAGTCAGAGACAGCAGTCTGGGAGAAGCAATGGGCTCTGGGTAACAGAGACAACAGAACAGTTATACACATTCCTCTTTCAAGAGGGGCTGGCTGCAGCACTCACTGACGGGTTCTCAGTGAAGGCAGTTTTCTATAGAAAGCTGGGACTGGAGCTTAGGTGGCTGGAGAGAGAAATGGGTCACTGCCCAAGTAACCGTTGCTAGATGCAGCTGAGATGGAGAACTTTCAACCAGAAGTCAGGCTTCCTTCCCTCACATCATGAAGGGAAGCCCACATGGATGTACCTCCTCTCCACTCAAAGCAGCCATTTCCACTGTCTGGGGGACAGCGACTGTCACATGGTCAGAGGGAAAACGAGTCCGTGCTGACCAGCACTGCACTGTAGAACAGCCTGCAGTGATAGAAATGCTCTATCAATCCGTGCGGCCAATAGTATAGCCTCTAGCCACATGGGACTCTTGAGCACTTGAAATATAGCTAGTGCAACTGAGGAACTGAATTTTAATTTCAATTTAATTTTATTTATCACATCTGAGAGGATGTATGCTCCATACAGAAACCTGAGTTTATTCATAAAGTGCTTTAATGATATAAAATAAATTGTGCATATTAAACTGATTGGTAACATTACCAACTGAGTACGAGGTCTGAATGGGAGAATTAAAAATTAAATAAAAGAGGGTGCCTGGGTGGCTCAGTTATTTAAGCATCCAGCTTTGGCTCAGGTAATGATCTCACAGTTTGTGGGTTCGAGCCCACGTCTGGCTCTGTGTCAGTAGCTTGGAAGCTGGAGCCTGCTTTGGATTCTCTGTCTCTGTCTGTGTCTCTCTCTGCCTCTCCCCTGCTTTCACACTCTGTCTCTCAAAAGTAAATAAACATTTTTAAAAAACATTAAAAATTTAAATAAAGGATCGACTTAGTGATCAGAAATATCTAACCAAAGCATTCTGCCAACCCCCAGAGCAATGCCATAAAAATGACAACACAAAAGCCGACACACGGACGATGGATAAACGATAAATAACGTTTATCAAAGAGTTATTCTAGAAAGAGAGAGCAGACATAATGGAATTAAGGAACAAGCTGAAAAAACAAAACAAAACAAAACAAAACGGAAAAACATACAAATAATTGCTGATAGTGCAGTTGTTAAATAGAAGTTAATAAAATAGAAGAGGCATGCCAGAAAACCAAGTATCTAAAATCCATGCATATCTACAGCAAAATATTAATCTTATACCCAAATTCGACTTCATAAGATGTGGGAGGTGGAGAGTGGAGGGCAGAAGAGATGAAGATATTCCATAAGGGTTGTGTTTTCAGAGAGGTGGCTCTAGACTACTGCTGACTTTCTGGCATTGCTAAGAAAATAGGATTTGAAATATATTTGTGTTTGTAAAAGTACATCTAAATTAAAATATAAGTATAAAAAAAAGGAAGGTAGTCTTCTATTTAACTGGCGAAATAAAAGCCAGAAAGAATATTTGCTCAATTAGCTAGAAGCTGGAAAGGGTAGCCCTCAAGAAAAGATGAAAAATAAGCAACATAAATGAAGATGACAGAAATAAAGCCAAACATATGGTGATTATAGTAAATATAAATAATTTAATTTCTCCTGTTGAAAGACAAACACTGTTAGCATTTTTTAAAGGAAACATGTTACTTAGGAAACCTTAAATAAAATCATTTCAAAAAAGTTTAGAAATAAAGGATTAGAGAAAGCTATAAATATTGAATTAGGTTAGCAACTATCTTTTCTAAGGAAAGATTCTCTTTGTTTAAAGATTATACATCCCACTGTTTTTCATTCTTGCCCTATCAGAATACTCTTATTTTTGTAAAATGTCACCCTTAGATGAGTTGCTGAATTATTTCGAAAATTTGACTCGTCTCTACTCATTTCTCCTTCTAGAAAGACTTTTTGACACAACTTCTTGTCCAGAAAGTCTAAATTCAGGATTTTCTACCTGTCTCCTCCTACAAAACTCTGTGTTTACAACAGTAACTCAGTAAAATACTCCAGAATGTTAAAGCTGAAATTTCTCCTTCATCTGAGGACCTCCTGATGATTTTTATCCAGAGTTTCTCTTAGATGAGGAAACCCAGTGGCAGAGGGATCAAGAGGCTTGCACAAGGTCACGCCGTAGTTTGTGGCAGAACCAGGGCTAGAACCTAAGTGCAAAGCTCCTTTTTGTTTTAGGTGAGAGAAAACCAAGACAGTCTCCTTTTGATGCCTATCAATGAAAAGTTGAGGATCAGAACTAGGTTCAGGTGGCACCTGACCCAGGTATTAAAATTATGCCATCAGAATGAGGTCTCTGTCTATAAAATGCTTGCTTCTCTATTAGCTTCATTCTCATGTTCCATGTGGTGGCAAATTGCTACCAACTTCACCACCTTTAACTCCAAATTCAAGTCTAACCTTAAAGAACCTGCTAATCTTAACCATCAAAAGTATCTCTTTGTCTCACTGGCTCAAGTTGAATCGTGTGACCATCCCTGAACCAGTCAGTGGCATCACAGTAATGCTTGCTCCGTTAGGTCTGGCCTGAGCCACATGCACATCCCTAGGGCAGAAAGTGGATCCAACCCCACCCAAAACACATGGGCTGAGAATCAGGAATGTTCCCTGGAGGAAAATCTGGGTGCTCGAAATAGGAAAAGGCTGAATGTGCGTTGAAGGGCCAAGTCAAGTCTCCTTCCTCCTGGTGCAATAAGTTCGCAGTGCACCATCACTGAAACATGTCCAGTCCTCCACTCAAGGAGGCAACTGGCGCTCAACCTCCTCATCCTGTTTCAGGGGCAGGAACAAGCAGGCAGGTGAACTTGGCCTCTTTTTTTTTTTTTTAATATTTTTCATTTTGTTTTGTTTTGGAATGCTTCCTAAAGGGCACTAGTGAAGGATGACAGTAGCAAAGCCATTGTTCATTGTTCTGTCATCATCTATTGCAATTTCCAAATCGGCAAAACCAGCGGCTGTCTGGAGTGACAAATCCCTTGACAGATGGGAGCCTTCCTGGTTGCCAAGCACTAGCCCTGCTCCAATCAATGATTGTGAAAAATCCGTGGAGAATATGGAACCTGAGATAATAATACTCTCAACTCCATATACTTGCAAAATTGGCTTGAGTATCAAGTTCAGACAGCCTCCGGTCCTACAGATGTTGCTTATGGAATGCTTTCAGTCTTGGTAATGCACTTTAGGAAGATATGTAGGAAGGGTGGTACCAAGTATCCCGGCCTGTCTTGGAGCTGGGGTTGTACGGAAAGACCTCTGTAGTTTGTGACCACTTAAAAACAGGGGTCTTGTGGAAAAAACAAAACAAAACAAAAACACTTTCACTCATCACATTCCCTAGAGAATATCCTCCCCCCTGACTACAATCCTGCGTTTTGTGTGAATTTGAAAAGCATAGCGTCTTGCCTACAGGACTGGACATGACCCAGGAACTGGACAATCAGTATTTCTATTCCTTCTGGTTAGGGTGCCTGGACCCAAGTTGGACCAATGAGAAACCAATGAGAAACCAATGAGAAAGGCTTGGAAAAATTACCTTGGAATTTTTATATGGAAAGCTGGAAGGAACAGTTCTCTTTTTTCCCTGGAGTTAAGGTTGTAAATATCTGACCCTATAGCTGTTGGTGATTATAATGAGTGGGGTTTAGAAAAGACATGTGCAGGGAGGGGCGGGGGGAGGGCGGTATTGGAAGAAAGAATGTCCTCCGCTCCTACTAGTGAGGCATTTGCATACACATTTTCAGTTTTTATCCATAAGCCTCATTAATGGAAGCTTCTCTCTGATTCTGACAATAGGCTTATGCTAAGTCCTTGTGGAGTGGAATAGCCAAACCAGATTTTTTCCTTCTTTTGGTAAAGAAGCTGCCAGCTGCTCTTTGTTCTGGTGGGGATAGATGGTCAATTCAGAGCAGATGTTTATGCTCTCTCTTTAATATGCAGATATATTCCAAACAAACTTAGATTTGAAAACTGTTATGATGAGGCCTTTGGTTTGACTTAGAGGAGCTACCTATATACTCCTCTTTGCGAAGACATGAAGGCCGCTTTGCGTATGGCGATCAGGGGTTTTCTGGGAGAGAAGACACTAATGTTCCCACAATACTTGCCCCTGATTATTTTACTTAGGAAGCTCTTGTGGAGAGGACTGGAGCAGACCTGGACAAGATTCAGTGAAAGAGAACAGCAGTGGGGCCAAGAATTAAAGTAACCATAAGCAGAGAGAGATGTTAGACCAATGATCTCTTTCTGGCACTGACTCAGGAGACAATAGTAGAAAGTGGTTCTGGGGATCCAAGATAAATAAATCTTAGAGAGGCTTCTGCTCTAGCATTTCTAGTGTCAGCTCACATCAGGAACCAATTGTGTGTTAGTTGGTGTGAAGGGCCCAAGCGTCAAAGTTTCCTATGTACAAGGAGGTTTTAGAGATGTGGATAGGGCCACCTCCCTAAATTCCGTTCTCCATCCACACTACAGATAATAAGTTCAGTACAAATACTGAACTAAGCCACTCTTGGGTGCCCAATGATGTTGTTTCTCTCTATGTCTAATTTCTGGTGCTGATAGGCCAAGAGGCTACCCAGGTAGAACAAGTGCCACCCCATGGAAGCAAATGCCTCTTCAGGTGGGACCTTGCACCATGATTATCATGGTGTGAGATGTGTATGTGTGAATGCATGTGTTGGTGGGTTTTCCTCATTGCAGAACATGCTAACTGTTCAAGTTGCATTCTGTTACCTAAACTTATAGGGCTTGGCCAACGTTTGTAATCCATAGAGTATGTCCCCCATGGCTTGTTGGCTTTCTGTTTGAATACATACAAGTAGTATAATTTGGCACCTGGGATGCTCATAGCTACTGAGTTGGTGGTTGTTTTTAGGAGTTTTCAGGAAAAAAATATTGTAAAAAATCTCAAGGATTCATTGTCGATACCTCCAGTTTTAAGTTAAGACTTTTACTTGACCTCTTTTTACTACATCAATATGTCCTCTCTTCCATTCCAAGAATCCTGGCTTTCCAGGGTACAGGGGGTGACGGAATTAGAATTTATCATTATTTCTCACTCATTTTATCCAACCTTACTCACACAATGGTCTTGGAATAACAATACTAATTTATTATTACAGCTGTTATAGTTATTGAAAGTAACTCCACCTCCATTATTTCTATTGAAACCATCAGCACAACTTTGCTATATGCTCTTCTCATGCCCCTCCTTTTTGCCAAGTTTATTGAGATAAAACCTACATTTGGAAAGGTTACCTGTTCTAGGCACCCAGATGTATAATCTTGATGTATAAAAGAAAAAAAAACTTTATAGACCCTCCATTCTTAGTAATTGTACAAATATACATTGGCAGACATGTACCCATTTCATAGTATGTTTCTCCTTGTGTGTCCGCATTTGTCTTTGTCTGTCTGTGTGAGTAGCTATTTGTTTAATGCTCATTAGCCATCATTATGTCACTGGCCCTTTAATTATTTTGGTTGTCTAAAACTCATTCTGTAGTAGATTACTCAGAGGGGCTTGTGGGAACAATATTTCTTGAGTTCTTGTGTTTTGATAAGTTTATCTATGCACTTTGTACTTAAAAAATCAATTGTGCCGCGTAATCAAATTCCTCAGTGCTCTTTCCCTGAGTATTTTAGATATGTTACTCAATTTTCTTCTGACATAAAGCCTGGCTTTCATTGGCTAATAATAATCTAATTTTCTTTCCCTTTTAAGTCGCATGTTTTTTTTTGGTGCTAGATGCCAAAAGGGTTATTTAATGTCTCAGATCATACTGGAATGTGTGTTGGTATTAATAATCTTGGATCAGTATTCTCATGCTTGCATTGTGCTCTTTTGAAATCTAGTTTCCAATTACATTTTTATTTCAGGAATGTTTTCTTGAAATAGAGTTTTTGGTATTTCTTCTGTTTTCTCACCTTGGTTTTCATCTTCAGAAATGCCCATTATCTGTGTGTTCAATCTTCTTTACCTGTTTTCTTTTTTTACCCCTTTGCCTAGTTTCAGTATTTGTTACTGTCTCAATTATTTTTCTCTCTAAATCTCTTACATTGAACTTCAGGTTTTTTTGTTTTTTTTTTAACATTTATTTATTTTTGAGACAGAGAGAGACAGAGCATGAACAGGGGAGGGTCAGAGAGAGGGAGACACAGAATCTGAAACAGGCTCCAGGCTCTGAGCTGTCAGCACAGAGCCCGATGCGGGGCTTGAACTCACGGACTGCGAGATCATGACCTGAGCCGAAGTCGGCCGCTTAACCGACTGAGCCACCCAGGCGCCCCTGAACTTTAGTTTTTTAATTGTGAAATCAATACAGCATGAAATTTAACATTTGAATAACTTTTAGGTATACAGTTCCATGACATTAAATACATTCACATAATCGTGCAACCTTCACCACTGTCCCATTTCCAGAACTTTCTTTATCCTGCAGGACTGAAACTCTATATTCATTTTAAAAAGAATTCCTGGGGCACCTGGTGGCTCAGGTGGTTAAACATCCAACTTCAGCTGAGGTCATGATCTCATGGTTTGTGAGTTCAAGCCCTGCATCGGGCTCTGTGCTGACAGTGCAGAGCCTGCTTGGGATTCCCTGTCTCTCTCTCTCAAAATAAATAAATAAATACACTTAAAAAAATAAAATAAAGAGGAATTCCCATTCCCTACGACCCCCCCCCCCCCACTTCCTGGGCAACCGCCATTCTACTCACCGTATCTGCGAATTGAGCTACTCTAAGTACCCCATGTGATTGTTATTAGGCAGTATTTGCCCTATTTTCACTGGCTTATTTCACTGAAGGGAATTTCTTTCCCTTCTAAGGATGACTAATACTTCATTGTGTGACTCTACCACACTTTGGGTATCCCTTTACCTGCTGTTGGACTTTTGAGTGGATCCCACCTCTTGGCTACTGTGAAGAAATGCTGCTGTGAACATGAGTGTACAAGCACCTGTTTGTGTTCTCCGTTTCTTACTGACTTTTCAATTTTCCCTCCTTCTCACCTTCTGCTTCTTTTGTTCTTTCTGCTTGCCTTTCCTGGGCTCTCTTCTCCTCGGGTCTCTGAGATTCTGCCTCTGTCACTTCCTCGGTCTCCCCTATAGACAAGACTATAAGGCATGTCTTATACCTGTTAGTGGTCTGTCCCCACCCTCCTGTGTTTGGGGATTCAGGGGGTATCTTGTTCCCTGGATTTGTTGCAAAATGTTGTCCATGTGTTTCTAGTCTTCCTAATCGACTTACTCTGTTTTCGTGTCAGGATTGAAAGAGGCTGAAAAACTGAGCTGCCATTGCTACTATCTTCCAAGAATCTCCCATAATTGCTTCTCTTTCTCTTACTTTCTGCTCCTTATGTCTTATTTCCTGTGTGCTCAGACATTTATTACTGTGTGCTGTTCATTTTTCCTGGAAATTTATTTGTGGCAATCCCTTGGGGACTGTGAAAAGGGTGCGTTCTTCCGAAAAGCATTTTCAGTTGTGTTAGCTGGACACCTGGGGGCATAGCCTGCAAATGTGTTAAACCAATTGATGGCTTGGAGTTTTCTGGTCCCCATGGGTTGTCCAATTTTGGCTGTAATTCCTGTGATTATTAGGGCCTTTTACAGAAGGTATTTTTCTCCCTACTGTGCTGAGTACTGAAGAATTTTTCTTGCAGACTCCAGGAGCTGGGGGCTATATAGGTGAAGTCATTTTACCTCTGGTTCATCCTTACATGGCTGTTGTAGCTCTTTGGGTCCTGGGTTTTGGAGGTCTTGCACTTAACTTCCCACTTTGGGAAGGTCCGAGTCCATTGCGCCCCACGAGGTTATGAAAAGTGAAGCCTGAGTTCGTCAAGTTTGAGAAATGTTTTCAGCACAAAAATGGTTCTGTACCATGCTTCCCCTTCTGGATTTCTTCCTTCCCTGAGATTTTGCCCTGATAATTCTTCACCAACAGCATTTTTAGTTGTTTTCTGTGGAAAGGCCTGACTTCCACTTGATCAGAAATGGAAGGCCCAAAATAATTTTTTACATGTCAGCTTTTGTAGAAATATTATCCCTTTGTGTGGTCATAAGAACTGTTCTTTCAGCTAGACAGTAGGAACCATGTTAGGTGAGGCTGGGGCATCCAGGCCAAGTACCGGAACCCACAAACATCTAAGAAGGCTTAAGGAAACCAGATCCAACCCAACAACCCAGATCCAATCTACACGCAGGACAAGTCATGTTGGAACAGCCTTTTTTTACCTTTCTTCCTACACTGTAGGCACTGGCCAGAGAAGACTCACTTCAGTTTTGAGATGGCATGAGTGCATTTTTCTTAGTTGATACATGACAGGTACATGGGATCTGGAACCAGACTGCCTGGGTTTGAATCCTGGATCCGCTACTTATAGTATTACGATCTTGAGCATGTGAAGTCATCTCTCAAATCTACTTCCCTCACTTTCAGAGGGGATGAAAATAGTCCGTGCTTTATTGCGATGTTCTGAGGATCGCATGTGATAAAGTATTTAACACAGTGCCTGGCACATTTACACGCCCATGGTGAGGACTAATTGTAACCTCAATATCCCCAAAGGGAAAAGTCTTGTGGCATTTTTTCTCTCCGCTCGTTTTCTTCTTTTAGAGGCATACCCCATCCAGCATCTCATTCCTTCATCCAGAGGAAGATCTCTTTTGTTTACCACATTTAGTCTTTGCCATAATAAAAATGCTGAACCAAAGTTTTAGGTGTTGAGATGGGAAAGCAATTTGAAAACACAAGGACAGAGTTTTCTGAGTGAATGGGAAGGCGTCTGATGGAGCGAAAGAAGCCACATCACAGAGATGAGGTCTTGGGGGTGCTCAAGGGAGAAGACAAAGGTGTGGCTGATGTGAGGGGTGGAGGATCAGGACATTGGGAACAGTCCTGTGCATTTAAGGGACCGAGTCATTAATTATTTAACAGTGGTGTATTTGGGTGCTGAAGTCTCATATTTACTCTGCTACTGATCTCCAGAATTCTGCAAACATTAAGTTTGAGTGGACCCCAGGGAACTGACCCCTGAGCTTATGTCTGAGTTTTCTGATTTCCTGAAGTCTGCTTTTGTCTGATCTCTCTTCTTTTTTTTTACTTCACACCTTAATTCTTACCGTCAAAAGACCCAGTGCCCTTTCGGTAGCTTTGTTGTGATGGTCCCAAACACCCGAGCTTTCTGAACGTCCTCTCCACATCTCCATCCAAACCCCTCTCTCCTGTGAACTATCTGAATTTTCTCTCCCTTGCTAATTTGACAAACATATCATTCTGAAGTGTGGTGTGCTGACGGATTCATTTAGTCTCCATTCTCAGAACATTCTAACGAGGGTTTTCTGGAAAGCTGCTCTCTTCAATCCCAAAGTGGCTTATTGATCCTGTCGTGTGTGTCGACTCCAGCCCATGCCGGGGAGAAAGGTGAGAAGCAGGCTCACACCATACATTACTGGCGGGAATATAAAATGGTATAGTTACCCTGGGAAATACTTTGGCAGTTTCCTATAAAACTCAACACACAACTGTCTTATGACCTGGCAATTGCACTTCTGGGTATCAATCCCAGAGAAATAAAAACTCAATTTTTTGCATACATAAACCTGTATGCAAATGCTTATGGTGCTTTTATTCATGATGCCCCCGCCTGGCAACAAGCCAGATGTCCTTCAGTGGGAAAATGGTTAAACAGACTGTGGCACATCCATACCATGGAGTACTACTCAGCAGTAAAAAGGAGCATATTGTTGATACTGCGACAGCGTAGGTGAATTTCCAGAGAATTATGCTGAGTAAAAAATAAATAAATAAGTCTCAAAAGATTGTGTATTTTGTGATTCCATTTAGATGGCATTCTTGAAGTGGCACTCTTATAGGAATGGAGAAGAGATTAGTGATGGCCAAGGATAAGGAGGGGTGGGGCGGGAGGGCCGTGGGCAAGACGAGAAAAGGGCAATATGAGGGATGCTTCAGGTGATGGGATTGTTGTATGTTGACTGTGTGAATGCCAGTTTCCTGGTTGTGGTATTGTGTTCTAGTTTTGTAACACATTACCATTGGGGCAAACTGGGTAAAGAGCACGTGAGACCGTCCTATCCTTTTTTATAACTGCATTTGAATCTACATTTATTTAAAAATAAGAGTTTAGCGGCGCCTGGGTGGCGCAGTCGGTTGGGCGTCCGACTTCAGCCAGGTCACGATCTCGCGGTCCGGGAGTTCGAGCCCCGCGTCGGGCTCTGGGCTGATGGCTCAGAGCCTGGAGCCTGTTTCTGATTCTGTGTCTCCCTCTCTCTCTGCCCCTCCCCCGTTCATGCTCTGTCTCTGTCTGTCGCAGAAATGAATAAACGTTGAAAAAAAAAAAATAAGAGTTTAGGGGCCCCTGGGTGGCTCAGTCAGTTGTGTCTGACTCTTGACTTCAGCTCAGGTCATGATCTCAGTCATGAGATCAAGCCCCGAATTGGGCTCTGTGCTGAGTGTGGAGCCTGCTTAAAATTCTCTCTCTCTGCCCTCTCTCCGCCCATTCCCTACTCATGTGCTCTCTCACTCTCTCTCTCTCTCTCTCTCTCTTAAAAAAAATGCTAACATACACCAAATACTCACAACAGCGAGTGGCACAAGGTCAGAGCTCTATAAGCCTTTGCTATTATTAGTAATGATAGTATGTTAATTTGTCAGTTCTGTTTGGTTCCAATCCCACAGATGCTAGAGCTTATCTCTATCTGTGCACATTGAAGATGAGGAAGTCGTTAGGCAGGCCAGCTCCTCTAGAGGCAACCACAGGAAGCCTCTCTAATATCATGGAACCTCCTTGTCTTGAAGTCCAGAAAGCTCATCCCTTCCACTCGGCTCCTTCTTGGCCTCCAGAGGACTTTGCATGCCCTGACAGGCCCACATTGGCCTTCCCAGAAGGCCGCAGATGTCTTAAGACTCCCAGGATCTGCTGTTTGAGTCCAGAAGGTACAGGGCTCCCTTAGCTTTTGGGAAAGAAAGTTCCCCAGTTCTCTTCTCCCCAGTCCTTCCCAGAACTTTTTAAGCAGAATGCAGAGCTTTGTTTGCTTCTGCCTATGCCTGGATGATGTAGATATCTTAGGCCTGCAAGTGGAGAACACGGTCTCATTCCGGTTGCCATGCTGAAGAATGTCTTGTCCTCAGAACTTTTCTCTCGCTCCTGTGGTACCATCATGACCCATGTTCCCAGCATCCTCCCTGGCCCTCCCTCTGGAGGACCCTCATGTCTCAGGAATGTTTGTGTTTGGCCTAGTGGTTCCCTATGAGGGCTGATGCCATCCACTAAAGAGCAGGGCATTTGGACACATGCTGGGCTTTTGGTTGCCCAAATGAAAAGCCACCCTCTCTGCCCACAGAGTGCCTGGCACATAGAAAACAGTATCTCCCTCTTCCCTTTCCTTGGCATTACTGCATGGCTTGTCTCTCTTAGTTGTGCCACATTGCAATATGATTAAAAAGCCACAAAGTCTCAGCACACATGAATGAAATGTAGTGTTGACATTAAGATTTTTAATCAAGGTCTTCTTACACCTATTGAATGATAAACATCAGTGTCGCCAGGCTCTGGGATAATTAGGAACGCATTGCACACCTTGCATGCATAAAGGAAAGCATTTCTTTTCTTCACCAGGCCACATGCTCTTAGAGTTAAGAGAACACCAGCTGGGAAGATAGTGTAACTCAGTACAACCTTCATCCTGGCTGGAGGAAGACATTTCCCTTCCTGGTCCCCAAGGGTCTGATCTCACATTCTTTAAACTCATACCAGGATCAAGACGAACAGGGAGCCTGCTGTCATCTCTCTGACATCCTATGCTTCTCCCTTCCTTAAGAACCAAACCAGAATTCAGACTCTTACTCAGTTTAGTCTGGTCCATCTCCAAAATTAGCAGGATTTTCTTCTGGTAGGTGGAAGTTGCCATGTGCATAGGTCTGTAGGTGCTTTTTACCTTCAGCCCCAGGAATTTGCTCTGGAGAGTTTACACAGATGTGAACTCCCCACCCTGAGACCCGGAAAGGTACAGTAAAACCTTGGCTTGTGAGCACAGTTTGTTCTGGAAACATGCTTATAATCCAAAGCACTTGAATATCAAAGCGAATTTTGAAAACCATTGGCTCAGTCGTGATCGTGTGACATTTGGCATCACGTACTGCTCGCATTGCAAGACTCCGCTCGTTTATCAAGTTAAAATTTATTAGAAATGCTTGTTCGTCTTGTGGAACACTTGCAGAACAAGTTCCTTGCAATCCCAGGTTTTACTGTTGTTTGTCTCTGGAGTTGGAGAGGTCTGCGTTCCTTTTTGAGCTCTGTCGCTTACCTCCTCCCTGAAGGTGAGCCCATTACTTGCCTCTCTGAGCTTCAAGGACGTAAACTCTACAATGTGGACACACTTACCTGGCTAGGTTTGTTTGAAGCTTGAGATCATGCTTATTTAGTTCCTGGTACGTCTCTGACACTTTGTGGCCATGAGCTCTAATTATTCATCATAATTAAGAGAGAGAGAGAGAGAGAGAGAGAGAGATGACAGAGAGCCGAAGCTCTGTGATCATTGCTGACACGTGTAAACTCGATGTCCACTGGGATTTCTTTGTCCTTTAAAATTCAAATGAAATTGGCTTTACCTCCACCCTACATATGGTTGGAGAGCCAGCGTCCCTTCCCATGTCACTAGGACTCTCCGAGACCTGGTGCAGATCAGCCCTTATGCTTCTCTGGTCAGTGTCTTTGTGTTTCTCCTCTCACGGGATTAGGTCAGTTTCAGGCCTACCTCACTGTCTTGCAAGCCGTGTCCACAAAGGGTGCAACCCCAATGTTTTCACTTCAGTTCCCCTGAGATGACATTATATTCATCAGATGATTGGTAAAGTTTTAAGGCAATGGAGTTTTATGTGGCAATCCTCCCCCCAAACCCATGCTGGAGTTTTAGACATTCCTGCTCCAAAAAAATGCCCTTCAACCACCTGCCGTTGGGCACTTGGCACTGATTACGTTTCTCTCCAGGCTCCATCTTCCCATCCTGGTGCTTAATCCCCTCTCCTTTCCTCCTCACTTCTCTTATTTCAATCTAACCGTCCTCTTCCTGCCACCCACCAAATTCCTGCCAACTATACAGAGAGCACCTTTGTCAAGGGAGCCATCTCCTTCCACATGGATAGTCTTCCTACACAAATGTAGCCCTTCAAGGCATTTTCCTAATCAAACATGGTTAACACCCTAAGGGGTTCTCCAGAGCCAGCTGTTAAAATAACATACCTTATTCCACTGCTTGGGAAAAATCAGAAGTACAAATATCTTAGGTCTCTGGGTCAGGGCTGCCATATAAGGTTTTGCAGGTTGTGCACTGCACAAGGATGTCTGGCCAAGAAGATTAAGTAGGGGTCAAAATGTAGCCACTTTCAGTCTTCAAGTTGTGTGTCCTTGATCAATATTGGGTGCATTCAGAGGAGTACTTTTTCCTAGGTCAACCACTAATGTAGGGAGAGCTTATTCTAATTTTCTACTGGGGCCAGGGGAGTAGTGGCGGTGACAATGGCAATTTCTTCTGATGTGTCTTTCCAGAAGGGGTGCCTCTTTCTCATTCTCATAAGGGTGTATGCGTTAGCAGTGGCCTTGCTTGAAGTCAGGGCTTTTGCAGTCACTGGGTAAGTCAGAGTCCTGAACCGAAGTAACACGGTGTCAGTATCTGAGTGGGAACAGCAGCGGGGCTGTGTCATTTTGAGGGAAAGACATCTGCAGTTCTCCCCAAGCTGTCACTGGGAGGTATCATTTGCATATTAAACAAATATTTAAAATTAGCCATGCAGCAAACAATCAGAAGCTGCATTGCAGACACCATCCCTTCAAAGCAACAGCAGGAACTAAAATGTACCTCCAGGTGTGCACATCTGGATTCAGGATGGCATGACTGGAGCTGGGATCAGTTCCTATGACAGGTGAACTTGTCAGGTAAGGAGAATGGAAAAATAAAAATAATAAACCTGTTAATAAAAATGGCAAAATTTAGTTTTAAAATAAAATAATAAAATAAAATACACACTCCTTTATACTCCCGCAATCCCAGTGGGCTATTTGGGGGTTAAATGAGATAATACATTTAGAATAGTGCATGGCTGCAGTAAGAGCTCAGTAATGTTAGCTACAACTGATATTATTCCTAGGGTGACAGCCAGATATTTACAAACTGATCAGAATGGACGACGCCTATAGTCAGCACAGACATTACCTGACCTGATTTGCCTCACTTAATCAAAATGTATCATTCAAATAATAGACCATTATTTGCGTAGGCTGAGAACTTTGCGTGTTTTCATTTTGTTTAATCTTCATGAGAGCCTTGTGTAGTTGGGAATAGCATTACCCCTGTGTTACAGATGAGGAAACAGGCTTAAAGAGGTTAAGTGAGCTGGCCAAAGACACAGTGCGGCCCCTGGGACTCAAGCGGGAGCTCATGTCCTTGGCTTCTCCATGATAACTGTTTCCTCCACTTCTGCTTCAGGCGCTGTGTAAGGACATGCCCACCTTTTTGATTCAACAGGTAAACCCTGTTGGCGATATAGTCACTGTGCCTGGATAAGTACGTTTTTCAAACCACCTTATGCTTTTCTCTGTTTTCCAATTTCCCACGGTTGCCCCACTATTTTTGTAATTGGTAAAAGAGCCATTAATAAAAGAAACAGTTAGTTAAATTTAAAGGAGAAAATAAACTGATGCGTCCCGCCCAAACAACGGGACTATCGATTTGTGTCATTAATTAAAATGCTTTCCCGGGCACACGCACTGCATATCCATTAGCTCACTCCTTCTTCATGGTGCGTTGGGGTTGGGGGGTAGGGGGAGTGGCCATCTATCCATATCTGATCGAGATTGAATATGTCAGGGGAAGCGGGTGCTGGGATTGTGCTTCAGCTCCCAAGCCTCCAGGGTCTCCTCTCTCATGCTAATTGTGTTCAGGATTTGCCCTTCTGTGTGGGCAGAAGAAACAGGGAGGACCCGCTCTTGTGATGTGAAACTGCTGTTTATTCTTTTTCCAACGAGAACAGCATTTGTTTATTTGTTTAATTTAGTGAGCGGAAGGATGGGATGTGTGTGTGTGGGGGGGGGGGGGTTGAAAATATAGATCCAAAGAAAGAAAGGAAGGAAGGAAGGAAGGAAGGAAGGAAAGAAAGAAAGAAAGAAAGAAAGAAAAAAAAGAAAGAAAGAAAGAAAGAAAAAGAAGGTTCCCATACTCAGAAACACTGGCTTATTACAGTGAGGGTGATCCCAGGGGTTTTCATGCCTACGAAGCACCCCAGAAGGTTCATCTGTGCTTTGGATGCAGCGTGGGCGGGGAAAGGGAGGACAGATGACTGTTTTTCTGAGCCATGCCTGGGCTGAGCATTTTGGAAGTAATTTCCCATTTATTTCTCATGACCACCCTCCAGAGCACCATTTTACAGATGAGTAAACCGAGATTCAGAGAGTTTCAGCCAGTAGCAGAGCCATGGTTGGGGACCAGAACTGCCAAACCCCAAGGCCCACCCTCTTGGCCGGCATGTTGACAGTCATTTCCAGATCCAGGTCTATCAGCTGGTCCCATCATGGTCACTGAGGAGTTTTGTTAAAGCACATATTCCCACACTTCCCCTAAGATCACAAAATCAGAACCTCAATGCAAAGCCCAGAATCTGAATTTTTAACAAGTGCCCCCAAGTGGTTTTGGATGTGACGACAGGCTTATGCTCCAGAATTCTGTCTGAGCAGGGCTGTTTTGGGTTGGTGTGCAGCTGGCACAGTTATCTAAGCTGGTTAAACTCTGAAATACCTCCATTTTGATTGGTAAGTACCGGCTGCCCTGAATCTCTGCCCCCTGCCCTGCCTGCACAATCCCAGCCACTCACCACTTATGACTTCTTACGACCAAGCCACCGGAGGGCTGTTGGCCCGCTTACTTGGGGTGTAAGCTTACTTACTGCAGCTTCTGCTTCAGTATTGAAGCTACTGTATGTCCTGATTTGTGGGTGCTCGTGCATAGCTGTTAGCAGATTTTGAATTTCATCCTGAATATGAGTACATGCCCCTGTTTAGATCATCGACTCTGACCGACACATTTTACATTGCACACAGGGCCTTAGACATAGTTAACTGCTCATTAAATTTAGTGTTTTTTAAATTTTTTAAATGTTTATTTTTGAGAGAGAGACACACACACACACAGAGTGAGAGTGGGGGAGGGACAGAGAGAGAGGGAGACACAGAATCCGAAGCAGGCTCCAGGCTCCGAGCCCCCAGCACAGAGCCTGATGTGGGGCTCCAACCCATGAACTGTGAGATCATGAGCCAAAGTCAGATGCTCAACTGACTGAGCCCCCCAGGCGCCCCAGAGAGAAAGGGAGCAAAGGATCCTAAGTGGGCCCCGGGCAGACAGCAGAGAGCCTGAAGCAGGGCTTGAACTCACGAACTGTGAGATCATGACCTGAGCCAAAGTTGGTGGCCTGACCGACTGAGCCCAGGTGCCCTGAATTTAGTTTTTTAAACAATCGTAACTGTATGATTTTTTTTTCTTGTATGCACTGTAACAGGGGCCGATATGGAAGGGGAGGTGGGGGAGGAGGACCCAGAGTTGGTTTCTGGGGGCTGTGCATCAGGGAGGTCTCTGGGGAGACCAGGGCAGAAAAAGAGCCCCAAACTTCGAGGAACTTGGGAAGATGAGAAAGCAGTGATATCGCTGGAAAAGAAAATGGGGTGTTCAGCAGACAACAGGTCCTCAAAGAGACATTTGTTCAATGTTAGGTGAGGGAACATAACAAGAGAATTGCAATTGGGCTCATTTTTCACATAATCTGAAGAGAAGAAAGGACCCGCGGGTAGAAAGATGTCAGTTTCAATTCCGTTGTAGCTGTGGCATGTGGAAAAGACATTAAATTCTCGGGAAGGAACCCATTAAGCCAAATAAACGTCACCGTAGCCAAACATTATTGGCTCTCTGACTTCCACAGATAACTTTAGAGATGGTTATTTCCTTAGTTGAGAAATCATGGCCAGGTATTTTCAATGGAAATGAGTTTTGCAACCTCTAACGTGTTTGAGAAAAAGAAATATTTTGACACGCCATTCCAATAATAGATAATGCAGAATAATCTCCCGAGTAAATCACCAATGTGGAACAATTTGCTTCATCACAGAAAAGCTCGTTCTCCCCCAACCCCCACCTTTCCTTTCTGGAATGTCTGTACCCTCTCCCATGCTGCTCTCGGTGCTTCAGAAAAGCAATAAGAAATTTAGGATAATGGACTGTAAATGTATCTGTAGCACAGAGCCGCATGTCCTCACTGGTGGCCCGCCCACCAGCTTCCTTGGCACCTGGTCAGACTCACTGCCCAGGGTGTTGCAGTGGAATCTAAGGATGTCTAACTAATTAACCCCTGATTATGGCAAAATGAGGTTTATAATAGAGGAGAGTGTGCCAAAGCTGCATTTGGGAGACTTAGAGAAAAAATAAAACCTTAAAACTGTAACCAAGCCAACTCAGAGCATAAGAAAGAAACCACAGCAGAATGCAAACAGATGACCAGACTATTATTCCCTGCCCCTCAGCTATGGGATTTTTAAGTTGAGGTCAGCTTTGGAAATAAATTCTCTACTCTGGCTACTTAGTGCAAATTTCTAACCATTTTCCTGGCAGGAAAATGAATTCAGTGTTAATTCTTGACCAGAGAGATGATTCCCAAGTAGGTGCTAGTCCCTAAGGAAGAGGAGTACCAAGAGGGTCAGTGATGTGCGCGCTGTCTCTGCTTCCTGTTTTTCCATCCCGCTCCTCGGTGGCAAACTAAAGGATGTAAGCCTTTTTGGCAAGGAAAGCTTTCTATTGCCTCCTGCAGAAGTGAACCCAGCGTTTTCATGTTCTTTCCACAGCAGTGGGTTGTTGGTGGGAAATGAAGTCATAGGGTTTGCTGATGTCCTAGAAATAACGTGAAGAGATTTTTCAACAAGGAGGCATCCCTAAATGTCCAGAGAAACTGTCAGGGAGCTATTAAGTAAAGATAAAATGTATATGTATAGTTCTGTTCCCAGTCCTCTCAAATACTATGGTTTCCTGTCTGAGAATCAGCAAAGATTTGGGGTTTAGAAGGCCTGAGTTCAAATCTCAGCTTTTCTCTCCTGAGTGATGCTGGGAAAATCCCATATTTTTTCTGTACCTCAATACTCTCAACTGTGAAATGGAGATGACCATTTCTGGCCAAGGATGCTCCAGAGAGCTCAAATCAGAGGGAGGGACAATGGTCTTCTCCTCAGCCTTACCTTACACTTTCTCATCTGCCCGTGACATAACTATGAGAATACCCAGAACCCATGAACTGTAAGGACTAGGCAGTTTGTAAGCTTCCAGGACATACAAGGAAGGAGCGATCCAAGAGATTTCTCTCTCCCCCTGGGGTTTGATCCAACAAATACTGACTCCCCACTCGTCCCCGATTATAAAACAAAAGCCTCTGTGTATATCAACTCATGCACATCAATGCTGAGCAGAAAAGAAAGAAAAACTTGCAACATTCGGTGACTGAACGTAGTCGGCCAAGACGTCCTGACATTTTTATCATCATCGTGGCTGTCACCATAAATTCCTTATTATTAATGTTGATTGAGGAGACATGCCTCCACCTGGCTTTTGGCAGAAGACGGGGGCACAAGTTTCAGAACAAAGAAAAATGATGCTCTGCTCTTCAGAAAAAGTTACATGTTTCAAAACTGAGCACAGAATGAACATGTACCTATTTTATATTTTCACCATGAATTTTGTAAGACGAATCACCAGACCAATACAGCACAGTGCTGATTAAACTGGAGGCTTTGAAGTAGTGATTTTTACACCTGGCTACACGTTAGAAACAACTGAAGGTCTTAAAAAAGAAACAAACGAAAACAAGCAAACAATGTCCAGGCATTTTCCTTACCCAGAGATCCCGATTTAATTGGTGCCGGAAGTGAAGTTTTGATAGATGAGCCTGGTGTGAGTCTTCCCACTGAGCTGTGGCCTGTCTTGTCTGCCTACGTTCATCAAGGCCTGGGAAAAGCACCCCACCCCCATTTGCCTCCAGTAGTCTCTCATATGCCTGGTCACCTCCTTGGGCTCTTCCCCATTTTCCTTCTTTAATGCCAAGGGCACTATCTCATACCTTACTTCACTCTTCAGGGCAGATCCCTATATCCTATAAAGCAAACACAATTAATTGATCTTTGGGGTTTGTAGTAGATGTGATTATTGGTCTTAATTATTCCCTCCCCTAGAATGGTATTAGGCACCCACCCCCTTGCCATAGTCACACGGTGAGCAGTGTTCCCCTACCCTCTGTCTTTGGGCCACGTGAGTTGCCTTGGCCAATGGATAGTATGAATGGAGACTTGATATGTACTTGTCTGAGTGGGTTTACTGTCTTATGCTTTCGTCATTGCTGTGGCATAAACCTGCCCTGACATGTCTGTTGGTCCAACGAGGATAAGAGACATGTGGTTAATAACCTGAATTCAGCTTGCAGCTTGGAGCAAAGCATAACTTAGATCAGCTGAACCCCAGCTGGCCCACAAATCTGTGAACAAGAAATAAATGCTTGTTGTCAAGCAATAAATGCTCAGTCATATGTGACTGAGTTTTGGCATGGTTTGTGAAGTAACATTATTGTGGCGATAACTGTCTGGTGCTAAACCCGTGTCTAAGCACATGGCCTTCAACCATTGCACTTTTCCTACTGTGATACCTGAAGTCATCCTTTGATACCCTCTCATTGTGTGTGATCTCCATTCTGAATCAGCATCCTCAACCTGCTCACTCCACTTGCTGGCATGTTCCACATCTTTCTGACTTCTGATCCTTGGCTGTGGATGGCCTTATCTTGCTCCACTGAAATTGTGCCCTTGGCTACCCCTCTGATTTTGCCTCCTTTCCTCTTCAGGCATGAATTGCATTTGGTCTTTTTGCTCGCACTGGTTAGGCATCTGTTGAGGATGCTGGGACTGTGCAGCCGTTCTGAAAGCCTCAGAGGTGGATCCGTACCTGAGCTCACCTGTTCCTGTGACTGAGATCCAGATACATGTCCATTTCCCCTCGGTTTTCTCCCAAGCACAGAGTGAAGAGGCAACACAACTGGCTAGAGCACAGACTCAGGAACAAATGTGCGTCACCTTCCACAAGCATTTCTCTTTCTTTACCTATAAATGGGGGAGGCCGATGCCAATCTCCTAGGATGGCAGTGAGGATTAATCTATGGAAAAGACTTAACACAGAGCTTGGCGCATAGCAAGCACTACATAGTTTTTTGCTATTACTATTCTCCTCCTCCCCTCCTCCTCCCCTTCCTCCTCCCCTTCCTCCTCCCCTCCTGCTTCTCTTCCTCCTCCTCCTCCTCTCCACCTCCTCCTCCCCCTCCTTCTTCTTCACCTCCTTCATATTACTGCATTCTACTTAAAACTCTCCACATCCTACTTTGTGATTAGCATACAACATGTGAATAGTCAACCAAGAGTTGATTTTCTGAAATGCAAGTCGTGGCTTCATGCTGTAGTGTGAGGCTTCTAAATCTGAAGTACGCAGTACTACAGTATCCTATACTGAAGTACAGGATTCTGCTAGCAGGGACTCAGAAGCTGTGGAATAACTATGGTGCAACTTTCTAGAATGTTCTTTTGGCGTGACTGCAAATTATTACAAACACTACCTTTATGTGGTGAAGTTAATTTTTTTAATCTTAATAGCTTCAAGAGAGTTCCTGTTAAGAAAGTAAATACCTGTGTTTACCAAGGGGCCTTGGGGTAGAAAGTGAGGCCCCTGACATAAGGAGCCAAAACATATAATAGAAGTTAAGGATATATTTGGTTTAAAGCGACAGAAAAATCAACACAAATTGGCCTCAGAAACAAAAGGAATTTCTTAGTTCTTGTAACTAAAAAGCAGGAAGATCTGGTTTTAGATAGGGCTTCATCTAGTAGCTCAAATGATTGTATTAAGGACCCAGGTAGTATGTATCCTCTTTGCTTTCTCTTTTGTTTGTCTTCATCTTCGGGTCTGGTAGTTCCTCTTTCCCCGGCTCTGACCTCTCTCCCTGTGATAATAAAATGGCCGAAGTAGTTCTCATCTTGCAGTAAATACATTGTCCAGAGGAAAGGAGCATATCTTTTCTGCCATCTCCTCCTTAAGTCCTGGGATTACCTCTCTCTCATTGGCCGAAATTGGGTCTTGTGTTCAACTCTGAACCAATCACTCTGTCCAGGAAGCTAGGACTCACTGATTAGCTTAAGCCAAACACAGCCAACTGCTGTAGTTTGGGCAGTTAATTCTACCCAAACAATAAAACTGAGAAGGAGGGAGAGGGGCATTCCTCTGAGATGCTATTTATGGGAGAAAGGGACAAGGATGTTTGGGTGGTAACCCACAAATGTTCAATACTCCAGCGAAAGAGATGATTGAATAGGTTTGTAGGAGATTTAGAAAAGCATTACCCATTCTGAAGGGAGGAAGTGTAGATAGATAGATAGATAGATAGATAGATAGATAGATAGATAGATATTTACTGTTCAATTGTGTTTAGGGTTATGATATAAACCCCTTTTTAAAATGTTTTTATTATTTATTTATTTTGAGAGAGAGAGAGAACGAATGGGGGAGGGGCAGAGAGAGAGAGGGAGTGAGAGAATCCCAAGCAGGCTCTGGACTCAGTGTGGAGTTCAATGTGGGGCTTGATCCCACAACCGTGAGATCATGATCTGAGCCGAGACCAAGAGCTGGACTCTCACCTGACTGAGCCACCCAGGCGCCCATATATAAACCCCTTCTTAGTGGTAGGCTGGTGATTAACAACTAGGTCTCTGGGAACCATATATAAGTATATTTTAAATTTTACTGATACAGAAGAATATGTAGCATACAATTTACAATGATAGCAAAGTATACACTATTCTTTCCCATATAGCTGATTGATTCCCACAAAATGCTTCCTTGAATTTTGCAGAATTTCTGTATCTATAGCTGATCTGTGCTTGCAATTCAACCATGATTTGACAAAATCGGGCTCTAAATAAATAGTTGATTACGAGTGTAGTTCTGACATGAATGTTGGCTGATATTTTCATTTATGTTGTTGAATAAGATGGAAGAGAAACAAGGGAGACACGCAAGTCAGAACTTCATTTGTCAGTGATGTGAGGGACTGTTTTGCTGAACTGGGTAGCGATTTTTAAACACTGAAAAAAAATTTCTTCAACTTTTTGTGTTCGTCACAGATATGACACCCTGAAATTTAATTGGCATTATTAACATATTTTCCATTATGTTTAAAGTCCAGATAATTAACAAAACAATAAATCAAGCCTTGATTTGTAGCCTTTGCTGCTTTAGGTGGTATAAATACTCCTCTCACAGCCAATTCATTTTATCAGTGTGAAATCAGTAAACACAGAATTGGGAAGAAATGCACTACCAACCCATTTTTATGGTATTTCTGCCACACAAATATAGTAGGCAAATAACTCCAACAGCACAGATAATAAAACGTAGTGAAATAGTAGTAAGTAACGTTTTTAATATTTATTACCTTTATTAATCATATGGTTTATTTAATTGTGTTTGTATTACTTAATATTTAATAACGGCTGTGTTTAACCACCAGATTGCAAAACCCCTGAAACTTTAATAGCTGGATCTCGCAAGGCTGTGTGAGACAGGGCCAGCACATCACTGCCCCTCCTGCATGCATTTGTCCCTTGTTGTCCCCAAATGATCACCATTAGCGTGTGCCTATGGGAGTGGATTTTAGTGGCAATCAAGTATTGATCACTGTATGTGCATCAGAATGTAGAGATGATATCCACGGGATGATCAAAGGATCCTGAGACAAGTGTGGTGGGAGAAACAATTTAAGGCCCAGAGGTGAACCTAAGGATATGAGCACTCACGCCTACCCCACCAGGTTTTTCCGAAATCCTGGGCAGTTTATGTAAGTCCACTGGCTAGAGCATGGGCTGTTGTAGGAAATGAACAGATATTTTGGGATCAACTAATATCTGGGGTATGTACACACACACACACACACACACACACACACACACACACACACCGTTATTATTAAGTGGAATCCACAATTACATCATTTTTAGGATAAATGAGAAGATCTCAAAGAAATTCCCCTGTGGGAACCACCCAGGCTGTAAGTTCCAACCTCTTGGGAGCATGTTTCATTCTTCTCTGCTATTTGGGACACCTAGTGCATTTCTCTTCCCTGAAAATGTGTATTTTTCATCTGGTCTTGACATTTTAATCGGACTCCCATGCCTGGCTAGTCGTCAGAATCTCCCTGGAGGCAGTTGAAAAATAGGATTCCAAGTTCCCACCCTTAGATGTTCTGATTCAGGAGATCGAGCCTAGGGATTGAGAATCAGAATTCTGAAGGCCCTACCCAGGTGACCCAGCCATGTGTGGTAGAACAGGTCCAGCGTCTGAGTGACATAGAGGTCTGCCACTCACCATGTGCCTTGGCACCTCACGTCTCCTGACATCCTCTCAAGCTCTGACAGGGCAGCGATGGGTGGCAGTGCAGGGTAAGGAGACCTCTCCTGCTCCTCCTCATAGGAAGATCCTTTCCAGCTTCCCCTCAGCCCAGCCCTGTCTGCGTGGCCTTTCCATTTGACAGGAGAAAGAATCGGCTTTGCCTTTTGCAGCGAGACATCCCGATCGCAATACACTTTTAAAATTTCTAACAAGAGTAACTTTTGCTCCCATGTAATTTGCCTGGACCAGAGGGGCTCCGCAAGTCTGACTTCCTTCCAGATGGAAAAAACTTGGTGTGAACTTTCAAATCAGTTTAAAAAATTATTATTAATCTGCCTCATGGAATACACACCATGCTCCTACTAAATGCAGGAAGAGTTAGGGAGCCCCCAAGTATCTAATTTAACACCTGAAAATTCCCGAGGATGATTATACCATGGAAAGGAGACATATTGAGGATTGTAAGAAAAGGTTTAATAAAAAAATGTAAATGGAAAGGCCATAAAATTCAAATGAGGCTCATTCCCCGGGTTATAACAAGCTCTGTGCTCAGACCTTGTTAATAGCTTTTTTTTTTTAAAATAATTTTATTGTAGCTTCTATTTTTTCTGTCGGTGTAATTAGAGCTTAATTAATTCCCCCCTAAAGGGGAAAAAGAGGACAAAATAGTATTTGATCTGAGACATGTATAGCGGGCAAAGCAATTAGGATCAGCAAGTTACTGTCTGTACCTTTTTTTCCTATGAGGTCTTCTGGGAGGCAGATGGCTCTGGACAGACACTCCCAGTCCTGCCCTTAGACCAGAGAATCAGTAATGCCAGGACATGCATTAAGTACCACAGGACTTTATTTAGACAAGAGACCATGCAATTAAAAAACAAACAAAAGGGGCGCCTGGGTGGTGCAGTCGGTTAAGCGTCCGACTTCAGCCAGGTCACGATCTCGCGGTCCGTGAGTTCGAGCCCCACGTCAGGCTCTGGGCTGATGGCTCAGATCCTGGAGCCTGTTTCCGATTCTGTGTCTCCCTCTCTCTCTGCCCCTCCCCCGTTCATGCTCTGTCTCTCTCTGTCCCAAAAATAAATAAACGTTGAAAAAAAAAATTAAAAAAAAAAACAAAAAAAAACCCCCACAGCTATAAAAGCTCGCTGCATCAAATCTCTGATAAAAAGAAGGGTTCTTTTTATTTTTATTTAAGTTATTCGCATAAGTACCATATAGTTCAGAGTACCACAAGCGTAGCTCAGGGAGGATACCAGAAGGCACATGGGCTCAGTTATAGCTTGGACATGAGAACCAATCCCGGCTCCTGCACTGAAGTCATGTGACTCTGTAGCCCTCTCTCCCTTCCTTAGACACTTGTAAATTGGGAAGAGCGATGGTACCTAATGGATAGGCCAGTCGCGAGGAGTAAATGGGGTCATGTAATAAAAAGCACCAGGTGTAGAAAGTTGCTAAGTGATAGTATGACTTTGTGTGTGTGTTCTGGTTTCACAATATAGTTTTAGTGGAATTAGTCTTGAGCAGTTCCTAGCGTTAGAATTAATTACCTTCAGCTTGCCTGGCAGTGACTTATGATACCAGGCCTGTTAATGCTACCTCTGGTGGCCTCATAGGCTCAGGAGAAGCCACGGTGGTACAGGTGTGCTAGCTAATTAGGGGAGAACCATTGTGCCCTGGAGCCTGGTCAGTTCACACTTTGGGGCCCAGGGAACAGCATGTTGGAAGCCAGGCAGTTGTGAGACCTGCTGAGTGGCCGACAGTGTTCTATGGTGGGGATGGGGGTCACAAAAGGATAGCGGGAGACATTTGTCTTCCAAAAGCAGGCAGAGGAGCTCCCAGCTTGACTCCAGCATCATGCCAAGGGCTCCATGGTGATGGTGAGAGACAGGCCGAGGGAGGAGCCTGGGCTCCAGGTTCCCAGCGTGCCCTGAGCCCAAACTCTAGAACCAGGACTTTGGTCTGCTTTGGGCTCCTGGCTTTTGTGTCCTCGTTTCCTCTGCCCACAGTGTTCACCTCACCTGTTTCGCTGAATGAACGCCTCCTCTTTCTTTCCTATTTCGGCTGGAAGACCAATTTCAGTGTCACCTCCTCCTGCCTCCCCAGATATTCAACCCAAGACCGCTGTTACAAGCTCTCATGTCTCTGTAGCACTTTCTCTAGGTAAGTTTATTTGATTAAGGTCTGTAAGCTCCACAAGAGCAGAGACCACCGTGTTGTTTTTGCTTATCTTCATATCCTCCATTTCAAGTTCCATTTAAGATTTTTTTAGTCTGCTTCTGACTTTAGTGTCTGGCATCCACAGACCTTGGCTTATGGCCACATTACTCCACAACCCACTTCTCCCATCACATCTCTTTTCCTGACTGTGGCACTCCTTTCCTCGTCTTATGACAGACATTGGATCCATCAGGATCATCCAGAATCACCTTAACTTCCTCAATTATATTTACAGTAACCCTTTTGCAGTGTAAGGTAACATATTCACAGGTTATGGAGATTAGGACAAGGATGTCTTCTTGGGGGTTATCCCTATACTTACCACACTCCCTAAAATGGTCTACAGATTTAGTTCAGTCTTTAATCGACTATCATGGCCAGACATTTTTCCGAAAAAACTGAAAGGCTGACCTGAAAACCTATATGAGCTAGAATATCCAAAACAATCTTAAAAAGAACAAAGTTGGGCTTGCAGTTCTCAATGTCAAAACTTTCTCCAAGGCTACAATAATCAAGACAGTGTGGTACTGGTATTACAGCTAGACCTATAGATCAATGAAATAGAATTCAGAGTCCAGAAATATACCTTTACTTTTATGGTCCATTGATTTTTGACAAAGGTGCTAAGACAATTCAATGGGGAAAAGAACAGTCTTTTCAACAAACGATGTTAGACAACTATATATTCACAAGAATGAAACTAGATCCCTACCTCACATCAAAAATTAACTCGAAATGTCTCATCAAACTAAATGTAAGAGTTGAAACTATAAAACTCCTAGGGAAAAAAAAACAAGAATATATCTCTGTAAGCTTCTGTTAGACAAAGCCTGTTTGTTGTGACTTTAAAACAAAATGACAATGACAAGAAAAAAGATACAAACTGAACTTCATCAAAATTTAAAACTTTTGTACCTTGTAAGGACAACATGAAAAAAGTTAAAAGGCAGCCTCCATAATAAAAAATAACATTCGCAAATCATATATCAGATGAGGACCTTGGATCCATAGTATATAAAGAACTTTTACAACTCAGTAATAAAAAGAAACTCAATTTAAAAATGGGGAAAAGATTTTCATAGACATTTCTCCAAAGAAGATAAATGGCCCAATAAGCACATTAATATTATCAGTCATTAGAGAAATGCAAGAGAAAACCACAATGAGATACAACTGCACACTTACTAAAATGTTTCTAATAAAAAAGACAGATAATAACAAGGGTTAGCAAGGATGTGGAGAAATTAGAACTTTAGTGTGTTATCAGTGGGACTGTAAAATGGTGCAGGCACTTTGGAAAAAGATTGGTAATTTATCAAAAGCTTAAACATGGCTACTGTATGACAGCAGTGATACTCCGAGGTATGTATCCGAGAGATTTGAAGATATAAAAAAGTGTGTTCATAAATGTTGACAGAAGCTCTACATACATTAACCCCCAAATTGAAACAACCCAAGTATCCATCAGCTCATGAATGGGAGAGTCAAATGTGGTGTATCTGTCCCTGTAATATTATTCAGTTATAGAAAGGAAGGGATCACATGCTCTACCATAGATGGACATTGAAAACATTATGCTGAGTGAGAGAACCCATCACAAAAGATCACATATTTCATGGTTCCATTTATATGAAATGTCCTGAACAAACAGATCCATAGAGACAGAAAGTAGAATGTGGTTGCCAAGGACTGGGAAGAGTAAGGGTGTGTAGAGATTGCCTAGTGGGGATGACTTTCTTTTTGGGTTGATGAAAACATTCTGGAGTCAGTAGCGATGAATAACTCTGAGTTTACTAAAACCCACTGAGTCATACACTTAAAAGGCTGAATTTCATGGTACGTGAATCATATCTCAATAAAACCATTAGGAAAAAAAGAAATTGTAAAATATACTGAATCCAACATAAGGAAGAAACAGAAAGGAAACACACAGATGGACCTAATTAAAAAAGAAAAACAAATTGAAGGTGATCAACATGAATCTAACTGTATTTAATAATCATATTAAATTTAAATGGCATTTAAATAGATTTTCATGAAAGACAAGAAGGTCAGTTTGCATTTTAAAGAAAATCAGGACCTAACTATATGTTGGAAATATAAGAAATGCTCTTTAAATACAGATACAGAAATAGGTTAAACCTAAAAAGATAGGAAAAGATATCCCATGCTAACACTATTTTTATGAAGGGTTGGAGCTGTTATATTAGTATCAGAGAAAATAGATTTCACAGCAAAGAATAAAGGTTACTTTATAACACAAGGGGGCAATTACTCTAGAGGACATTTGTGCACCCAGTGACAGATTCTGGAAAGACATGAAGCAAACATTTAGAGAAATGCAGAGAAAGAATTCCACAATTACAGTTAGAAAGTCCCAGCTCCTCTCTCAGTAACTGATAGAACGAATGAATGGAAAATCAGCAAGGATACAGAAAGACTTCAACACCCTGAACCAACTGCACTGAATTAACATTCACAGAACACTCTCCACCCAACAACAGCAGAATCACGCGTTCCTTCTGCCGTGCCCTGAATGTCCACACAGAACACTGAGCATATAGACCATATCCGAGACCAAAACACAAGTTCCCCTGTACTTAAATTAGAAATGAATAAGAGATCTCTGGGAAACTCTGAACAGCATATTTCTAAGTAAACCATGGGTCAAGGGGAATTGCAGAGTATTTTGAACTGAATGAAAATGAAAACACTGTACATGGGAAGATCTGGAGTATTGTGAAAGCAGTAATTAGGCAGGTATTTGTAGTATTAAATGCCTATATTAGAGAAAAAGGATGGTCTGAAATGAATGATCTCAGTCTGCACCTTGAAATAGAACATAAGGAGAAGTTAGACTCAAAGTAAGCAGAAGAAATACTGTAAGAAACATCAGAGAATAAACAAATGAAGTAGAAAGCAGAGAAAAGCAAGAAAACCAGTAAAACTAAAAGGTGATTCTTTGAGAATATCATCAATCCAATTGATAAACATCTCATCAGACTGACAAGAAAAAGAAGACACAAATACCAGTATCAGGAATGAGAAAGGTGATCTCGTTACAGATTCTACAGGTATTTAAAGGATGATAAAGTGAATATTGGGAACAACTTTGTGTCTGCAAATTCAACATCCTGGTCCCCTGAAAGACACAAACCACCAAAGCTCATTTGCAGTGGAACAGATAGCTCTAACAGTGCTGTATCAATTAAAATGAAATTGTAGCTTCAATATTTCCCACAAAGGAGGTACCCGAGGGGGCTCAGTCAGCTAAGTGTCTGCCTCTTGGTTTCAGCTCAGGTCGTGATCTCACGGTTCATGGGATCAAGTCCCACGTGGGGTCTGTGCTGATGGTGCAGAGCCTGCTTGGGATTCTGTCTCTTCCCCTCTCTCTGTCTCTCTCTCTGAAAATGAACAAATAAACATTAAAAAAAGTTTAAAAAATTTCCGACAGAGAAGACTCTAGGTTCAGGTGGTATCCTAGTGAACTCTCCCACACATTTTAGAAAGAAATGATACCAGTTCTGCACAAACTCTTCCAAAAAAATTTTTTTTGAAGAGAAAGGAGCACTGCCAAATTCATTGTATGGGTCTAAGATTATTCTGCTACCAAAACTCACCAAAGACATTGCAAGAAAAGGAGTTTCTGGTCACTCCCAAGACAGGGTCTGGATGTGAAAATATGGAGGATCCATCTGGGTAAAAATCCTATGGGACAGTGGTTAAGAGGAAAAGCTTGGTCCCATATTCAGGCTCAAAATTCCTTCTGTGATACTTGATCAATTGTGTGACCTTGGGCAAGTTACGTTACCCCCCCCTGACCCTCATTTTCTTTATCTATGAAGTCAAGGCAGTAACAGGACCTGTGGCTGAGGATTAGGGTGAAGATTAAATTAGATAATATATTGGCAGTGCCCATAAACAGTGCCTGGAGCATAATAGGCAGTTCAATAACTATTAACTGTAACAAGATAATATTCTTGTTAAGATAAAGAAGGCTTATGCCTTTTGTGGTGTGAATAAATGTTTGCAGCCAGTAGTTATTTTTTGATCAATGAAGCCATCTCAAAAATTACTGTTTTTCTTTGCATTTAAAGAAGAATTAAAATCCTCTACAACCACATAACTTATATAACAACATAACTTATCTGCTCAACGGGAAACAGTGGCCTATTTTTTTCTGTCTTAGGAAGAAGGATTTTTCTGCCTCAGTATAATGTAAAAATTCCTTGTGGCCATTTGTTTCCCTGCCGGCCGAGGACCTGGCTTCCCCACATAGCAGTCGCTCAGTTTAAGCAGACATAAAGTCCAGAGGAGTCTTGCTCACCAGAATCTGCTGGTTGACCCAAGGCCCTGTGGTTGACAGCCTTACTTGAGGGGAAACAAACAAACAAACAAGCAAACAAAAAACAAAACCTCAAGAAAACCTGTTTGGAAGAGAGCTTCCCCTGGCTCTGCCCAGAGCCTTGCCCTCTGTATGGCCTGGGTAGTAAAAACCAAGGAATAGCCTTGAGGGTTTATCCTGGTTATCTACGCCTCATACCCAGTCACCAAGGCAGCCAGATGTGAAGTATTCAAAGTTAAAAGGCTCTTCTTCCCCACCCACCCCCTCTGCCCTGGCTGCCAGAGATTTACACAAAGAACTGGGACCTTGAGCTTTATGTATGATTTGCACCCTTCCCCCCCCTCCCCCCCTCCCCCCATCACCACCAAATCCTCATCATCGGGTGAAACTGTATTAGGGCCTCCCACCCCAAATGGCAACCTTGAAAAGGATGCGTCTCTGGTCTATGAAAACATGCAGAACATTCAGACCCAGTTGGGAGTCCACACTCCCACATGCTTTAGGGACAGGCCTCAGTAATCCACGAGAGGCTGTGTCACTGCCTTCCTCCTGCCCCCGGCAGAGGTGTCCTGCTTGTTATTTTTGCTGCAGGAGTTGGCACCAGGAGTTGGCACCAAGGCGGGAGGGAGACGTGCTGTGTCTGAGGGAGACGACACCAGAGGAAATAGGCTGATTTTTGTTTTTTGTTTTTTGTTTTAATTTTTTTTTCAACGTTTATTTATTTATTTGGGACAGAGAGAGACAGAGCATGAACGGGGGAGGGGCAGAGAGAGGGAGACACAGAATCGGAAACAGGCTCCAGGCTCTGAGCCATCAGCCCAGAGCCTGACGCGGGGCTCGAACTCACGGACCGCGAGATCGTGACCTGGCTGAAGTCGGACGCTTAACCAACTGCGCCACCCAGGCGCCCCTGGTTTTTGGTTTTGAGGCTCTGGAAGCATGAAGACCCTGCCTGCGTATTCATGAGCCTCAGTAACTGTCCCATGTTCTGAAAAATAGGACTACTCACTCCCCATCCCGTGGAGAGGACCAAGTAAATCTGTACAGAGAGAGAAAAAGCCACTCCAGTTATTGGTATCTCTTCCCTCTCCTTTGGGGCTAAGTCAGGGTTTCTTTACTGTAGCACTGTTGACATTCTGAGCCAGAGAATTCTTTGTTGGGAGGGAGGGGCCTGGGCACCGGAGGAGGCTTAGCTCTGTCCTTGGCCTCTACCCATTAGATACCAGTAGCAGCCCCCTTCCCAAGTTGTTAAAACCAGATGCCTCCAAACACTGCTAAATGTCCCCTGGGCAAGGGTCAGGGTGCAGATGTCCCCTGGGGTGCAAAACCCCCTGGGGGCTGAAAATTACTGACTTAAACAGCAACATGGGAATAAAGACATTTCTCATTCCAGCCGTTGTAGCTTTTTCTTAGAAAAGGAGGAGAAGGAAGCAAATTCCTTGACGTCATACAACAAACCAGAGGGCAATGGGAGAGGACAGGTAGGTTTGCAACCACCTCTTTAGGATGGCCAAACACTGTCCCAGTAGTAAATAAAGTGCTGGCGTATTTCACTGGAAAAATACAGACTTGGCCTCTCAGGGCTCTCTTCTAAGGGCTGCGCTGGGGGACGCAGAATGACTGAACAATATTTATGAACATCCAGTCCCACCCCCAGGGTAGGGTGGCCAGGAATGCATCACAGACCCAGCAGGCACAGAGCACTCCGACCCAACAGAGGTGCACACAGGGGTCAATCAGCCTCCAAGGAGTTCTCTCCCCTCGAGTAAACATGGCCCCGAATGGTCAGAGGACAGTTCCTCGTCCCTGAACAAGACTGGGAAGGGCCATTGGAGAAATGAGCTGTGAGAAAGGGAGATATGGTCCCCTCCTCCAAACAGAAGTCACGAGGAGGGTGTGGTGCAGGGCATGGGCTGAGGGCAGCAGATTGACACCAGCAATGAAGGAAGGAGGGGGCTGTGGCCGACTGAGGAATGACCTCCCAAAGATGTCCATGTTCAGATCCCTGGACCTGTGAATGGGTTCCCTTCAGGCACATGGGATTTTGCAGATATGATCGAGTTAAGGATCTTGAGGGGGAAATCATCCTGGATGCCCCTGGTGGGACTGATGAAATCACACGGTCTTTCTAAGAGTGAGGCAGGAGGCCCTGCAATGAAGGAATCAGAGGGAAAGAGAAGGAAAGACTTGAAGATGCTACCTTGTTGGCTTTGAAAATGAAGGAACGGGGTCATGATGAAAAGGTGTAGGTGATCTCTTGGCAGCTGGAAAGGGCGAGGAAACAGATTCTCCCTCCAGAAGGAACACAGCCCTTGCAAGACCCATTTCAGACTTCTGACCTTCAGGTGGGAAAGATAATAACCCGTGTGTGCTGTTTTAAGCTGCCACATTTGTGATAACTGGTCATAGGACCCCTAGGAAAGAAACATGGAACCCTCCAGAGAATACTCAGAGAGTTCAGGGTTAGAGACCAAGCTTCCAGATCAGCTGAATCACCAAGTACTTGGGGTCCCTATCATCGGAGTCTCATTTTACTGTGGTGAAGTAACCAGTCGCTAGGTCTCCTCTGCTCTGACTCTATATTCTTCCATTTCACCACCCAGATGACACCCAGCCAGCTGGGGTGATAGAGGCAGGGGCTGTGGGGTCAACCTCAGCCCCTAAGGTATGATTTTCAAAAGGAGAAATCTGACCTTTGTCCCTAGGTCCTGGCATAGAGCTTTCAAAACCTTGGGAATTTCCTGAGTGATGGGGTGTCTCTGTTATTCTTAAGAGGAGCCTCTTTTGACCACACCACAGTTTATGGTAATGAGGTGACTCTTGCTGGACCCCAGGTGCTTTCCAGTCCTGTGATTTCAATTTTTTTTAGTGTTTATTTTATTTTTGAGAGACAGAGAAGGAGTGGAGCAGGGTCAGGGAGAAGGAGACAGAATCTGAGGCAGGCTCCAGGCTCTGAGCTGTCAGCACAGAGCCCGACACAGGGCTTGAACTCAGAAACCGTGGGATTCTGACCTGAGCCAAAGTTGAACACTTAAGCGACTGAGCTACCCAGTCGCCCCTCTAGTCACATGATTTAAAGGGTTAGACCCTTCAGTCTCAGGCTTGCTCAGGCCTCCTGGAAGAAAAAACAGCTGGAGACTGAATTCAACCTAGTGACCAACGATGTCATCACTCGTGTCCAGGTAATGGAGCCTTGGCAAAAACTCTGGACAGAGAGACCCAGAAGACAGCTTCCTGGTTGGTGAACATTTACAGGTACAGGCAGGGTAGTACACCCCAGCCTTTACAGGGACAGAAGCCCCTGCACACAGGACCCTTTGGAATCTTGTCACCTTATAAATCTCTATATCTGGCTCTTCATTTGTATCCTTTATGATAAAAGATACACATTCATGTGATAAATTAAAGCAAATTTCAGACCATGAACCACTTCCAAATCCTCCTTCCTCTTACCCCTGAAATACCTTTGTGAAAACCTAGGGTCCTACTTAAGTAATTGAAAGGCCACTGGCCTAGGTGATCTGGGATCCCCTTTTCTCTGAGGCAGTGCTGTTCTGTGCTCTCAAAGTCTCATCAACACAGATCTGATTTCCCTGAAGGCCAGTGGCCCCTTCCTGTCTCAAGGAGCTGCAAGGGGAACCGATGGGGAAGTAAGCAGCCTCTTGACTGAGTTGGAAATGAGCCCTTGCTCCTACTCAGGTTCTCCCCGCACACCCCCAAGGTCAAACCTGTGTGGTCACAGAGAGCCCAGCTCTTTATGATCTGACATAAAATAAATCCTGCTCTTCTCTCCTCCCCCATACAAGGCAGCAGCATACTCTGGCCCTATCTCTGGTAATATCAGGTTTATAAGAACAGTTTCTCACTTTTATTCATTTGAGAATTGAATTAGCTTTCACATTTGCTTCCTCAGCTTCAAAGAACATCTCCAAGCCATCATTTACCACACTATTAAATCGAGGAGCATCTTGTCGGTACATCTGATAATTTGATTCTGAGTGATGTTTGTGTTGTTGCTAAGCATTTTAGCCGGCAACAATAACGTTACAAATGTATGGCTGGGCCTTTTAACTACCAACTCAAAAGAGATTTCAACAACTGCATGTAGCACTGGTAATGAAGAGACTAGATTACTTTAAAAGTTATTATGTTTCAATAGGAGGAACCGGATTCAATTTAAAGATACTCCCAGCTCTGGCCAAAGTAACATCTTTAGTTTCTCATGTGAAACTAGGCAAAAATCGGATGTCGCAGCAGCAGGAAGAATGTCAAGTCCCAGCATATTAAGTAGGTACAGGATTGGCAGTGTAAATTTCCCTGCTTAGTCCAACCTTGTAGATAAGATGTGCCAAGAGTTATAGGGTAGATGGTAAGAACATAGGATTTAGACCCCAGAGAAGGAGGTTCAAATCCCAGCTCTGCTGCTGGCACAAAGCACCTATAGTATTCCATATTCCTCATTTTCCTCTCCTGTAAAATTAGGAAAATAATAACAATGATTTTAAAAATAATAATGAGTTGTAGAAGGGATTGCTGTAGATCAGGATTTCTTAACCTTGGTATTTCTTTTTATTATTATTGTTGTTGTTGTTGTTGTTGTTGTTGTTTTAATGTCTATTTATTTTTGAGGGAGGGAGGGAGAGAGAGAGAGACAGATGGGGGGGGGGTGGTACAGAATCGGAAGCAGACTCCAGGCTCTGAGCCGTCAGCACAGACGGGGCTTGAACTCACAAACTGAGATCATGACCTGAGTTGAAGTCGAATGCTTAACCGACTGAGCCACCCAGGAGCCCCAACCCTGGCATTTCTTAACCTTGGCATTATTGACATGTGGGTCTAAACCATTCTCTGTTGTTGTGGGGACCCATCCTGTGTTTCAAGGGATGTTTAGTTGAACACCTAGGCTCTACCCACTAGCTCCAGAAGCAGACCCTTTCCTCAGTGACAGTCAAAATTGTGTCCAGCCGTTGCCAAATGTCACAGGGGGCAAAGTCACCCTGATGGAGGACCATTGGTTTAGATCATGTTTTCAAAGCTCTTAGATGGTGCCTGACAAGCTATAAGGGCTCAGGGATTGGCAAATGTTATTAAGATTTGTTTTTAAAAAACATCTGAGCAGGCCAAATCACTCTAATTAATGCTGGGTTGAGTGTCCTGTCCTCAGGTCTCTGCTGTACTTGCTAGACCATGATTGTCTGTGAATCTAGCTCAGGAGAACATCTGAGGAGATGTGAATTCTGCCAGCTTTTGTGTGACCTGACAGCCTGAGTTCTCTAATCTGCAGGCTTCCAATGCCGAAGTCAACATAGTCACCTTTTTGCTCAAAGCAGACTGTGATCTCTGTGGACAAGTGAGGTTGGCCAATGCAACGTGTCTTTCATCCATCCGTCTATCCATTGATATATCCATTTACTTTTATGGAGTGTCTGTTACATGCCAAGTTTTGTGCCGAGCATTTAGAATACAGTGACTAAGGGCTAGTCTCTGTTTTCTATAAGTTATAGGGTATCAGGAAACACAGAGAAGTAAAAAATGATTGTACCACAGAACTATGATGGAAGAAAAAAGAGAGAGAGAAATAAGTTGGCCTTCAGCACAGCCTAGAATTTTAGGGAAAGATTCCTTCATGATAACTAGGTTTTTAAAATTTAGGACCTGGTTTTCCTCTCCCAAAACTGGTTGCAAGGATTTATCTCATATTTAAACCTTTTACTTTTCAAATAAGAAAACTCAAGGATAAAGAGGAGGTAACTCTTATACAAAGAAACACATGAATTTGTACCAGAGTTGAGTTCAAGTTTCTTTACACAACAGGTTTCCTTGTAGGAGGGAAGTCAATACAGTAGAGTGAACATGGCCAGCAAAATGTTTTATTCCCTAGAGGAAAATCTGATGATTGCTCAATGTCAAGTGGGCCATCCTGGAGTGTGTGTTTGACTGTTGAGAGACTAGGATGATCTGTGTTATATTTGTCCATTGCTGGATTTTTCAAAGAGAATGGATTTCTCAACAGGAGGAATCACTGGCATGAAGCGGTCTGCAAGCTCCCGTACATAGTTGAATGGGGCTGAGTGCCTCTCTTGCAGAGGCACTAAAGAGTATGAGTGAAAGTCTTTGTGTTTTAGAAATGTCTCAGCAGCACGGGGGGGGGGGGGGCACTTCGCTCCTTGTGAAACCCAGAAAATGGCCATGATCTGACAGATAAGGCTCTAATAAATATTTGGTGTCTGAACAAATGAATGCATGAAGGATGAAGAGATGAATAAACAAATAATTGAAACTTGAGGCAAAATGCCCTCACTGTGTTTAGCACTAGGAGAGAAATGTAGAGTTCACCCATGGTTTTGTCTGTCCAGCCTTGCTCTTTTTCTGGAAACTGCCCCTCCACCTACAAATTCTGTTTGGTTTCCTTTTGAGGGACCATGTTCCCTGCATCTCCAGCCACTGTTAATTGGTCCCCATGTAGGCATGTGATCCAGAATGGACCAATCACAGTACACTACTCTGTACTGGAATCAGCTCATTGGCCCTAGAATGGGCACCTGACCCAAGCTAAGACATTGGGTTCATTCATGAGGACATTTGGACCATCACTAAAAGGAAAGAGCTCGGTATCCCTTGGAGGACTGACATCATAAGTAGAAAACTCAGGAGTTCTCAGGGGCCAATGTTTTTTTTGTTGTTGTTTTGTTTTGGAAAACCCATTGGTAGTGGGAGAGAAGAATAAGGAAATACGTAGACAAATGTCTACAGGAAATAAGAAAAGAATCACAGTATGTCTTGAATCCTTGGTTTTACAGTTCCTAAGAGCTCCCCCGAATTCCTGCCTTTACCTTGGCTTGGTTGTCCCATTGTTTCCTGAGATTCCTCAACATCCTTACGATTCCACTTTCCCTTAAGCCATTTTGAGTTGTGTGTCTGCCCTTCACAATCTGAAGAGTGCTGGCTGAACACACAGGCCAGACATCAAGATAAGTTCATTTCCTTTGCATGATTTGTCGCCAGTGTGGAGGATCTCGGGCAGGCACACACCGCTATGCTGTAAATCATAAACACAAGGCCCTGGCTTTGCAATAAAGCAACATTCTCCTTCCAGTGCATCCGGTATGCCTTTATAAGAGTAATAGATCAGAAGTTGCTTCGTAACAAAGATGCCAATATTATAGAAGCTCAAGATAGAGAATTTACTGGGAAGAGAATAGTGGTCTATTGACTTGCTACAAATGTTCTGGCTCTGCCGTTATTCAAATATTTCTATTGCCTGGAGTCCTGAATTTTTTTTTTTCTCCACTCTGTGAACACTCATCTGTAGCTCCTAAGTGAAGGGAAGAATCTTTCAAGTAAGCCTCCTCTGCCTGTACTATGGTTTGTTTGTTTGTTTGTTTTTGTTTCTTGTTTTTTTGTAATTCCAGTGTAGTTAAACAGTGTTATATTAGTTTCAGGTGTGCAGTATAGTGATTCATCACTTCCGTCCATTACTTAGTGCTCATCAGGATAAGTGTACTCTTAATCCCCTTCACCTGTTTCACCCATCCTGCCACCCACCTCCCTTCTGGTAACCATCTGTTTGTTTTCTGCTTTTTAGTTTGTCTCTCCCTCTTTCTTTTCTTTCCTTGCTTGTTTTGTTTCTTAAATTCCACATATGAGTGAAATCATGTGGTATTTGTCTTTCTCTGACTGGCTTATTTTGCTTAGCATTATACTCTCCAGATCCATCCATGTTGTTGCAAATGGCAGGATTTCATTCTTTTTTATGGCTGAATAATATTCCATTGTATGTATAACCACACCTTCTTTATCGATCCATCTATCCATGGACACTTGAGCTGCTTCCGTAGTTTGGCTATCATAAATAATGCTGCTATAAACATAGGAGTGCATGTATCCCTTTGAATTAGTGTTTTCATATTCTTTGGGTAGTGTGATTCCTGATCGTAGGGTAGTTTTATTTTTAATTTTTTGAGGAATCTCTCCATACTGTCTTCTGGAGTGGCTGCACCAGTTTGCATTCCCACCAACAGTGCATGAGTGTTCCTTTTTCTCCACATCCTTGCCAGCAGTTGCTATTGCTTGAATTTTTGATTTTACCCATTCTGACAGGTATAAGGTGATACCTCATTGTGATTTTGATTTCCATTTCCCTGATGATGAGTGATGTTGAGCATCTTTTCATGTGTCTATTGGCCATCTGGATGTCTTCTTTAGAGAAATGTCTGTTCATATCTTCTCATTTTCAATTGGGTTGTTTGTTCTAGTTCTGTGAAAACTGCTATTGGTATTTTGATAGAGATTGTATTAAATGTGTAGATTGCTTTGGGTAGTATAGACACTTAAACAATATTTGTCCTTCCAATACATGAGCATGGGATATCTTTCCATGTCTCTGTGTCATCTTCAATTTCTTTCATCAGTGTTTCAGAGTTTTCAGATATAGGCTTTTACAACTCTTTGTTTAAGTTTACTCCTAGGTATGTTATTATTTTAGGTGCAATTGTAAATGGGATTGTTTTCTTAGTTTCTCTTTCTGCTGCTTCATTATTGGTATATAGAAATGAAACAGATTTCTGTATATTGATTGTATATCCTGTGACTTTACTGAATTAATTGATCTGTTCTAGTAGTTTTTTGGTGGAGTCTTTTGGGTTTTCTATATGTAGTATCGTGTCACCTGCAAATAGTGAAAGTTTTGCTTCTTAATGATTTGGATGCCTTTTATTTGTTTGTTGTCTGATTGCTATGGCTAGGACTTGCCGTACTATGTTGAATAAAAGTGGTAAGAGTAGACACCGTTGTCTTGTTCCTAACCTTAGGGGGACAGCTCTCAGTTTTTCCCCATTGTGTGTGATGTTAGCTGTGGGTTTTTCATGTAAAGCCTTTATTATGTGGCGGTATGTTCCTGCAAACCCTTTGTTGAGGATTTTTATCATGGATGGATGTTGTACTTTTGTCAAATGCCTTTTCTGTATCTTTTGAAATGATCATGTGGTTTTTATCCTTTCTCTTATTGATGCGATGCATCACATTGATGCCTGTACTATTTTGAATTAATGCTACATTGTGGAAATGGCTGTTCATGATATAATAGTTCATGGCAGTGAATAGCTTAAGTTGCCAATGAATCCACCTAGTCTGGATGTCTCTCTGAATGGAGATAAAATCAACCTTTATCTACTGCCAACCACTTTTCGGGGCACTGTCCAAATGTTATCTGTCATTTGATTTTCACATCCACACAGGGAAGTATTGGTCTTCCTAATTTGCAGGTGAGGAAACTGAGGCTCAGACGAGTTAAGGAAATTGTCCAGCTGGTCAGCTAAAGGGCACGGTTTGGAAATTGGGTTGGTCTGTTCCACAGGCCATGTTCTTTGTTGAGATTCTTCAGGGATATAGAAATACTGCCTGGGAGAGATTCATCGCTTCTCAGCGTTAGGAGTCTTGGTTCATTTAAAGCACTTCTTCTTACTGAAATTTGAACACTATAGGGGAAGAAGGATCCAGCACAGTCTGCGGGACCTTTAACAATGGAAGCTCTTCCTTACTCTTCTCAACACGGGAACTCTGTGCAAGGAACCTAAAGGTTTTATGAAATAATGGAAGAAAATGTTTGAATACCTATTATCCCATAATTCTGGTCACTGGCTTCTTCTCCCCATTGCTGCTAATATGGCCATTCTTTCTCCCACTCAAGTGGGTTTAAAGCCCTGGAAACATTTTGCTGGCTTTTTTCTTTCTCCACATTTCTCCTTTGCATCCCATAGCCAAAATAGGACCTAAAAAAACCTACAAATCTGCGTGGTATTGCTACTTTGCTTAAAACCCTTCTCACCATGGCTTATCCTGACTTTCGAATAAAGTCTAAGAGCCTGAGTGAGGCTTACAAAGACCTCCACGATCAGCCAGGACTTTTCTTGCCTCAGCTGTCCAGCTGTCATTGTTTTGCTTTGCTCTTGCCATGCCCTAACCCAATTGTATTTTCCTAGTTCCCTTCCTTCTCCCTCTTTGACCCCACCCCTTCACCCCAGAAGTCCCAGTGGAAAGGTCTTTTCCTCTGAGAAGCATTGTCAGACCCTTGAGGCCAGGTTACGTACCTGCTTTATGCTCCAGCGGCACCCTGGGCTTCGTCTTTTGTAACGCCACGTTAGTCCCTGTTTTTCCACATCTGTCGTCCTTACTAAACTGCAGAATGATACGCGGCTCTTGTATTCCCAAAGGCAGCCCTGTACTTATCACCTGTAATCACCTGTCTTTTCTTCCCATAGAGAATCTTTGGTATTTGTTGTTTCCTTTCTATTTCTCACTATCCAAACCTTTTCATAGAATGCATTTCATTTCTGGATCTCTTCACTCCAATTCCTTGTGTGAGCTGGACGACCCATTTACCTTCTTAAAACACTGAACTTGAACATCCTTGCTCTGCAGTGTTCATTGACTTCCTTTTGTCTACCCCAAGTATCACAACATAATATTCGTAACTCTTCAAATATGGTCCCAGCCTAGGTTTCCAGCCTTAATAGCCAGATTTCTCTTATGAGTCACAGTCCAGCAAGAGACTTTGGTTTTCTTTCTTCCTTTCCTTCTTCTTTCCTTCCTTTGCTTCTCTTCCTTGTACTTCCTCCCTGTCTCCCTTCCCTGCCTTCTCTTTCTCCCTTACCATCTCCATTCCTCCCCTACATTCATCAAGTAAAGAGTTTAGCAATGGACATCTACTTTGGTGATTACTAACCCCAGCTGCACAAGAGATTTAACTTTTTATGGATGCCTGGACCTCAGTTCCCCCCCGCTTCCCTTCAGAGAGTCCTGTTTACTTAGCATGGGGTTAGATCGTGCATCATAATTTTTTTTTAAAGCTTCCTAAGTGATTCTGAAGTTCACTTGAAATTGAGAACCATGTATCTACATTTACCAGGCATACTGGATTGGTTTCTTTCCTCATGGAGTTTCCAGTGCAGTAGGCTGTGGAGTGGTTTTTAATGGGGACACTTTTGCTTCCCACCCATCCACACAGGAGACCTTTGGGCAGTATGAATACATGTTTGGTTGTCACAACTCAGGGAGGGGTGCTTCTGGCATCTAGTGGGTAGAGGTCAGGGGTGCTGCTAAATATCCTTTATTTATTTAAAAAAATTTTTTTTTTCGACATTTATTTATTTTGGGGACAGAGAGAGACAGAGCATGAACGGGGGAGGGGCAGAGAGAGAGGGAGACACAGAATCGGAAACAGGCTCCAGGCTCTGAGCCATCAGCCCAGAGCCTGACGCGGGGCTCGAACTCACGGACCGCGAGATCGTGACCTGGCTGAAGTCGGACGCTTAACCGACTGCGCCACCCAGGCGCCCCTATTTATTTAAAAAAATTTTTTTAATGTTTGTTCATTTTTGAAAGAGAGAGACAGAGCACCAGCAGGGGTGGGGTGAAGAGAAAGGGGGACACAGAATCTGAAGCAGGCTCCAGGCTCAGAGCTGTCAGCACCAGAGCCCGACGCGGGGCTCTAGCTCACGAACCACGAGATCGTGACCTGAGCCGAAATCGGACGCTCAACCAGCTGAGCCACCCAGGCACCCCTTCTTTATTTATTTTTAATGTTTTATTTATTTTTGAGAGAGAGAGTGCAAGCAGGGGAGGGTACAGAGGATATGAAGCTTGCTCCGAGGCGGGGCTCAGACTCACACACCGTGAGATCATGCCCTGAGCCAGTCAGATGTCCACTGACTAAGCTACCCAGGAGCCCCTAAATATCCTTTAATGCACAGGACAGCCCTGTCCCCCACACAACAAAGAATCATCTGGACAAAAATGTTAATAAAGCCAAGGCTGAGAAAACCTACTCTTGAAGGAAGAGTCATTGGTGAAATAATAATGCAAATGAAGTTTAATTTACTAACTGAAATGAGGCAAATAAAGCTAAATATGGGGTGACAGTGTGTGAGAATCACAGGGAGATCTCAACTAGCCTGGTGACACTGTACTTCCTGAAGTAGAGATCTGAAGGAAGGGTATAAATTAATCACTACATGAAGGGGTTGAGATGGGGCAGGGGGCATTTCAGGTGGCCTCCCCAGCATATCTGAGGCTTTGGAAAATTCATATAACTTAGAGAACATCCACTGTGCTGGAGTGCAAAGAAAGGAAAGTAGGTAAGAATTTTAATCTAGATCATCAGAGCAGTGGGAAACATGGAAAGGCAAGAGGGTATCATTATCACCAGATTTGCATTTGAAAAAGTTCATTCTAGTTGGCAAGTGGAAAATGATTGGAATGGGGTAAAAGTGGATGTCCTGAGTCTGGGCAAGGCCTGACACTGGGGCATTGGGTGGGAGAGCTACTTGGAGGAGATACTTGGGGTAAGCTTGACGCTTTTAACTTATTCTTGTACTTTTCAGCCTCTAGGTATTTGATGACACCATTTTCTTTCTTTCTCTCTCTTTTTTTTTAAACGTTTATTTTTGAGAGAGAGAGATAGAGTGGGAGCAGGAGAGGGCCAGAGAGAGAAACGGAGAATCCAAAGCAGGCTCCAGGCTCTGAGCTGTCAGCACAGAGCCCGACCCGGGTCTCAAACTGACAAACCGTGAGATCATGACCTGAGCCGAAGTCAGATGCTTAACCAACTGAGCCACCCAGGCACCTCTACACCATTTTCTTTAACTGGAAATACTCTCCCTGTCTATTTGAAACCCTAGCCATCCTTTCCCTACGTCCCAAGCCAAACAAAAATCGAAAAGAAACTTCTTGCTTACCTTAGTGTCATTGCCTTTGAAATTCTGGGATTCTTTGTACCTTTGAAACAAGCTTTTACTTGTGATGTACAATTTATGTACATTGGGTTTATCTTCCTTATAAAAAGGTAAGGTCTTTGACAGCTGAAATCTATCTTATTCATCTTCATTTTCTGCACATTTTTCTAGATGTTTAGTTAAGGACTATTTGGTGACGAGAAACAGAATCTTCTCAGACTAACTTAAAACAAGAGTTTCTTTGAAGGGAGACAAGGGTATAGCAGACATTCTTTCTTGTTACCTGCCCAACATCCATCTTCTGGGAAGAACACCCCAGTGTGCCTTTGGGTGTGTCCCTTTGCTTTCTATCCCTTCGTGCTCATGATTTGGGTGGGGCTGATGCCTCTTCACAGTGACTTCTAAGGACGGACTGATTGGTCAACATGTTCCACTCAGTGGCTTAGCTCCTTGGTGGTTGTGACCTAAACTATTCGATGAGCATCAGTCTCCCAATTTTTCTAAACCTACTGGAAATGAGAGGGCACTTTCTCCATTGTGGTTGCAAAGCCAGAACTTCTGAGAGCATTTGGTGAGCCCATCTGAGAGGAAGCCAGCCGAGAGGAAGGCAGAAACAGGAGACAAAGAAGGAGAGCCCTGTTGACATTGAACACTTGCAGTCATCTGTCTCCATACTGGCAGCACTATAAGCCAGTACACCCCCTTGTCTCTGGGACTTGCCACTAAAGGACACTGAGTAAAACAATGGAACGTCATTCAGAATCCAAGGGCAGGGATTTCAGCCATGTCTCCCAGGGACCTGGAATCTAAGAGACCTGGTGTATAGCTCTACCTTAGGGGCATGGCTAGATAGGGGGACACGTGTGTCCCCTGTATGTGTCTGAGGGTTTATCTGCCCCATCTTTTTTCTCTCTCTGCATATCAGTGATGCCTTTTTTGAGCCATGCATGTCTCAGAATTGTGTGGCTCTTCAGTGCAGTGCCCATTAGCAGCCACATAGAGTGCCTGAGCCACATTCTCAATCTCTAAAGCTTATCTAGGCTTAGACTTCATTTCTATCCTTGGCCCAACCTGTGGTCAGGGGGCACAACCACAGGCTCATTATCCTCTCCGCAGGCTCTGTGGGAGCCCACCAAAAGATTGGGGGTGGGGGTACAGCATGCAAAGTGATTAGCGTGCCAGCTACATGATTGACCCCAATAGTAAGTACAGATGGAAAGCATTCAGAATTGCACCACCTCCAACACCAGAGCCTACTGCTTGAAATATCAAGTGATCCCTCCAGCAAAGGGGAGGGCTGTATCCTGACATTTTATTATGAGTCCCAGATAAACTCCAATTACAGCTTCCTTTTGCCATATCCAAGACCCAAAGTTCCATCTGTCTTTGGAGATGTGCATACCAAACACAGGAACCAAGCTGGATTCCCAAACATGGTACCTTGACCATTCCATACCTGTATCCCTCATCTGTGGCGGAGGTGTGCAGGCCCCTGTTCAGCAGGGTGCAGAGACCTTGTCCAATCTCTGGTTAAGAACATTTCCCAGTCTAATGGTCTTATCTGTTTCCTTGAAAAGGAAAAAATATTATGGGGCAGTTACAGAATCCCTGATAACAGATTTTCTGAGGAATCCTCCATAATAGTCCTTGGACGCCCGAAGTCTCTAGAGCGGGCATAGGGTAGGACCTCGATAACTGTAGGCATCTTCTGTCTATACCTTTCAGTCGTAATATTTCATGATCCCACCTAGGTCACTGGGAATGTTGTTGGGATGAGAGCAGGGACAGGATATGATGCCAGTATCATATTCTCTCTTTGCTTCGAGCTGGAGAATTTTGCTTGCCTGCCTTCTCTCCTTCCTTCACAGTCTCTCTGGAGGTCCTGCATGTATGGGCCAAAATTTTCTCTCCCAACCTGCTGCTTCAGAGACTGCCAAAGAATCTGGATGGAGGGGCTGCAGAACCGGGGATGAATTGCCAGTCTCTAAAGTCGATACCTGTTCAGAGGCTACCCTGAAAGTGAATGATTACTGGCGGGGATGGCTTGCTGAAATGGGCTGATGAATTGGGACCCATACAGTCACAATAAAGATTGTGATGCTGTTAGGAGACCAGATTAGATTTTTCTGGACTGCAATAGGCTGCAATCATCTTGTTATGTCAGCTTGTTTATTGTTTTGGGTCCTGACTTATTTTCTCAGTGCAAGGTGCATACAAAATAACTCTGCTGTGAGCACTAAAATTATTTGGGTAGGAGACTTGAATCCCACTAGTGTCCCCCATTAATTAGTATAATGGGTCATCCTAAGGGGACAGTTACCCTGTATTATTCAGGGATGCCTTATCATGGTAGAAATTTCACACCCAGTAAATTGCTAATGAAAATGTCATTCTCCCGCTGAGTTTACCTGACATACTATTTATCTTGCCACTGCCATTAGAGATAGAATTACTGTCAGATTTACTACAAAAACAGAATTGATTTTTAATTAGGGTTTCTAGAACTAAAGGTTAAAGATGGTTTAAAGAAGGGAAGCTGTGGTTTTCTCCGTAAGTATCCCAAAGATTGCTTCCTTAGCCTGTTGAGAGGCCAGAGCATCATCTGCACGGATGATGTTTCACGGTTAACCCTTTATACTTCCCATTGGTACAGGAATGTACACAAACTCCTGTCCGTCCCTACCTCCATCCCTTTTGCCAGCCATGGGTGTCAGAGTGTCAAAGTAGAACAGATTGCTTTGGTTTGTGTAACAAGGGTTGCTAAAATTGCAATCTTCCCTTCACAGGCGATTCGGGGAATACTCCGATAACCTCATGCAGGCATTTCATATACAGGCAATTATAGGAAGATAGATTAGAGTGTCCACAAGAATCATAACTTCCCTTTGCCTGATTTATAAGCCTTATCCTTATTTTTTATAATACCATTTATAACATCAACACCATCTAGACAGCTGTCTACGGGAGTTGGCTTCTCCAAACCATATGCTGGTGCCCGGCTGGCATGGGAGAAAAGATCCTGGAGGCAAGGTCCGTGGGAGAGCTGATCTAAGGGAGAGGTTATGATAAGCTCAGGTTCTGGGGTCAGGCCTGGCTGTGTCCCAGCTCTGCCACTCATGAGCTGTGTGATTGTGGGCAAGTGGCTTAACTTCTCTGAGCTTTAGTTTCCTCTTCTGTAAATATGGAGTGACAGTCAGTACTTACTACACTGCAGGATTGTCATCTGCAGTAAATGAGCTGAATCTTGTAAATTGATTAGCATTGTACAGGATACATAGTTAGCATTCAGTAAATATTAGCTATCATGAGAAAAGCAGAATACAGTGATAGAAATCAGACCTAAAACCTTAGGGGCTTTCAGGGGGGGAAATAATTCATTCTCCCAAATATCTGTTCATTTGTATGATGTCAGCAGACACCCACCTCAGATGTAGTCCCAATTATTTTTGCCATGGTGGGAAAAACTCTTTCCACTGCCTTTTCTTCTCTCTTCCCTTCATGTTCTCCAGCTCTTTCCCTGTGGCCAGGCTGAGTGCCGACTTGGCCATCATTAGCCTGTCCTTTCTCACCCTGGTGCTCGTCACATGGAGCCTGGGTCCCTGGTGACCTCTCCCTGTGGTTTCCAGTCTGTGAAGATGAGAATGAGACACTGGAGAAGACAAAGGGCGTCCACTGCCCTCAGCATTATGAGTTAGAAAGCACTGATGCCCTGGGGCAGCAGGAATACTGTGACAACCTCCACACTGCCCTTTGGCTCCTTTCCCATAGGAAGCTACGACTTGCCCCGCCTGACAAGTTCTTTATGCTTTAAACAAAAGAGATTATTGGAAGGAAAGACATGAGTGTCTCAAAGTGGTATTTTGGTACAAAAGGATGTCTTAAAATAGCATCCTTACGCTTCCCATTGGGGCAGGAAGGACCTGAGGAGAGAGAACATTAAGTCTGGAAAAGCCAAAATGATTGCTGGGCATTATCGTCCCCTGATGGGTAAGAGGGCTCTCTTTGAGAAGTGGCCAGGCACTCTGGCTGATGGGCTGCTGGGAGAGGAGGGGACCCCGTGATTAAGTAAAGGGGGGGATGTGCCCTCACAGAGGACAGCACCAGTTAGACCCAGCAGGCTAGAGCTGGTTTAGGCAGTAGGAAGAGAAGAAGGGGGATGGGGTTGTACCGTTACTCTCACACCTGACCTGAGACCCTAAAAACAGTAACAGGGAGGCCCTAAGTGACCGGTTGATGGCTTCTCTCTGGGACCCCAGCCTCTGCTTCTGCGTGCCCTCTCCCTGTTGTCAGATGCATACATTGAGTCCCCTCTGTGTTTCCTGCCCACCAAAGGACAGGTGACTGGTAAGTTTTAATGGCCAATCTAGAGGTAAGACGGATTCCCTAGGGGATACAGAAGAAGGGAATTACATGGCACATCCCACTGTAAGCAACTTAAAACTCCAAGTAGACATGTCTCTTCACCAGATTCCATCTCTGAGAAAGTCTTTCTCTCTTATTATACACCAGGGATCAGTAAACTTTTTCTTAAATGGCCATGTATAATAAACATTTTAGGCTTTGCAAGCCAAGAGGCAAAATCAAAGGTATCACGTAGGCACTTATCTAACCATTTAAAATATAACCATTAAAAACTGTAACAACCATTCCTGGCTCAGGGGCCATAAAAAATAGAGCTGGATTTGGCTTGTGGACTGTAGTTTGCTGACCTCTGTCCCACATAATTCTCAAATTTCCGCCTCACCATTTTGCACTGATATACCTGAGGCACTTCACATTCTCAGCTCTGCCCCAGTGTGTCCAAGCCAAACCCAATCCCCCCTAAAACAGTCAGTCCTCACATAGTTAATGGGCTCCAAACAGTTAACAGGAACACACTTGTTTGAAAATGATCAGGGTTATGGATACTTTTTTTTTTTTACCCTGTCATATGAGAAAAGATTGGGGACATTGGTCAAAAGGGACCAGCATCTCAGGGTTTCTGCCCATGAGTCAGTGAAATTAGGTCATGTTTCAAAGTGAGGGTAATGCCTCTTGGTCCGCTCTGAGGGGAACAGGTCCAGTGATTTGTGGAGGAGAGCGAGACCCACTATTACTATATCCGTGTTTATGTCCAGCTCAAACACGAGGTACATCCATCCATGGGGCAAGATAAGACCCCTTAATGCTGGACTTATTTTTCTTCAGAACCCTTCCAAGACAAATCACCCAGCTACCAAACTACAGAGAAGTCTGGACGTCTGCAGGTGTAGCAGTCAGCAACAACTCAATCATGTATTCGTTCATTTGTTCAAACATTTATTAGACACCTGCTGTCTTCAGAGATTAAAAAATAAGCAAGTGCAACCAGTGAATTCTTGTGGAGCTCAAGTCTAGGTGGGGCAAGAGTTGCTGAAATGGACAAATGAGAAGAGTCCATTTAGACCAGAAAAATCCTGTGAATGCAATGACATCTGCCCATACTAACCTGTGAGAGGGTGGGAGTAAATGGGAGGCACCTTCCCAAACTGGGGAGGAAAAGAAAGGCTTCCCAAAAAAAGGGATAGTTAGTCCAGGTAGTCCAAAAGGCAGAGATGAGGGATAGTGCCCAGGACAAGGGCAAGCCTGTAAAAGCTTAAGAGAACATAGTATCTCTAAGAAACCAAAGTATTTGGGGTAGAAGGAGTATTTGCACTGTATGTGTGTGCATTGGGATGCGGACAGTGCCACAACAGAGTGGCAAAAGATCAGGCTGAAAGAAAAAGAGGAAAGAAGGGAAGAGAAAGAAAACTGAAGGCCCTCTCTGCTTTACTTAGCATTTGTCCTTTCTGCTCAAAGCAATGAGAGACCACTGAGAGACCTAAACAGAAGAATGCCACTTTTGTGTTATTAGATGTGAAAAATGCACAAGTCTTACTGCCCTGTGGTGGCCCAAGCAAGTCTCATCAGAATGAAGGTCAGATTTCTGAGCGTGCACTTCAAGGACCTTTCCAACTTGACATTTCCAGTCTCTTCTCCCCTCTGCCATGCATCTCCAGTGGTAGAACATTTACTCCTTCCCTCAACATGTCAGTCAGTTTGTGTTGGTTATCTATTGCTGTGGAACAAACAGTTAACAGCTTAAAAAAAAACATTTAAAATATCTCAACTGGTTTCCGAGGTCAGGAATCCAGGAGTGCCTTAGCTCGGTGGGTCTGGCTCAGAGTCTTTCATGAAATGATAGTTAAGATGTCAGCTGGGGCATCAGTCATCTGAAGGCTTGACTGGGGCTGGAGGAGCTGATTCCAAGATGGCGTACTCCATAGCAGTTGACTAAGATGCCTCAGCTCATTACTGGCTGCAGGCAGGAAGCCTCAGTCCTCACCCTGTAGACTTCTCCACAGGGCTGCTTTTGTGTTCTTGTGACTTCCCCTGAAAAAACAATTCAAGAGAGAAAACAAAGAAGAGGCCAAAATACCTTCTGTGACCTAATCTTACACATCCCAATTGTATCTACCGTATTCTGCTTATTAGAAACAAGTCGCTAAGTTCTTCTCATTCTCAAGAAAATAGGAATTATGCTTCAACTCTTTAAAGGAAGAGTATCAGGGTGCCTGGGTGGCTCAGTCGGTCAAGCGTCTGACTTCAGCTCAGGTCATGATCTCTAGATTTGTGAGTTCAAGCCCCACGTCAGGCTCTGTGCTGACAGCTCAGAGCCTGGAGCCTGCTTCAGATTCTGTGTCTCCTCTTATCTCTGCCCCTCCCCTGCTCACACTCTCTCTCACTCTTTCTCTCTCTCTCTCTCAAAATAAATAAAAATAAACTTAAAGGGGCACCTGGGTGGCTCACTTGGTTGAGTGTCCAACTTCGGCTTAGGGTGATGATCTCACAGTTTGTGGGTTCAGGCCCCACGTCAGGCTCTGTGCTGACAGCTCAGAGCCTGGAGCCTGCTTCAGATTCTGTGTCTCCTCTTCTCTCTGCCCCTCCCATGCTCATGCTCTGTCTCTCTCTCTCAATAATAAATAAACATTAAAAAAAAATTTAAAGGAAGAGTATCAAAGACTTTGTGGGCATATTTCAAGTCCACACATCATTTAATGTTGATGTCCCTTTCCCGAAGCTAGTAGTTTTCAGCTGCAGATAATTTTTGCTCCTCTCCCCCTGGGGGACATTCGTCAACATCTGGAGATGTCACATGTGGAGGGGAGTGGTCTACTGACTTGCGGTGCTAGAGGCCAAGGATGCTGCTGAACACTGTGCAATGCCCAGGGCAGTCCCTCACAGCAAAGAATTACTCAGCCCAAAGTGTCACTAGTGCTGAGGCTGAGAAAACCTGGCCCGAGCTGTTAGCTCTGTGACTTTAGGCAAATTAAGTATTCTCTGTAAGCCTCAGTTTCCTCAGCAATAAGATAGTGAGATGATATCATCCATCTGGTAGAAACATGAGGGAAAGCATGTAAAATACTTATATAGTCAATCAGAGGAGAGCCTTCTCTGTGCCAGGCCCTGGGCTAGATACAGGGAACTTGGAGGTGAACTAGCCAGGTGTGTGCCTGACTTTGTAGCGTTATGTATTTGGAGCTTTAATCATAACACCAGTGTTTTAGTGTGATTTATCACACACTGGTCGTTGTTCTGTTTATCTGTGAGAATCTTGGAGAGAGGAGCGGCTCTCTCTCCCTGTCCAGCCCACCTCAGTGCCTCGCAACATGTTTCACACTGACAATGTACTCCATCATGCTCGTGGGATTGCTTTCCACCCGCTCGCTTCTTGAAATGACTACTTTTTATATGATTTTAAGGTGCCGGAGATCGTAAAACATACAATCTTTTTAATAACAGCTTTCAATTTTGTTGGGGGGGGGGTGGGAAACACTATTAACTATGTTTCAATTGTGAGGCACACCCTGATTTGAGAAATGTTAAAATTTAAAAAACAAATGTGCCTCACAAAATTGGGGAAATAATGGTGACGTTCTTTGTGTCCCAGACTACTAATTTTGAGTAAAAGCAGCCTGTGTGCCTGTCCTGCTGCCATTATTCTTCCTACGGAGGTGGTGTTAGCCTCGGCATATTAGTTTTCTCTTGCTGTTGTAACAGATTGCCTTCAGTCATGTGACTTAAACAATGCATATTTATTATCGTACAGTTCTGCAGGTGAGAAGTCCGAGGGAGATTTCACTGGGCCAAAGTCAAGGTGTCTACAGGGCTGTTTTTCTTCTTGAGACTTTGGGGGAGGAGTCTGTTTCCCAGCCCTTCTCCAGCTTCTAGTGTCTACTTGTATTCCGTGGCTCATGGTCCCCATTCTGCATCTGGAAAGCCAGCAATGGAAGATTAAGTCCTTCCCTGTCTTCCATAATCACTTCCCCCTCTGCCTCCCTCTTCTACTTTTAAGGATCCTTGTGATTACATTGGGCCCATCTGGAGAATCTGGGCTAATCTCTCTGCCTTAAAGTCAGCAGACTAGCAACTTAATTCTATCTGCAACCCTGATTCCCCTTGGTCACCTCGCCTTATATATTCACAGATCCCAGAAGATTAAAACCTGGGTGTCTTTGGGGGGCATGGTTATTCTGCCTACTATGGTCAGTGGTACCAAGAGAATTGCAAAATCCCTTTAGACATGTAAAGTTAGTCCAAACCACATCTCATGACATAGGGAAGTTTGAACATTATGTATAATGTTTATGTATATGTATAATTATACATTATCCAGTTGGATGGGTGAATTCCAGCCACTGCTTTCAAATGGCAGGATCCAGAGAAATATTGTATATCTGTGCTCCTTGCCCCTGGGTGAGTGAGATTCAATCCCTTTCTACATAAGCAAACGGAACCTATAAACCTCAATTTGGCTACTCCACTGTTCCAACATAACATTGCTCAGTGTCGTGAAACGTGACTCTTCAAAAATCTATTATGTGACAAGCTGGGTAGTTTATGACACAAATATTGTATTTTGCACACTTCATTTGCAGTTAAATTATTGAACATCTGACAGCACAGGCCACATTCCGTTTCTTAGTGCAAATCCATTAGAAGGTATTTTGTCGTTGTTGTTGCTGCTGTTAAATTAGGGCTTTAACATTTCCAGACGTGAAGAGTGAATTTATTTTACAATGATTAAAAATCATTTTGTAATTAGATTTGAATGAATAGGGAGTTATTGGAAAAGCTCAGCCTAGTGTTCAGCTTCTTAAGGAACAATTCCAGGGCACACGTCTTGATGGTGTCTGCTGTTGTAGTCATTTGGCAATTACATAAAAGAGGAAATTAAGGCCAAACGGGAAACAACCAAAGAGAGTGGAGATCTGGGAGGCAAATCTCCAGGAAGAGTTTAATATGGAATCACTTCTTGAGATAGGTCCGTCTTTGGATTTTTAAAATCCTGAACTTCCCTGTGCTGTCAGTGATTAGGCCATTTATATTGCCCATAACTGGGGTCGTAACATCAAAGTCTGTTAGGGCTAGGCATTTAAAGCAAATGAAATAAGTGATGCTGGTGCATTATGGTATATTAGGGAGGGGTGGGGACTGTGGAAAATTGCAAAGCACTTGCCTTCTCTAAATGGGTAACTGCTCCTCAGCTCCCACTGATTTTTTTTAGAAGAGTGTGGGAGACCAGTCTTGCCAAATTTTCCAGCTTTTCACAAGAAACCAGAATTCTTTTTTTCCTAAGTTTTTATTTAAATGTATTTATTTTATTTAAATTTATTAAATTAGTTAACTTACAGAGCAATATTAGTTTCAGGTGTAGAATTTAGTGATTCCTCACTTACATATCACACCCAGGGCTCATCACAAGTACCCTCCTTATTCCCCATCACTGATTTCACCCATTCCCCCACCGTCTGGTAACCATCAGTTTGTTCTCTGTAGTTAAGAGTCTGTTTCTCGGTTTGTTTTTCTTTTTCCCCCCACTATGTTTATTTGTTTTGTTCCTTAAATTACACATATGAGTGAAATCAAATGGTATTTGTCTTCGATTGACTTATTTCACTTAGCATAATACACTCTAGCTCTCTCCATCCACATTTTTGCAAATGGCAAGATTACATTCTTTTTTATGGCTGAGTAATATTCCACTGTGTGTACGTATCACATCTTCTTTATCCATTCATAGGTCAATGGACATTTTGGCTCTTGTCATGAAATTTGGCTGTTATTGATAATACTGCTATAAACATTAGGGTGCATGTATCCCTTTGAATCAGTATTTTTGTATCCTTTGGGTAAATACCAAGTTTTGTATCCTTTGGGTAAATAGCAAGTAGTTTAATTGCTAGATCATAGGATAGTTCTATTTTTAACTTTCTGAGGAACCACTGCCCCCATACTGTTTTCCACAGTGGCCTCACCAATTTGCATCCCCACCAACAGTGCAAGAGGGTTTCCCGTTGTCTGCATCCTCGTCAACATCTTTTGTTTCCTGTGTTGTTAATTTTAGCCACTCTGACTGGTATGAGGTGTTTTGTTCTGCATTTCCCTGATGATGAGTGATGTTGAGCATCTTTTCATGTGTGTGTTGGCCATCTGTATGTCTTCTTTGGAAAAATGTGTATTCATGTCTTCTGCCCATTTATCAACTGAATTATTTGTTTTTTGGGTGTTGAGTTTGATAAGTTCCTTATAGATTTTGGATGCTAACCCCTTATCATGTATGCCATTTGCAAATATCTTCTCCCATTCCACAGGTTGCCTTTTAGTTTTGTTATTTCCTTCACTGTGCAGAAGTTTTTTTATTTTGATGAAGTCCCCAATAGTTTATTTTTGCTTTTGAAGAAACCAGAATTATTGATTTTTATATAAGATCTTTAGATTGCAAAATACAGACTATTACTACCAAAATAATTTTTTAACTATTCACGTCAAACAAAATGCATGTATAGATCCAGGATAGCCCAGAGAACATTTGATTTAGATTTCTAGGTTCCAACATACTAATAAGCTATATGTAGTAGCTCGTCCAAAACTGCAAACTTTGAAGTGTGCACTGTAGTGCAATGAGGTATGGTTCACAGAATAGACTCTTAAACAGCCTATGAACAGAATTGCCTGTTTCAACCTTAGCTTGTGCATCTTTTAACTGTTAATGGCCTTGGGCAAGTTGCTTAACATCTGTCTTCATTTTGGTTTCTTCTCCAAAGAAAACGTAACTAATATCTATCTCATGAAGTTATTGTGAAGGTTTAAAATTAATTCCTATTTAATTCCAGTAGTGACTGAATGTGGGAAGTGTTTGTGTTGTTTTATTGTTGTTGTTAATAATAAAGAAACTAAAAACTTCGTGTTCAGAGTTTAGGTGACCTTCCTCAAGGTCACATCGTGTGACTCTACATTGCCTCCTGTGGGTTGCTCCTGGTGAAGGTGTCAATGACCGTCATAATTGGTTTAAAAGTGGGACAAATCAGTGCGCCTGACTGGCTCAGTTGGAAGAGCGTGCAACTCTTGATCTCAGGGGTTTGAGTTTGAGCTCTATGTTGGGTCTAGAGATTACTTAAATAAAAACAACTTTAAAAAAATGAGGGGCGCCTGGGTGGCTCAGTTGGTTAAGCATCTGACTCTTGATTTTGGCTCAGGTCGCGATCTCACTATCTCTCAGGTCACGTGAGCCAGCTTGGGCTTCAGCATGGAGCCTGCTTGGGATTCTCTTTCTCCTGTCTCTGCCTCTCCCACACATGTGCGGAATTCTCTCTCTCTCAAAATAAATAAACATTTAAAAAAATAAACTTATTTTAAAAAGTGGGAAAACTATAAGCCCATGATTTGGATGCTAAGATGCCCAAAGCCTGTTTCATTAACACTTGATAAATAAACCACATGAATACAAATAAATGCCTTTTCCCCTCATTACTGGAGTTTAGAACAAGATTAGAAACAAAATCATGTCACTTGTAATCCTTCAATGACTCCCTGTAATCCTAAGAGCAAATTGTGATTATTTAGTATGGTTTTGGGGACCCTCCATGATCTGGCCTCTCCCTACCCCGGAACTCCCTGACTTACATTCCTTATTCCAGCTCTGCTGTATTCTCTCTGTGTCCAGGAGGCAGCATATCTTCTTTTGCCTCTAGGAATCGTATTCTTATTACCTTTGCCTGAAACACTGTTAGAAGCCTAGACCTGAGTTAATCACATTCTGTAGCTCAGGAAATATCATCCTATTTGGTCAAGGGATGGCCCTTGTTTTATTTTATTATTCATTTCTTTCTTTCCCTATACACCTCATTCCCAATATCATTCCCTTCGTTCACGTGTTTGATATATGTTTGTAAACATTGTAAAGTACACAGTTATTTTGATTGTGAGTGTATTTTTAATTAACATAAACAGCGTTATGTTATAAATCTCATCCTGAGGCTTTCCTCACTCAACACTGTTTTAAGGTCTGTCTGTATTTCTTTCTGTATATTTAGCTTGTGACTTCCTCATGCTGTATGATTTTCTTTAATCACATTCATTTATCACATTTTAGTTATTCAGTTCTGGCCTAAGGATGGACACCTGGGTTGCCTTCTTGGTGTTAGAAAAAAACTGCAAGGTACAGACTCGTCCCTTCATGAATCGATGTGGCAACTCCCCTGGGATGTATACATAGGTGAGACAGATTGATAGGTAACAGGGCAGACACTAACCTAAGTTCACCAAGTCTCGCCAGCTAGCTTTTCCAAATGGTTTTGCCAGTTCACTCTCCCACCAGGAAGAAAGGAGAGTTCCTGGCTCCGTGCTTCCCGGCAATGGCCACCTGTCTAATGTTTTGCCATTCTGATGGGTAGGTGAGCACCTCGTTTTAATTTGCATTTCTCTAGTTATTGAAGAATGGCAGCATCTCTTCCAATATCGTAGAGTTACTCAGGTTTCTCCATATCTGAATTATCTGTTCATGAGTTTTTTTGGTTTGTTTGATCTTTCCCTTGGGTTTCCTATCTTTTCTTTGTAATTTACAGGGGCTCCTTGTGTATTCTAAATACCTAAACCTTTTTTGGTTCTGGATGTTGTAAATGCCTCTCAGTGTCTCTCATGTTCACCTCCCTCTTCCTGGGCTAGCTGACTCCAACTCATTCTTCAGCATCACCCTAGACATCGCTTCCTGCCTGAGCTTCCTGGATTCTCTGTTATCTGTCTCATGTACACTCCCACAGCCCCCTGCTTCCCCTGTCATATTGCTCATCAATCTGTCAAAATCACCTGTTGGAGTCCCGGCTTCCCCAAAGTGATTTTGAGCTCCCTGAGGCTATAGATCACTTCTTGTTCATTGTGACATCTTCAGTTCCTGTATCAGGGCTTAGACTGAAGGGCCAGGACAAACATTTGTCGGATCAGTGAGAAGTAAACTCATCTATTAAATACTTCCTGTGCATCAGATTTGATATATGAGAATTATAGGCAGTGCTCCATTAAACTACCCCAGTGACCCTGCGGTGGAGGATTTGTTGTCCCCATCTTACAGATGAGGAAACAGAGGTGACGTACAGTCTGTGTTGTCGGGGAGATGGGTAACTACGAGCATTAGCTATTTTCAGCACTGGTTGTATTTTTACGACCCTGTAGCTCAAGCTGCCAAATTAGGGTTTTAGAAGATCTTGCCCAAAGCATAATCATTTATTTGCCCTCAATTATTTTTCTTATTTTATTTTTTTGCTTAACATGGCTACAAGAATCCCAGGTGGTCTGCCCCTCTCTCCAGCGTCAGTTCTCCCACCGTCACTGCCACCTCTTTCTCCCTAAGTCCCAGGAACACCTGATGCCCTTCTAGTTCCTCAGATGCTATTTCTTCTCTTCAGGGCAGCACTTCTCAACCCTCAATGCAAATACAAATCAACTGGGGATCTTGTTAAAAAGTTCGGATTCTTGTTTTGCTAGATCCCAGGTGGGGCTTGAGACTTTGCATTTCCAGCAAGGTCTCAGGTGATGCTGATACTCTAAGACCATACTCTGAGCGGCTAGAATTTAGAACACTCTTTACTCTATCCTACCTCCCAACTGTTCATGCTTTGGAGCTCAGCTTAAATTCCACTGCCTCAGGGAATCTATCCCTAGTCAGACTAGACCAAGAAATATATCCTCACTGCACTCTGCCCTTGTTTTCTGAAGCTCTTACCACCATCGTATTAATGAGCCACCAGATGAATCATTAAGTGTCTGTCTCCCTAACTCACATACAAGCTTCGCGAGAGAGGGAACATCAGCAGTCTTTGTGTCTGAGCGAAACTTGCCAGTAATGGGATCTCAACAAATATGCGTGGATTAAAAGGACTGGAGATGAATGCCCTAACATTTGATTCAGAGACCCCATGATGGTGGGTTTTTCACCTCCTTTGGGCTACAGATCCCTCTGAGAATTTGGAGAACTCTGTCCCCAGGAAAAAAACCAAAAAAGCCTCTCCCAGAAAATTGGAGCATATCAATAAGATTTCCCCAACCATTGCCCTCCTTTTCAGAAGGTGAAGAACGACGACCCTGTGTAAATATAATTGGGGCGCATCTCTTCTGGGCTCCAGCTGCCCCTTAGATCTTCCTTCCCTCCCTTTTATTTCAGTCGGTCTAATACGGAGGAGCACCATGGGGACTCCTACCATCAACACAGCATTTTTACTTTTTTTTTTTAAGTTCATTTATTTATTTTGAGAGAGAGTGCGTGTGAGCGGGGGAGGGGCAGAGACGGAGGGAGTGAGAGATAATCCCAAACAGACTCCACACTGTCAGTGCAGAGCCTAGCTGGGGATCGAAAGAACCGAACCGTGAGATCACAACCTGAGCCAAAATCCAGTCGGATGTTTAACCCACTGAGCCACCCAGACGCCCCCGCAGCATCTTCACATCTAAATTCACTGCACAGGCAGTGGTGGAGAGCGCGTGAATGTGGCCCCAGCAAGGCAGTGGTGTGTGTGCTCCTGGGGGAAGGACTAAGTCTTGCCAGATCCACACGTGAATTAGCTCAAATTAACTGACACTTGACGTGAGCTAGAAATCACTTTACCTGGAAACAGGCTGGTCTTTCACTTGGGCTTTGGCAAATGAACCTGATTCTAGAGCATCTTAGAGAGCTGCTTCTCTCATCATTTCTGTGCCTCTGCATCTCCTGGAGACAAATGCCTCGCTCAGGGGACTAGAATGGATTTCAGGGATGGAGGCACCTGCTTTCACAGGCAGCTCACCAGAGTCTGAGACCTGTGGGCGAGAGAGTTAACTTCCCTGCACCTCAGCCTCCACATCTGTAAAATGGGTCCCATCACAGTATCCCCTGAAGTCCTAGGACATATTTTCAGTGCTGAAACAGTGTCTGCCATTGATACTGCTCTTGCTTTTAAACAGAAGCTTCCTCACTGTGTCCCACTGTCCCTCCTATAATAGAGCCAGCTTACAGGGACTTGCTTTGCCCTTTTAGGCTGATTATCTAATTTTTTTTGCTCAATTCTCTCCTCCCCGACTTCTGGGGATGTAGTACATTATAATCTGTTATTGGCACTGCTATTTATTTGCAGCCAGGGACATTTTATTCTTTTCCAACTTGTACAAACCTGGGCTTGGCTTCCATCCACAGCCAGACCTAGAAATTATAATGCATTACCAGGTAGGTATTCATTTCCTGGTATTATTCTAAAAGACTTCTGGGGCTCAAGAGATTCTGAGCAGTGAATTTGAGGAAGACACCCTGTAGGTTGCAGTAAAAGCCTGTGCAGGTACTATTTAAGGTGGTTTTTTTTTTAAGTCTTTAATATTCGTTCAGAGGTTCAATTATTTACCATGCTAGCTTCAGGTAGAGAGTAATTTGAATATCACTGTTGGTAAGAAACGGGCGGAGGGGAAGGTAGCAGTTTGCAAATCACACAAGTCAGTCTTGGCTTTGGTGACTACCACCAAGATGCAGAAATGTAGGCTTTCTACACTCTATTCCATGTTACAGTTTACTGATTTTTAAAATAAAATTATACAGGTAATATATTGCTGTCTGTAGGGGTGATATTTAGAATATACAACTATGTGAGACAAGTGATCTAAGCTTAGGCTGGAGCAAGGATCTGGGGACCCCTGTTGACCCCCTGGGCAACCAAGGCATTAACTCTGTACCTGCTGGGTCATGGGGAGGCCTGGAGGGCGGGGTAGGCTCCAGGAAAGGGCCTAGGATGGTTAGGATAGTAGGGGACATACTTTACCAACTGGTACAATAATATTTTAGTATTTTAACAGCTGCTGTAGCCATGAGCTTGCCTAACTGCTGAATATCAGCCATATTAGTTGTAACATTTCAGTGGTAAGAATATAATGATGAAATGCCCAATCTCCCCCTTCACGTCCCACCTCTCCTTCCTCTGTTACATGCCCCTCTCCCCTGCAGGTTGTTTTCTCATTCAAACGCTAGGAACATCTACATCTATGGGCAGTTTTTTGTTCAGTTTTGTTTTGTTTCGTTTTGTTTTGTTTTATTTTACTTGTGTCACCCAGAGTGGAATCCCACATTATGAATTGTAATAGCCAACAGTTGTTAAAGCTTGTTAGTTACCAGGCACAGTCTAAGCAGTTTACATAATGAACTCTTCTAATCTCCCCACTGGTTTTCCCAGCCGACAGATGAGGAAACTGACACAGTGAAGTTAGTTACCTTTCAAGCCCATAAATGCTGAATCAAACCCAAGTGGCCTGGCTCCAAACCCCCGCCTTCAGTATCATGAACTAAGCTAGATCAATCTGTTACCTGCACTTTCTGTTAAATATCTGATTCATCCCTTTAAATGACTACCTCATATTATCTAGCAAGGTTTACAATATTTCATTAACCCTTTTTCCTTCTGTAGACACTCAGAATGTTCCCCATTTCCCCCCTCCCTCTCTCTCCCTGCCCCCCCCCCCACTCTGCCCCATCTCCTTTTTGCATTTTTCTTTTCTTTTCCTTGTAGGGGGACACTACAAATAGTGCTATAATGTGGTTATGTGTCCTTGTACAGATAAGTCTCTGTACAGCTTTTGTTTCTGGAATATGTACTTCAGAAAAAGGGAATTGCTGGCCCTAATGATAAGGATATTTTGAATCTTAATAAATAGTGCTAGAATTACATTGTAGAAAAGTGTATGCAGTTCCAGCCAGCCTCACATGCCTTTCCCATTTCTCCAGACCCTTCCCAGCACCAGAGGCTGTCTGTCTTTCTAATGTTTTGCCAGAGACGGAGGAAGAATGTTGTCACACGATTGTCAACATTTACATTTTCCTTATTGTCAGTGAAGTTGAGCAGTGTTCATATGTTTAATGGCCTCCTGCTCAAAAATTACCTGTTCCTCTTTGTGTGTTTTGCCCAATTTTAAACTCATTTATCCTCATTCTTATCAGTTCACTAATAGGAATACTAATCCTTTGTCAATCGTGTGTACTGTAAAGGTTCGATCCCAGTTACCATTGCCTTTTGTTTATATGTGGTCTTTGGTTGAACAGGTTTAAAAAACAATATTTTTAATAATCAGCTTCTCAGTCATTGACGTTGTAGCTTCTGGACTTCCTGTCTAGCTTAGGAAGGTCTCCCCCATTCTGAGTTATACATACAGTGTCTCTCCTCATTTCTTTTTCACATTTACATATTCAGTCTATCCAGAATTGACTTCTATATCTGATTTGATGTGTGAATCTGTATTTTCTCCAGACAGAGAGCCAAATATACAGTTCTGTTGGTTAAATGAAATGCAACCTTTCCCGTGTCTCAAGATGCTACAGCCAGGAGTGAGTACAGAATCCCAGAGCTGGAACCTCAGAAAGGCAGAGCCCGGCCATGACTCCTAAGCCCTCCCTCCTCTGATTGGCCACATGTTTGGCAAGATCTGGCCCAGGGTCTCCTTGGAAAATGCCTTCCCCAACCATCTGCTCTCTAAAGAAAGTAGGCAATGTCTAGGGAACTAATGGAAAGGAGGCCACTGAGTCTAGACCAAAGGGTGCCCCACCTCCACATTACCCCCAAATGCACAGAATTTGGTCTGGTTCAGGAAGGCTCAAGCCCAGCAGGCACTCGTAAGGAGAGCATCTGTGAAATCAGATCGTATTCTGGACTCCACAGGAACCTGGTGGGAAGGGCACCAGCACCCTGAACGAGTTTGCATTATGCAGTCAATTCCTGCCTGTTCTTTGAAATATGCACTGACAGCTACAAACCTGTGTGCAGGTGAGCAGGCAGTGTCTCTCTGCTTTACCTGGGAGCCTGTATAAGCAAGAACGTGGGGCAAGTTTCAGCACGCACATATCTGTAAAAGTTTAGCCAAAGGCTAGAGGCAACTGACCTTTGCCAACCCAACTAGAAAGCTGGGAAACTGGTTTGGCCCCTTTTTCTTTTCTTTTTTGTTATTTTTCTTGTCTCCTCTGCTTCCCTTCCTTCCTCTCTTCCTCCCTCCCTCCTTTTCTATCTCTCATCCTCTCATCTTTTTTGGGAAGATGAGATCCCGGTGATCCCTAGAGAGCTCATCTCCAAGGCAGAGAACCTCAGCAGCCCGGCTCTGTGTTTGATCAACACTTGAAGTGCCTGCAAATACTCTTGCTTCTCATTTAAATTTGTATTGATCTCCCAAATGGCAAACAGGCAACCAAAATAAATTACCTAAATAGAGTTAATCAGGAAGGAGCCAGTGCACGAAGAAGAATCTGGTGTTGGTACCACAGATTTTGCTGATGTGGAAAAGCTGCTGGAATGAAATATGTATGCTTTGGACAGAAGAAAATAAACAAAAGTCAGTCCCTGAGAAGTCAGAATTACTGAGAAGTGAACCAGGGTCGCCTTGTGCAGAATTGCTCTGTGGATGCCAAGACCTGGAGGTGGGAATACATGGGTCATTAAGGGCTGCCTCCTTCTTGGGAACAGGCCTCAGAAATCCTTTATGGTTAAGGGGAGATCTGCTTATAACAGGTATATGGTTTTGTGTGTGTGTGTGTGTGTGTGTGTGTGTGTGTGTGTGTGTGTGTTTCCAGATCAAGCAATTTCAAGCTAAACAATGCATGGCATTAGAAAAAAAAAAAAACAGTGGGAGAGCCCAGGTGATAGTTATCTTTTCAGTTTGTGTCTTAGAGCAGATAGCTGTAGCTTTTGTCTAATTGTTTTCCTGAATGTGATGGAAGGGAATCATCTCAAGAGAGGGGCGCATGTAATGGAGGCTTTGCTGGTCAGCTTTTGTTCCCCTTCCCGAAGGGGCTGGTTCAGAGGTGGATCCAGTAAGAGTCAATGTGAGTGTTTTGTTTTGCCAACACCATTTGGGTTTGTTGGCTTATTTGAGCCATTTAGTTGCCAACATCTAAACAATTGGTATATTTGATGTAAAATCATGGCTTCTCTTTTAAGAGATCCACTGATTGGTTAACTCTGGGCTGATATCCCCACCAGGCAATAGTCTGCTGGTGATGCACAGCAGCCGTCCTCTTCAGATGGGCGAGGGCTTCCAGTTTGCCAAATTCCATACCCGGGCCATATTTACTTGAGTTTCTGACCTGGTCAAAGATAGCAGTTCTATCTAATTTCATTTCACAGCAAGTGTCAAGAATGATGGAGACCTCTGGGGTCCTGAGAAGGGAAGTAACTAGACTAAGGGCACACAGCAAGTTGATAGCATAAATGAGAACGGAACCCAGGATATTCTTATATTAACTATCCCAGAGCAGACAGTACTCTTTACATTTCCTGCTAGGGAAGAAAGAGCTGGTTCCCCGAGGAGGCCTCCAAAGGTAATATTCTGTGATGCGATCCACTAAAAGTGGTAATGGTGGGAATTTCAGATCCAGTGGAATGGTGGATATTTTTAGGCAATGGGACTGAGTGTTCCTCTCTCTAGATGCTTTTCACAGGTGAGTGCCAACAGCTCCTCTTATGACCAGGGTTGAAGTCTGGGCAAATAAAACTCTTCTTTACCTGACTATTTAAAAAAAAAAAAAGCTATGAGCCTAGTTGGGATTCTCTTTCTCCCTCTCTCTCTGCCCCTCCTCCAATTATGGTCACTCTCTCACTCTCTTTTTCTGTCTCTCTCTCAAAATAAGTAAATACACTTAAAAAAAAAAAGAGCTCTGACAACATCACTCATTCTTTCTGACATGGGTGTGTTCATAAGCTTACAGATGGAAGAAAATTCTGTCTTTATTCATTTGTCCATTCAACTGCTCGTATGTGTTTTTCCACCCCACATTTACTGAGTATTCACTACGTGCCACGTTCTGTGCTAAACTTACGGAGACACAAAGATTGGTCCCTGAAGCTCTCAGTCCAGCTACAGACTGTAATGCACACACAAAGGAGGACTGACTTCACTGAGAAGGTGTCATGTTACCAACCTTTCCAGGACAAGGAAGAGGCCATTTTGGGTAGGAGTCAAGAATTAGTAGCTGTCAACTGCCCTAAGAGCCCAGACCCACTTGGGTTGGCCCCAACATTTAAAAAAGTAAATTAAAAAGAATGTGTTTACCACATTTAAAAATTGGAAGATTTCAAATAAAAATCTAGATTTCCAACTTCTCTTTAAAAGTAGTGGATCTAGGGGTGCCTGGATGGCTCAGTCGGTTGAGCGTCCGACTTCGCCTCAGGTCATGATCTCACAGTCCGTGAGTTCAAGCCCCCTTTTGGGCTCTGTGCTGACAGCTCGGAGCCTGGAGCATGCTTCGGATCCTGTGTCTCCCTCTCTCTCTGCGCCTTCCCCACTCATGCTCTGTCTCTGTCTCTCAAAAATGAATAAATGTTAAAAAAAAATTTTTTTTAAATAAAAGTAGTGGATCTCAGGGTGCCTGGATGGCTTAGTGGGTTGAGTGTCTGACCCTTGATTTCATCTCAGGTCATGATCTCAAGGTTCATGAGATCAAACCCCATGTCAAAGTCTGTGCTGACAGTGTGGAGACTGCTTGGGATTCTCTCTCTCCCTATCTGCCCCTCCCCCCAATAAAAAAATAAAAATAATGGATCTGGGTTCACATCCTCTTGTGGCGATGTTGCTGAGTGGTGGCTGCTCTTTTTGGAGAGGGCATGCACTCGAGCCCACTATTTCCTATTACACCATTTTTGGCCCCCATCATAAAGTTACATAACTTGGCTGTTCTCTCTAGGGATTTGCATTGGTATTCTCTGATTTAGCATCTCAAAGAACATACAGTGGTCACAGGGAAGAGGTGGGAAAAATGTGTAGGCAGAAGCCCAGAGGTGGGGAACATGTAATGTATTCAGGGAACTGCATGTAGTTTCATGTGGCAGGCAGATGATTGCATGGGACAAAGCATAGGTAGAAATGAAGCAGAAGTGGGCAAAGGACAGATTGCCCATGGAAGGCCCTGTGGGTCATGCAAAAGACTTTGTACTGAGTCCTCTACTCAACGGGAAATCCTTGGATTCTTGGCATGGGAGTGTTATGATGCTATTTGTTCTCAAAAGACCGCTGTGCACCCATGGAATGAATGTAACTGGCTAAGTGATGAAAGAGATTGGGAGACCTTTTGGGCAGCAATTGTACCTATCCAGGATGGAGATGAGGGATCCAGTAATCTTTAATATATGCCCAGCATGTGTTCATGATAGAGAGATGAATAAGAAAGTCTCCAGGGTCACTTGTTCCTTTTACCAACCAAGAGTCACCATGGTGCCCCTCCAGGCTTCCTGTGGCCAGAGATCAGCACATGTTCACCGACAGGGCACAACTGAGTACTTCCTTGTCTGTAAAATGCTTTTTGGCAAAGTACATAGGAATTTAGACTTTCTTAGTAGTAATTACACTATAATGCCCCAGGTGCCCCTAGGGTGTACTCAGGGAATTAATGGGCCTACCAGTCTCATTTACTTCTTAGGGTCCCAGGGTCTCCTTCCACAAATGAGCATTCTCAGCGCACTGAATGAGGCCCTGGAGGACCAGAAGAATGATTGCTTCTCTCCAAGGTGAGCCAGAGGTGAATATCAGCCCCTGGAGGATGCCTCTGGCCCACTGATTGGGAAATACTGCAGTGACCGAGGCAGAAGGCGCTCCAAATGCAAAGAACATTATTCCAAGCAAACGAGGGAGCTCAGCAATTATTTCCACTCAAAAGTTGGTAATGAATAGGCATGTTATTTATTCATTCATTATATGTAGGCAAACAAGCAACCAAAGAGGAAGCCGTCTGGCCATTCTTTTCATGAATCTGTCCCATTTCTGAGTGAAATGTAGGCCATGCAGATGAAATGCTGAACTCTGGAAATATATTACCCACTCAGGAAGCCATCTTTCCAGTCTTAATTAAAGAAAATCAACAACTTCCATTTGTAGTGGATGATGATGGGAATCAAAGAACTGAAATGCAGACTTGCCAGGCAAGCTGAGTTGGGCTTGGCTGGGCTTGCAGAAGCCTGGGAGCTTCATGAGTTCACTGGAAATATTGTGCCTTGGGTGTCCAAGAAGGCTGTAGCATCACGAGTAGCCAAGATACTGCAGAGAATTGATGTTGTTACAGGACACCAAATCTTTTTTGTTGAAGTTTTGGTTCATTCATTCATTCATTCATTCCCTCAAGTTTTTAAAAAGCTTATTTATTTTGAGAGAGAGAGACAGAACATGGGCGGGGTAAGGGCAGAAAGAGAGAGTGAGAGAGATTGCCAAGCAGTCTCTACACTGTTAGTACAGAGCCCACCACGAACTGTGAGACCACGATCTGAGCCAAGATCCAGTCGGATGCTTAACCGACTGGCTACCCAGGCACCCCTCACTCCCTCAGGTTTTATTAATCCAAATACTCATTCATTCATCTACTCAGTGAGCACTTATTGAATACCTACTATGTATTAGGTATTGCACCATGAATGTAAAATGCTAAGCAAAAAATAGACATTGTCTCAATTCTGTTATTCTTAAATTTTAGTAGAGATGATGTTTACTAAGTGAATAATCACATAAATATATAATGACAAACTGTTAAAGAACTCAGAGTGAAAACTACAAGGTACTCTGCAAACTTGTACCCAGAAGCTTTAACTGGTGTGGGGGAATCAAGGATAGATACCCTGGGGCATTGACCCTTGGGCTGCAATCCTAAAGAGGTAGGGGTGTAACCGGTTGAGGACAAAGAAGAGGACATAGAACAATCCAGGTAGGGAGAACAGTATGTGCTCATGTGCCAGTATCCAGAAATGGAAGGGAGCATCATCACCAGAGAAAATACCCCTTGGTTTTGGTTTTGCCTCACCTCTGTATACCAAATAATGGGACTCTATTTAGGTGATTCAATTAGGGGCTGTTGATGGATGAAAACTGTCATGATAGCATAAGGCTTGGTTTGAGTGTGTGGGTTTAGATGCCAAAGAGACTGTTGGGAACCCTGATTTCACTCTATTAACCTCGTAGAAGGAGGACTGAGCTTGCCTTGTTGCAGTAGGAACATGACCTCTGGACCTCCTATCATGTGGGTTGCCTACACCTTGGCTGAAGCCAGTGTTCTAGAGACCTCTCAGGTCTCACGAAAAGCTCCCACCCTCCTCCTCTCTCTGAGTCCGCCAAACACTAGTGCATGGGCTCTGGAGACTCATCATGCAATTAAAACCTGGACCCTCTGCTTGTAAGCTCTGTAACCTTGGCAAGTCACTTAATCTCAATGTGTCTTAGTTTCCTTGTCTAACAGTTGGGTGCAATAGTAGTGTCTGCCTTAGCATTGGGTGCTGTTGTGAGGAGAGGCTTTATGGAAGCACAGAGGAGACACAAATACTGATGATATTATTATTATTATTACTTAGAGAAATACCTTCATACACATTTCAGACCCAAGGGCAAGAAGGAAGCTTACGCTGAACATCAAAAAGGATGGATGGATGGATGTGTGTGTGTGTGTGTGTGTGTGTGTGTGTGTGTGTTCCATGTTGTTAGGCACAACTGGGAGGTAAACATTCCTGAAACAGGTGTAAAATGTGTGTGCCTCAAGTGATTGTCCTTGGCCATGTCTAATGCAGGGGCCCTTGGGGAACTGCAAAGTCAGGGTGGCTGGAGTCCACAAGACTTGGAGTATTTTAGTAGGATTCTGCTGATGGCATCTGCTTTGCAGCTTGTGACTGCATCTGCCATAAGAACACATGCTCCTGAAAGATGGCGGTATTCCCGAACTCTATCTCTTCCATGGCCCTACCCACTTGGTTCTGCACTGAGTTACTTCTCCCAAGCTGTTCTTTCTGCTCTGAAAGTTCTTTTCTCCTGCTTCCTTTCTTATTCACAACCATCAGGCAACCCCATTCATCTTCCAAGACTGGCTTATGCACCTGCCCCTCCAAAGTATCTCTTGGACTCAACTTCCATACTCTGTCCTCAAAAAGCCAGACATTTTCTTCTTTATTCCTGACTGAAATGTATATATAACTGTCTTGGCATCTGTGATGCTATAGAGTCTTCTTAAATTTGTAAGTCTGTCTCCCAGTGTAGACTCTAGGAACATCCCTATAAGACAGAGCCCTCTTATGTCTCCTTTATGCCCAGGATCTAGCACAATACTTTGCATGCACTTGGTACTTAATAAATGTTGGTTGCATTACTGAACCACTGAAAGGACACGTGAAAATCTATTTTATCATCCCTCGAGTAAGAAAGAAATCAATTAAACTGCTATAAATGAGTGTTTGAGAATGGGGGCTTATTCTCTTTTCAAAGCTCCTTTGTGGAATGCTACTCAACAGTTAAAATGGATGGCTCTGATATGTGTAACAGCTTGGATGGATCTCAAGAGAATTATGCTGAGTCAAAAGAAATGTTACATACTGTATGATTCCAAGTATAGAGCACTCTTGAAATGAAACAATAGGGATGGAGACCCGATCACTGGTGCAGAGAGGAGCAGGAGGGAGCAGTGGATATAAAAGGTAGCAGGAGAGGTTCTTCTGATAAGACTGTTTCCTGACTGGTGGTGGTCACTGGGTCTACTCAGGTGGGAAACACACACACACACACACACAAATGCATGCACATGAAACCAGTGACATCTGACAAAGGGTGGTGGGTTGTATTAATGTCAGTTTCCTAGTTGTGGTATTGCCCTATCGTTATGCAAGATGTTATGATTGGAGAAAACTGAGTGAAGGGCATATGGGATCTCTTTGTGTCTTTCTTATCCCTGCATGTGAATCTTTCACTATCTCAAAATAAAAAGGAACACACATACACACCTACACACACATTTACACAGTGAGATCCCACTATACATTCACCTGAATGGCTAAAATTAAAAAGGCTGACCACATCTAGCATCAGCAGAGATACGGAGCAACCAGGACTCATGTACGCTATTGCTGGGAGTGTTGATTGGTACAGACACTTTGAAAAAAAGGTTAACAGCTTCTTCCAAGGCTGAAAACATACACACCTTACCATCCAGCATTTCCATTCTTACAACAGAAAAACACAAGTATAAGATGATCTGAAGCAGCACATTTCATGATAACTCTACACTGGAAGCTGTCAAATGACCACCAACAGTATGATGGATGAATCATTTGTGACATATATCCGTTGTCTCAGTCCATTTGGGCTCTTAGAACAAATTACCATAAATTGGGTGATTTAAACAAAAGGCATTTCTCTCCCACAGTTCTGGAGGCTGAGAAGTCCAAGATCAAGGTGTCAGTAGATTTAGTGTCTAGTAAGGGCCCTCTGCTTGGTTTACAGATGGCTGTCTTCTTATGTTTTCATATGGCCTTTCCTTGTGCAAGCATGAAAGAGAGAGAGGGCGGGGGGAGAGAAATCTCCTGTCTCTTCCTCTTTTTATAAGACATGAATCCCCTCTTGAAGGCCCCACCCTCATTACCTACTGTAACTGTAATTACTTCTCCCAAGTCCTACTGCCAACGGGGATTAGAGCTTCAGCATATGGAGGGGAGAGGGATAGTCCACAGACATTCAGAGCACAGCACGTATGATAGGATAGTATATAGCAATTAGAACAAACAGCTTTCAGCTACATGCATCAGTGTCAATGGATTTCAGAACTGTAACATTGTACAAAAGACGACAGTCACAAAAAAGACACGCTGTATGATCCCATTGATACGAAGTTCAAAGAAGGCAAAATTAGTCTGTGCTGTTGGAGTCAGTAGGGTGGTTATATGTGAGGGGTAACAACTGGAGAGTGACAGGAGGGAGAATGCTGGGGTTATAGTATTGTCCTTTTTTTTTTTTTAATCTGGGTCCTAGTTATAACAGTGGATTTAAAAATTTGTCTGATTGTACCCTCACAATGTATGTTCCTTTGGGTGTGTGCATTATTATACTAGAAAAATAAATTTTTAAAGGCCAAAAGTGTTGATTCATTCTGTTCCATAGTCACTATTTATTAGGTGCCTACTCTGTCCCAGATACCCTGAGTGCTTGGGACACCCTTATAGATGCAGAAGCCCTATTCTGGGGGATTCAAGTCTCCGGAGAGGCCATTTATTTTCCTTTTCTTTATTTTTCTCTTGCAAAGAGTTCTAAGTATCAGATAAGATCAGGGGAAACTTTTCTGTTGGTGGTGGCTGTGATTTTAATTAGTTATCGAACTACAAGAACTTGCATAAGAGAGCTCTTTACAGCAGAGCATCAGAGAGGTTTGAGATATATATATATATATATATATATATATATATATATATAGTACTTATTGAACTCTAAATCCTGAGTTCCAGCATCCCTCAGATAATTCCTTTTAAGACTTCCTCAAACTAATTTCCAATCAAAAGAAGAAAACATAGTCAAATGTAATTGCTGCAAAAGAAAAAAAAAATCCCCTTATTAGGAAATCTGTAGCTGCCTTCAGGAATTCAAAAATAAAAACAGTCAAGTGAAGGAATCTTTGCTTTGCTTCACATGGAAATATCTTGGCTGAGATGAAATTCTGCATCTGTGTTTTCAGCCCTCACGCCTGGGTGAGCAGACCCCCAGGACAGATTACCCCCTGCCATTTAAATGAAGGACAGTTCATGGCCTCTGGGACTTGATTTGGTGAAAATGGTGTTTCTTGTCATTCTATCCATAATAATCCTGTAATTTGCAAAACACAGGAGGCATTAAAGCGTGGATAATATCACCTTGCCAAGCCAAAGATGGAAAAGAGAATTAATGAGATCAATAAAGCTACTCTCACAGGAAAAATAGAAACGCAGATGGGAAATGGTGGATGGGTTGGCAAGCCTGAGAGAGAGCTGGGGACCTACTGATGGCCCTGTCTTAAAGCCAGGACTGTTCCATGGAACAGGTGAGCCGACCAGCCTCACCGCCACGCCTCCAGCAGAGTCCCACCTTGGCAATGCTCAGGTTTCTGGCCCGGATGAGAGATCAGTCAACAGCAGGTCAGCAGGTATTGGTGGGACACCACCATATGCTTGGCATCAGGCACACATCGTGGTGATGCTAAGAAATTATGAAATATTGTGCATTTATCAAGGAGCTTATGTTCTGCTTTGGAAGAAAGTCAGATGCCCTCACCTCTTTTTACACCAACATTTACGTGAACGTGTGTGACGATAGATATCTGATCAGTAATCACAATTAAAAATGTGTTAAAATGTATCCAGGGCTTGTCAAGAGTTGAGCACACAGGGTTGGCCATCATGGAAAAAGGAAACAAGCATGTGTCCTAATACATGTATAGGGTCTTCAAAGCAACCCTTCGGAAGAATAGATATAGTTGCAGCCACTGTGCAGATGGAAAAACTGAGGCTCTGGGAATTAATACATTTGCTCCAGTTCCCACAGCAAGTGGTGAAGCCACATCAGATTGTAATAAATCTAAAGTCCATGCTTTCTCCCTGTGGAGTATTTCCCAAAGAGAAGCAAGCCCATTTAGGAGGCACCTGGGTGGACATTTTAATTTGTGTACTTGTGCATTAATGTTAATATGTACAAGAAACATACATAAAACTAGGATAGCAAAGCCCTAATTTCAGATATTACTGCTTCAGATGAGGCTAAAGTATTTAAAAATAATGCAATTTTTAAGAGACATAGCAAGTAAATCATGCGGGTGATATGTATTGAGAACAAAAGCATGAATGACTTTCATTATAGAAAGCACCTGTCCCTGTCATGGGGCGACGAGTGTTTTATAGGGATCTAGGTAGGGATTGGGGAATTTGGACGTTACTAGGACTCACACTTGCCGCCTGAGGCAAAGGGGGCTTCTGGCAAGTGGAGAGGAAGGTCTAGATGATAGGCACAGTGTGGGATTAGAGTGAGCATGCCCAGCATAAGAGGGGACACCATGCCCAGAGAGTCTGAATCAACATCCGAAACATCCATATCAATTAGCACCAATACCCAAAAGAGAAGCTCAAGCTTTTCCTTACCAAACTGAAGAGACAAGGAAATATGAGTAATTTGAGAACTTAAGGACATTAGTGTGTCATTGGATCAGGAACATGGTCACCTGGGACAGCCTGGTGAGTGCTCACCTTAATGGGCATGGCAGCTGATCCAAAGGGCAAAGGTAGGGGAGGCGAGGAGGCCCCACAGCCACAGGCCTGTGAAGTCATCCTTAGGTGGATGCTCATTTTCTACCCCGGGGGATGGTGATGGCCCCTAGTTTGTCACTGCTCCTTCTGAGGTAGCATTTGGAAGACCTATGGGAATGAGGGCAGGGAAGACAGGAAGGAGAGAGCAAAGGGAGTAAGGAGGGAGAGTCAGAAGGAGAGAAGGATGGCAGGAAAAGAGGGAAGGAGGTAATAGAGAAGGAGAGGTGGGGCGTTATGGAGGGGAAGAGAGAAGGAAGGGAGGAGAGAAGGAAGGAAGTGGGGGAGGGAGGGAGAGGAAGGAAGGAAGGGAGGGGGGAACGAACGGAGGAAGGAAGGAGAGCAAGGCGTAAGAGGATTGATCCCCAGCAGACTGGCTATGCATTGTCTGTATTCACACTCTCTATTTTTTCTTCCTTCTCTGTCCCCCATCACCACCTCTGAAATTAGCTTCTTGTTAGCAGTTCCACCTTCTCTTCTTACTAATTTCCTTTTTGATATTTTAATTTATTGCATTTCACTGGGACCTCTTTCCCTTTAAGGCATTGTAATTAATGGACCAGTCTAATTTCCTTTGAGACAACATTCTTAATTGCCGTAATTCTCACTTATGTCTTTTAGGCATCCCTGTTGGCATTGATTCATTTTCATTTGCATCCTCAAACTCTTCAATTAGAAATGCACCGTGATCAGGCAGACAGTTTTCCTTCCCTCCACCACAATGCCACATCCTGGTGTGAGCGAGCTTCGGGGGCCCTGTCTGCCTTTTAACGTCTCATTTATAAATTGAAACTCCTCTCAGTCTCCACGCACATTGGAATTTTTATGAACGTCGGCAAAAAGGCTGGGTTGCTATTATTTTTTTTCATTTTTGAAAAGTCAATACTGTTTTTCAGTAACTTTTTTTGTGGGTGGACCTAACGTTGCTTTTGGCTTCCGTTGTTGTTGCTGCTGCTGCTTTAATTTTCAACCAGTGCTTATGGGATATGGCTTGGCCCCCCCCAACCTAGTTTGTGTGCCTGGGGTGACAAAGAGTTAGCGGTGAGATTCCCCTTCTTCTCCCAGAACATTGACGCCAGTATGATACTGTGAATTCACATACCCTCCCCTCAGCCCACACCCCTGGCAGGCAGCCCCTGATCCACTCTATTGACATTTTTAGATTATTCTATCAGTGGTAGCTTTGCTGTTATTTTCTCTTCTAGTTTTTGGTGATGCCTGTTTTCCCAATGATGTCTACTTACTTTCAAAGTATCCTTAAACCTACTTTTACATTATAATATTAACATATAGAGTAATATAATTACACTGATATTATTATATTGCATTTTTATTAAATTGTACTCTCCACCGCATACCATGGCACTCTCTTTTCTTTTAAGGAATGTACAAAATAGTTGGGGTGGGGGGGAGCAGGACCAAAAAAGAAAAAAAAAAGACTAAGAAGCAGAGAGATAACCATTAAGGTTTCTATGCAGGCTTGACCTCATGGTGGTCCCTCTGCCTCGCCAGCACTTGTATGCAAGGAAGAAGAGGTTTGGGCCCAAGCAGAGTGAACTCAACAGTCTCAGCTGTAAGCTGTGTGGCCTTGGGCCATTTGTTTTGCCTCTCTGAGCCTCAGTTGCCTTACTTTTAGAGAGGGGTAACTGTTGCTGTGCCTCCCTTAGAGGCTGGGTCGTGAGGATTGAAAGAGTCAGCAGACCTAAGGGGCTCAGAACCCATGCCAGGCACACACGCACCGTTTCTCAGCCTTGCCCTCGTCCCCACCTCTACAGAGGTTCACCCCTCAGGATCCCGGTCTAAAACCAGCGCCTTAGAGAGGCGGGCCTGTAGGGAAGGCGGTCAGCAGGGACTGGAGGTGCCCACGGCCTGGTCGGGGGTTAGAGGGAGATTCACACACTGGCCTCCGATCTCACATAAAATCTGATGCCTCTCCTCCTGGCTCCCTCTTCTGATCCCATTCCGAATTGCCCCCCGGCCCCTCCAGCATGACCCTGTGCTGCATCCCAGGGGAGACCCACAGAGCTGTTCACACTCAACTGTCCCTCCTTTATGGCAGCACCAGGCTGACTTTGGTGTCCCGGCCACTTTGGTGGCTGCAAAAGTCAGTCCCTCTTTGGTGATAACCTAAGGTGGCTGGTTTTCTTTCCATCCTATCCTGTGGCCCATCCTGTTCTGACTCTGTGATCGAAGCTACTGGAAAAGTCAGGCATCTGCTTTCCATTGTATCTCGTAAAAAACAACGAAATAGATCTTATTTCACTGCTGCTAATGTAATTTTTTTTAACTTTTAATTTTGAAATAGTTTTTGAACTCACAAGAAGTTGCAGGGTCATAGTCACCGGTCTCATTTAATTTTTACAACCCACTTGAAGAGGTAGGAGCTATTGCTCTCTGACTGGTGCTGTTATTTTATGGGTGAGGAAACTGAGGCACAGGGAGATCGTGCGAGCTGCATAGTCATTGCTACGTACTGGTGGAGCCAGGCTGGGAACCTTGGTCTCTGAAGTACCACCACCAAGAATTCACCTCTTTCCCTTTCTCCTGTAGCAGGGGCCCACCCACACAGCTTCAGGAAACTTCGTGAAAATTCACGAACCCCTCAAGAGTCATGGATTTTTCAGTCACGGCGAGACCATGTGATTCCATTCCCTAATTTTATGACTGAGGAAATTGAGGTCTTGCCAGCATTTCGGGCTTCCACAGGGTCACTCCGCGATACAGAGGTCAGCTAGGATTAGAACCTTGGGTATTGGCACCTTGGATTGCTTTTTACAGAAGTATTCCTTTTCCTGGCTTTATCGGCATATAATTGACAAATAAAGATTGTATATGTTAAAGGCACACAATGAGGTGATTTGATACACATTGTGAAGTGGTTTCTGCGGTCACGCTAATGAACATGTCCTTCATCACCTCACCTAGTTTCATGTTGGTTTTGGTTTTTGTGTCTGTGAGAACAATTAAGATATGCCCTATTCGCAATGTCAAGTTTACAATACGGTGTGGTTAACTGTAGTCACAACGCTGTGCATGAGACCTCAAGAACTTACTCATCCTTCAGAATTCCAACTTCATAGACTTGAACACTGTCTTCGGGGTTTTGGGGGCTTGGGTGAAAATTAAGTTACAGGGCCAGTTACGTTCTTCTGCTTTGGTCTTTGTATGAAAGTTTCATCATTGGCTCTTGTTTTCCTCGCCCAAATATAGAATTTCTGTGTGTGCGATCAGGATAACCCTGTCATTTTGTGATTAGTCACTAACCAAAGTCACTTCACTTGTTCACTTCATCCCTGTTGCTTACTGTCTTCAGAGAAGCAAAATCAACAGGGTATTATAAAAAAAGGCATTTATTTTAAGGAATTGCTTGTGCAATTATGGAGGCTGAGAAGCCCAAAGATCTGCAACAGTTGGCAAACTGGAGATCTCACACACACACACACACACACACACGCACACACCCCTGTTGTGTTACAGCCGTTGAGATTTGGGTGCTTGTTTGTTAGAACAGCTTGTATTACCTTGATTATTACGCGGCATGAAGTCCCATTCATTGTAATCCAAGTGCCCTGAGTAACTAACTCCCGAGCACGTATGTGCCAGGCACACGGGGCTGGGCAGTGGAGTTAGGGCACACAAAGCATAGATAGGTTTCCTGCCCTCACAGTGCTTTCGTTGTGGGGTGTGCGGCCCTGCTCTGGCCTCTTCCAATGTCCTGTGCTTCCGTCTCTCATAACACTTACTGTGCTTTGTTGTCACTGTATAATTACCTGCCTAGCCTGTGAAAAGTACGGAACATGGCGTGATTCTGTTTCTGGTACCCTGGTGCCTGAGACACAGTGCGTTTGGTAAATGTTTCGCGAATGAATGCACCACCTGCTGTCCTCGTGTTTTGCCCCCTCAACCCCGGTCTGTGGGGAAGGCCCTACCCCGTGTCCTTCTTCACACCTGTGGCTTACTGACTCATCAGTGCAACATAGACTTCTCCCCACAAGCAAGGCAGATTCATTGAATCCAAAGGGAAATTTTATGTCTCACTCAAATGGCTGCCCCCCCCTAATGAGAAAATAAAATATTTGACAATTTTCTCCATTGTCCTCCTATTTTCTTTTGGATTGGGCTGCATTTTGCAGTGTTTCTCCTGCTCAGACATGATGAATACCCTTTAAACCAACACAGTGTTATTTGCAAATGAACTTTAAGAGGAACAAAATTGCACAGGGCCAGAGTGGGCTCCAGCAGCAGCTTGGAAAAACACATTTTTCAAGGTACGAAGCAAAAGGAATTTATCCAATTTAATTTTCAGGTAGGTCTATAAAATTAATAAGTATTCTGACTGAAAAGCATAATTAAACCAACGGTGAATGTAAATGAGGAAGGGAAGTATCGTGCTATGCCTGGAATATCGTTTTGCAAGCGAATGGCCCATACCAAGAAAACAAATTATTAATGCAGCCTTATTTCTCGAGAATATTTGGGGAAACAGGAAAGCTCTCGCTGTTCTGCATAATCATCTTCTTGGGAATGTATGAGCAAAGAACAGCGGGCTCAGCTGGAACAAACAGGGGTTTCCACAGCACTGAAGCCGAGAGGGGGCTGCCTGCCATCCTTCACATGCAGGGGAAGACCGTTTGAATAAAACCAAAGCCACCCCACTTCCACCCTACGGCCGACACTGTTAGCAGCTGGTTTTGATTATGTCTAGAGGGGAGAGGGGAGGGAGGCAACATGGAAGGTCCAGAGCATGAGTCATGACTGGTCTAAGCCATTCAGGCATCTGTTTTCCTTTGCTGGATAGCTTATTTCCCAGCTCACCTTGCAGCTGGGAGCGGCCATTTGGGCCGTCCTGGCCAATGAGACATTAACAGCTATCTGCTGGGACACTCTGGAAAATGTTTCCTCTGTAAGAAAAGAAGAAAGTTTCAAAAGGGTCTTCACTTCACTTCATGGCCTGGCTCTCCCTTCTTCACCTTCTCCTTCCTGTCCTTGAATGTAGCCATGATGCCTGGAGCTGTGGCAGCCATCTTTCAACCACGAGTCAACGCACATGAGTATAAAAAGCCACTATGTTAAAGACTGGAGTCCATACTGAAATGGATGTGGATCTTTAAAGTTTTTTTGTTGTTGTTGTTGCTGGTGGTGGTGGTGTTTCTTGTTTTTTGTTTTAGGTGGGGGGAGCACGCGAGCAGGGAAGAGGCAGAGAGAGAGAGAGAAAACCCAAGCAGGCTCCGCATCATCAGTGCAGAGCCCGACACAGGGCTCAATCCCACAAATCATGGGTCATGACCTTAACTGCAATCAAGGGTGAGATGCCTAACCAACTGAGCCACTCAGGCACCCTGGATGTGGATCTTTAATGATGCAAACGAGTTGCTGAACCCACCTTGGTGTCTGGCTCCAGTCTTCTTATTAGTGAGGCAAGAAATGTTAATTAGAATTCAGTGACTTATGTTTGGCTGAACATAATCCTACCTCACAGCCACCCCAAATTTAGCCCCTCTGTCATGTCTCTGGAAGCCACCTCCCCCTCGCCAACCTCTCCTCTGCTGCCCAGTTCAGGCCTGCTCATCTTTTATCTGAACTTTTGCTACAGCCTTTTAACCAGTCTCCGTGCCTCCCGGCTCACCCAGACCATCTCCCACATGGTTGCCTGGGTGATATAATGCTCTCCCCAGATTTGTGTATCTGACAAACCCCTGTTCCTTCGTTAGGATCCTTTAGGGTCAAGATCAGTCAGCACCTCCTCTGAGAATCCTTCCCACTTTTCCAGACAAAACCTACTGTTGCCTTCTCTGTTCACATATATAATTCTATTTCCATATGTATTTCAGAGTTCCGTCCTGTCTCCATCCTTCCTCAAACACTCCATGTGCCAGAAAGCATCAGGGCTGATCCCTTCCAATTTTGGCTGCATGTATTTCGGGACAGATCTGTCTGTCCAGCCATCGCGTGGTCAGACACCACATCATACTCTTTCTGTATCCCCAGCGCCTAGCCGAGGGTCTGGCGCCTTCTAAGAACTCCGTAAACATTCATGGAATAAATCAGCCTCCGAGGAGCAGGAGATAAAGTGGTGAACAAGACAGCATGGTCTCTACCCTCATGGTCTACAAACTCCAGTTGGAGAGGCTTCAGTAAAACAAAGATTCACAGACACATAGGAGCTTGGGAAGTGTGGGGACGGCTGCCCCCCTTGAAGGGAGAATTTAGAAGTGCCATGAGGATTTCATCTAGACAGTGGGCAAGGGCTCAGACTGGGGCACTTTGAGGAAGCCACTCATGTATGCTGAAACCTTCACAGCCACAAAATGGAAGAAATTGAGTTTTTTCAAAGAGCTGGATGAGTCACCGTGGTCATAGCACAGAGGGAAGGGAGTGAGAGGTAGGAGATGATGTCAGCGGGGCGGGACCACATAAGCCTTGGAAGACCCGCAAAGGATTTGTTTGTTTGTTTGTTTTAATATAAAAATATTTCCTTTTTCCATGTTAAAACTGTCCAGTTGTGCCACACATTGTGTACATTTTAAATAAATGTAGTCACATGATCCCAATATATAGGAAACACTGATGATCAAATTTATCAAATCAGTAATACCTTTCCAGCATCTCTTAATAACATCCATTCAGCCTGTCTGCTTGCTGGCCTAGAAGAGTGGGTGCCTACTTTTTACATGAACTGTGACATAGAACACGTTGGTCTTTCATCCGATTTCAGTTTTAAAATAATGATCAGTGGTGAAACTTGGTTTCATTCTTAAAAAGACAAACAAACAACAACAACAAAAACCCTAGTGTTGTGATTAGCAGCTCTGCCTGCCTCCTTCCCTGCAGTCCCTGGAAACCATACATCCATTTCTAGATTTCTGTGAATTTGCTTACGTTAGGTTCCTCAACCAAGCGACATCATGCAGCATTTGTCTTCCTGTGACTGGCACATTTCACTCAGCGTCATGTCCTCCAGGTTTGCTCCTGTTATTGCAAAGAGCAGAATTTCCTTCTTTTTTCTAAGGCTGAACACGATCCCGTTGTATGTCTCTACCACATGTCCTTTATCCACCCACGCGTGGACAGGCACGTAGACTGTCTCCACAGGCGAAGGATTTTTGCTGTTTGTCCCCGTGCAATCGGAAGCAGCTGAAGGGTTTTTGAGGAGATGAAGGGACAAGGATGTACTTTATGTTGTAAGATGGTCACTCGTTGGCTCAGCTGAGAAGATACTTGGAGGAAACAAGAGTGGAGCTTGAGGGTGAAGTCAGGAGTCTGTTTCCAGAAAAGATGGCAGCTTGGGTTGGGTCAGGGAGATGGCAGAGGAGCTGAGAGGAATGAGCAGATTGGGGGGAGCTTTGGGAATGAAAGTGACAGGACTTGGGACAGGTTGGATATGACAGTTTCAGACCCCCTGGACTCTCTCTGCTCTCACCCTCCTGCCTGGCTGCCTCCCAACAACCTTCCTTGGAAGCAACTCTCCACTCACAGGAGCAAGGTCAAAGAGAAGCCTTTTCCTTCTAGAAAAATCGATGAAACTCATAAACCAGAAGAAAAGAAAATATTAAGCCTGCCTCCCTTTCTTTCCACACATCTGTCCCAACAGAAAAGTGCATGTGGTATTTCCCAGTAATTAAGTCATATGGTTGAGAGCAAATGCAAGAGATCATTTAATTCTCCAATGTCTGTTTGCCCTGGACGATGCTTCTCAGCTTCTTCTCCAGCCCCCACAGGAGTGAGGTCTGTGCAGACTGCCGTAAGCCTGCGGCCCAAGCCATGCATCTGCATTGTAGTGGTTTCCTCTGACCCAGACTCAGTCAGTGCTTCCTGTTTTGAGTGGTTGCCGTGGACCAGACGTGTTCTCAGTGGTTGACTCATATTAACACAGCCACCTTGAGAGGTGATGCTGATAATATCCCCATTGTAGTGTGAGGAAATTGGAATGACTCAACAAATATTGGATAATAATGCCACCAACAAACTTTCAATCAGCATCTACAATCTACCGGGTACTCCACTCAGCCCTGAGCATACAAACGTTCTTTCCTTGTAGAAATTCACAGTCCGGCAGAAGAGATAGATAAACACATAACTATCTGAAAATGCTGTGTTCACAGTATGAATAAAATCATATGCAAATATTGAGTTAATAAACATTTTTTTTCTGAGTCAGTAGGAGAGAGGATTAAATCTAACGCATAGATAAGAACTATGTAAACCTGAAAGCACACACAAAGTGAGAAATAGTATTATTGGCAATTAAAAATACTCCTTACCTACATACGCAGAGGAGGAAGAACATGCCTCAGGGGTGAGGGTAAGAAGGCCAGCTTAAGTCCCCTTTGTTGCCATTGTCACTTCCTTGGCTGGTTCAGGAGCGTTTAGAGATGGCCCTTACTAATTCATGCACGAATCGGGGATGATCCATTGAATTCCAAAGTGGTGGCCCGATGTTAATAATAACAGTGGCTTCTGAGACCTTTATGAAGGAGGCAAGCAGTTTTACTAGAACTATTTCATTCATTCATTCAGTCAGTCAGCCAGCCAACAAATACTCATTAAGTGCCATGTTCTAGTCCGGTGCTGATCACTCTGCAAAGTCTAGACAGAACCCATGCTGTCATCACACATATATTCCAGTAAGGAAGATGGACCATGAGCAAATAAAACCGTTTATGTTCTGTAATCATTTAGCGTATCTGATGGTGTTGAGCTCCTGCAGAGGAAGGTCAAGCAAGATAAGGAGGGGGTGAGGAGTCCCAGGGTGGAGGTGGAACTATTATTTTATGTGGTGTATTTATTTACCAGGGTGGTGATAACAAAATACTACAGGCAGGGTGGCTTAAATATCAGAAATGTATTTTATCACAGCTCAGGAGGCTCACAATCCAAGGTCATTGTGCTGGCAGGATTGGTCTCTCCTGAGGCCTCTCTCCTTGGTTTTCAGATGGTGCCCCATCCCCCAGCTGCCTCTTCACATGGTTGTCACTCTGTGCGTGTACACTCTGGTCCCCTAATCTCCTCTTCCTGTAAGGTCCTTCACATTGGCTTAGGGCCCACCCTAACAGCCTCATGTTACCTTCATTGCCTCTTTAAAGACCCCACCTTCAAATGCACATCTCCCCATTCTGATGTACTAGTGGGGTCCTTCAGCATGCGGATTTTTAGAGGGTACACGGTTCAGTCCCTAACAGGTGGTGAGAGGAGACTTCGCAGAACCTGGAGGAGGGAGGAATCACGTGGACAGTAGGAAGAACATTCTGGCAGAGAATCAGCAAGGGCAGAGGCCCCGGGGTAGGTTATTGACTTGGTGAATTTGAAGATCGGGGCGCCTGGGTGGCGCAGTCGGTTAAGCGTCCGACTTCAGCCAGGTCACGATCTCGCGGTCCGTGAGTTCGAGCCCCGCGTCAGGCTCTGGGCTGATGGCTCGGAACCTGGAGCCTGTTTCCGATTCTGTGTCTCCCTCTCTCTCTGCCCCTCCCCCGTTCATGCTCTGTCTCTCTCTGTCCCAAAAATAAATAAAAAACGTTGAAAAAAAATTAAAAAAAAATTTGAAGATCAGGAGACAGAAGCTACTCAAGCTAATCGAGTGATTGCTGTCAGAGAGATAATGGAGGTGTATGAATCCTGTAGTCCATGGTCGAAATGTGAATTTTATTCTTGGCTAAATAGAAAGGATTTTGGAGGGTTTTGAACAGGGGAGTAATACAGATCGCATCACTCTTGGTTTTAAAAGATTACCCTGGACGCCATGCCAGGGGCAACCTTGGGAGGGAAGGGAGAAGAAAGGGAACTAAGAAGCTACTGCAGTAATCTGGGTGAGAGATGAGGTGGCCTGAGCCCAGGGCTTAGCCCTGGAGGTGGTAGGAGGCAAGGTGGGGCAGGGATATGTTTTCAAGTGTGGCTGACAGGACTTGCTGGCTGGTTGCATGTGCAAAGAGAAAGAGAGGAGACAGGGAGACCCCAGGTTCTTTGGTCCCGACCACCAGAAGCATGGAGCCCCATTTAGTGAGATGGGCAAGACGGGTGGGTTGGACGGGTGTGGACGGGAAGACCGGCAGCCCATTTAGACACATTTGGTTTGAGATGCCAACGAGACACCCATGCCGAGCTCTGAAAAAGGAGCTTCTGTGGAGAGACCCAGGTCTGGAGGTAGAGCCCTGAGAATCATCAACAAATAAACAAAGACATTAAACCCACAGGACCAGAAAATATGCCGGAAGGAATGAATGTAGACGAAATGAACTCAGAGGGGACAAATAAAATGTCACTTCATTTTCACTCATTCCTAACTGAAATTTGATATGTCCCTCAATTATGAATGAGGGAATAAACCACAGTAATGTTAGTGTAGCCGTGAGCATGTGGCCAACAGGAATCCCGGCCAGTTATCATTAGAAGTGATGCAGGTATTTCAAAATATCATTTACATGTATCACTGTTTCAAAATCCGGGAGTCTTTAGACCTACCACTGGATCTCTTTTTTAATGTGTTAATAAATAAGGCCACATATTACCATTTCACACAATCTTTTTATTAAATATTTTGATAACTCTTTCAAGGTAATTAGTTTTTTTTGAAATGCAATGTACTTTTATGGATTTTTAAAAAAATCGTTATTCTGACAAGGTCTCTGTAAGCTTCATCTGTCTGCCTGAGGGTTCTAAGCTGCTCTTCCCACCCCCAAAGAAAGTTTCAGACCTCTGGTTTCAAGGTCTAAAGATCAACAAAGGAAGTGGAGTTGAGCCAGACCCCCCCCCCCAACCCCGGCTGGTTTACAAAGCTGGTCTCTCTCCCTGTCTCCAGCCTCTCTTCCTGATGACCAAAGTCCTGTTTGGTTGGCCCTCCACTCAGTGCCACTTGGATTCTATATGAGTAAGCCAGAGCCTCTTCGCCCAGTGACCCTGTTTTCCAGGAGGTGGACAAGCATTTATTTATTTTTCTGTTTTTAAATGTTTATTTATTTATTGTGATAGTGAGAGTGCATGTGAGCAGGGGAGGGGCAGAGCGAGAGAGAGCGAGAGAGAGAGAGAGAGAGAGAGAGAGAGAGAGAGAATCCCGCAGGCTCTGTGCTGACAGCAGGGCTCGATCCCACCAACCATGAGATCGTGACCTGAGCTGAAATCAAGTTGGGCGCTTAACCAACCGAGCCACCCAGGCACCCCAGGGAGCCAGTATTTAGAGACATGTTATACTCATCAGACATTCTTGCAACCTACAAAAAAAGACGCTCAGCCACACCATGCACATTCCCAGGACGACCCTTGCAAAGCATTCACGTACAGGATTCTAGAGCTGGGGAGCAGAGAATTGACACTCTCGTTGTATTCTTCTGTGGCTTGCTTTCTTGGCGAAGCATTCGGTGCAGGGAGATCTCCTTAGAGATCATGTTCTGTCTGCATCGATTCCATCACAGGAGGGATGCATCCCTCAAAGAACACATCATGCATTGAAAGGCCACTCACAGAGGTTAAGTTCCTTTCTTCTAGCAGCATCCTCTGTTTTCTCCTGGCTCACTTACCTCCCTTTCCTGGCCCAGGCTGGAGTCAGGCATAGGGGGAGGGGACCCCCAGTGAGAGCTATTTTGATTGTTCTTTTGCAGATTTTCCATCCAAAAACTCATGGGTGCCATTTTTTCCCTCTGCACCTCTGAAAATAGAAGCACCCGAATGTTCAGATCTGCATTTGGGGCCCTGCTGCTTGAGGCCTTCTATCGCAAGGATGCCGTTTTGGGATGTAACAAATGGCTGAATAGATTTTCTTGGCTCACTCCCACTGCCTCAAGGCAGTAGTCAGTGGGGTAGTGCATTTCAGAGCATCAGCTGTATCCCAAAAGGAAACCAGAAGTCAGAAAGCATCATCCTGCCTGTATTGCCAGGGAAAGTCTTCATATCTCATTTCCATAGTTTGTAAAAGAAAATACAGAGAAGAGTTTACCGCAAAACATGTATTATTAAGCTTTAAGAAACATTCTGGACCAGCTCTATTTTTTTTTTCTCCCATGGGTAAAATAAGGGAACTAATCCCTAGTAAATGAAAGAATGCATATATGAGAGGTGGGGATTTCATTATGGATTCACTTTGGCTGAGAGTGGGTGATCTCTTCTCAGGAAAAATACCTTGGTAAGTGGGAAAGCGTTCACAGGGCAAGTGTGGAAGGCCTGAGCCGGCAGAAACTCATGTTGATTAAAGACTTGGCTAAACCACTTGGTCTAGCAACAGACAAGAATTCGGTGAGAAACAGACACGCCCTTTAATACATTATGGAAACTTGTTTTTAATAACCTCGAGGTGGGAGAGGCCTTTCTAACCATTCGTCCTCTCAACAAGTATTTTTAAGTGCCAGGCACTGTTCTTGGGCACTGAAACACAGGGCTTTGTCTTCTGGATGACCTCCCATGCATATAAATGGGTGTCGGACCATTTGGAGAAATCTTTGCAAACATAAGGCGTCGGGGACACTACAGGGTGCTTATAAGTTGGTGAAGGAGAGTGAGGCCTTTGCCATCAGCTAGACCTGCCAGGGTTCAAAATCCCACCCACCAGTCATGTCACCTTGGTCAAGTCACTAAGTTCTCTGGGCCTCTGTCACCCACAGAGTTGTAGGAGGCAGGTGACTTAATGGGGTGGAACACTTAGCATCATAGCACTTGCTCATAATATGTACTTCCCAGTGATAGCTGCTGTTGTTAAATAAAACTACCCGCTGTATTTGTTCCCAGAGAACTTACCCTGCAAAAGTGCGCTTTTATAATAAGCCAGTGTTATTACTGAAGTTCAGTCACTAGAAAATGTTCTTTTTTTATTAAAATTTTTTTTAATGTTTACTTATTTTTGAGAGAGAGAGAGAGAGAATGAGAGCACCAGCAGGGGAGGGGCAGGGAGGGAGACACACAAAACCCAAAGCAGACTCCAGGCTATGAGCTCTCAGCAAAGAGACAGAAGTGGGGCTTGAACCTGCAAACCATGAGATCATGACCTGAGCTGTAGTCGGACACTTAACCAACTGAGCCATGCAGGTGCCCCGAAAATGTTCTTTTCTTTGTTTCCTTACAGCAAGAATCAGCATTGTGTTCATCTGTGTATCCTCTCACGCAGTCCATCATGCATCTTTGGGGGCAATTTGAGTTGTCTTGATGGGGTGGGGGTCCTACTGGCATCCAGTGGGTAGAGGCCAAGGACACTGGCAAACGTCCTACTATGTCCTGTCCACAACATCCCGCTGCAACAAAGAAGTATCTGGACAGAAATGGCATTAGTGTCAAATTTTGAGAAACCCTTCTCTAGGAGGGGTCTAGAGTGTTGAGTCACATATTGAAGTCCCAGTATGTGTCAAGCACTCGGCTAGTGTTAGAAATACAGTGTGACCAAGAAGGACGTGATCCCCATTCTCGTGGAGATTGCACTTTAGGAAAGGAGAGAGAGTCATTTGCACTAATAATCACGGAGCAATTCTAGCGCAAATCACCCAGGGGTAGGTCACATGGCGGAGTCAGAGCGTGCAGTAGCAGAAACTATCCCAGTGTGTGGGAGCCTGGGAAGGCTCTCCGTGGAAGTGGCATCTAGGCCGACACTCGAAGGATCTGGCTGGATTTAACCCATGACCTTGGTGTTCTAATCATTGTGTTTTGGGCCCCTGGACTGAGAAGTTCCCTGGCATCGCTATTCACGAAATCACAGTGAGGTGGGAATGGCGTGGCAGTTAAGAACGTGGATTCTGGGACCAAATTGCCATGGTTGGTAACCACCTCGGGTGACTTCTCTGTCGCAGTTTCTTCATCTGTAAAATGGGAATGAAAACAGTGCCTGCCTCATTGGTCCTCAGTGAAGATTAAAACGAGTATAATAGTGTAATTAAATAACGGGAAACATTCATACCATAAATACTACCTAAGTATTAGCGATTATTAACATTAATATTGTCATCTTAGATGAAGGAGCAGGTCTTCTCCACGAGAATCAGCCCCAGTCGTCTGGGAAATAGTGAGAAAACACAAGACAACAGTGAGCTCATCAATTCACTTCCATTGTTTTTAGAGTGAATTTGGCTGTGTTTCTTTGAAAATGGCAGATTTGAGGGGCGCCTGGGTGGCGCAGTCGGTTAAGCGTCCGACTTCAGCCAGGTCACGATCTCGCGGTCCGTGAGTTTGAGCCCCGCGTCAGGCTCTGGGCGGATGGCTCGGAGCCTGGAGCCTGTTTCCGATTCTGTGTCTCCCTCTCTCTCTGCCCCTCCCCCGTTCATGCTCTGTCTCTCTCTGTCCCAAAAATAAATAAACGTTGAAAATGGCAGATTTGAGACTGGAGTGGGACCTGCTTTCTTCCCAGAAAAGTGAACAGTCAGTGTGAAAACTGCCATGGGCACAGTGTCAAACAGAGACAAAGACACAAAATCCAACTGTTGTCATGTGGTGGTATTTTCAGACTCCCCTCCATAGTCTTGATTCTTTAAATCCTTTGTAAACTCACCCAAATCCTCCCTTCTCTGGAGCTCCCACTCCATTAAAACAGGAGTTAAATGTTATTTTTATAGTTGGCATGAAAATACTCTTTAGGGAATTCTTTTTCAGAAAAACATCTTGATAATCAGCTTTAAATATGGAAGGACAGTAAAACAAAGAGACAGATGACCAGGTCTAGACCCCCAGAAATTTTCGTTGGGAGAACTAAGAGATAGGAAAAGGCAAAAAGTTACAGAAAAACATCTGGCAAAAGGGCCAGGAATGGCATTAAAAAAAATCATCAGTAGGGAATAGCTGAAGGATTTTCTAGATCACATGTGCCTAAAAATCAATTTTCAAGTTACTTGCTGGGTAGAAGTCATCCATCACCTCGAACTTCCCTTTAAGACTGTTACACACCCAAATAAATGTCTTTTGTAAATTTTGGACTCAGAAAATCAAAGAAAGGTTTCTGGCATCCACATCCGCACTGGCATCCCCAGAGTGAAATTAACAGGAAATTAGAACCAGAGGTCATGGTAAGAATATAAGACGCTGGAATCCGCCGAAATCTTGGAGCAGAGATTAAAATTTCCAGCCCAGTGCGGAATGGAGGGCTTGAGTCACCTGTAAGAGAATAAGGCTGGGTGTTCTCAGCTGACTTGTGAGCCACGTGACCCTCTCCTTTGTAACATTTCATGCAGTGATGCATGGATCACTGGAGGAACTAGGTTTATAGACCATCCTTATGATTGTTTGGGGAAGATTAGACATAAAAGACAGTGAAAGTAGTCATTAGGTTCTCAAAACAAAACAAAGGCATAAAAATCTCAACCTAAAAAATTATAAAACAGCCTAGCTAAGCCTTCCAAAAAGAAAGGTTTCTTGTTGGCTGAAACAAAGAAGTCAGAAAGGCACAAATAGACTGGTTGTACTGATTTAAGATTCACAGTGAATCTTAAACTTTTATTTGCTTCCCCCACCTAGGCTAAACTTTGGTTTGGGGTGCACTAAGTGAGCTTTAAAGAACAGTCCTTGGAGATGTCTTTTGCCTGACTGATCACCCCACAGCAGCTATGTCCTTTTAAGCATTCAACATGATTCAATCCAATCAGCAAATTCTAGAATCAGCAAAATTGTGTAGAAAGAGCATGGATGATTAATTCTGACAGAGCCAAGTTAGATTCTAAGTTCTGTGTGACGATGGGGAAGCTAGCTTAGCCTCTTGGAACCTCAATATTTTCATCTGTCAAGTGGGCATAAGCATACTTAACCTTACAGGTTAAGGGACCATAAAGTGAGACCAGAAGAGGGACGTGTGTGTGTGTGTGTGTGTGTGTGTGTGTGTGTCTACAGTTGATTCACATCACGTGTCAGAGTGAGGTACCATAAAGTTGCAAGAACAGCAGTTTAGGTTCCTGCGAGCCTTTGGTCACAACATTTTCATCTGGCGGTCAACACAAGCCTTGGCTATGTGTGTTTCTATTTAAAGACAGCTTATCTAGTATTATTGTCCGAATTTTCAGCCTTAAACCCACTCAGCCAGCAACACTGTAACTCCTGCCTGTTATCCAGCCTATCTGATGCACCTGCTTTCTCTTGCAAGCACATCACCTCCTTGCACTTTGAAACTCTAGACGGCACTTGAGCACTATGCTTGGGGGACCATTTTGAACAGAGAAATAACGAATAAAAAGTACAAAAATGAAAAAAAAACCCAAAACTCTTTAGCACTAAACAGACTGGGGAAGGACCCTTGTTTACAACATGAGAAGTGCAGCAAGGCTTGCTCGACCAGAGCTGGAAATGTGCACACTGAGAGGCTCAAATTGCTCGCAGCTCTTCTCACGGCTGCGAATGACTGCCAACACACCACATGTATTGAATTGGGGATTACAAATAAATTTTAGTGGGAAGGTGAATTCACAAACACAGAATCTGCAAATCATGAGGACCAACTGAAATGATATAGATGTCCCACACTCCAGTCCTTATAGGCCTTAAGCAGATCTCAAACCCCCAGGCTCAGCCCTTACAGGCCTGACTTTCGTCTCTGTCTTCATTTCCGGCCCCTGGTGAGTTTCTTCTCTTTTAAGTTCGGGTTGGTATTTTTATGTCTTTGCTCTGTGTCACCTTGCCTCCCTGTATGTTTGTAGCAAGAGAGGATGCCATCGGCCTCACCTTAGCCTGATAACTTGCTGGAAATCACGCGTGGTTCATTTTCTCCCTCTCTTACTGCAACTTGTGCCCCCATGGCGATGCTGTGCAAACCCCATCACAGCCCCACCCTGCATTTCCACTGCCCGCTGACCCCAAGTGTCCTGGGTCTGCCACTTATGGCCATTGCACCCCATGTAGGGACAATACCTGTTCCAGGTTTTTCATGACAGAGGCCATGGCACCTAACTAATATCTTCAGTATGAGGGCATCAGGTTCTGGAAAGATCTCAGCTGTGGCCTCATACTCTCCCAGGACCAAACTGCCCACCGCCCCTCCCCCCCATGACAACTTCAGCCTGGTCTCAGCCTCTTTCCCCAGTCTAGCTTCTCCCCATGCCTTGGGGTGCATCCTCTGCTGGTGTCCCCCATGGTTTATGCTGCTAGCTGACCACAGTCAGAGCCACATGGATCAGCAGAGATATAACCTTGATCCTCAAAGGTGAAAGGACCAGCACTTCAATCCTTTTTTCCCCAGTCTCTGCCCCTATGCAACTCTAACCTGTCCCCCATCAATAACCCTCCAAATTCATTTCCTATCAATGCTATAACAAACGACCTCACGCTTTGTGGCTTCAAACATATTTATTCTCTTGCCATTCTGGAAGTCAGAAATCCAAAATGAGTCTTCCAGAGTTCAAGGCCTGGTGTTGGCAGAGTTTGTTCCTTCTGGAGCCATGAAGGGAGAATTGTTTCCTTGCCTTCTGCACCTTCTAGAGGCTGTCCTTATCCCTTGGCTCATGGTCCTGCATCACGTGGCCTCTTCTCTCTCTCTCTCTCTCTCTCTCTCTGCTTCCATAGTCATCTCGCCTTGTCCCTCCCCTGACCTCCTTGCCTTCCTTTTGTAAGTACCCTTGTGATGACATTTAAGGGGCACCCAGGTAACCCAGGATGATCTCCCCATCTGAAGATCCTCAACTTGATCACAGCTGCAGAGACCCCCCTTGCCATACTAGGGAGCCTCCTAGATCCAGGGACTAGGACTTGGATATCTTAGGGCAGTGTGGAGGGGCATTAATCAGCCCACCACACCCTCTGTCACCTTATAAAGGAGAAGGGGGCTGTGAAGGCCGTCAAACTAAAGAAGGACAACGTTTACATGCTGCTGTATACACCCTGCCTTCAGGGCCAGTGCTGCCTCCTTGGATGGCACCAAAGGCACCACTCAAGTGGTTCTCAGGGATCCAGGGACCTCCCCACCATTGGACCCAGAAGGGCTGACAAGGTTTAATGGAAGTTTCTCACCCTGTGTTAGTGATCATTATAATAATGTGTCTTACCTTACCCTGAGTCCTGCTGATCAGAAGGTGCAGAATTCTAACAGTAAATGGAACATAAGCATGCCAAGTTTATACATGCTTTGTGTCATTGGGTTGTTCTCAGAAGCCTGTTAGTGGACACCATTCTTCTTCCTGTTTTCTGGATGAGATAGCTGAAGCACAGCTAAGGATCGCGCTCAGAGTTCCTCAGTTATTAACAGTCACATCCAAGAGTGGGAGCCAAGCATTCAGACTCCAGAGCCTGTGCCTCCAACAGCTACAGATCATCGTGCTGCCAGGTTCTGCCTCTAACTTGCTGTGTGACCTTGAGGAAGCCACTTTCCCTCTCTGGTCGTAGGTTATTAAAGTAGGAGCATAAAGCCAGGTCAGAACTTCTCAACTTTAGCACTTCCGACCTTGGGACCAGATTACTCTTTGTGGTGGAGGCTGTCCTGTGCAGGGTATGACATTTGCCAGCTTCCCTGGCCTCTGCCTGCTAGATGCTTCCCCAACACCCTACTCGACTGTAATAATGACAAACGTCTCCAGACGTTTCCAAACATCCCTTGTTTGGAGGCAAAATCTCCCCTGGTTGAGAACCCCTGGGAAGTAACCCATCAGGACTTGCCACACGTACAATATTCTGGCATTTCCTTAGCTGCAAGTCAGAAAATTGCTTTACATTCAAGAAGCTCCCTAGGCAGGCAAGAGTTCAGATGCAATGTGCAAGCTAACCAGTCTTATAAATTAGCACAAACATATGTCAGTGGTAATTAATTAAATACCTCCGTCGCATCACTAATAGCACCAGCTGAGGACAATATTACCATTCACAGAGCACGGCCGCCCATTTCTCAGCTTCACGTCGCGAGAGGTATGAGTAAACAGTTTGTTTAGCGGGTTAAACAAAAGCTGTTGCTTCCTCGCTTTGAAGGAAAGGGAGAATGTCCCCCAGAATGGACACGGAGCCTTCTCACCCTCTATTCCTGCCACCTTCCGTGAGATCTTCCCAAGGAGCCAGTTTCCAGGCGGTGGACAAAGGAACTGGTCCTCAATGTTGGCTTCTCCTGTTCCCTCTCCAAGTGAGAGTTTGTTAGCTGCCGAGTTCAGGCTCTCACATCACATTATTCCGTAGCAGCTCTCCAGCCCCCTGCTTCTACGTGGTACGTAGATGCTATTTTCTTATTATCTGACATCATCCCCCACTTAAATCAGTGTAGGTTTTCGTTTGTTTGCTTATTTAGTTTTTGTTTGTTCGTTTGTTTGTTTGGAGCATTTTGGAGTTTTGTTTTATTTGGCTTCGTTTTGTTTGGTGCTGACAGAAGTCATGAAAAGCATAGACAAATATCTGAGTCTGTATTCCAAGTCTTCCTACAACTTGTGTGATCCTGGACACGTGGCTTAACGTCTCAGCCTCAGTTTCCTCTCATCTGTAAAATGGGGATAGGAACACTGATCTCAAGGATGGCCATAAAGATTAAATTAGACCGTACCTATTCAGCACCTACACAGTGCTGGGCAGGTACAAATAGTGCCCTTCTGCCAAAGTGGTTAGCCAACAGGCGAATACTTGGCTTTGAAATTTTCCCTTAGCTTCTGGCTGTCACTGTTGAAGAACGGTGTTAATATACACAAGATGGTTTAAGTCCACACTAAGGGAAGGAAGAGGTGGAATAATCAGCCCCTGAATAATGAGCGTCTGACTACATACTATTGCTTTGGGAAGCGCAGCTCCAAAAGGCTGAGTCCACGCTGGCTTTAAGTAGGAAGATGTATCCTTCCAACTTGAGCTCAGAGTGGGAAGCTTTATCACACACATGCTTCACATGCACACATAGTCAGACTGCAAAATCGAATCGCCTGGGCCACCACACTCCCGAATCCGTGGAAAGAGCCAATGTAGTATTCCATAGCATTACATTTGAGGAGCTTAGCATAAGGAGCAAATCTCTGGCCTCTGTTATAATGCTGAATGATCAGCTCTTTGGCTAATGACCACCCCCCCCACACACACTTTTCTCATCTCCTGTGTCAGTTAGCTTTCACCGGGTTATGCTGTGTAACAAGAAGCCCCAAAATCTCAGTGGCTTACAACAATTTGGTTTTTACCGTCTCCTTATCTGCTGGTAATCACAGGTCAGCTGCAACTCTGTTCCACATGCCTTCTCTTTCCAGGACCCAGGTTGCAGGAACAGTCCCTATCAAAGCTCAGTGATAGTCATGGGGCAAAGGGAAAGAGCAAGAGAGCTGACGGGTACACACCATCTTAAACTTCTGCTTGAACATGGTTGGCCTTATACCTACAGGTCTGCCACTGGCCAAAGTGAGTCCCGTGGATGAACCTAACATCAGTGGGTCAGCAGAGTATAACCCTCTGACAGAATGACTGAATACTTGGAAGTATACTCCCAAATTGGGGGAAGTGATAGATTATGCTCTAAGCATTCCCAGGCCTTCTCTGAATTTAAACTAATTTTCAATTTTTAGAAGGCAGACTAAGTCAAAGGCTTTTTAAAACTAAAAAATCATGGGGCGCCTGGGTGGCGCAGTCGGTTAAGCGTCCGACATCAGCCAGGTCACGATCTCGCGGTCCGTGAGTTCGAGCCCCGCGTCAGGCTCTGGGCTGATGGCTCAGAGCCTGGAGCCTGTTTCCGATTCTGTGTCTCCCTCTCTCTCTGCCCCTCCCCCGTTCATGCTCTGTCTCTCTCTGTCCCAAAAATAAATAAAAAACGTTGAAAAAAAAATTAAAAAAAAACAAACTAAAAAATCATTAATTTATTTTTAAAATTCCAGTATAATTAACATACCATGTTATATTAGTTTCACATGTACAAGCTTCATGATTCAACAATTTCATATGTTACTCTGTGCTCATCATGATAAGTGTATCCTTAAACCCCTTCACCCATTTCACCCTTCCTCCATTGGCCTCTCCTCTGGCAACCACCAGTTTGTTCCCTATAAATAAGAGTCTGTTTCTTAGTTTGTCTCTTTTTTCCTTGTTCATTTTGTTTTCTTAAATTCCACATATGAGTGAAATCATATGGTATTTGTCTTTCTCTGACTTATTTCACTCAGTGTTATACTCTGTAGATCCATCCATGTTGTTGCAAATGGCAAGATCTCATTCTTTTTATGGCTGAGTAATATTCCACTGGATGTATATATGTTGCATCTTCTTTATCCATTCATCTATCGATGGCCACTTGGGTTGCTTCCATGTCTTGGCAATTGTAAACAATGCTGCAGTTCACATAGGAGAGCATATGTCTTTTCAAATCAGTGTTTTCATATTCTTTGGGTAAATACCCAATAGTGGAATTACTGGATCATAGGGTCGTTCTATTTTTAATTTTTGGAGGAACCTCCTCAGTGTTTTCTACACTGGCTGCCCCAGTTTGCATTGCCCCCAACAGAGGAAGAGTGTTCCTTTTTCTTCACATCCTTGCTAACACTTTCATCCTTGCTAATAAAAACACTTTGTGTTTTTGATTTTAGCCATTCTGACAGGTGTGAGGTAATATCTTCTTGTGGTTTTGATTTGCATCTCCCTGATGATGCGTGATGTTGAGCATCTTTTCATGTGTCCATTGGCCTTCTGGATGTCTTCTTTGGAGAAATGACTGTTCATGTCTCCTGCCCATTTTTTAATTGCATTATTTGTTGTTTGGTACTGAGTTGCATAAGTTCTTTATATATTTTGGATATCAACCCCTTATCAGATGCATCATGTGCAAACATCTCCTCCCATCCGGTGGGTTGTCTTTTTGTTTTTTTGATTTTTTCCCCCTCTGCACAGAGGCTTTTTGTTTTGGTGTAATCCAGTAGTTTACATTTGCTTTTGTTTCCCTTGCATAAACATATATAGAAAAAATGTTTCTACCAACAACGAGATTACTGCCTATGTTTTCTTTTAGGAATTTAAGGTTTCAGGTCTCACAGTTAGGTCTTTAATTTCATTCTGAGCTTATTTTCTTGTATGGTGTAAGAAAGTTGTCCAGTTTCATTCTTTTACAGGTAGCTGTCCAGTTTTCCAGCACCATTTGTTGAAGAGACTTTTTCCCATTGCATATTCCTACCTCCTTTGTTGTAGATTAATTGATCATATGATTGTGGGTTCATTTCTGGGTTTTCTATTCTGTTCCATTGAGCTGTGTGTCTGTTTTTGTGCCAGTACTGTGCTGTTTGGATCATTACAGCCTTGTAATATAATTTGAAGTCTGGAATTGTGATACCTCCAGTTTTATTCTTCTTTTTCAAGATTTCTTTGGCTATTTGGGGGTCTTTCATGGTTCCATACAAACTGTAGGATTATTTGTTCTAGTTCTATAAAAAGGCCTGTGGTATTTTGGTAGGGGTTTCACTAAATCTGTACATTGCTCTGGGTAGTGTGGACATTTTAACAATATTTATCCTCCCAAACCAGGAACAAGGGATATCATTCCATTTGATTGTGTCTTCTTCAATTTCTTTCATCATTGTGTTTTATAGTTTTCAGAGTATAAATCTTCTCCCTCTTTGGTTAAATTTATTCCCAGGTGTGTTATTATTTTTGGTGCAATTGTAAATGGAATTGTTTTCTTAATTTCTCTTTATGCTACTTTATTATTAGTGTATAGAAATGCAACAGATTTCTGTATATTGTTTTTGTATACTGCACCGATCAAAGGCTCCTTATACACAATATGAGGGGTCCAAAGCTCAAAGTTCCTCTTAAGTATTCTTAGGGTCTGTGGACTCCAACAAGGTTTGTCTAACAGATTTCTAACAGATAACTTATCAATCCCTAAATACTCTTTGTCAGAGCAGGAATCCATTTATGAGAACAGTAATCCATGGTAAAACATCCCTTTCAGGCATCTTTGTGACTTCTAGGTACTTTTAGCTGAGGGAGGTCACGATTCCTTTCTAAAATTGCTATGGCTATGATAGACCTCCCATTGATACAAGATGGAAGGACATACACAGAATATAGGATATGCGTGCACGTGGGGAGGGCTAGGCTCCTGGGGGATACAGAAATGCTGTCACCAGATGGAAAATATGACAGCTAGCCAGAACTCCCAAGTGTGTAAGAAACATCAGTTCTTCCACTGGTTTCTGAGGTTGCTTTCACATCTAAAATGTTACTGATCTACGTTCAGAAACCACCTCCTCCATCCAGACTTCAAACCGATATCAACATCTTTTTCTAAGTATGATCCAATCATACTGCTCTCCCCTTCCACCACCACTTCGAAGGAAGCTTTCAAACTGTCCTTCATTAATGCTTCTACTTAGACCTAGGACCCTTTTCTTCCCGTTCAGCAATACCCACTCCAAATGCCATCACCCATCTTCCTAGTTATCGGATCTCCCACTTCTCCCCAATGCATTTACCTTGGAAAACTTTGCTGTCCTTGGATGTCTAAGCAAGCCTTTCATAATATTGTTAAAGCAGCACTCTGAATGCTCACATTGAGCATGCATGCATGGCCTTAGAAGAAAAAACCTCACCCGTCTTATATGTTATCATCAATAACTATAATGTCGGCTATTTATTGAGTCCCCTATGATGTTCTAGGCTCCATTCATAATTTTCATTTATTGTATCTACTCTTGAGTACAGAGGAAAATATATTATTACCCCAGTTGAAGAGAGGAACCAGTGGAGACTCAGAAATGTGAAGCAACTTGCCCAAGTTCACAGATGCTAATAATTGGCAGAGCAGGAATTCAAACTTGAGTTTTGCCCGACCTCACTATCCATGACTTCCTGCTACCTAGTGCTTCCTTCTACCTTAATGCTTCATGGAAAAGTGTTACGAAGGGCACGCCACCCTGGGCCTGAACAATGCCCATTAAGGAGAACTCACACCTTCCCTGCTGTTCCTGTACACTTCGATTCACTCAACAGACTGAAGAATGGAACTGGAGACACTTAGTCCTCTCCAGACAATAAATCATTGGCTTTTTATCTGTCACCAGCTCGATTTTCCAAAGATTTGTTTTCGTCAGTTTAATGAATTATTGGATCACCTGGAAATTGCTCAGAATTAACCTGTGGCTGACATTAATGGATCTGCAACACAAGTGTCGAGCTCTCTCTAACCAGTCCAATCCATCCTTTTGCGAGGGGGCCGGCTGCCCGGCACGCGGCGATCCGTCCATTTTGCTGCTCTGTCTGCCTGTGTCTGCGGACGGCGAGCAGGCACCAGAGGAGTCCGTCAGGAGCCCGGGTACTGCCTGCTGCTTACCCTGCCTGTGCTGGCAGGAGGTGAGAATCCTAATAAATCCCTTCACGACTTGCCACACGATCCCCTGGTTCTCTGAGAAGCCTTTAGCAAGGGTTGGGCTTCTTTGTTAGGATCCACTCTACATCCCCAACTACCCTCGAGCCCTCTTAGCCCTGGTTCCAAGTATTTCCCTAACCCATCCGGTTCTCTCCACCTCCCCCAACACCAACCAGCCTCGTCAAGCTGCCACTACTTGATGCCCGAGTTGATACAAAGCACTCATTCTCCCTGTTCCCACCTCTGCCCTTCAATAACCTGCTGTCCACAGAGCGATCATTTTATATCAAATAATCACATCCACTTTGCTTAACATTCTCAGGGGCTTCCCCCTGTGTTTGGAATAAGACCCCACAAGAGCATCCATGACCTGGCTCTGCCTCCCTCCCAGCAGACCTAGGACCTTGCCCTGAGCTCTCACTCGGCCCCAGTCACTTTGGCCTTTGGCCTTGCCACATACCCTACTCATATTTTGGCCTGTTTTGCTCACAGCTGTATCCACAAGACCTATGACAGAACTTGACACACAGCAAGTACTTACTCCATCGGCTTAATTCATCAATCGGTTATTTTCAAGGTCCTAAGAACATTGTAGAGAATGAGGACACAGAGGGCTTCTGACGGCTTGTTAAGGTTTAACAACCAGGGTCAGCTCATAGGAAGTCCCAGCTCACTGTGCTCCCCTACCACTTCCCTTCACCCTCACACTCTAGACTGTTTCTAGACTGTCTCTTTGGTCTGGAGAGTTGCCTCTCTAGACCAGAAATCGGCACACTTTTTTTTTTCTGCAGAGGGCCAGAGAGTGAATATTTGCAGACCATTCATTCTTTGTCCCAGCTACTCAATTCTGCTGTTGTAGTGCAGAAACAGTCATAGACAATATGTAAATGAATGACCTCGTGTGTGCCGGTAAAATTGCCTACCTGCCGTAGGCTGGATCTGGCCCGGTGGCTGTAATTTGCTGCAGTCTGCTTAAATTCTAAGCTCCTTGGGGAACCCTAATACACGGCTGGCCACCATTCAGGGTCTGTTGGAGAAAGTCCAATATGAGGAGGCAAGAATTCACCAAGTGATGTGGAAATCAAGAAAGCCGTCTTCATAGCCTTCCATGTCTGAGACCAGCCTTTCACATCTTGAGCCTTGGAATCAAGTCTGTCTTCCACCGTGGCTTGCCCCACTCACAAGCTGTGCAGCTTGGGACAAGTTACCAAATTGTTTTCTGTCTTTCTCCTATAAAATGGGATGAACTAATCTCTTAGGGGTCTTTTAAAGAGCAAAGGAGATAATGTAAGTGATTTCAGATGAAGTGAGAATCGCCCTTCCCTCCACCCCCCACATGTGCATACATGCATGTATGTAGGCTGGTGCAAAAATGGTTGTGATTGTCACTGTTCAGTTAACAACCTGGCTTTTGTCCTCCTGAGTGATGTTTACGATCTAGAGTAGCAGCTGAATTCCTCAGGACAATGGAAGGCATTTCTTTTGTGATGCTTTAGGGGAAAAGGAGAAAAATGAGGTAACTGGCAAGGAGAGAAGGTTTGGTTGGAAAAAAATAGGTGGTTGAGGGAGATTTTCATCCTGTATGTGGTGTCTGATTGTAAAATCGCTTTCCCTTTACTACCCATGGGATTCCAGTTAAACGTCCTTTTCTTATTACTGCACTGGGTCCGGGGGCGGGGCGGGGGTGGGGGGAGGTTGGATCTATTTGTTTTCAGGAGGGGCTAATCTGCACAAAAGCTGAACCCTACTCCTTCTAGGCATGAGCTGAGAACAAATGGCTCCCTTGCCTGGCACATGCTAGGGTCAGTAAATGCTAGTTAGTTCCATTCTTACCTCCCCTTAATCATTTCATCTTTACAAAAAAAAAAAAAAAAATCATGTACTTCAGACTCAGTGCCAAAAATCCCTAAGTCTCAAGCACTGGATGTTTGTTGAAGGAAGAGAATAATTCAAATGAGGCTTGCCCGGTAGAGATCCCTCAAGGATACCTAAGAATGGCTCGCAATTAGCATACTCATTCTTAATATATAAATGGATGCTTCTAAAGTGCTGAAGTGTGCTTAAAAGCAATTTGATTATCAGTAGTCACAGCATTCTTTTTGCAAACTTTCCCCCACATATTCACACTGCTTATGGGGAAGTTTTTCCAAAGGGTGGAGGGAACTAGAGACCAGCCCTTGCCAGTATTATCACAAATTACAAATAAATAGTCCTAGCCTCATGCTCCCTGGAAGAGAGAACTCAACCAGGTTCCAATTGTCATTTTACCTTATGTGAATTATATGATCTTGAGTAAATCACTTATTCTCTCTGTGTTTCAGAATCCTAATAAATTGGAAAAGATCCTGTGCCCATGGATTGGAGGATTTAATATTGTTAGTGTGTCACTATAGCTTTTCCTGGCATTTTCTCACATCGGAACTGTGATTCAGTTCCTGGGTGAAGGTGCTCTAAAAAGCTCTTATTCTTATTTTTTTGTGCTCCCATAATTCTGGAGATATGCGAACACACACAGTATTTAATTTTTTGCTAGTGCTTTGGTATCATATATAAGAATTTTGCTAAATCCAAGATCATGAAAACGTACCCTTGTGTTTTCTGCCAAGAGTTCAATGTTTTTGGCTCTTAAATTTAGATGATTGATCTATTCTGAGTTAATTTTTACCTAAGGTGTGAGGTCAGGGAGTCAAACTACGGCCATGTGGAAATCCATTTGTCCCAGAACCAGTTGTCAAAGAGACTATTCTATCCCCACTGAATGGACGTAGCATCCTTGTCCAAAGTCAGCTGGCCATAGCTATATGGGTTTATTTCTGGACTCTCAATTCTGTTCCACTGGTTTATATGTCTATCTTTATGCCAGCACCACACTGTTTTAATTACTATAGCTTTGCAGTAAGTTTTGATGGGGAGATATGAGTACTCCCAACATTGTTCTTTTTCAGGATTGTTTTGGCTGTTCAGGGCCCCTTGCAAATCCATATGAATCTAAGTACTAACTTTTTCAATTCTGCAAAAAAGGGCAATTAAGATCTGATAGGCCATTAGAAAAGATTTGATAGGCCACTGAATCTATAGATCACTTTGTGTATGTCAACATCTTACCAATATAAATCTTCCAGTCTTTGAACACAGGATGCGTTGCCGTTTATTTAGGCCTTCTTTAATTTCTTTCAACAATATTTTTTAGTTTTCAGTGAACAATCCTTCTTGCCTCCTTTGTTAAATTTGTTTCCAGGTATTTCATTCTTTTAGATGCTATTGTAACTGGGATTGCTTTCTTAATGTCCTTTTGGGATTATTCATTGCAGGGATATGGATACACCATGTGTTCATCTTGTCCCCTGCAACTTGGCTGAATTTGTTCTTTAGTTCTACTAGCTTTCTTTTAGAGTTTTTGGGATTTTCTATATCATGTCATCCATGAACGGAGATAATTTTCCTTCTTTTCCAGTTTGGATGTCCCTCAATTCTTTTTCTTGTCTAATTGCTCTGGCCGGATCTTCTGGTGCAGTGTTAAATACTAGGCAGGAAAGCAGGCATCCTTGTTTTGTTCCTAGTTTTAGGGGAAAAGCATTCAGACTTTCACCACTGAGTGTAATGCTAACTGTGTATTTTTCACAAATGCCCTTTATTGTGTCAAGGAAGTTCCTTTCTGTCCTTTGTTCTCTGAGATATTTTATCATTAAAGTGTGTTGGCATTTTGTCAACATCATTTGAGATGATTATATATTTTTTTTCATTCTACTAATCTCATGTATTACACTGATTCATTTTCTTATGTTGAATCACCGTTGCATTCCTGGGATAAATCCCACTTGGCCATGGCATAAAATCCTCAATAATATGCTGTTGAGTTCTATTTGCTAGCATTTATGGATTTAAAACAGTATTTTTTCTCTTTCTTATTATTTTCTTTATTTTTTTGATATATGAAATTTATTGTCAAATTGGTTTCCATACAGCACCCAGTGCTCATCCGAAAAGATGCCCTCTTCAATACCCATCACCTACCCTCCCCTCCCTCCCACCCCGCATCAACCCTCAGTTTGTTCTCAGTTTTTAAGAGTCTCTTATGCTTTGGCTCTCTCCCACGCTAACCTCTTTTTTTTTCCTTCCTTCCCCTCCCCCATGGGTTTCTGTTAAGGTTCTCAGGATCCACATAAGAGTGAAACCATATGGTATCTGTCTTTCTCTGTATGGCTTATTTCACTTAGCATCACACTCTCCAGTTCCATCCACGTTGCTACAAAGGGCCATATTTCATTCTTTCTCATTGCCACATAGTAGTCCATTGTGTATATAAACCACAATTTCTTTATCCATTCATCATTTGATGGACATGTAGGCTCTTTCCATAATTTGGCTATTGTTGAGAGTGCTGCTATAAACATTGGGGTACAAGTGCCCCTATGCATCAGGACTCCTGTATTCCTTGGGTAAATTCCTAGCAGTGCTATTGCTGGGTCATAGGGTAGGTCTATTTTTAATTTTTTGAGGAACCTCCACACTGTTTTCCAGAGTGGCTGCACCAGTTTGCATTCCCACCAACAGTGCAAGAGGGTTCCCATTTCTCCACATCCTCTCCAGCATCTATAGTCTCCTGATTTGTTCATTTTGGCCACTCTCACTGGTGTGAGGTGATATCTGAGTGTGGTTTTGATTTGTATTTCCCTGATGAGGAGCGATTAAAACAGTATTTTTAATAAAAGGCAAACACTTGACAATTCCATTGCAACCATAATGTAATGAACAGTAGTCCATTCTCTCCTGTCTGCCTGTAACTAACTTGTCTCCCTAGTACTAGCACTAGATTTGTACTTTGATGATATGTTTCCTGTATAGAGGGTAGTTTAGTAAAATACTGATCTTTTACATCCTTAAGTGTGTGTGTGTGTGTGTGTGTGTGTGTGTGTATGTGTACGTGAAGCAGCATAGCATAGCAGTCAGCTAGGGGCTTTGGTGTCAGAAAGATCTGCACCAAACTGCTAGTTCTGTCACATACCATCCTTGGGAACCTGGACAGTATTTTAGCTTCACTGAGTTTCGGTTTCATCACCGGATTATTTACTCTCTAGCTCTCAGAGCTGTTAAAAAAGAAAAAAGCAGATGAGATGTTGTATGCAAAGCACAACACAGTGCCTAGCATCAAACAAAGTCTCAATAACAAGAGCAACTCACTTATCAGGATCATTTAGATGTAACAAGTTGTAATTATGTTCTGTTTGAGTATGTTTTCCCGAGGAAGTTAGTTTTTTTCAGAAAAACTCTTAACATGACCTTCTGATGGAGGCTATGATTACATCTACCCGGCCAGAGGTACTGTGGAAACCATTCCATAAGGCATCCAGATGTGTCCACAGTGTAGACTGAGGATATCGACATCTCACCCAGGTGCTAGGTGCAGAGCCTCAGCCTCAGATTTTCCCTGATGTCCTGCTTTGTCAGGGCAATGGGGGTTCAGCCTTGTCCAGCCTGGCCCTTCCAGGGTGATCGCCTCCCTGGGCCAAGGGAAGGGTGCAATTCCCCATTCAGCCACCAGGTGGCAGATGACCATTCCCAGGAAGGAAGTTTAGGTGGGCGGGTGCCCTGAACCTGAGCCTATTGGAATTTTTTTAAAAAGGTCAGGTATTTGAGCCACAGCCTAAAGTCGCGGCCTAATTACAACTCAGTAGAAGAGAAATGGCTAATGCTGGTGCTTCCTTTGTTTCTTAGCCTTATCTGAAGAAATGGCGCCTTGTTGGGAGTGGACTTCCCTCTCACCATCCAATTCCAGGAGTGGTGCAGCAGGCGTATTACAACACTGACGAGGATTCGGATTCGTGACAGTGTCTCCGCAAACAGGGGTGGTGACAACAAATGAGGGAACACAGGCGAGGTGTGGGGAGCAGTCTGCACTCAGATCCAGGCTCACTATCAGAAAAAAAACACGGCCTAACAACTGTTCTAAAAAAGAAGGTTTAGGGGCGCCTGGTTTAGGTTCTAAAAAAGAAGGTTTAGGTGGCGCAGTCGGTTAAGCGTCCGACCTCAGCCAGGTCACGATCTCGCGGTCCGTGAGTTCGAGCCCCACGTCGGGCTCTGGGCTGATGGCTCAGCCTGGAGCCTGTTTCCGATTCTGTGTCTCCCTCTCTCTCTGCCCCTCCCCCGTTCATGCTCTGTCTCTCTCTGTCCCAAAAATAAATAAACGTTCAAAAAAAAGAAAATTTAAAACAAAAAGAAGGTTTATTAAAAATAAATTTTTTAAGTTTTTTTCTATCAGAATATGAAGGGGCCAAAAGTTTACAGTCTACTGATGCAGAATAAGATACCATTTTTTAAATATGCAGAGGGATGGGGGAGATCTTTTTATTCCTCCTCCTCACCTCCGGTGCCACTCCAGAGAACCTTAAATACAGTAGCAAAAATTTCATCCCGGGGCATTTGGACATGCATTTTGCTGGGTAGTGGGGAAGGCTTCGGGGCCCAAAGGCGTTTCCTGATGGGATTTCGGGTACCACCACCAGCTGTGCCAGACGCTGATGCTTCCTCCTGACCCAGGTTTCCTAGAACAGGGGTTTTAACCCTTAATGTGCTAAGGACCCATCTGCAGCCTGAGGTCACCTATGGGCTCCTTCTTACAATGATGTTTTTAAATGCATAAAGTACACTACATTGCATTACAAAAGAAGCCTGTAGTTTGATCTTAGCTATGATTTCTGTAAGTGAAAAGTCACAGATGTTACTAATATTATAGTCATTTTTCTTTATATTCATCATTGACTGACATGCTCAGTGTTAGGTGGAACTTTGTGACAACCGATAAGCAAATTGTTCTCACCCAATTCACAGACTCCGGAATTCTAGCCACAGATATCTTGGGTCAGTGGATCTCAGGTGAAGAACAAAAACACGTCATTATTGCTACCACCTTAGGCATCCTGAGCAGTGAGATTTTGTTGTTTATTTCAGCAGCATACATTCCATTTTGCCCCAGTGGAATCTAAGTGAATTGATTCAGAACACATAGCTTATCACCTTTTTTTTAATTATGAGACTGAGAAAAACTACAAGTGCACCTTATGTTGAGGGGAAAATCCATCTAATTGGTATTGAATGGTATCAACAGCTAATTTTTTTTAACACAGCAATTCTACATAGAGAAAATTGGTTTAGATGGTCAATGGAAAACAATACTGTTTTAGGGCTTAATGAGAACAATTCTTCCTTTCCTTAAAAAGTTCTCACTTCGTGGCCAGATTGATATGGTGCTTATCAATTGCCACATTGCTTTTCGTTAAAAAGAAAGAAAGAAAGAAAGAAAGAAAGAAAGAAAGAAAGAAAGAAAGAAAGAAAGAGAAAGAAAGAAACTTTCCTGAAAACTTTTAGCCCTGTGGATGTGTGTGTGTACACATGTGTGAACATGTGTGCATATGTGTGCCTTATATCCCAGACTTGTGATATGGGATGAATAGTTCCATACCTAATACAGAAAGCCTTTTGAGATTGTTTCCAAAATAGCTAAAAGAGGGGGAAGATACAAAGAGGCTTGGAAGGGCAAGAGGGCAAAGAGATTCCTCACTCCTGCCTGACTCCCCTGAAATAGCTTCCTTTGTCACATCCGTTACGGTGACTTCATATTGTCACAGGTTCCACCCTCAGAACACTTACCTCAGTTTGAAGGATCAAAAAAAAAAAAAAAATTAAGAGTTGTAAGTGTGTTCCTATTTTGACTTTTCCCTGCCTACAATTCCTTATTGCTTCTCGAAGCACAGCCCTTCCTACTGTTATCTGTAGCACCTCCCCAATGCAAATACTTTGTCTTAAGATAATGCCTGTAGAGTGACTTACTTAATGGTTTGGCGAAGTCAGGGCATATCAGAACCACCCAGCATAAGGTTGGGCTATGGTCACTTCAGTATAAAACCAAGCCAAAAGTTTGAGTGGGTCAAGACAGTCAATCCTAGGTAGAGAAAAAGGAAATGGGCCACCTACGAGGATGAAGAATACATGCCTCTTCTCATTAAGCATGATCCTGTTAGTGTCTTTCCATGTTATCTTCCAGGATTGTCTACACAGAGCATTGAGAGCTTAGCTGAACTTAGACCAAGAAATTTCATGTCTTTATGGATGCTTGCCTCATATGTGTCTACACTTGTGTGTACATCTTCATGTTTGTGTCTTGTGTGTATCTGATGCAGCATGTCTGTGTATTTATGTTTGTGTGTGTGTCAATGTGATTATATGGCGTATATGGCAATGTGCGCTGTGGGTTGAACAGCATGGTAGACGTTGCATGGGGCTGAGCTCCAGGATTACACTTTGTATGTTGCTAAACAAATGCCACCAAAGAAAAGCCAGTCGTTCTTAGTATATTCAAGGGCCCGAGATACTGAGAAACTCCCTGAGAAGGAAAACAGAAACCCTGAATCTGTGGAATGTCCTGACACCCCATTTCAATGAGTAAAAGTGACAGAGTTGAGCTAAACTTAAGAGTCTGTCAACAAAACTGTTCTTTTAATATTCTACCAAGCAAAACTATATAATGGAGTTGAATGCAAACTTGGGATGGATTTTTAAGGTAAACATGAGACATTTTGTTGTGTGAATGGACATTGTATGGGAAAGTATTAGAGATACAGAAAGTAAGGCTGATTGGTACTAGGCTGGGGAGGGCCTTGAATGCAAAGGTCAAGGCAAATGACCCTGGGGGAGCCATCAGGGCTCTGGCTAAGGTGTGGCACAATGAAGGGCATCTCTGCCATCCCCAGGGTGGTCCTAGCATTGGCCATGGTCCCTGGGTCTTCCTCACAGACCAACGTGGGCATATTCTAACAGGTATATAGTTGAGTTTCTTGTGGAAGTCACTGTGAGCCCAGCATTCCACTGACTGCTTAACTCCAGGCTCTGCTATGCTCTCATCTTTTTGAATTGCCTAAATGCCTATATATATAATTTTTTTTTTGAGAGAGAGAGACATCATGAGCTGGTGAGGGGCAGAGAGAGGAGACACAGAATCTGAAGTGGGCTCCAGGCCCTGAGCTGTCAGCACAGAGCCCGGCATGGGCTTAAACTCACGAGCCATGAGATCATGACCTGAGCCGAAGTCAGATGCTTAACGAACTGAGCCACCCGGGTGCCCCCCTAAACACCCATTCTTATCTATTTATTAGTTCATTTAACAAACGTACATTAAGGGCCTACCATGTTGGAGGTTTTGTCCTTGGTACTGGGGATTGAGCAGTGAACAGAACAAACCAACAGCCTGTCCTCATGGAGCATTCAATCTAGTTGGGAGAGACACAAAGCATACATTAAACCAGTAAATTATGTACCATATTAGATAGGAATAAGTGCTTAGGAGAAAAAAAATTGGTGAAGTAGACACGGGAGTTAGGAAGCAATGGGCCATTTAGAACTTTTAAGGAGAGCCATCAGGGAAGGTGGTGTTTGAGGTGAGACCTGAAGACCTGAGGGGCAAGCAGATGTCTTGAGAAATAAGAGTTTTACACAGAGAAAACAGCGCGTTCAAAGGCCCTGAGGTAGGTGCTTGTCTGCCTGCCATGGCCAAGGGATTCTGAAGAGGCCTGTGTGGCTGGAGCAGAGTGAATGTATGGGGAGATTTGGTCAGAGAGGGGATGGAGATCATCCTCAAGACATTGATTCGATCTGAATTCTGCAAAGAGTGAGCTGTGGGAGGTCAGGAACAAAGCTGGCATTCTTCAAAACAACGTCTGGAGCTGCATCCACAAAATGAAGCCACAGTTGCTGGTATGTTTTAGAAAGATGCTCAGAGCCAACCGTGGGCTGTAGTAACACTGGCAAGCTGTGGCAATAAGCTGAGGTCCTGATTTAATTCCCACATGGCCTGGTTGCAATCTCTCTTCACACTGGAGGCTCTGAGCTCCGTGTTCCAGCCTTTGAAACCCCTTTCTCTCCAGAGAGTGGACTTGTCCTCCACCATCTGTTGAATCCAGCCAGCACTGAGAAACCAGAGGGGGTGACCAAAAATATCCAAATCTCTGTTTTCAGGGAAACTATCAGACCCAGGCTCCCTTTTATCCTACCCTCGTTCCGTCGTCTTTTCTAATACATCTGGATTTCAAAGGAAATTGAAGCCACTTGTAACCGATGAATCACAGGCACTGAAACCATCGGGTGGGTTTTACACAATCCACTTAATATTTCAGCTCTTTACATTCCAGTCTCTCTTCCCCCTTCCCTTCTTTTCCTGATGTTTTTCCCTCTTTTTCTCCCTCTTCTAAATATTCTCCTTATATGCAGAGACAAAAGGGTTTTTGGTTGTTTGGGGATTTGGGGTAGGTTTGTTTGTTTGTTTGTTTGTTTTTTGGCTAACCAGGCACTTTGCCTGCAAAGACTGGAGCCCTCCCTCCCTCTTCTCATTGACAGCTCTTAGTATGTCCCCCAGACTCAGCCGTCTGTGGCTTCTTATTCCGTAGGCTCCTTCCCTTGCCGGGAGGCAGACATCTCACCTGTCTCTCACCCCTCCAGGCCTGTCTCTGCAGGAGCACCCATAAAGAATAGAGTAAGTGGGGTCATTGTGTACTCCTCTAGAAGGAGTTATGATTTGGCAGAGGGCATTTTTATCACTTTTCTGCAAATTGCCTCAAAAGGAATGCCACTTAAAAACGAGGCAGTTTGTTAATAAGGCAGCACGGAACAGGCTAATTCCAGTCACGACTTGCCTGCTGTGCTCAACTGCTATTTGAAGAGAAATCCTTCTTGCTTTGGAAGTATATTTGGCATGGTGCGTATAACAAACATCAAGAAACCCTGATTCAATCCAGTTTGGCATTACATGAGAGAAACCCGGCTTGAAAAGATCCCAGAGTAACTATGGGTTTGGCCTACTCCAACTTAAGGGGTGAGATTTGATGGGCAACGAAAAGTTGTCCTCACCAAAAATACCTCCTTCACCATCACCCCCACTACCACGTTGATTCTCTCCACTCGTCACTCTCGGAGTGCAAACGTGTTCACGTCTCGTTTGTGTTTCCACCTAAACACTTGCACGTCTTTACCAGTGACACGCTACGTACTCCACTTAGAACCTTCCGCCGCGGTCCTACCCCTCCAGGGCTTATCCAGGCTGGAGAGGATCAGGCATCCTCAGCAGTGAGCAGAGGCCAGGAGTCTGCTCAGCCCACCGCTGCCATTGCTTCTCGCAGCCACATGGTGTCGCTGTGGAAGACCGGTTCTGCCCCGCTCACAGACGCTCCACTTGGTAAAACCTAAATCCCAACAGAGGCTGCAGTGGTTCTGTGAGAGTCCACAGTCCGCTTCCTTGGGGTTCGGCACAGCCAACAGTGTTTCGTGCTCGTTTTGTAACCACACCTCTTGGGATCAGCCATTGTTCTCAGGAGTGCAAGCATCGTGTTAAGGTCTCTGGGTCTCTGGGAGCTTCCTGCATCAGCCAAAACCACACCCAAATATGTCTCCTCTGTGAAGAGACTCAGGGACCCTATTGTTGAACTGAGCACTGTAATTAACACAGCTAGGACTTACCCCTTTCTTTGAAGTCATCTTATTTTAGGGGTCTGGTTGCCCTTCCCTGCTCCTTTGCCATGGTCAGGGCCGCCTGGTCAACCTGGACAACTTGTCAATAGCAACCCCACCCCCCCAAACACACATATGCACACCTAAGTCATAGAGGTACCTGGGCCCAACGGAAAACTACATGTCCCAGCTTCCCTTGCAGATAGCAGCAGCTAGTGAGATGTGAGGGGAGGCCTTTGGGTGGAGTCATTGGGCAATCGCTCTTGATCTTACCCCTTTGCTTCCATTTGGAGGCCAGACTTGTAGAGAGAACCCCCAAGAAGCTCTCTTGGACCATGAAGTGGCCCAGAGGATGGAAACCATGAGATAGGGACGTTGGAGAGAAAAAGATAGGAAGAGTTTGGGTTTCTGATGACCAAGGAGCTGCTATACTGTCTTAAGTATTTATCTTCTGATTCATCTTTTAGCTGGACCTCTCAAACTTTAATATGCATGCTAATTGACTGTTAAAATGCAGATTCTGGTTTCAGGGGTCTCAGGAGGCCTGGGATTCTGCAGTTCCCACGCGATCCTCGATTAGGGGTGCCAGATAAAATACAGAGCACCCAGTGAAATTTGAACTTCAGAGAAACAACAAATGAATTCTTAGTGTCAGTATGTTCTAAATGTCACTGCATGGGATATACTTATGTGAAAAAAGTTTGTGTAAGTATGATCCAAATCTTGCCTACTGAGCCAACAGGCAAGCTTCCTTTCAGGCGCAGCAAAAACGCACATTGGTTCTCAGGACCGTAGTGTTCATAGGTCTGGTGGATTTCCAGTGTTTTTGTTTTTTTTTAGTACTGGTGCAAAGAAAAGAAACTCACCCCGTCTAAGTCGGGTTTTAAAAACACATCAATGGAAAAGGTGTGAGGGGAGCCCTTGACTCCAAGACAAGATGTCCAGCAAGTCCTTAGGAACAGTGGCTGAGGCCTCAGTGGTTGGGGACAAACAAATCTCTCTGCCTCTCTCTGTGGGCTTGGGTTCTGTCCTGCCGTTGCTCCTGTCTACTCACGATGAAACAGCATCTCCCTTTTTTTTTTTTTTCTTCCATCAAGTCTCTGGTGCACTCCCAGCTTGCCTGGGCTTTTGCCATGACAGCAGCCGCCCCAGTCTTGGCTCTCCTGAAGTAGAAGAGGCAGCGTGGCCTCAAGGCTCAAAGCAGGGACTCCAGGTTCACATGCTGGTGCTGCCATTGTTGGTACGATGGTGGGGGAGTCGTCATTCTCACTGCCCGCCAGCTTCCTTGCCTGTAACATAGGGAGACAGTGGTATCCACCTTGTAGGATTGCTGTGGGCTTGAAATAAGGTGAAATATGCACAGGCCTTAGAACAGGGCCCAGTGCAAAGTGAGCACTGAACAAATACGTGCCAGGTGTTAGTATAGCACAGCCTCTGACTCCACATTCCCAGGCTCTGGGTCATCTAGTTTAAAATCTCCAGAAGAGGAGGGTCTGGCTGGCTTAGCGCTGAGGGCTTCCAGTGCTGGGGCCATGAGAGGCTAATGATGTCTTCGGGAAAAAAAGCTGAGACCTTGGCACTGTGGGAACACAAAGGAGAATCATCAGCCTTGCCTTATTTGGAAACAGCATCCCAGAGAAGTGACACTGAGCGTCTTGCAGAACACAGAGGTTTGCAGGTGGGAAAGGACAAGAACATCCCAGGCCGAGAGAAGACTTTTAAGCATAAAGAACAGAGAAATGTGAAAGAGCTTGATGCCCCTCTTGGAGTTTCCTTAGCAGCACTAAAGATGTGTGATAAGATGGGGAGGTCGACAAGCAAGACAGAGAAGTCTTTTACTGGCAAATGGAGAAGTTTGAACTTCGTTCTGTGGGCCAGAGATGCCAGACGAGAGCCAAGAACCTCTCAAGGTCCTTTATGCCTGATCAGTGGTCCGGGAGTTCACTTTGAGGATTTTCTTAGAAACCTTCTGGTGAGATGACTCAGGATAAGTTGAGGTCACCACTTTGAGCCTTGGTCTTGTCATTGATAATATGGCATTAATAATACTGTCTACCCTATAGAGTTGTGAGCATTAAGGAAATGATAATTTGGCAAGAACTTACAACAGTGCTTGGCACATAGGAGTTGCTCAATAAATGCTGATGATTGCTAGTCCTAGTTCACCCATAATTTTAAAATTAGCATAGGTATTTTTTAGATCATTTGGGTGGCCCACTTATAACCTGCAATGGAATGCACTTACAGTTGCAATGGAATGACAGTGTCCATGTCCGCATTAATATTTATGATCTCAGCAGCGCTAATTAGCATGTCCTTCACTGTCATGGGTTATTGGGAAAAGAGCAGACATGGAACCGATCCTTAAAGGGTGGCTTTGTTGCAAGTGAGTTTCTAATAGTGTCAGAGTGCGTCATTCGAACAAAGTTATCCTACCTTGTTCAAACTCAGGAAAGGGACCAGAGACCTGAGCCATCCTGGGACCAGCACACAGTGACAAAGGGCCCACATCGCAGCAGCCATCGTGGTACCCTACTCCCTCCGCCACAGGCCCTGTAGTTTTGGCAAAGCAACCCACCGAATTGATGTTGTTAATCTGAAGTTTGCTGCTTCTGTAGTCTGACTTTTTTTGTTTTAATTTATAAATTTGGTTTCGCCATTGGATAAGAGCTACGAGCACACGGGGCGTTGATGCTGAGTTTTATGTTGGGACATAGTTAAGCAACAGTATAGCAAAGATAAGTCACTACTCGCACCTTGCAGCTTTTGTGTCCTTGTTGTCACTCCCATCTGCGAATACCCTGGACAGCCAGGAGGGCGTTGAAGGGCTCTGAGCGGGGGAGTGGAGTGGTTGTGTGTTTCAGGAAGGTCCGGCCTAGGCCAGGGCATGGATGGAAGGATGGCAGGCAAGCTCTGTTGCCTCGGCGATTTGTGTTGCTTTGAGAAACTAACAACCTTGTGGAGGTAACCACACTTTTTTTTTTTTTTTTTTTTTTTTTTTTACTAGATCTATGTATGGAGTAGGGTAGCAGTCGTGGTTTGCCTGGGAGCAGGGCTGGCTCCGTGAGCGGCAGGTACAGTCACACAAGGGCCCCATGATCAGGACACTGCATGTGGCTTAATGCTCTGGTATCGCAGTCTTGAAATTCTTACTAAGGTTTCCAGCAATTCCTGCACTTTTCATTTTGCATCGTGTCCTGCGAATTTCTGAGTTGGTTGCTCTTGGAGTGAGGGGGTTTGGGGCTAAAACTAGGACAGGCCTATGCAACCTGTCTGGTCACCCAAACTGGCACGCAGGGCCAAGCCCAGGAAGAAAGCGGGTTAACTTAGAGGGGCATCTGGTGGCCTTATTCCCAAGCCCCTGGCTGCTCCAAGGGAGGCACCTGGCAGAGAGTTTGCTGAGACCCCGGGTCTGGATAATGAGCACAGCCAGGTTCCGGGTGTCAGCTCAGAGACACAGGCTGGGAAGTTTCCACAGGGGCGGCTCACTGCAGAGCTGGTGGATGGTGGGGAGGGGGGGGTTGGGGGGAGGGTACGGGGAGGCCTGGGACGCAGCTGGATCTCATTTGGCTGGAGTTGAGTGGGATGGGGGAGGAGATGGCGTGGCTCTTTGAAAACTGTTGTGACACCAAAGGAAACAGTATCTGGACACGTCTCCTGGCAGCCTTGCTTTTTCCAAAGCATGAGACATTCGCAGAAATCCCCCACCCACCTTGAGAAGTAAAAGTTGCTCTTCCAAGTACAACAAGAAACCTCAGCAAGATAAGGGCCAGGCACCTTCAAATCCCGCTCTTGAATTCAGACCAGCGCCTCAGTCTTGTTTAATCCCAGGTAATGGGTGAGGCCAGGAGGGGGAGGGGAAAAAAAAATAAGTAAACCTTTAGCTTGCCGGGCCCCTGCTCTGGCTGGAACAAGATTCGAGGGAGTCAGAGAAAAGACATGCCAGGATCATGGGGAGCGACAGACGTAGAAGCCTCGAGAAAAATACCTCTCTGTCATTTTAGCCGCGATTCCTTGCCTTTCCCCAGAAGATGCTCATACCCATTCTGCGTGAACTAGAAACAGTTATCCTCTGATCCTCTGAGGTTAGGCCAAAACAGTCTAAAACAGGGAAAGGTTACACGATCCGGTGGGATGCTGGGTGAAAACATTAGAATTTCTGCTCATTTTACATTGTTATCTGGTGCTTTTCAGTGGCTCTTTTTTGCATGTGCATTGTCATTTGGAAGGTATACAGTTCAACATAGAATTTATAGGTAATTAGTCACCTAACCGGGTGTTCGTTCACTTTTTTTTTGAAGGGGGCGTCCTTGATCAAAAGTATTTGGAGACTCTTGGCTCAGAGGTTGTAAGCCTTTGGAGGTAAAAAAAAAAAAGGCTGTAAATTTCTGTTCAGGCTCCCTTTTCCATCCCATAATTGAGCCGATCCTGCGGGCTGGCTATGTAGGGCATCAAATAGAGGTAATGAACAGTCACACACGATCGATGTCCCCGTGGTGTCTCCATCCGGGGACGCAGGAGACAGGGAGATACCCAGAAGGGGCCTAACACACGTTTTTGAATACAAGACAGAGGGTAGGATTTACACGCTGGTTAAGGAGTTACCGAGTGGACAAAGAATGGGAAGGTGTTGGAGGCAAAAGCAAGAGTTTGAGCAAGATCATGGAAAGAATGGTATCCCACTGTGGTTTTGAGAGCTCAGGTGGTGAGAACGGAGAAGGTTTTGGACAGCCGGTGACTTGGTGTCCAGTGGGGAGAAGACACAGGAGGAAAGGTGCTTTTTCCTAGAACAGTGCCTGGAATGTAGCAGGTGCCCCGTACATATATTTTGAATGAATGAGAAAAAGGATGCATGAAAGACGATCTTGAGTGCCAGGATAAGGACATGAGATTTAACCACAGGCAGTGAGAAGGCACGCTCATAACACTGGCTAGCATCCATTATCTTCGGTAGTTTTGAGGATGGGGGTGATGTGCTCAGATCTTCGCTTTGGGGGAAGAGGCCTGTATTGTGCGTTGGCTAGAGAGGCACTGAAGTCCAACACGACATCTGCTCCCGTGGAGCCCAGATTCTGTTGGTGGAGACAGGGGTGGAAAAGACATAAATGCATAGAAAACTAAGGAAGTATGGAGCTAGGAAGGAAGGAATCAGGGTAGTATGAGATCAAATAATGACACTCTGTCATCAGCCAGGCAGAGGGAGAAGAAAAGAGCGGTTCAGGCAGAGGACAAGCCCGTGCAAGCTCCCTGAGTTGAGAAAGGGTCGGCCAACTGGAAAAAGTAAATGACACAGAACAAAACAACAACATCACTACTGTGACTGGCACATTGTAAGTCATATGGAGAGAGTAACCCAAGGCATGCCTAGGAACAGGCAGGGGTGAGGCCGGGCCAGGAGGGACGGCTTACAAATTTGATTCTTATCCAAAGAGCAAGAAGGAACCATTGCAGGGTCCATGTAGAGGAGTGGCAAGCTTCTCTTTATGTATTTTAACAGGTAACTTTTGAGTTCATGGGTCCAGATGATTTGTACCTGGATAAAAGGCCTACATCCCCCCTCTCCCCAGACAATCATGATGTACGTGTATTTGCTAGTAATAGAACTCTGGAGTAAAAGTATATTAACAATATTGAATAGTGCTTTTGCTTGTTTGCTGTGCTTAAGAGGCAATCCAGAGGTAGGTGATCCCAGAGCTCACTCGCCAGCTCAACTCAATAGCATCTCTAGAGTCTCTTGGCCCTTTCCTTATGGTCACAGTTTGGCTGCCACACCTCCAAATATCACATCATCACCCACCAATATACAAAGCAGAAAGAGAGAAGAAAGCCTTCTCCTTGTAGCTTCCCCCTTTTTACCAACAGGGGGTATATCTCCCAGAAACCTCTCTGCATATTTTCTCTCTATGGAGATTAGGTCGCTGGCTGTGCCATAGGGAGGCTGGGAAAGTGAGTAGTCACCATGGCCTGCTTCTCTGCTAGCACAGAAGGGCCACTGAGCAGCCAAACAAGAGTGCCTTCCATGACAGCTTCTTGATGGGATGTTTACTTTTCCCCCGTCTTTTTTTGAGACTTTCTGATTGTGAAAAGAAGTTCCTCTTTCTTGCACTGAAGCCATGTAGAAACCAAATCATCCAGGCTATAGAGCGATCTGCACCCCTTGAAAGAAGGTGCCAAAGGTGACAGTAAAGCAGTAATCAGGGAGGGAGGGAAGTAAAGATAAGTGTGACTCAACACTGCCTCTCACCTCTTGCCCACATTGCACAGTGGGGATAATTACCAGCTTAGTGCACAGCTTGCTGCAGGGGAGAGAGCACTGGTCTAGGAGTCAGGAGGCATAGATCCTTGTGCAGTCCGTCCTCGACTGGCTGGGTGACCTTAGGCCAGGCACCACTTGTTTATAAATGAAGTATTTCCTCTAGAAAAATAACGTATAAAATAATAGAACAGACATCAAACGTCCGCCCAGCCTGCGGACCACATCATGGGAACCACTAAGACCCCTGGTTCCTCTCCTACAATATCATCCCCATGCCTTTGACTACAATTTTGAATTCCGTGCTTCTAATCCCTTGAATTGGAGCCTTTCTAGTACATATTTGTATCCTTAAACAATGCATGATAATGTTTAGTGGATGTCTGAAACTTGGTATAAGATGGTGTTTTACTAACGCATTCTTTGACAGGTGTTTTTTTTTCATTCAGTTTGTTGTTTTCTTCCACATTACAGGTGATATGTATACTTGTAGTCGGTTCAGTTTCACTGCCTCGTGCCATTGCAGCACTTAAACGTTCTGGTTTATTTATCCTCTCTGCCACTGAGACATATTTGGCATCATTACCATTTGTTTTTACTGTTCCAGCCTGATATTTTTGCATACCTTTCCCTGTGCACACATATACAGATTCTCCAGAGGGTATAGGTGGAGAATCGCTGTGCAGGCAAAGCACACAATTTAGAGCCACACCCACCAGGACCGGATCCTAGTTCGGCCACGTACCAGCCGGCATGAGCACGGGCGGTGGGTCCTCTACCCTCCCTCCCCTGGTTCTCCATCTGCATTGATGATGTTGTTATGAGAAGCATTGTGAAATTCATGTGAAATTGTGCCCGTCAAATCAATGCCTGACGGAGGCCGGGCACAATAGGTTTTACAGTCAGTGGTATCACCCTCCCTTTCCCTTTGTTTTTCAGTATGGCTATCTATAAAATGGTGATTCGGGGTGCCTGGGGGGCTCAGTCGGTTAAGCATCTGACTCTTGATTTCGGCTCAAGTCATGATCTCACAGTCATGGGATCGAACCCCATGTCTGGCTCTCTGCTGACAGTGTGGAGCCTACTTGGGATTCTCTCTCTCCCTGTCTCTCTGCTCCTCCCCAGCTCCTGATCTCCCTCTCTCTCAAAATAAACAAGTAAATATTAAAAAAAAACTTTTTAAAAAGTGGTGATGATATCTCTCAGCTTGCTAACCACCCAGGATCAAAGGGGATAAGGTAATAGGTAATACTTTTGGAAATTTCTGTCCTCATAAGACAGAAACACTCTAATACCAGCCCTATCACACAATTCAGTGTAATATATAAAAGTGCCTCAAAAGTGGAAAACAGGCCTCTTTCACTCATTCGTGTGTTCATTCGTTCATCAGACATTTATTTCAGACATTTTTGGGGCGTGCTGCACACCAGGCAGCAGGTCATCAGAGACTGAAATAGACACAGACACGGACTCTGCATCTTTATGCAAACTGTACCGAACCTACAGACACAGGTAGTGGACCCTTAGCACACAAGCAAGTGCAAAATGTGGTGACAGAAAGGAAAAGAACAACTAATAAGATGAGCCAAGAATCATCTGAGCACTTCCTGGGTGTCCTTCCCTGAAGCTCATTCTCACAACAACCCAGGGAGATGGATACTCTTACTGCACAGGTCAGAATCCGGGCAGGAAGCCGGTGGCACCCTCGGGGAGTAACTGCAGGGAGGTCAGGAAAGGGGATATTTACAAGGTGTAGGCGGGGCTACGGGCAGGGGACCCGAGGCCCCAGAGGCCAACAACCACCATGGGCGCTGAAGCAGCACCACGTGGGCAGTGGGGAGCAATTCCGTGCAGTAAGGACTCTGAGATCCTAATCAGGACCCGAGGGAGGGGGCTGGAGCCATCACCCACCGGGCAGTGAGCCGGGTGACTAAATAGCCTGATCTCCTCTCTGCCTGCCTCTCATTGACTGAATCCAACCAGAGGACACGAGAGCACTACCCATCAGCCCAATGGAGCCTCTAGGAGTGTGGAAAAGGCGAGCAGAAACTACCCACCACACTGTTGTCCTTATTTACCAATGGGGAAGATAAGGCACGGAGAAAGGGAAAGACAGTCTCAAGGTAAAGGATAATCGAAAGGCAACCTTTGACGTTGCGTGATCCAGGATGGCTTCTCTGAGGAGACGTGAGTTAAGACTCGTGGAGGAAAGAATGTTCCAGAGAGGATTTGCACGAGTAGAGTTCCTCAGTAAAGAAAGTTCCAGGTGTGTTAGAGAAACAGAATGAAGGTCAGTTCGGTGTGGCTGCAGTGTTTGAGCAAGGTAGAGAGAAAGAGACTGTTTAAAGGAAAGGGCTTCTTCTTACTGCAAACAAAATCTCCTCCCAAAGAGCTTGGCTAGAAGGTCCCTGGTGGCTTGGCTCTCGAATCTGGATTCACAGAGGGCCCGCTGTGGACCCCTGGCTGATTTCTCTTCACTGGGTCACCCCACTGGTGCGTGGTGACCTAAGAGTGACCACTCCTCAGCTGGAGGTTCATGGCAGGATGCCCAGGCCGGATGGACCAGCTGAGCTTGGCTCGGGGCCGGCAGGACTCTGTGCCTCTTTGGTCAATCCGCTGAGTGATGAACACAGCCTGAAGGCACGGGATGTGTTTAAAATGCCCTCCAGGTGCTGGGCCCTATTCTGCATATGGTACCATGAGGGCGCCTCCATCCTCGGCCGGACAGACTCCCGTATCGACAAGGGCAACACTTACGGTGAGATGGTACCGACATTGACTTTGGAGGGAGGTGGCCTCTGTGCGTGAGAAAGGAGCAGACGGAAGGGGGGCAGAGGGCACCTCTACTGTGGGTGCCAGGAGGTTGCTCTGGGTCTCAGTGGCTGATGTGCCACACTTCTGTTCCCACGAGGGGCAAGGCACACTTCTGACGGAAAAGCAGAGTTAACACCCGTGTTTGCATGCTGGACTCCAGGTGTGGGCATTATATAATGTGTGTATTTATTTTGGTAGCTTTTATCCAAGTATGCATGTGTATCCATCCAGCCACCTATCTGTCCATGTGTGTATCTGTCTATCGATCTATCAGTCGATCTATCGATCTGTTATTCCATCCATTCATCCATCTTTCTATCACAAACAGCCAAATAGGACTAACATTTTCCTCATTCAAGGAACGCTTCCAAGCACATTAACTTAATTGCAGACTCACAAAAATCCCGTGAGGTAAGTACTATAATAATTCCCACTTTAAGATGGTGATAATAGAGGCGTCAAGTGTTTACGGAACTCGCCCAATGTCATTGTGCAGCTAGTAAGCAGGAGAGTGGAGATTTAAGCCCCAAAAGACTGGCTCCAAACAAGAGCTCGAAGAATAGTGACCACCTTCACCTCCTCCCCCTTAGATTCAAAGTCATTGCCACTTGGCAATTTCTGCCCTTTCTCTCTCTGTCCACATGCACATACACACACTCTCTCACACACACATACACACAGTTTTCTAAACTATCTGAAAGTAAATTGCAGGTTTTATGTTTACCCCCAAAGCATGCATCTTCTAAGAGTAACCTACTCTCCTAGAATTCTGTTTGTTTCTCCCCAGCTTTCTTGAGATATAATTGACATATAACACTATATAAGTTTAAGGTGTAGGGGCACCTAGGTGGCTCAGTCGGTTGAGCGTCCGACTTCGGCTCAGGTCATGATCTTGCAGTTTGTGAGTTCGAGCCCCACGTCAGGCTCTGTGCTGACAGCTCAGAGCCTGGAGCCTGCTTTGGATTCTGTGTCTCCCTCTCTCTGCTTCTCCACCACTCATGCTCACTTGCTCTCTCTCTCTCTCTCTCTCTCTCTCAGAAAAAAGAAATATTAAAAAGAATTAAAAATAAGTTTAAGGTATACAATGCAATGGTTTGACATGTGTAGATATTGTGGAATAATTGCCACATTAAGTGCACCCATCACCTCACACAGTAAAGCCTTGGTTTGCAGGTATAATTTATTCTGGAAGCGTGTTTGTAATCCAAAGCACTTGTATATCAAAGCGAATTTCCCCATAAGAAATAATGGAAACTCAGATGATTCATTGCACAACCCAAAAATATTCACATGAAAATGATTACAACACTGTAATGTCATACAAAATAATAAAGAAAATACAAAATATAAACAAAAATAAACAAATTAACCTGCACTTACCTTTGAAACCTTCGTGGCTGATGTGGGGGAGATAAGAGAGAGGAGGGTTATTGTGTAAGACGACTTTCACTATCACTAACAGAATCACTGCTGTCTATTGGCCCAATGGCATCTTTTATTCTTCGGCAGTTTTAACAGGGAACCTATCCAATGATGCTTGCTTTTGTCTCCTTTTGAGGATTTTGCGGAAATTGGCATTGCAGTGTTGTTGAACGGATATCGCTCACACTGCTACAGCCTTATTCAGGTGGGGCTTTTCTACAAAATTTTGCACATCTCCCTAATCTCATTTGAAGTGAGGGATTCCTCCTCCTTTTTCTCCTCCTCCTCTGCAGACAGGATGCAGATGTAGACTTCTTACGAAATCTTACAATTTCGGCCACTCTCATACGTCGTTCGTACTTCTAGATGATTTCTTTCTTAACTTGCACTGCAATCATCTCCTTCTTCTTACTGCCTTTCTTTTCAACCTTTATCTGCAACGGGAGCCATTGTATACGCTTGCACGGGTGTTGACTACAGTACAGTACTAATAAACTCTTGTCATAGACTGTATTTAATGTAACTGGCAATAAGGCAGCACAGGAAAGGGTCTATATCTGCAGGCAGCCTGACCTAGAACCAAGCAAAGCGTTCCTAAGCTTACTCTTGTCTGGAAAAGCAAAGGACGGTCCATAGGGGCTTTGAAGGGACAAAAGATACACTAGTGCCAATTGTGGGCGCCTTCCCACGTTCTGAAAACTCACCGATATCTGCCAAACACCACAGCCTGAGAACAAGCATCTGAGCATGGGGGAAGATCACCCAGAATCCTGCAGTGACAAAGAGAGAGAAGGGCCATTGGCTTAGTGGTGATCATGTGATGTTAGGTGTCACATGCTACTTACATTGCAAGACATTGCTTGTTTATCAAGTTAAAGTTTATCAGAAATGTTTGCTCATCTTGCAGAACAAGTTACTCACAATCCAAGGTTTTACTGTATATAGTACGATTTAAAAAATTTTTTTTTTAATCTTTATTTATTTTGAGAGAGAGACAGAGTGTGAACAGGAGAGGAGGTGAGGGGAGGGAGACACAGAATCCGAAGCAGGCTCCAGGCTCTGAGCAGTCAGCACAAAGCCCGACGCGGGGCTCGAACTCACAAACCGGGAGATCATAACCTGAGCCAAAGTCGGACACTTAACTGACTCAGGCACCCCTATGATACCATTATTAACTATGGTCACCATGCTGTACATTATACAAGGACTCATTTATTTATAACTGGAAGACTCTGTCTTTTAACCCCACTCCCCCATTTCCCCACCCACCACCTCTGGCAACCGGCAATCTTTCTGTTTCTTTGTGTTCAGTTATTTTATTTATTTTTTATTTTTTAATGTTTATCTTATTTTTGAGAGAGAGAGAGAGAGAGAGAGAGAGAGAGAGAGAGCGCGCAAGAGCGGGGGAGGGGCAGTGAGAGAGAGGGAGACACAGAACCCGAAGCAAGCTCCAGGCTCTGAGCTGTCAGCACAGAGCCCAACGCAGGGCTCCAACTCTGAAACCGCGAGATCATGACCTGAGCGGAAGTCGGACGCTTAACGGACTGAGCCACCCAGGTGCCCCCAGTTATTTTAGATTCCACCTGGAGGTGAGATCATACAGTATTTGTCTTTCCCTGTCTGACTTGTTCCATTTAGCATACTGCCCTGAAGATTTGTCCATGTTGTCACAAATAACATAATTTCCTGCTATTTTATGGTTGAGTTATACTCCATTGTATATATATATACCACATCTCCATTATGGATTCATATATCCATGGACACTTAGGTTGTTTCCATGGCTTGGCTGTTTTGAATAATGCCACAGTGAGGTGCAGGTGCAGGTATCTCTCTGAGGTAGTGACTTCTTCTCCTTTGGTTATTTACCCAGAAGCGAAGTTGCCGGATGGGGCAACAGCTCCAGTTTTAATTTTGTGCGGAGCCTCCATACTGGTTTCCACAGTGGCTGCACCAGCTTGCATTCCCACCAGCAGTGCACACGGGCTCCCTTTCCTCTGCATCCTCACCGACACTTGTTGTCTCTTGTCCTTTGGTCATTGTCATCCTGACCTGTGTGAGGTCATTTCTCATTGTGGTTTCGATTTGCATTTCCCTGATGATGACTGACGTCGAGCATCTTTTCTTGTGTCTGTTGGCCACTTGAATATCTTCTTTGGGAAAATGTCAGTTCAGGCCTTTTCTCTATTTTTAATTGAGTTATTTGGCGTTTTTTCTGTTTTTGTTTTGTTTTGTTTTTACTATCGAGTTGTATGAATCTGTGTTCTCAAACCTTGCTAACTACAGATAGAACACTGCCTTGTGATTTCTTTTCAGCTGATGACCAGTTAACCCTCAGGGAAAGATGGACCTTCAGGTGGTTGGGGCCAGTGGAGTAGATTGAGGAGGGCTGGGCAGAGAGCCCCTTGTAAGAGACAAAAAGGAAGTAAAGTCCCGTTTTACTGAAGGTGAACCGTCTCCAGCTGAGTGATTCTGCACTTCTCACCGTGATTATTGAAACCTGCAATGCATGAAGATTTCAATTCCACCCTCTCTTCCCCTGCCTTAAAAATTCAGCTCACTCACTTGCCAGCCCCCCACCAGCATGCCCACAAACCCTCAGTCAATCCTTTGCCTCGCTTGGTTCGTCTGGAAATTTCTGTGTTGCTGCTGCAAGGCCCTCAGAGCTGACCCTGTTTCCTTCCTTCAGCATCTTTTACGTTTCCTCAGCCATGAGTGGAATATTTTTCAAGTCCTGTTGGCTGGTTTGTTTGTTTGTTTTTCCCTGCCTCAAGCCTAACTCCTTGTTCCTGATTGGTGGTAGGAAAGCCAATCTTTCTGACAGCTGGATAGACCGAAATAGATCACAACCCATAATGGGACCCTACAATAAATAGCTGTACTGCTCTGAGCGATGGCCTCTCTCAGAATGAGTTATAAAGCTGGCTAACGTATTAGCATGGCACGTTTGTACACTCTAACTTCTTTTCAGTGTGTTGTGTTCCACGGGGGACCTCCTGAGCCAAAATACGGCATTTTGCAAAGTCCAGCGAGAGTTATTTGTGCAGAGTTCTCACAAAAGCTTCTTTTCGAGGTTTGCAGGGGGCAGGGGTCTTTGAAGGTGGTAACAACTGTGATAGCAACAGGGGCTTTATCGAGCTCTTACTATATGCCAGACACTGTGCTAAGTAGTTTACCTGCATATCTCATTTAATCCTGGCAGCGGGTCTCTGAGATCTAGGTACTGCTATTATTTCTAATTTCACAAATGAGAAAATGGAACTCAGAAAGGGGAAGTCATTTGTCCCGCCCCCAGAGTTTCTGATTCACTATGTCTGGGGTGGGACCTGAGAATTTGCATCTCTAACAGGTCTCCAGGTGATGCTGCTGGTCTGGGGCCACACTCTGAGAGCCGCTGAGTTTTCGAGCAGCTGCTCTTGTGCCTGGACTGATCCTCAGTGCCATTCAGCCAGGAAGTTTCCTTACCCGCATTTGAGATCCCAGGTCCAGAAGAGGGAAGTGGCGTCCTCAGAAGCACACAGGTGTGGCTGACTTCACATCCACCCCTCTGTACACTAAACTGCAGCAGCTTTCTCAACGTCGATTTTAAAGCCAGTGCGTCAAATCGAGAATCCTGGTGAGGGCCTGCCCATCCCTCTGGGCTGTCCTGGAGTCACGGCAAGGAGCTGGAGTAAAGCCTTACAGAGTCACTCACCCTGACTTGGATATTTTGCCAAATAGAGCTTGGGAGGAAGTTCTCGGACACGCGCTTCAGTCTGTGTATCTGTGGTCCCTGACTCCCTGTGCCCCACGCCCAGGAATGATGACCCTGTCCCTTCTCAGCATGGCAAACGGCCCTCTGGTGGACTAAAAGAGTTAATGCAATTTCCGAAAGGTTTAACATGGGAAGCACAGGGCGTCAGAACTCCTCTGCGTTGAGGCTCAGTGCTGGCTGTGGCCTGGACTCACCTGAGGCGGGTGAAAAATGCCGACCGTGAGCCCCAACGCCAGAGCTGCTCCTGCCGCTGGGTTTGGGGTTATCTAGCAGCCCAGGCATCCTGTCGTTCAAAAGAAAAGCGTTCCAGGTGAATTCTGAGATCAGCCAGAGGTAAGAACCGCTGGAGCATGAATCAGAATCCCCTGGAGAGCTTGTTAAAACACACATTTCAAAGCTCCACCCCACCCCCACCCCCCAGAGATGCCAATTCAGTGAGTCTGGGTTGGAGCAACAGAATTTGCATTTCTAACAAACTGCTGGGTGATGCTGATCCCGCCTTCCAGAACCGGACTTGGACCCAGCACGCTCATCCATGTCATGTTCAGAGAACCACTCAGAACCACCGAGGAGTGATTGCTTCACATCACAGAGCCAGTGACTTGCACATTCTGGGTGACAACTCAGCTCGGCTGACTGTAGCCTGAGGCGTGCTTTGCTACTGGGGCTCAGCACCTCCATTCAGCAGACCCTTGCTTATTAAGTGCTTATTAATAAGCACTTGGTGCTATTCTAGGTGCTGGGGGAGGAGGGGTGAGGATGAGAAGGACAGTCACGGTTCCTGTCCTCCCAGAGCTTATGGTCAAGTGAGGCGGTTTCAACCAGGGATGATTTCGTTCCCCTCCTCTCCACCGGGGACACTTGTGAATGTCTAGAGACACTTCTAGTTGCCACAACTGGGACAGAAGGAGAGGGATGCCACTAGCATCTAGTGGGTCAAGGCTAGGGATACTGCTACATGTCCTACAGTGCACAAGAGAGCCCCCTGCAACACAGAACGATCTGGCCCAAAATGTCACTAGTCCTGAGGCTGAGAAACCCTGGCCCAGTAGGCAAGACAGACATATAAGCAGGTGATTAAAATACACCGGGGGTGACATGTGCGATGGAAGACGTGAGGGTGCTGTTGGATCCAGAGAAAGGGACCTCATCCACGGGTCTGGGGTCTCGGGAGTTCTAGAAGAGGTAATATCTAAGCTGGAAACAGAAAGATGAGTCAAACAAGGCAGTAAGTTTGGGGTGCGTAAAGAATGTTTACTTTGGGAGCACCTGGGTGGCTCAGTCGGTTAAGCAGCCAAATTGGGCTCAAGTCATGTTCTTGCGGTTCACGGGTTCAGGCCCCGCATCGGGTTCTGTGCTGACAGATCAGAGCCCAGAGCCTGCTTGGGATTCTGTGTCTCCCTTTCTTTCTGCCCGCTCCCCCCCTCCCCCGCCCCACCACATGCTCTCTCTCTCTCTCTCTCTCTCTCTCAAAAATAAATAAAAACGTATTTAAAATTTTTTTGAAAAAGGAATGTTTACTTTGTACAAAGGAAACAGCATGTACAAAGAGGAAGAAAAGCCCCTTGGAGGAGCAGGACTCACAAGTAACCGAGGCACAGAGCACCCATCAATGGGCTTAATACTCACAGCTACTTTGTGAGGCAAATGCTTCCATTATCCCCATGTTATAGATGTTGCACCTGTGGCCCCGAGAGGTCAAATGGCTTGCCCCAGGTCACACAGCTCAAAGGTAGTGGAGCTGGGCATCCTGGCTTCCAGAGTCCCTAACTTTGACGACCCTTCTGCATGTAGACGATAATCCACTCTGTTGGGGCCTGAAGGCAACAGAGCGGGGAGAGTGTCGTGGGGGAGTGAGAGGGTAGGGGACCCGTAGGCGGGGGGACAGGCCAGCAGAGACGAACAGGTCACCTGACTGGCATATCGTGGTGGCAGTGGGAAGCCACAGAAGGGTTTAGCTGGGAAAGGGACCTATTTAGATGTTCAGGGAGTAGTATAGGTCAGGGAAGAAACCAGATTAAGAGTGAGCTCAAGTAGAGAAGCCTTTTTAACTCATGGAAACCCTGGTCACTTTTATATTTGAGGGAAAGGTGTGCATTTCTGAGCTTCTTAAAAAACCCGACTGTCCAGTGTCTCTCCCGGAGAGTGTCAACGGCTTGCCTGTTGGCCTGTGATAAAATTAGAACAAAGTGGGAAAAAACGGGCTTTGGTGTTGCATTCAGAGGCGTCTTCTCCATGGCTAGCCCCCGAGTATTGTTCAGCTAGCTCGCTAACTAGAAGCTTTAAAGGAACGGAATTGTTTAGTAGTAGAAAAATACAGTTATTAGCTATGATTATAGGGGAATCCGATTGAGCAGTGAATGGGCTCTGCCTGTCTCCTAACTGGCAATTTCAAGCTGCCTCCTCTCCCCAAATTTCAGAAAAGGAGGAACCCAAACCTTGCAAGCGGTTCCACCTTGTTTGTTTGTTATTTTTAAACAAATCAAACGGAAATTGATCTGCCTTCTTGGGAACGTGGTAGCTGCCAAACGGCCTGGCTCTCCTGCAGGTTTTCGTGGCGAACACCATCCGTTAGCCGTGATCGCTTCAATTGTGAATAATCAGGGAACTAATTACAGGCCTTGTGGCATCGCCCTCACCAGCAGGTAACATAATTCACTACTAAGTGGGGTGACGATGAGCCTCCTGTGCTTTGGAGGAAGCGGTCATTCCTGGGTAACGTTCCAACACTTGTCTACTCCAGGTGTCCCTGTAGGAACAGGTTGAAGGAGAGCGTCACCCACGTGCCCACCTATCCATCCCTTCCTTCTCAACAAATAGTGATTAAGGATCTGCGTTTCAGACACTACCCAGTGGAGCTTATGTCCCGCAGGGTGAGCTAGGTGATAAGTAACTGACTAAAGGAGACCAATCTCGATGGTTATAAGGGCCGCGAAGAAAAGCCAACATCGTATTACCTTAGAACGATGACTTCTCCCGAGAAGCCACGTCCCCAGAGACCTGACTGATGAGAAAGACGTGGCCCTGCAAAGATCCAGGGGCAGAAGTTTCCAGCAAATGCAGAGGCCTGGCGGAGCAGCAAGCTCCAGGTTCTCTAGGGTAGAAGGCAGCGTTGCCAGAATGGATTGATGGAGGTCATTTCAGCTTCGCAGCCATCGCCCCGAGCTTAGATGCATTCTGAGGGCAGCGGGACACCCTGGAGGGCTTTGTGGAAGAAGAAGGCAGGATCATTGTGAGACCAATGGAGAGAGGAGAACAAGAGTGCATGTAGAGAGACCAGTGACCACACTTGGCTCCTGGTGGCTTGGACCAAGGTGCTCACAGCAGAGATGAGGAGGGCAGGGACCCAGCAGTTGTATGGAGATAGAGCCCTGGCTGCCACATGTTTGGGTGATGATCATCCCAGGGCTCTGGACGCATCACTGCCTTTTTTCCTCAGACCAGTGGACAGAGCTTCTCTCTACAAGCCTCTTCTTCCCCACCCAGCATTTCTTAAGCAGCTGCTGTGTACGTGGGTTGGAGTTCCCTTTGAGCACTGTGTCTACTGTGATACCAATACTCCAAAGCAATAGGCTTTTCTCAGTAGAAAACCACAGTGGTTCCCATAAAGCCTGCCATATGAATATGAGACAATATACACTGGTTTTGGTTTGGGCTTATTTCTGGGTCACAAGGACCTTACAAATTCTCATGAGGAGGAATGCGGACTAACTTCCAGGAAAACGCGTATACTAGAGAGATTCATCCATATATCCCCTAAAGACTATACATGCACAGTCTGGGGGCCATGGGAACCCCAGTAGATTCTCTCCTATCAAGTGACAGGGCACTAACTCCCTCTATCTGGAAAATCTTTAAATAATTCTGCCATTGTCGGTGCTAAGTGCCACCCAGCATGACCGGTCACCAGGAGTCCTTGCCTGCCTGTCATAAGTAATAGAACAAGGTCCAGTGCTCCCAGAGGTGTGTATTATCTCGTCCACTTTCAAATGGAGATACACTGCTACTGTTGACCTAAATGTGGTCATGGGGCTAAAAGAGTCAGGAACCAGCAAAGACATCAGAAGCCGGTCTGCGCCCTTCATAGTGCAGTTTAGAGGTCACAAATGTGACCCCAGGGAGCCAGGCAGCCTGGCTTCAGGACCCATCTTCTGTGGTCACTAGTTGGGTGAGCTCAGGCATGACAGCATGCTTTCTAAGATTTAGTTTGCTCTAGAAGGGGGAAGGGTATGGCAGTTTTCCCCTGTGTTTGGGGGAAAATTAAGTAAGACTGTGTCTCCAGTGCTAAGCTCCCCACAGTGGTGGTGGTTATAAGCTAAGAGGGTTTGGGAAGTCAAGGCACTTTGGAGCCTCACATAACAACGTTCCTTCTGCATCAGGCTGGGTTGGCTGGAGAATCGAACGCAAGAATATATATGAAAAACCCTTTACAATCACAACAGGCAATGTTAAATTACTGTTGCTCTGAGTGTTTTCTAAGACGTGCTTCTGAAGCTCCCCTGCTCAGAAAAGGGACGTTCTATGATTTAAAACAAACCAACCAATAAATAAACTTTCTTTTTAGTCTGTTGCAACATCCTTTGAGATAATTGGTGGCATCCTAAGAAACTGGGGCTGGAAAATTTTCGCCTACACTCATAAAGCAGGTTGAATAAAACGTTTGTTGGACTCAGCTGAGTAGCTGATGAATCACTGCTTAGAACTGGGTGCGTTCCAAAATGTGGTCACATCTGGATTAACTGGAAATGTGCGGAAGGAAATTCTGATCAATTGACTGCTCTGGTTCGAAGTCTCCCCTTTTTGTTCTTGCCCTTGTATTTAAGAGGATTTTTTAAAAAGAGAACTTAAGTCCACCATCCTTCCTTGTCAGTAGGAACTAGGTGGGGAGGGGAAGCTTTGGTGAATTCAGAGCTTCATTGTTGTCAAGGTGATGGCTACTGTCACTGCACAGGGCTGGACAAAGATAGGTCACAGGTTGCATATTCAGAGTGAACAGAGACCGATCCCTGAACATTTGTAGGTCCATGAAATAGAATATTTTATAGCCATTAAAAAATCATATTGTAAAGCAACATTCAATGGCAGGAGAAGCTATTATAGACTATGTCCTCCACCCCTGCCCCGCAAAAAGAAAGAATAAAAAGACATGTTGAAGTCATAATTCTCAGTATCTCAGACTATGTCCTTATTTGGAAATAGGATCATTGCAGATGTAATTAGTTAAGAGGAGGTCATACTGGAGTCAGAAGCCCCTAATCCAATTGGACCAAGGTCCTTATAAGAAGATGGACATGTGAAGACAGAGACACACAGGAGGATGTCACGTATGATAAAGGCAGAGATTGGAGTAAGGCCACTGCAGGCTAAGCAACCTCATGGATTTCCAGCAGCCACCAGAAGCTGGGAGAGGCATGGAAGGATTCCCCCACAGATTTTGGAAGCATCGGGGCCCTGTGGGTGCCTTGACTTTGGACATTAGCCTCCAGACTGAAACAATACACTTCTGTTGTTTTAAGCCACCCAGGGTTGTTTTGGCAGCTCTAGGAAATAATACTGATAAGTGGAAAAGCAACTGATCAGTGTGCAGAGTATGAGCTCATCTGTATAAAAGTCACAATTATGTAATCGTAAATGACAGGAAGGATGCCCGATACCATGCTAACGGAGGCATCGCCAGGTGGTGAGACCACAGGTTTAAGTTTTTGCTCATGTTTCTAGTCCGTATTTTCTAAATTTTCAGAACAAACAGATTATTAGTATAATAGGGAGAAAGTTTATTTTTTTTACAAGAGAAATAATTGCTCCCGGAACTAGGCTCCCCAAACATACACCTTATATCAAAAAACAGCATATAAAATTTGCTTCCTAAGATCATAAGCCTTAAAATAGCCCCTCTCTCAGTCTATGGCTCTATTGAGAGAGGTGCTGAAGAGAGAAAGGACTTATGCTCTCTCCCTTTTATAATCATTGGCTCCCCACTACCATCCGAATATCACATACAAGTTCTTGGGGTGCCGGGGTGACTCAGTCAGTTAAGCATCTGACTTCAGCTCAGGTCATGATCTCGCAGTTCATGAGTTTGACAGTGCAGAGCCTGCTTGGGATTCTCTCTCAGCCCCTGCCTGCCAAACCTCCCCCCCCCGGCCTCTCAAAATAAATAAACTTAAAAAAACTTAAAAAAAAAGAATGTCCATATAAGGTCTGACATGACCCAGGCTCTGGAAACATAGCCACCCTCCTTTCCCACCCATACTGATCACTTGTACCTTACACACACGCGCGTGCACACACACACATGCATGCACGCACACACACATACACACACACACATCACCTCCACATATCGATGTGGTAAATATTCTGCCTCATTCCTGAAGGAATCTTATGTGGCTTTCCACATGGCTGTGCTGTGCCTCAGTGCCTCTGCTCATGCTGTTTTCTTTGCCAAAAATGCCTTCCCCACCTGAGTTCCAGTCATCTTTAGATCCTCAGCTTAAATGCCAATTCCTCCAAGAAGACTTCCCTGGTGCCTCTGCCTCATTAAGCTTTTTTGGGAGCTCCTACCTGTGCTATCAGTATCTGGGTGTCCTGATATCCTATCCCTAGTCACAATTGCTGGCTTCCTTATGTCTGTCCCACTGCAGTGTCAACTCCAGGAGGGTAGGAAATACTCCCTGATCATTTTTGTACCAGAGTGCCTGGGCCCGGTACACAGCAGCAATTCAGGAAGTCCAGGTTACAAAAGGCAATAGGATTGTTGGGCTGTGTCGTTTAGAGACTACATCTCTCTGCTCCTACTTTTGTCTCCTACAGCCTATCATCCACAAACCAATAATTTTAATCTAAATAGTATTAGGTCACCCCAGCTTAAAACCTTTGCATGGGTCCCAATTACTCTTAGAATAAAATTCAAATTCCTTGACCATTAAGGTCCTGCAGGACCACCTCTGACAACCCTAACCTCAGCTTATATAGTATATGTACTATAAATACTTGCTGAATGATGACATGGATGGACGGATATGAGATAGGTGGGTGGAAGATGATGGATAGGTGGGTGGATGGATGGATGGATGGATGGATAGATGGATGGATGGATGGGTGGATGGGTGGATGGATAGATGGAAGGAAGGAAGGAAGGAAGGAAGGAAGGAAGGAAGGAAGGAAAGAAGGAAGGGAAATTGGGTGGGTGGATGGATGGATGGGTGGGTGGATGGATGGATGGATGGGTGGATGGATAGATGGATGGAAGGAAGAAAGGAAAGAAGGAAGGAAGGAAGGAAGGAAGGAAGGGAAATTGGGTGGGTGGGTGGATGGATGGGTGGGTGGGTGGATAGATGGATGGAAAGAAGGAAGGGAAATTGTGTGGGTGGATGGATGGATGGATGGATGGAAGGAAGGAAGGAAGAGAAATTGGGTGGGTGGATGGATGGATGGATGGAAGGAAGTATGGAAAATTGCATGGGTGGGTGGATGGATGCATGTCCTCTCTTCCATTTATGTGAGTGTAAACTTGCAGGGAGTTCAGCTTCAGTATTGATTTTTCTCTTCAAAGACACTCTTTGAAAACATTCCACAGCAAGAGAAAAGTATGCTTGATTTTTGGCTTTGCCATTTATTGTCATTTGTGAATGTTTTGCTGCCCTGGGACTCAGTTTCCTTATCTTTTTACAGAGCATTAAGCCAGATGGTTTAGTAAAGTTCACTGGAGAGTCTTCTCTGGCCAGTGGTCCTCAGGCATCCACACCGGGCCACCTAACTGATGTCTTTCACCTGCTCTCCCATCTCTTCTCTTTGTTCTCCAGCCCCACACTGGGGAAATTCTGGAGAATCGTTAAACCTGTTTTTAGTTGACTGATGACGTTAAGGTCTCACTTTTCCTCCCAGTTGCCCATCGAGGTGGAAAGTCAGGTGAAATTAAGTTAACATAAAACTAGCCATTTTAAGTGTATAATGTATAATTATAAGTGTATAATTTTAAGCATATAATTCAGTGGTACTTAGCACATTCACAGTGTCAGGCAACTGTCACCTCCTCCTAGTTCCAAAGCACTTTCATCGCCCTTAGAGGAAACATCTTTCCCCGTAAGCAGCCCCTCCCATTTCTCTAACCTGCTAACCATGAATCTGCTTTCTGTTGCTATGGATTTACCTATTCTGGATATTTCTTGTAAATGGAATCATACAATATGTGACCATGTTTTTGAAGTCCATCCATGTTGTGGCACTAATCAGAACTTTATTCCTTTTATGGCCAAATAATATTCCATTGTATGTTTATACCACAATTTGATGGACATCTGAGTTGTTTCCACCTTTTGAGATACTGTGGATAGTGCTGCTATGGACATTTGTTTCTGTTTTCAATCCTTTTGGGAGGGCAATTGCTGGGTTATAGGGTAATTCTATGTTTGACTTGCTGAAGGACCCAGTCATTGTCCATAGAGGCTGGACCATTTTATGATTTAGCTGCATTTTTAATATTGTATCCTCTAGAATCCAAGCTTTGTTCACCGTGGTAGGCTCAGCGTCCAGAAGACTGGCTGGCACGTGAATAGGTCTTTGTTTTCTTCTGAAATGAATAAACATGGCAGACTGCGCCTCTGAGGCTTATCTACCTGGGTGAAAATGGTATCTTCAGTGGAAAGCTACTGTCCCATCTTTTCCCTACATCCATGTCCTTCCGATCTAACTCCAGGATAGACAAAATTCTCTCCCAGGACTCTTTGAGAATAGCGCACTTCACTGAAGGAAATCAGGTTTATAGGAAGATGTTTCGGGAAAACTGCAGGTCTCAGAGGACTCAGGAGAGAAGCTTGGCAGAAACAGAAGATGCATGCCACTAAAGAGTGGCCACTGTGACCCATGCCTCACTGCACGGACCCCTCCCCACCCCACTTTGCCTTCACTGTCCACCTAGCCGGGCGGAGAGGGAGGACAACCTTCTCTGCTCCAGGGTTAAAGTCACGGCAGTCAGGGATGGCACCAAGATAATATTCACCCTTGGGATCTTAATCTCCTGTTGGATGAGAACAGACTTATGACTCCAGGACCAGAATTAGAGCCTGAGCAACTAAGTGCTTTGTGACTCTGCTGAGGCAACAGATCCCTTGGTCCAATTCTGTTAAAACACGTAGTAAATTATATCAGTTGGTAATGGGTCCAGTATGGCAACTGAAGCAAAAACAAAGAGACAGACATTTTATGACTGGATGTTTGTTCTGTCTCGCTTTCTGTCTGCACCTCCTCCCTCCTCTGCCTACACACGTGTGTGTCCCCGTGCACACACACACACACACACACACACACTTAGTGGAGTCCCACGATGGTTTGTTCTTCAGAGATGCCATAAAAAGAATATGGATATTTGAAAGTCAGACAGATCTGTGTTAGCATCCCAGAGACCCTCCACTAATTAGCTTTGTGACCCCACACCACTAACTTTACCTCTCTCAACCTCTATTTCTTCACTTAGAAAATGGGAATCTCAGTAATATCTATGCTAGTCACCATGACTGGCCTGACACATATTCGGTGCTCACCTCCACTTTGTAGAGTGAGCAAGTCTCTCTTTCCATCCCAGTGGACCTCGATGCCAGTGGGAGGACGGGGCCAAGGACTCCGCATGCTTGAACATTTTCAGAGAGCCACGGCAGCCATGTCCTGGAAAAGTCATATTGAAAACAGGGCCAGTTTGGAGGTATTTGGTGATAATTAAAAATCACAAAGAACAACATGTAACCCAGTAGTCTTTGAAATACCCGTTAGCACCAACCGTTAAGGAAAAAGCAAAGAGAGCCACAGCATCGTTCAGCACTCGATTTCAGACTGACACGCTTTAATCTAGCTTTTAAATTTTTAATTATGTTACTCTAATTTTAGACATTAATGAGATTGTGGTGCAGAGTATTTATTTCCATTTCAGGTTGTTTTCTTTTCTTCTCAATCACTCACCCTCTCAACAGTGCAGGGCGCCAGAGCCGGTGAGATTCCTGGGAACGCTGGTGACTACTTCCCCAAGTGCCTCTGCCTGGCCGCTCAAGGCACGGTCTGCCCACCGGCACCACCTGGGAGCTGGTTAGAAATGCAGGATCTCGGGCCCCAGCCCAGACCTGCTGAATCAGAATCCCCACTTTCGAAAGATGCCTCCCGGGTGATTCTTGAGTGCATTAAAGCATGAGAAACACCCCACGTGAGGACCCGTTAGATACCTGATGATGCTTCTGTGAACAGGGCTGGTCCATGGATCCGTAAGCAGCAGTGGGCTGCAAAAGCTAGGGAAGACCAAGTCATTCTGCCAGGGTTTTCATAGTTATTCTCATGCTTGTTTCAATTTGGCTTGGGGACAGGACACATCCTCCTGAAAAATCCACACCCCACAGTGGAACATCAGTTCTATAGCAACACAAGATTGGTTCTGTCCCTGTCAGCAGCAGCAGCTGAAGGGGCCCTGGCAGACTAAACGCAGCTCACCTTTATTCTATGCTGACCATGGGCCTAGCCCTGTTCTCAGTGCTTTACAGGTAATAGCTCATGTGATCCTTGCACTTCCCTGGGAAGTGGGCGCCACTGTTATCCCCGTTTCACAGATGAGGAAACGGAGGCTTACAAGTGTAAGTGACCTTCTCAAGATCACAGCCAGTGATCCCGATTCTGACTGCAGAGCCTGAACTCAGCAGTTTTGTGCCCTGGGGAACTTTCACCCAACTGAGACCCTGATTCTGTCATCCAGCAAATGTCTGTTGAGCACCTATGAAGTGCTGGGCATGCATGAAGCACTGGGGATCGGATTGTGAATAGAGACAGAGATTTCACCCCAGGGAACCTACAGTCTAAGGGAAAACAAGGACATTAACCAGATTATCACATACAGACATATGTGTACATGTATCCTTGCAAATGGGGACAGTACTAGGAATGACGCTCAGTGCTCTAAGGGTACTAGGAGAAGAGACACACGGTGCCCTAAGGGTGACTGGCAGGGGGATCTGCCTGGTTTGGGTGTCGGGTCGGCCTCCCTAGAAGATCTTTGAGCTCAGGGCTCATGGAGGTGTTAGCTGACAATGGGGCATGAACAGTCCAGAAACAAAAGACAAAATGTGAAAATACCTTGAGGAAGAGGTCCATAGAATGTGTGGAATATCTGAAAGGTGGTCCAAGGGTAAAGGTGCAGGAGGCAAAGGGGATAGAGCTGTCCTAGGAGGGGAAAGAGGGACGGGCCCAACTAGGAGGCCCCTGGAGGCATGCTCATTCATGGTCTCCTTGTCACCACATGGCCCCTCTCAGTGCCCCAGTATGTTTCCCCTCTCCCATCTCACTGTATCCTTGCCCCCTTCCCCCATGCTCCAAGCTTTCCCATCCCCTTCTCCTCTTTGAGGACCTGGACCTGCTTTGTGGCAGCACACATTTGCAGCCGCGTCATCTGGACAGAGGTGGTGCATATGACAGGAGCCCAGTTCAACAGGGCTGAATTACCTAGCCTCAGGCACACCTAGATTCAGGTGCTCTATAATGGCATTAGGAATTCCATCTCTCCATCTTTGGACTCTGAGTTCTTGGGATAGCTTCATCTCCATCGGGTTTGATGGCCCCCTCCAACTCTGGACCTGTATATCCCATTAGCTTATTACCAGTCAAGAAGACCTCTTTCCTGATGATTCTGTGACCTTTCCAAGAAGAAATCCCAGTGGCCCAACTTGTTTGGTATGCCTGTCCCTGAACCATTCACTCTAGCCAGGATATGCTAATGCTTTGGTTTTCCAAGTTAGGGGACCACCCCTGGAGCCCAAGGCTCCTTAAAGCTCTGAAGAAAGAACGTGAATAGTGGATATTTTAGGCATGGTAAGCATGGTAGGGACAGGACTAGAGGGAAGAGAGCCATGCCCTTGTGGGTGCCCTTCACCATTTCATTTACAGTCATCCTCTACTCTGCTCCTAATAGCAGGGGTGACTGAATCACTCTTACAGGAATTTACTCCAATTATAAAATGCCATTGGTTATTTTTAAAGTGCTACATTAAAAGTAAACTTGTATCATAGAACACATGCTGGCTTTGGAAATGTCAACATGGTAAGGGCAGCATCTTAGAATCAACAGGGTGGCATTGAGTGCTCTAGTGGGCACAAGGTCTTGGGTGTGGCACCCGGAAAGCCCCAAGTAATGAATTCTTGTCTCATCTCCACAGAGTTGCTGCATCCTGTTCCCTCACGCTGCACAATGCTATTTATGATCATTACTAAGGATATATTTGTTATCTACCAAGGATGGAATTTTGTATCTTGGGGTGGAAGAGTAAAGAAGGAGACAGACAGCCCAACAGAAACAGGGAATGGCAGAGACAGACACAGATGGAGAGAGCAAGAAACAAAAATAGATAAATGAATAGTAAGCTTTCGAAAGAGTTTAGGGAAGTGCCCCAAGCCCAAGGGGAAAATTAGTCAAGATTCCACTTGTAAGTGGATATGGTTCTTGGGCCAAAGGACAGGAAGCACTTTGACCTGGAACCTTTTGAGGAACTGTGGACAGTTCCTGTGCCTAAGAGAGGGGAGAGAAGAAGTGGGGATCAGAGATGGGGATGGGTGCTCTTCTGGGAGCTTTCCCCTCCCCTCTGAGACAGTGCAGATGAACACAGCATCCGCCTCCAGAAGGAACTGCCATGGCCTGGTCATGGAGCATTCGCAGCCAAAACACACATCCACCCCCGTGCTGCTGTTGATAAGACGTTTACAAATTTCGTGAGAGAAAAATGTGGTCATTTATACTGCCACGTTGTAAAGCCTGACATTAGTGGAGCTATTGGAGCCCATGAATCACAGAAAGAGGTAAAAATTCAAATGGATATAAATGTCCATTAATAGTGAGAAAGTGAAATTACACTTCATCCACATCACGGAGTAATATGAAGCCATTATAAAAATGAGATAGACCTCTACTGAGTGTCATGGAAAGATCTCCAAGAAAAACGCTAAGTTAAAATAAAAAAGCAAATCACAAACAATACATATAGTATAATTCTGTGTATTTATGCTGCAGGAGCTATCTATGTGTGTAAATGCACAAAGGATCTATGGCAAGCAACACTGGTGATCATCTCCTAGGAGGAAGTGAGCATAGTAGGCTTGGGGTTTCCATAATTTCTTTATATATTTATCTTCTTTATATATTTTCTCCAGTTGGACTCTTTCTTGGTGAAAAGGAAATAAATGACATTGTGTCTACCAGGTTAGAAATAACAATGGAAGTTAGTGGTTTGGGGACAAGGAAAGAAATTACTTAATTTACTCACCTTCAGCCTCATTAGTCACATCCCCACCACCACCCGCAGCACCACTGATACTCCACCTGTGGCCACATTGGTCTGTCTGTGATTCTCCTGCCCAGGCTAGAATACACTTCTTTCCATTGCTCTCCACAATTCTGCTCCATCTACAGGCTTGTTTTCATGCACATTCATTTTGTTCAAAAACATGTAAAATCCGGAGGTGATACTGCTACTACTCCAATCACATAATACAGTGTGCATCAGTCAGGATAGGAATGGATATGCTGCAGTAACAAATGACCCCTAAATCGCCATGCCTCAGAACAACAAAGGTTTATTTCTTGCTCACATTTCAAGTTGTCTTCAACTCTGGCATCCAGGGTTAGTCTCTGGAGCAGCTTATATCTGGGATGTTGCTGGTCTCATGTCAAAGGCAAAACAAGATCAGAGTGAGCCACATAATGGTTTCTAAGCCTTCTTCATAGAAGATAAGAGCCCTAATCATTTCTGCTCAAATTTCACTGACTAAAACAAGCTCAGTGGCCAAGCCTGATGCCAAAAGTCAAAGAGGTATGATCCTCTGGAGTTGGAGACTTGGATAGAGAGGGGGAAGGAGATACTTGTGTGTAGTTTTCAAAGACTTGACCCACAGCAAGTATTTCTGGAGCATCTGCTCTGTCCTAGGTGCTACTGTATCATAGGAAGAATATGAATACAAGTCATAATTATAAAATAAACCCTACAACACCAGAAACTGTGCTAAACACATTACATGCAACCACTCATTTCATCCTTACATCACTGTTACTAGAGATGAGCAACCCGGAACTCTCACTGCCCTCCAAGAGCTTACAGTCTTAGGGTATCCTAGGTGGTGTCCAGACTTAAAATACAAAGATTGCTCATGACGCTCTGCTTTTCAAGAATTTATTTATTAACTTAACAATCACCCCTCATATGCAAAAGCTTAGTGGGTTTTTAGGATGCTTTAGAAGAAACGCCATAGAGTAGTGCTTAAGAATATCGCCAGGACCTTAGTTCTTCCTATCTCTCTATTAGCTCAATGACTTAGGGAGGTGATGCAACCTCTCAGCCTCCAGATCGTCAGCTAAAACTGAGCATGATTACAGAGCCTACCCTTTGGGCCGTTTAATCAGCAGGATCTATTGAGCACCTCCTCCATGCCAGACACTCTTCCAGAAATCAGCAATGAGTGAATCATCCATAGGCTTTATTTTCTAGTGGGGGAAGAAAGAAAGGAAACCAACAAATCAATATATAACTTAATGTTAATATAATAAGTGCTATGAAACAAAATAATAAGGCAGAGAGAAGAGTCTGAGTGATGGGGGTGCTATTTTAAATGCAGTGGTCAGCAGAGACCTAACTGATGAAGTGATATTTGAGCAGAGACCTAAATAAAGTGAGGGACAAACAGGTCACCTGAAGTTCTAAGAAAGCGTGGGTCCAATGGAAGAGATGGCGGAAACAAAGTCCCTGTGGCCAGGCTGTGTTCCACTGGGGCGGGGTGGGGGAAAGCAGAGCAGAGGAGGCCCTCATAGCATGACTGGAGCAGGTGAGCATGGCGGAGGATGGCGAAGTGAGGCAGAGAGGTTGGTGGACCAGATAAGGACCTCATAGACCAGGGAAGAGGGTTTCAATTCTGTTCAGTTGTGAAGGTTAAATGTGATAATCCATGGAAAGCTGCTTAGCACCATGGCAGGTGCATAGCAAGCCTTCAGCAGATGAATGGATGCCAGAAACTCCTCATCCATTCAGTGACCAAAGACTTATGGAGGGCCTGCTGTGTGCTAGGTACTGCCCTGGATGCTTGGGACTCACTAGTGCACCCGGCATGCAAGCCTGATCAGAGCACGAGAGCCAGAACGAAATGAATGAATATAATAAGCAGATGAGTAAGTGATAGAGCACATTAGAAAGTGGTAAGTGCTGTGGATAACTAACCGATAGAGAAGGAGGGTCAGGACGGGGACACTGGGGTACCAGGCTGTGGCATTAAGTACTGTTGATGGGTGAGGAGACCTCATTGAGAAGAAAGACTTGAAATAGGTGAGGGGTTTGCGGAAGCGGATTTCTGGGGGAAGACCATTGCAAGCAGAGGGAACAGCAGAAGGGAGCAAAGACCTGGAAGCAGGGCCATGGCTGGTATGTTTAATGAACACCAAGGACGTCAGGGAGCGGGGGCTGGGTGAATGAGAGGAGAGGAGCAGGGGACGTGGTCACAGGGTTGATGGGGGGTCAGATCATGGAGGGCCTTTGGCTTTTGCTGTGAGTGCCACAGTTTCCACCAGAGGGTTCTGAGAAGGGATGTGACCAAAGGTAGATTCTAACAGGGTGGCTCCAACTGCTGGGTTGAAAAGATACTGGACAGGGGGTGGCTGGAAGCGGGGAGATCAGTTAGGAAGCCGTTGCAGTAATCCAGGTTTGGGACGGGGGGGGGGGGGGGCGGCGATGGTGGCTGGGGCCCAGTTGGCAGTGGTGGAGATGTCGAGAAGAAATAGGATACTGGAGATATTTTGAAATAGAACCCCTTCCCCAGACCCCTGTCCATCTCCCCCACCCCCAGCACTGTGCGATTCCTGGCTCAAACAATTGGCAAAAAGAGGAAGCCACCATCAGTGTCCCATGCCTAAGCTCAGGACATCTCATGTCCCTCCACTCACTGCTCTGTTGGCTAGCTCCCAGTTATTAATGCCAGCTGCTCCCACCTCTGATGGTGTGGAAGCAATTCTTCTAAGCTCAGATTGGCAATCTGAGGCTGGGCATGAGGGAAGCACAGGATAAAGATGCCAGCAGCAGAAAGAAAGAAGCTTCTACATGAGAAGAATCTCTTCTCCTAGTCCTGATCTGGTGCTGTTTTTGGTAGGACTCCCCCCACCTCTACCCTCTTAAAAGTCGTGGAAGACTGATCTTGCCTGGTAACCTGTTCTCATGCAGACATGCATCTTAAGTCTCTCTTTTTAAAAGGAATTAATGTATTCTTATTTTTATATGTTTATTCATTTATTCATTTTGCAAATGGTTTCTTAGGGCCAGGCATGCTGATGAGTGGTAAAAATCCATAATAGGCACAATCAGTACAGCCCCTGACTACATAGAGCATATAATTGAGTAGGGAAATAATTAAGTAATCCAACCCTTCAGCAGAGGAATGCTGTGGTCAAGAGGAAGTAGGTAGGGGCTGAGGGGGCAGACTTTGGAGTTAACTCCTCGCTGGATGATCTCTTGGGCAAGCTAACCTAACTGCTTCTGTTTTCTCATTTGTGAAATGAGGGGTAATTAGATGGCCTATCTGATAGGTTTGTGGATGAATTAAAGGAAATCACATGTATAAAGCTCTTGTGGAAATATCCAGCACATAGGACACATCATGTGGGTGTTAGCTACAATTATTATAAACATGTAATTCAGATTTTGATAATCCTATGAAGGGAACATATAGGATATGTATGAAGGTGGAGAGGGTTGAAACTGTAGGTGAATTTAAGGTGAACACTGAAGGATGATAAACGAGCTTTGCAAAAACGTTCAAGGACAAAGTGTTCAAGGCAGAGGGAAGGGTAGGATATGGGTGAAGACTCTGGCACGGGGCAGAGGCTGGCCTTTTGGAGGAGTGCAGAGATGGCGGTACAGGGCACAGTGATCCAGCAAAGATGCTCAATCTTTTCCTGAGTCTTAGACACCAGGAAGCAGAAAATAGGGGACTGACCTGAACTGGCCAATGGCAAGCTTAATACCCCAGAGGTTTCTGCCATGGATCCTTGTCAAGTGGTCCTTTCAAAGCCTGTCATTGCCAATAACTGCATGTTTTTGGCCTCTTTTCCTGCTTAGTCTTGGGGGCAGATGCTTCCTAGCACCTGTACCCAGTGCACACCCCTGTGAGCTGATATCTACCCCACCCCAAGGGGTGAGCTGCTGCAGCTATGTTTGTGATATGTGACTTTGACCTCACCTTAGGCTTAGATGATTGGACTAGAAGGTACAAAATGGGCCAATCGGATCCTCTTCTGGGAATTTACATTTGGATTTAGTTGTTCTTGTGGGCACTTAAATGGAAAGACCATGAAGAGAAGTGGGGTGGCCACACTGGGGTCATGGGGAAGAGAGGGAACAACGCTCCTTTGCAAAAGAGGAAAGCAAACAGATTAGCAGAGTGCCACAGAGAGGAGCGAGAACACGGCTTCAGAATGAGAAGGAGAGAGACCAGAGTTGCCTTAGACCCTGATATATCAGGTCCCAGGTTCTAGACCCTTGGAGCCCCGCCGTGTTCTAGGAGATAGTCTTGAACACTTGCCATCAAGCTTAGATCGATTTGAGTCCCTTTCCTTGGCTTGCAACCCCACACCCCATGAGAAACTCCTTCCTCTCCTTGACCATTCCATGAAATGCCAAGACAGGTACCATTACGTTGTTGGACTTCTTCCATCTGGTTAGTGGACAGGATAAGATTTCACAGATGGTCCGTGGAGTCTTCCACTTCCCTGAACCTTTTAAAGTAGAAAGTTCTCAGCAGCTAACAAGTGAGTATTGCAGGAAGAAAAAACCCAGGTGAACATGGCAGCCCTTTGTGCATAGATATATACAAACAGCAATACTTCTAGATGGTTTCCCCTAGAATTTCTGCACATACGGTCATGTAGTTGACTGAAACATTTGAAGAGCCATAGGGCATGTAGACATTGTAGGGACAGATCTATCCACAGAGTGGCACTTAGGGGTTTCCTTTTTAAAAATTTTCTCTTTTGGATTAATTTGTTGTGCGATTAATAATAATAGTTCACGTTTATCCATTAATCACAGTGTGCCACATCACTGCTTTGTGTGCTTGACATGAATGGACTTACTTCATTCTCATAGCAATCCCGTTAACTATCAGCCCAATTTACAGATGAAAAAAACTGAGGCACAGAAGATTAAGGAATGCTCCCAGGAACATCTAGAAAATGACAGGACCGGAGTAAATGTTCAGCTCCTGAGCTCCAGAGTCTGGCATTCAACAATTCCACTGCATCTGCCCTGATGCAGAGTTTCACAATCCAAACAGTTGGCCCTGCAGTGGATCTTTATAGTTTTATCATATTTCTGTCCCTATTTTCTTCCTATGAGATATTAGAAAGGCTCTTCCCCCAACCCCTCTGCCACTCTGTCATTCTCCCTCTGTCCCAAATATTTGGTAGATATGGCAGATCAACCACAAGGCATTCTTTGCATGTGGGACAGTGGGACCACCAGGGAAATAGTTCACAGAAGGTCATAAAAATAGTAGTTAGCATTTATTTAGTACTTGACGTATGCCGGGCTGTCCCCTCCGCAGTCACTATTTCATTTGATCCTTAAATCTCCCTCACGGGAACATACACGTATTTCCTCCTTTTTTTCAGATAATGAAGCTCAGGCTTAAAAAGATTATGTGACTTAGCCAGGGTCACTGAGCTAGTATATGACAGAGCCAATGTTCAAGGCCATGTCGCATGACACACACATAGACACACACGCAAAGCCTGGGCTCTTAACCACAAAGATCCCTGGATCCAAAGCTGGAAGGAAATGCCAGGTAGAAAGCAGCACAACACGGGTCCTGATCTCAGGTCAGTCCCTCATGAGCAGCAGGGACTCATACATGAATACGAAAAAGCAGTCTCCAGAAAAAGAGGGACTTAAAACCAAAATGGTTGGTTGATGAAATTTCTGGGGACCCTGAGCACCCACTGGCTACTGGTGGCTCAGCGACATTTGTTTCGACGGGGACTTTTGACGTGGCCTGGTGGTTCCGACGCCACCTCATCACCGCTGGCCCTGATGGCGTCCTCGCCTCCTTACCCACGGGCATCATGCAAAACAGAAAGAAAAGGGCAGGTTTCACTTGCCAGCCAAGCAAACTGGACTTACAAGAATAGGTGAGAGGTTCCCCCAGAGACTCCCAGAAATGGCAACATCGCTGGTAGTGGTGAGCTTTAGGCGGAGGTGGGGATGAATGCCATTTTCTGGGGATGGAGCCAGAAGAACACGGTTCTAGGATAGGTGTCCAGGATGATCCAGCAAGTTTTGTCACCTGATGACCCATTAAACACAGAGCACACACCAATTAAAACAACAGAGGTTTTTTCACCCAAACTTCACATAACACAGTATCATGTGCCAGGCAGCATGGGGCACAGTGCACCCCACCGGAGAAGAGGCAGCACATGCACAGAGAACCGAATTCACGGTGATGCTGTTGGATGAGAGGGATCTCGACAGAGGCAGAGGAATGTAAGATGTCTTCCCGTGGTCACACGTGGCAACACTAAGTAAGCTAAGGGATTTACTGAATCCATTTAGTCCACATACACAAAAACAAAAGCAAAAAACCCAACCAAGCAGAGTAGGTATTAACATCCTTCAGGGATGAGAAAACTGAGGCTCAGAGAGGTACATTAGGTCCCGAAGGTCACACAGCTAGGAAGCAATGGTACTGGCTTCCAGATTCACCCAAATCCCTCTGGCTCCTGAGCCCAAGTGTGTCGACACCATGCAGCACTGCCTCTCGTTTGTCAGGTTGTTTCCTTCCTTAAAGTGGGCTCCTGATACGAATGGCCAGTTTCCCTTGGAGAGACTCCACTCACCCCACCAGCTGACAGGCATGGGTGCCGGTTGAGAAGTCACAGCAGAGGTGCAGAGAGGTGAGGAGACACCGCTGTCTCTCCAGAAGCTTCCAAGGGCTTATGCTTATTCCGCAGGTTTCCGTGGGCGAGCTCGATCTGGTTTTTCTTTTTTAACAAAACCATAAATAGTTGATGCGGTAAGGCTGACCACCTAGCCGGCCTCTCTGTGGCGGGGTCTGCATCCCAGCCTCGTAGGGCCGGGAGACATCTTTCCGCGGAAAAGAAAATGTCTCAACCACAGAGCTGCCGACACAGCATTTCGTTCCTCTACACAGACAGAGGCAGGAGTCAAGGTGAGCAGACAGGAAGGCCAGACTCTCAGGCTCGGCTTCCTAAGCAGGGGCTTCATTCCAGACACCCTGTCCTATCTGGGGACATGGAATGGAAAGAGAGGTACGGTGATGTTGATGCAGGCTTCTGGTTTGCAAACAGAGCCAACCCAGGCTGACTTAGGCTGAAAGGGAAATGTATTAAAAAGTATTATTTAGCTCACAGGATCTCCAGGAGGTGATGTAGTGGATTGAATGGTGGCCCGCAAAAAGGTATGTCCCTATTCTAATCCCCAAAATCCATGAATGTGACCTTATTTGGAAAAAGGGTCTTTGCAGATGGAATGATCTTGAGGGGACAAGATCATTCTAGATTTTCCAGGTGGGCCCTAAATCCAGTGACTGGTGTCCTTATAAAATGAAGCTGAGAAGAGTTGACACCCTCAGAGGAGACACAGAGAAAAGAAGAAAGGTGACCACAGGAGCAGAGGCTGGAGTGGCATGGCCATAACTCAGGGAATGCCAACAGCCACCAGGAGCTTGAACAAGCACAGGACCGATTCTCCCCTAGAGCCTCCTGAGCGAATGCAGCCCTGCCCACACCTAGATTTTGAACTTCTAGCGTCCAGAACTGTGAGCGGGCACATTTCTCGTGTTCTGAGACACCAAATTTGTGGTCATTTGTTACAACCTGGCGAGGACAGGATTTGAGGACAAGGACACCAAGGACAATCTCTAAACTCGCACTGGAGACAGAAGTGGTGCAGCAGAGGCATCACTCTCCCCATGGTGGGCCCCACGGACCTTACGATGCCAGCTCCGGGATGCTTTAGTGAACCTGGGACCCCGCCGTTCCAGGAAGCTAGACGAAAGCCCCCGCCATCGCAGGCAGGGTCAGCTTTCAAGGCGAAGCCGTCACCAAGCAATCTGATTGGTGGAAACTAGGTCACATGGTTTCGCTCAGCTGCAAGGGAGGCTGGGAAAGGTGGCGCCTCAGACATAGGAAGGTGCTGGGAAGCCAAACAGAGAGGGGGGGGGTGTCCTCCAGAGGTGGCTAGTCGGGTGGACCTGAATCCTGTTCCCTGATTCCTCCCGCTGATCGGAAATAGCGGGGGTCGGCGTTCCCCCAGTATAAGCAGCCCTAGAACCGTCCTGCCGGGCGAGTGGTGCGTAAACGTCTTACACGAGGGGATGGGCAACCGCAGGTGCTGCTTGCCCAATTTCATGGTTGTGGCAGCTGGGTTTGAGGGTTTTTGTTTCACAGAGTTAACTTGCCCTCTGTTGTTGCTGCCTGCTTCCTACTCAAGGCTGTTAAGCAATGTAGGTTGCGTTTCAGGAACTGGCCTCACCATCTCCCGCCCCCTGCCGTATCCCCCTCACCCCCTTGGCTCCAGCTCCACTGATCTCTCTGCTGCTTCTGGAACATTCCAGGTACTCGAGGTACACGAGCTTCAGGGCGTGTGCTCGTTCATTCCCTCCTGCGTGGAAGTCATTTCCCTTGAACCTGAAAAGGCCCACCATCTCACTTGATCGACCTTCAGTTCTTTGCCCAAATACCATCATTTTTCCAAAAACGAAAGCAAAAACAAAAAACCTTTCCTGACCACCCAGTTGAAAATAGCAGCCCCATCCCTTTACTCGGCTTTCTTATTAAAAGTTCTTATCATTAGCCAGTGTAAAATGCACAGTGATTAGCTGTTGTTGTTGTTGTTGTTGTTGTTGTTGTTGTTTTTACTGTGCCTTGCCCCACCCCCCACCCCCCAACTAGAACAAAAGGTCCATGAGAGGAAGCACTTTTATGCTTTGTCTAGGACTGTGTCCCTCGTGCCTAGAATAATTCCTGGCATGTAAGTGGTGCTCAGTGATATCAGTTGAATGCAGAAGTTATACTGTCATTAATAGTTTTATTTTTTCTTTTCCACTAGGATTTAGCCATCTCTAGGAAATGATTCCATCTTCTTATTCTGTATTTTCTGTGGAGCCTAGCACAGTGCTGAGCACATAGAGGCCCCAGGGAATAGTTGTAAGAGGGACAGATGGATGGGTGAGCACATTTGAACTCTTGTAAATCCCAAACGCTTGATGTAAAATGCACGATTTTCAAGGGGAGATTTTTCTGAATGCTGTTTCCCGGCTCTAAGTGGCACCCAGTACAACTGGGTCTCTCTCTGGCTATCTCTGCACCTACAGCAGCCCCTATGGTTTTCTGCTCACAGAGTCTTATTCTAGCATGTAGCAGTCAACATCCATCTCACTCGTATGCTTTTATTCATTAGCAGAAGAGCTGTCTTTTACCCCAAACAAGAGCTGGTGCTGAATGCCAGTGTAGGAAACAGGTGAAATGGAAAATGCCTGTGGCCGGGGGCGTGGGTCCCGTCTGTGTGGCCCCTCCTTGTGGCATCTCTCCAGTAAGCTCCGGGCCTCTCCAGCAGCTCTGGGAACACCTGTATTGATGAGAACAAGGAGTGCCCATGTCTCCTAAAGGTGGCATACAAACATCCCTTCTTTCCTTCTTCTGTCGTCAGTGACACTCTTCTGGTGGTGTGTCCGGAACTTAGATAATCTCGTGGGAGTTGACAAGCCTGGCCAGGGGAGTGTGAGTTAGGCCATCCAGACAGCCCAGATGGAGATCGCCGTCTCACTGTCTCCTTCTGTGGCTCAGTCTTGGGTCATTATGAGAATTCGTTGAATACATACGGACGGACAGTGTGCTGTGTTCCAGCATTAAACACGTTGCCATGTCTACACTGGGTGGTTGGGACTACTACTGTCACACCCATTTTACAGATGAAGAGCGAGGGCTTCGGGAGGTGATCTTATGTATCCGGGGGCACAGGAGACAGAGCCTTAGAAACCTGATGTGACTTTCAACCTCTCCCCACAGAGGAAGGAAGAAGGGATGATTTCTTTCACAATCCATGGGTGTTTGTCACCGATTGCTTTGGAGAGTGCTCGACCATTGGCCACAGGCTTCTCAGCCTCGTTGGGCTCCCAGCTGGACCCTGCAGGCCCCCGGGAAGTGGTGGCCCAGCCCCCCGACTTACTGAGATTGCAGCTTGGCTGATGGCTGAACCGTGGGAACCACATGCTGAGAAGGAGGTGCTGCTTGCCGTGTAGGCCTTGGAGGCCACTCTGCCTGCGAGGGCTCTTCCCCCCTCCCCAATGATGGACGGTGCTGGGGCTCAGCCAGACGGCATCCACTGATCCCCATTTCCGGGCCGTGGGTCTGTGCCAGGCACTGTACTGGGTGCTGGGGACTCTCAGCAAGCAGAGAGCCATGGCCAACCAGGCCAGCAGAAGAGAGGGTGACTCTCAGCCCGCAGGAACCCCGTGGGCTTTGTGCATTACATGAGGTGCAGCGCAGCCCTGACCCTCATCCTCATGGAGCTGCTTGTCAAAAGGAGGAAAAATACATGAGTCTACTGAATACACCATTAATGTAAGTGTGACAGGGGAGCCATAGGACTATATAAAAAAAGGATCCAGGTTAGGGAGAGTGAGGAAGATCATTCCAAAAATAACTTGATATAAGAAAGATGAGCAAGGCTAAAGAATGTGGGGTTTGTATGTGTGTGTGTGAATCTGTGCATGTGTGTGTGCATGAATGGGTGTGTATGCTGGTGTGGATATATGTGGGGGGTGTATGGATGTGTGGATAGATGTGTGTGGATATGGACGTGTAGATATTGGGATTGTGTGTGTGTGGATTTGTGGGTATATGGGTGTGTTTGCATGGGTGTATGCTGTATGTGGATGGATATGTGTGTGCAGATATATGGATGTGTGGAGGTGTGTGGGTATGTTGTGTGTGTATGAACGTGTGTGTGGATGTGTGTGTGTGTGTGTGTGTGTGTGTGTTGTATGGGTATGGATGTGTGTAGATGGATGTGTGTGTATAGATGGATGTCTGTGTGGATATTTGGGAATTTGTAGGCATGTGTGTGTAAATGGGTGTGTGTGTATGTGTGGGTGTATATATTATATGTGGATAGATGTGTGGATGTGTAGATATGTGGGTTTGTGTGTGTGGATATATGGGTGTGTATGTGTTGATGTGTGAGTGTGTGTATGTGTGTGTTTGTGGATCATTGGGTATGAATATATGTGTGTATATGTGGATTTGTGTGTGTGTGTGTGTGTGTGTGTGTGTGTGTGTGTAAGAGAAGAAGTAGGGGCACAGCCTGGAGCCCAAACTGAGGGCAGAACTCCTAGGAAGAGAAAGCGAGATGCTCCGGGTCCTGAGCGAAGTCCAGTGGGATAGGTGACAGGAGAGCAGTGAGCAAACAGTGGAGCAGGAGGGAACCCCCATCAAAGCAGGCTGCCTTCGGTTCAATCTCAGAATGTCCTGTGGTGAAGAAAGACAAATCGAAGCCCAAGAAAATCCGGGAGGAATGATCTGTGTCTTTCCTGAAGAACACCTAGCCACACTGAAGTCAGGAGCCCCCAGCCAAACTTGCTGAAATTCTCCACCAGCCATCTTTTTCCAGAGTCCCAAGAGCTGCTATGTAGAAAACAGTGTCTTTAAAGGGGGTGGTTGAGTGAGGAAGGGTGTCTGAATGATTCCCCTCTCTTGTTTTTGCTTTAGTTACCCCTAGGTATCTTTTTTTAATATTTATTTATTTTTGAGGGGTGGGGGAAGACACACACACACACACAGAATCCAAAGCAGGCTCCAGGTTCTGAGCTGTCAGCACAGAGCCTGACATGGGGCTCGAACTCATGAACTGTAAGATCATGACCTGAGCCGAAGTCCAACACTTAACCGACTGAGCAACACAGGCGCCCCCCCTCCAAGTGTCTTAAAACAAATTGGATATTTGTTGCTTTTTGAGAGTCAATCAATCGGTAACCCTCATGGGGTCTACATATGAGATTCATTTGTCAGCACCCCTCCCTTTGTCTGTGGGTATACCATTGACAGATCATTTTTAATTTTTCTTTTCTGACCTTTTCTACTAACATGACCCTGAAGAGGAGGGTAACCTGATCAGTGTTCCTTTCCTGCATTCTGGCTTTCTCCTGCCTGCTGCAGAAAATGAGAATATTTACACAGGACCCTGGGGGCTGCGTTAGGCATCTTGGACTTTTTTCCTAAAAATAATAGGACATCAGTTGAAGATTTTAAACTGAGGAGTGTGATTAGGTTTTTGATCCAAAGCAAGAGGATTTCACCTTTCTTGATTCACCGTGAAGCTTTCCCAAGGGCAGCAGACACCGTCTTTCCAAAATCAAGAGGCCCTTCTTCTCCCAAGTGGATGCCACCCCCTGCCTGGCCCCATGCTCGGTGGCGTCGTCTTTCCACGCTCTGTCCACGCTGTGGACCAGTTAATTCTGTCTTGTAGGCAGTTGTTCTGGCAGTGTACGATGTTCACTCGATGCCGCTAACGCCCCTCTGGGTGTGACAACCATAAACGTTTTTGTATTGCCAGGTGTTCTCTGAAAGGAGAGGGCGCAGTTGTCACCAGTGAGAAGCACTGCTCTATAGTTTCATGCTCACATTTTTTTTCTCACCATTTCATGGGACTATCATCTAAATTACATCTGTCAAAGACACATGGAAGCCTCCGTTTCCATGGATATTGACATTAGGGCCTTCCATTTAAGCTCCCGTGGATTTTCTTCTTTCACTGATAAGACGCAAAGCTCTTGCTGACCCTTTAGCCACGTTCTGAGAATCTTGTCCAGCCCCATCCCATTTGCCTGATGGGCCTCTCCTTAACTCAAGTGGGCTCATCTTTCTCACACCTTTGGGGGCTTAATTCATTATGCGGTGGTCATTGAAAGGCTTGGACAAAGAGGGCATTGGGTAGCCGTGACATGACAAAGAGTTTGCTGTGTTGGGAAGTCTCAGGCCTTTTATGATTTACTAAAGATGACTCTAGACTCTTAAACTGTTTGAAATTGTAAAAAAAAAAATGACCTTGGACAGAAATGATCTCTGGATAACAAGTAAGAGAATTCATATTTCTATAGCAGAAAGCCATCCCGAGTACTCTCCGAAAGGAGGTCTATTGTATTTGCTGGGGAAAGGGAGGTTCCGCCATACCCCTGACTGCCTGTCTCATTCATCCACTCCCAACTCTCTCAAAAGCACCAAACTTAGGATTCCACATCCCAGATCCCCAGGCTCGCTAATTTCTCCATGTAAGAGGAGCAGGTGACCCTGCTGTCACAAAGTACCTAGGAGGGAACTTGTCGGAGTTCAGTTCATTGGAACAGAAATGACAGAATGTCAATTTCCCTCCTAACTGCATGTCATAGTCAGGAATCAAATAAGCAATTACAGAAGGCTGAATTGAATTCATTTCAAATTCAGATGGGCAGCCTGGACCTAGGATGCTCCATGGAGGGGAAACAGCCTTTCTGACTATGTATACCATAGGAAGCCATCCCCCCCGGGGCCAGCCCCGTTAAAATTGTCACTGGCAACTTCCCACCTGGCCTTTCCGTGTCAGCTCCTGATCTCACATCCCCTGGCTACACCCGACCCAGAGATGCTGGCTCTGCTGCTGGAATTTAAGGCATCGAGTCAAGGTGTGGGGATGTGACCATGTAAGCCCGGCCCCTTCCAGGGGCTCCTTCCAGGGGCTCCACAGAATACCTTCTCCACTGGTCCTGCCAGGTAACAGGGTGCTCTTTGAAGGTGAGGAAGAGAGGAAGAGAACAAAAAAAAGGGCTCACTATTTTTTTAAATGTCAGTCACTGGATGATACATGGTTAAATAAGCTAATCCATTTTAGCCCATGTAATTCTAAAAGTAACTCTGGAATAGCTGTGATCGTAATTGTCTCCATTTTTACAAAATCTTACTTGACAGAGAAGGCGCTCTCCATATATTCGTGTTCTTCCCTATGTTTCCTCGCCTCCCTTGGTATTAGTTCTGGGCCACGTGACTCATGCTGACAGATGGGCTTTGAGCAGAAACAATCGTGTTACCTCCTGGCAGAGGTAGTTGAGAGGCATCCTCCTTCCTTCTCTTCTGCTCTTGTGGCAGAAACGATCAGTGTTACCTCCTGGCAGAGGTAGTTAAGAGGCCCCATCCTTCCCTCTCTTCTCCTCTTGTGGCAAACGTGGAAGTCCCATGAGCCAAATGGCGCAGAACCAAGATGGTGGAGAGTAGTGTTAACCATGCTTATACACTCATACTTGGAAGGGTGCTTAGAAGCCTGATACCTACCCTTTTCTGGCATTCTTGCCAAGTTCATTTCCAACCTCTTGTCGCACACTTTTAGTAAGAGAGAGCTCACTACCTCATGAGCTATTTCTATGTGGTTACGCTCTGTCTCCACTGCTCCTCATTCTACCTAGGGAGCCACACAGATCCAGTATCCTCGCCCATAAACAGGACACCTTTCTCAGTGTTTGGACATAGGTACCCTGTCCTCTGGGTGTTCCCTTTCCCAAGCCTAGTTCTTTAAGCTGTTGCTCTCTCTTGCTCGATGTTGAGAGTTTGTCTTATATGACAAACTGAAAAGCAGATGCCCACAGAGGGCAATTGTTGTAGCAAAATGTAAGTCACTCCTTAATGACAGAAACTGGCACTGAGGTGTCTAAATTCCATAAAAGAAAGGATTTATGTCTGTTTGCTTCATTCCCTGTTGTATACCAGAACAGTGCCTGGCACTGAGTAGGTGCTCAATTAATATTTGTTGAGCAAATGAATGAACCAAAGAGTCCTAACTCCCAGTCACTTTTTTTCTCTTTCCTTTAAACAGTGTAAAGAAATCAACAGTCAGTCGTTAATTCCATGCTAAACTCACACCTTGGGATCCTTGGGCACAAAACACTATAACACAGCTACAGTCAAGATAAAACATGTATCAAATAGCCTGGGCTTATAAGGCACTTAAATTTGGCAAAAAAAGATATAGATAGATGATAGATAGATAGATAGATAGATATGGAAAGATAAAGAGGGAGGGAGAGAGATTTGCGAAAAAATCTTAAAGATGATGGTGAAAGCGTATTTGACCACCCCCCCCCACCTCTCATTCTCTTTAACTTTAAATATGTTGAGTCCATACTCAGGCATTTCTCATGGAATTATTCCAGGTGCCCTCTATTCTAATTCTCTCCATCAATATCATGGTCATCTCTAAAGCCTTATTAAGACACATATATTTTGAGGCATACTTCAGTAGGTTGGTTAGTAGCTTCAGGGATTAAAGCTAAGCACAATAACAGAATGTACCTAGCTTTTGACATTAAAATTGTTATTTACAGTTGGGGCTTTTTTGCTGTGATGTGGCATTATAATGAGGGTAAACTTTTCTTTTGAAAAGATGGATATGATTCTGGGATAAAAGTGAACGCTGGTTAATAAAACCACAGATAAGTATACCCTTGTATGATGTTGTTGTGCTTAGGCAATAATTCAAATACACCTGCCTTATTGGGACTCTACTGGTCCCCAGAAGACAAGGCAACATCTGCCTGAGAGAAATATAGTCGAAGAGACAGGTACAGATCCCAGCTATGCATTAACCATTGTGATATGCCTTTTTATGGTGTACAAAATGAGAATAAGATGAAATTCATGTATGCATTTATTTTCAAAAAAACAGTCTTGAAACCCCTGATATGCCATGCACTGAAAGTTGAATTGCTTTCTACAATAAAGGGAAGACCAGTCACTAGCTAGCTAGTTATGTGGGTGACTGGGTGGCTGAGTGGATGGATCGATATGTGGGTGGGTGAATGGGTGGATGGGTGGGTGGAGGGATGAACAGCCAGATGAGTTGGAAAGGATGGTACAGAATCTTTGTGTTTCCAGGATCACATCCCCCCGTCCCCCCCACCCCCGCCCCACTTCATCCAGTAATAACAGTCCAGTATTCCTTAGAGAATCACTGTCCTCGCTGTCTGTCCATATGGTTTATGTGACTCTGACCCATCCTGGCCAATGAGACCTCTGAGACTAGAGCCCATCAGCTCTAATTCTAGAACTGGGGCAGGCGTGACCTAGAGAGAGGCAACTCTCTCCTACCGGCCTTGGATTTGGGACGCTGTAAGCCTGAGTCTGCTTAGTGGGCTGTGGGGACACACAGAGAGAGTGTGCCTAGGAGTGAAGCCACCAGAGAGGAGAGCAGAGTTGAGAAAAGGGAAAAGTCAAGTGCCGATTAAATTACTTGAACATCTGACTTCTGTCATGCCTGATACTAACACCTGGGCTTTTGAATTAATGTGAAATTTTACATCCCGCCTTCTGTTTCCATAATTTTTCTTTTGGTCTTTTGCAATCAAAAGAGTTCTATGTAACACAGATCTGTAAGCCAGGAGAGGGACCCAGTTATTGTACAATGTGCTGGGGAGGATGAAAAGGGGAATCGACGGCAGCATCCCACTCACTACCCGCCAGGATAAGTAACCAGTCTCTGGGCCACGTGTGACCTGCCTAAGGGATGACCTTTATCAGGGATGAAATCCCTGATCTAATTTCAAACTGAACCATTTGAAAGCCAACTCCATGGGCCTACTTCTCAAATATACCCAAATATTAGCCTTTGGGTGGCCAAAAAGCAATGTCAAATCATTATTGATGGCCTTCTACTGAACCAAGTAAGCTCAGTTTGAGAATGCCCCCCTTCCTGGCAAGGAACTCAGTAAAACTATTTTCACTTTGTGTTATTTTATTTTGCTTTGTTTCGTTTTATTTAAACATTTTTGTAATGTTTATTTACTTTTTTGAAAATGTATGTATTTGTTTTTTAATTTACATTCAAGTTAGTTATTGTATAGTGCAACAATGATTTCAGGAGTAGATTCCTTAATGCCCCTTACCCATTTAGCCCATCCCCCCCCTCCCTATTTTCACTTTGAATTCACTTTGAATGAACCAGAAGCATGTGGCTGGAAAACATGTTTATTTTCTCCAAAGCAGTCCTGTGTGCAAAAGGTTGCTCAACATTGTTCTTGATAGATTATATTCTCCAAGGGTGTTTTCAGCTTTTAAACTCTGTGCTTGCATGATAAGACCAGAAAGAAAGTTCTCTCTGCGTCATCATGTAATATCCTCCAAGCTCCACACAGAGTCTGGCACAGAGGAGATTCTCAGTAAGCATTTGGCAAATAATTAATGAAAAAAAATGTGACCCTTCCCTCATCCCTATCTGCTCACCAGTAGAGAAGTAGAGAAGAATCTTAAAAGGATCTTAGAGTTAGATTCCAAAGTCATCATATGAAGAAACAATCACAGAGAGTCATAATTTCATTTAAAATCCCTCTTAGATTACCCATGAGGAAGTGGGTAGTTTCTCAGGGTGTCCAACACAGTGCATTTTCCCTCCATCTTGAAAAGGCCGCTGTGTCTTAGGCTGAGCAACTGATGACGGGGTTGAGAGGTGTTTAAGGGGATCATGGTGACTAAAAACAGCAGCCTGGCACTGAGCATGGGGAGACTCTCATACTTTTAAGAGCCAAAAGGACAAAAGGAGGGAACTGTAACCTCAGGTTTTCCTGCTTTCTCAGGCTATGAGTGGGATGAGAATTGAGATAATCTATATGATTTAAAAGATTCTCCCTCCTTTGCCTTGGCCTCCTTCTCTTTCTTCACTCCCTCTCTCTCTTCCCATCCCTCTGCACTCTCTCTCTCTGTCTCTCGCTCTCTCGCTCTCCCCAGTACCCACCTCATATAATAGAATTTGAATAACTAAAATATACTTCTTGCTGCAACTATGAGGTATTCTTAAACATTCACAAACTAATGACTGTCCTGGTAAAGGGCAGAGAAGGGAGATTTCACTCCATCCCCCGAGGCCCGTCCTAACACAGAACATTCTATGCTTGATAGAAAGTTTTCTTTGCAAGCTTCTTCCTTGCATATTCCGTTGATCTTGAGGAAGCAGAAAGATCGGAGGGAAATGCCACAAGCCATCTCCACATTACATGCTAAAACCACTATGATTCATTCTTTTTCCATCCAAATAAAATCCATGTCTTCCCAGTAAATGTGACGAGTGGATATGGCCTTCTCAGGGATTTATGCACATCTTGTGGGCTTTTCCCCCTTTCCCTCTCTTCTTTTCTTTTTTCTTTTCTTTTTCTTTTTTTTTTTTTCATTTTGCAGCGCAACGAAGTTTCACAAGGATGGGTTTTATAGAAAATCCATGTCTGGGGATTTAGTCAGGTCTTTGTCATAAATTATGGCAACATAGAAGCAGTGTCTTGCTATACAATTCCAAATATTTCAACAAAGCGATTACAATAAAGTCCATGGCTCTCTTCAGCTGGAGTAGGACTGTGAGCCCAGCTGCTCTCCCAGATACAAGTAAGACAAACACGATACAAAAGCTTCCTTTGATGAGAAGGCAAAGCTGGGTTTTGGAAGGAAAGGCAGTCTTTTTCCCCCTGAAGAATACTATGTTGAAATAGAACGATCTTTTTAAAACCCAGATCTGCATCTATGGGGCATGGAAATGACAGAACACAAGACGAAAGGGTTTCCCTGGATGAAATGTGACCTCACCCCTTGATTCATCTTTGCAGTTAATATAACGATCTTTAAAATCGAGTTGCCAAGAATTGGACAAAGTAAAAAAAAAAAAAATCAAGCAAGAAAGTCCAGCAAAGATCATAAGGGATTGTTTAAATGCCTGCTAATTGGGAACCCTGTCATCTCTGACCTATAACGTAAACCAGGGGAGTAGGTGCACCACTTTCCTCACTGTTTCTACATAAAAATCGAATGTGAGAATTAAGAATCCCTTTGATGGACTGTTTGCAATCTGGGCCAACTCTCTGTGTCCATCCAACTCTTCATTCAGTCTCCATGGAGGCCCCGGGGATGGTCAGTGGTCCAACTGACCGTCTCACATAGGCAGAGTGGTCCCTTGCATCCTTTCAATGATGCTGTCGGTTAAATTCAGCTTTGGGTGGGGACTTGTGGGTCCTTTCCATTCCAAGAGCCGAAGTTTCATCTGCATAAGCCGGGATTGCCTGTGTCTTTCACACCTCAACACTAATGCCACCCTTTCCAGAGGCCCTCCTCAGCCACCTTCTCAAAAGAATGTTTTCATGCCCCAGTCACCAGTACCATCCCCCGTTTTATTTTCTTCATGGGCTTTAAAGACCTAAACTTCCTCATTAACGTGACTATTTATTTGTATGTTGTTGCTCTCTTCCCATGGAACCTGAGCTTGAGAACCCGTGTCTGTCTCATTGACCATGGTGGTCACAGTACCTAAAACAGCAGCCAGATCACTGCAGTTGTGGAGAAGGGATATGGATGTGGATATCCATGTGGATAAGGGAATGTGGCTTAAGGGAATGTGGATAAGGGAATGGCTGTCATTTCTAATAATAACTTGTATGTGTGTTTATTTTGTGTAAGCCAAATAAATGAAAACCTGGTATTTTATTCCTAAACAATTTGAAAGATTCTTCGACGTGAAATTCCACCAGAGAATCCCACCGCTGGCTCCACGGGGGCTCGAAGGGATAGTTCCAGCCTCTTATTTGGGAGTGCCACAGGTACAGATGGAAACGCATGTCAGCTTTGGGAATTGCCGAGGCTCCCGGTCGGGTCTTCTAGAAGCAGATGTTGAGTTGGAGGCTAGGGTATGAAGTGTTTGTTAGGAATCTACACCTGGAAAAGGTCAACTTTGGCAATTGCTGAAGCTCCTGGTCGGGTCTTCTAGAAGCAGATGTTGAGTTGGAGGCTAGGGTATGAAGTGTTTGTTAGGAATCTACACCTGGAAAAGGTCAACTTTGGCAATTGCTGAAGCTCCCGGTTGGGTCTTCTAGAAGCAGATTTTGAGTTGGAGGCTAGGGTATGAAGTGTTTGTTAGGAATCTACACCTGGAAAAGGTCAACTTTGGCAATTGCTGAAGCTCCCAGTCGGGTCTTCTGAAGCAGATATTGAGTTGGAAGCTAGGGTATGAAGTGTTTGTTAGGAATCTACACCTGGAAAAGGTCAACTTTGGCCATTGCTGAAGCTCTCGGTCGGGTCTTCTAGAAGCAGATGTTGAGTTGGAGGCTAGGGTATGAAGTGTTTGTTAGGAATCTACACCTGGAAAAGGAAGGGGCAAGAAGCAGGTTGGAGATGCAGTAAAAAATGGAATCGCAAGGCAGGCAGGTCTTAGCTCTGGAGCAAGTACTGGGTCACACCAGAGTGACCCAAGTGGGTCCTTGGCTCAATCCCCTTTTCACCAAGTCACAGGGTGCGGGCTCACCTGCAGCCTGGATCTCTGCAGCCAAAGCCGACCTTGAAGGAACTGACAGCTGGAGGCGGTTTTCCAGCCACCCTCCCTAAAGCTGGGTAGCAAGTCCCTCCTTAAAGGGGCACTTGGACAGGACGCCTCCTCTGGGTACCAGTGTTACAGATGTCAAGCTCAAACCTGTGCGCTTTCAGAAGTCTGACCACCGGTGTCCACTGAGTTCCTGCTGTCTTGGAAGATGAGCCACAAATAGTCCAATTCCTAAATTAGAAGACGCGTCCTGTAAGTGCTTGCTGGCTTGGCAGCAGCAACACTGACATAATTTCACAAATAATGATGTTATCCGAGGCAAAAGTTGCATTAGATCAATTACCACTCTATTTCGGTGCCATCTGAGTAGCTGTCAGTGTTTATTTCAGTTCGCCTATTTTTAAACCAAAGCTCTCAGGCTTCTGAACCACAACCATGAACCTACCCTTCCTTATCCAGTCCTTGATAGCATCTGGCTCACATTTTGAACTAAAGACAATGATTTGAATACCCTGCCCCCAGTGTCTCTTCTCAGTTCCCTTTCTTTGTGTCCTTTAATTGGCAGGAGGTGGGGGGGGGGGGTGGTTGTTCAGCTACAAAAAGAGTCCAAAACTCAAGGCTCAAAACAGAAAGGAGAGAATATTGTTATTTTAGGAGATTGAAAGGCAATTACCTTAAACTGTGAGAGGAGAAGGTTTGGGTCGGATTGAAGGATATTCTCCAATTGGAGAAGGATGTTGAACCCTAGTGGGTCTGGACTGTCAAGAAAAGTCCATAGCCTAAGACACACATCCACGAGGCTGGTGTTATGGGTTGAATGGTGTTGCCCCAGAGTTTATATGTTGAAGTCCTAATGCCAGCATTTCAGAATGTGACCTTATTTGGAAAGAGAGTCATTACAGAGGTTGAAGTGTGGTTATTAGAATGGGCCCTAATCCCTTATGACTGGTGTCTTTTTTTTTTAATGTTGTATTTATTTTTTAGAGAGAGGCAGAGAGACAGCAAGAATGAGCAGGGGAGGGGCAGGGAGAGAGTGGGACAGAGGATCTAAAATGGGCTCTACGCTGACAGCAGCAAGACTGATGGGCTCGAACTCACAAGCCATGAGATGATGACCTGATCCTACCTTGGACGCTCAACCGATGGAGCCACCCAGGTGTCCCCCCTTAGGACTGGTGTCTTTACAAAAGTGAAGTTTTTTGGACACGGACACACAGAGCAAAGAAGATGTGGAAAGACACAGGAAGGAGAGGCCATCATTATATGGGCTGAATGTTGGTGTCTGCCCCCCCCCCCGCCCTGGAATCCCTCCATCCCACAAAGGAAAGCCCCAGTCTTCCTCCTGTGTGTCTCCTTTGCTCTCACACAACTACCGCATAACACTTCTGACACCAGATGTGTGGGGACTCTTCCCACACCAAGCAATTCTGCAACACCAGCTGGGTGTCCTGCAACTTAACCCAATGCTGATACTGTGGACCTGGAGGTAGCGTCACATCCCACAAGTTAAAGGCTAAGTCCCACAAGACTGCCTCCCCTCCCCACTTGAGAAACCAATCACAAGTAGTAGGTCCCCAGATTACCCACAACTTCTGTCCCACTTGGCTATAAATCAGAGGTTCCTATGACCTCCCCCCACTTAGATTCCATTATTTTCCAGAACAACTCACAGAACATAGGGAAACACATCAACCAGTTCGTTAAAGGGTCTGATAAAGTACACAGACAGTCAGATGAATAGATCTATCAGGTGAGATCTGGGAGGGTCCCAAGCACAGGAGTTTCTGTCCCACTGGAATTGGGGTGTGTCACTCTCTCGGTACATGGATATGCTCCCTAATCTGGAAACTCCTAAAACCCATACTGGTTGGTTGATCAAGTAGGCATGATCAATTACTATGTTTCTGCTCCTCTCCCCTCTCTGGAAATTCCAAGCTTCTACTCATGCTTTGGTCTTTTTTTTTATTATTAAAAAAATTTTTTTACACGTATTTATTTTGAAAGAGAGAGAGAGAGAGAGAGAGAGAAAGAGAGAGACAGAGCAGAAGTGAAGGAGGGGCAGAGAGAGAGGGAGACACAGAATCTGAAGCAGGCTCCAGGCTCTGAGCTGTCACCACTTGAACTCACAAACCGTGAGATCATGACCTGAGCCGAAGTCGGATGCTTCACACGCAGGTGCCCCAGTGCCTTGATCTTTCTGGTGACCAGCCCCCATCCAGGAGCCCACCCGAATCACCTCAATAGAACAGAGGATGTCCTAGTGCTCTTACCACTTAAGAAATTACAAGGGTTTTAGGAGCTCTGTGCTAAGAACCAGGGGCAGAGACCCATATATACATTGTCTGTTATGTCATACCTCCAAATATGTTGAAGCCCTACCCCCCCACCCCCCCCACCCCCCCGCCATGTGATGGTATCTGGAGGTGATGCCTTTGTTTAAGCTGCTCAGGTTGTGGCCCTTTGTTAAGGCAGCTCTGGCAAACTAATCCAGCTGGGATAGATCAGGGGAACACTGGCTAGAGGATTGTTATGGATTGCCCCAGTTCCAGGGTGAAGGGTTTGCCGAGTGTCAGGAAGCAGAGAAATTTGGAAGATACAGTCCTGCTGTTGTGCGGGGGATGCATGAGGAGGTAAGAAAAAGGCTTCCCTGTGCCTTTTCTCTCCTCTCCAATATCACCTTCACCTTTTCATTCCCTGCCCCCTGGTCTTTGTCATAATCGATCAAACAGTGGATGTGTGGGCTCTAACACGGGGCTCCCCACAATCCAGTGCCCTTGTGCATGAAATGGGTGCAATAAAACCATCGACGTGGACATGCTGTTCAGAGGAATCAGAAGGCTCATATGTGTGTGTGCGGTGCATGCACATGACAAGTGCTCAGGAAACAGACACCATAACCACCATTACTGTGTCTGCAAGAACTCCACATTATACTTAATCATACATCACTTTAATTAATGATTAGAAATTATGAGTAATGGGCGGTCATTATTATATTTGGCAAGCCAAAGTCCTCTTCTAGTTGGTCTGTGACTCCTGGGACATGTCAAGGATTATGTAAGCCTGGGGTCAAAGCCTGGCTCTACAGTTTACAAACGGTGAGGCCCGGGTAAGGGCTTAGGGGGTCTGTAGGGATGGGTGTGTAAGGGGTCCCCAAACACACCGAAAGATGGCACGGGGGTGGGGGGAGGGCATGGGAAATGTCCATCCCGATGAAGGAGTTGCGTGGGGGAAGAGGGACGTGGACCCTGTAACTGGGTGGTTTTAAAACATCTGGATAACTTTGGGGAAGAGGCAAGAGGAATGACCAGTTGTTTCCTTCACCCCTGCTGACACCCCTCCGGTTGGTTCATATTGAAGATGGAGCTCTTAGTGCTTAGCACCAGACTCCTATGTCCTGATTATCTCTTTGGCGATAAAGATCACAAACATCTTCAAGTCCTCCAAGGTCCACAAAGTGTTCTGACTACAGTGATAGTAATAATTTGGGGTGGTTTGGGGTTCTTGTTTATTTTTCTTTTTGCTTTTGTTGCTGTTTTGAGTCCCATTCTGTGCCAGGAACTTTGGTGACTAACCTTGTTGGACATATTTCTTATTCTCTTCACAATTCCTTAATGTAGACTGTATCTTGGAGAGATAAGAAAATCCAGGCTTCAAGAGGCAGAGTAACTTGCTCAAGGTTCCATGGCTAGTAATCCTGTATTAGTTTGCTAGAACCCCCATGACAAAGTACTCCAGGCTGAGTGGCTTAAAAAACAAATTTATTTTCTCATCATTCTGGAGGGTGGATGTCCAAGGTCAAGGTGTCAGTAGGGCAGGGCTGGTCTCTTCTTGTCTTGCAGGTGTCCAACTTTTCCCTATGTCTTCAGGCGGTTTTCCCTCTGTACATGCCTGTGTCCACGCTTCCTCTTATAAGGACACTGGTCAGGTTGGATGAGGGTCCACCATAATGAGGTCACTTTAACGTAATTATCCCTTTAAAGACCCTAATCCAAATGCAGTCACCTGCTGAGATACTGGGGGTTAGGATTTGTACATATGACTTTTTGAGAGACACAACTGAGCTCATAACAACTCCTCTGCCTGTGTGTCTTCAGGTATAAAACCCATAGCATTGTTGAAGCAGCATGGTTTCTGGTATGGCCTGAACACTAACCTCAGCAAATTGTGCTTAGGGAAGCAATTATTTTGTTACTCTGCACCAGGGAGGAAGTCTTAGCCAGGTGCTAATGACCTTAACACTTCTCCAAACCTTGCAGGTCTCTCCTTTGAGCAAAGACTGCTCTCTAACTAAGTAGAATGAGAACAGCCTTGCTTATTTTCCCTGTACTTACTTCTCCAGTGATTTTCTAGTCAGGGCAGGGAAAACCAGCCTTCCCTTCTAGGGTGCTGATGTCAAGTTTCCTTCTCAGGTAAATGTACCATTTGAAAAAGAGTGAGTCCATTTATTTTATTTTTTTTAAGTTTTTATTTTAATTCTGGCTAGTTAACATGCAGTGTTATGTTAGTTTCAGTTGTATGGTATAGTGATTCAACAATTCTATACATGACTCAGTGCTCATCACTCAGAGTTCATCACAAGAGTGAATGAACTCTTAATCCCCTTCACCCACCCCCCACCCTTCTCCCCTCCAGTAACCGTCAGTTTGTTCTTTAGAGTTAAGAGTCTGTTCCTTCGTCTTTCTCTCTCTCTCTCTCTCTCTCCCTTTCTCTCTCTAGTATGTTTTCCCTTTTCTTGTTTTGTTTCTTAAATTCCACATATGAGTGAAATCATATGGTATTTGTCTTTCTGAGACTTATTTCACTTAGCATTATCCTCTAGCTCCATCCATGTCGTTGCAGATGGAAAGATTTTCTTCTGTTATGGCTGAATAATATCCCATTGTGTGTGTGTGTGTGTGTGTGTGTGTGTATCTTTAAGTTAAAATATATGTATACCACATCTTCTTTATCCATTCATCTAGCCGTGGACACTTGGGCTGCTTCCGTATCTTGGAAATTGTAAATAATGCTGCTATAAACACACAGGTGCATGTATCCCTTTGAATTAGTGTCCTTGTATTGTTTGGGTAAATACCTTGTATTGCAATGGCTGTATCATATGGTTGTTTTATTTTTAATTTTCTGAAGAACCTCCATACTATTTTGTACAGTGGCTGCAGCAGTTTGCATTCCCATCAGCAGTGTAAGAGGGTTTCCTTTCTCCACATCATTACCAACACCTGTTGTTTCTTGTGTTGTTTACTTTAGCCATTCTGACGGGTGTAAGGTGGTATCTCATTGTAGTTTTGATTTGCATTTCCCTGATGATACGAGATGTTGAGCATCTTTCCATGTGTCTGTTGGCCATCTGTGTGTCTTGTTTGGAGTAATGTCTATTCATGTCTTCTGCCCATTTTTTAATTGCATTATTTGTTTTTCGGGTACTGAGTTTTATAAGTGTGTCATATATTTGGGATATTAACCCTTTATCAGATAGGTCATTTACAGAGAGCTCTCATTCAACAGGTTGCCTTTTAGTTTTGTTAATAGTTTCCTTTGCTGTGCAGAAGCTTTTATTTTGATGCAGTCCCAACAGTTTATTTTTACATTTGCTTCCCTTGCCTTAGAAGACCTATCTAGAAAGAGGCTACTACGGCCAATGTCAAAGAAGTTATTGCCTGTGTTATCTTCTAGGAGTTTTATGGTTTCAGATTTCACATTTAGGTCTTTAATCCATTTTGAATTTGTTTTTGTGTATGGTGTAAGAATCTGGTCCAGTTTCGTTCTTTTGCATGGAACTGTCCCGTTTTCCCAACATCATTTGTTGAAGAAACTGTTTTTTTCCCATTGGATATTCTTTCCTGCTTTGTCAAAGACTAATAAATCATATAATTGTGGGTTTATTTCTGGATTTTCTATTCTGTTCCATTGATCTATGTGTCTATTTTTTTGTGTGCCAGTACCATACTGTCTTGATCATTAAAGCTCTGTAATATAATTTGAAGTCTGGAATTGTGATGCCTCCAGCTTTGCTTTTCTTTTTCAAGGATATTTTGGATATTCAGGGTCTTTCGTGGTTCCATACAAATTTTAGGATTGTTTGTTCTAGTTCTTTGAAAACTGCCATTGGTATTTTGATAGGGATTGCATTAAATATGTGATTACTTTTGGTAGTACAGACCTTTTAACGATATTTGTTCTTCCGGTCCATGAACATGGGATATCTTTCCATTTGTTTGTGTCATCTCCAATTTTTTTCATCAGTGCCTTATAGTTTTCAGAGTACAGTTCTTTCACCTCTTTGGTTAAGTTTGTTCCTAGGTATCTTATTATTTTTGGTGCATTTGCAAATAGGATTTTTTTTCTTAACTTCTCTTTCTGCTGTTTCATTGTTGGTGTATAGAAATGCAAACAGGGGCACCTGGGTGGCTCAGTTAAGCATCCGACTTCGGCTCAGGTCATGATCTCATGGTCTGTGAGTTCAAGTGCCATGTCAGGCTCTGTGCTGACAGCTCAGAGCCTGGAGCTTGCTTCGGATTCTGTGTCTCCCACTCTTTCTACCCCTCCCCAGCTTGCACTCTGTGTCTCTATCTCTCTCAAAAATAAACATTAAAAATTTTTTAAATAAAAAAAAAAGAAATGCAGCTATTTCTGTACATTGGATTTGTATCTTGTGACTTTATTGCATTTGTTTATCAGTTCTAGCAAATGTTTGGGTGGAGTCCTTGGGGTTTTATGTATATAGTTCCATGTCATCTTCAAATAGTAAAAGTTTTACTTCTACCTTACCAATATGAATGCCTTTTATTTCTTTTTGTTGTCTGATTGCTGTGGCTAGGAGCTTGCAGCACTATGTTGAATAAAAGTGGTGAGAGTGGACATCCTTGTTGTGTTCCTGATCTTAGGGGGAAAGCTCTCAGTTTTTCACCATTATGGATGATGTTAGCTATTAGTCTTTCATATATGGCTTTATTATGTTGAGGTGTGTTCCCTGTAAACCTACTTTGTTGAAGTTTTTGTCATGAATGGATGTTATACTTTGTCAGATGCTTTTTATTCATCTATTGAAATGATCATATGGTTTTCATCTTTTCTCCTATTGATGTGATGTTCATGCTGATTGATTTGAGAGTATTGAACCACCCTTGCAGCCCAGGACTAAATCCCACTTGATTATGGTAAATGATTTTTTTTTTTTCAACGTTTATTTATTTTTTGGGACAGAGAGAGACACAGCATGAACGGGGGAGGGGCAGAGAGAGAGGGAGACACAGAATCGGAAACAGGCTCCAGGCTCCGAGCCATCAGCCCAGAGCCCGACGCGGGGCTCGAACTCACGGACCGCGAGATCGTGACCTGGCTGAAGTCGGACGCTTAACCGACTGCGCCACCCAGGCGCCCCTATGGTAAATGATTTTTTAAATGGATTGTTGAATCTGGTTTGCTAGTATTTCGGTGAGAATTTTTGCATGTATTTTCATCAGGGATATTGACCTATACTTCTCTTTTTTTTTATGGTGTCTTTACTTGGTTTTGGTATCAGGGTAATGCTGGCTTCATAGAATGAATTTGGAAGTTTTCTCTCCTTTTCTATTTTTTAATAGAATAGTTTAAGAAGAATAGGTCTCAATTCCTCTTTAAATGTTTGATAGAATTTGCCTGTAAAACCATCTGGTCCTGGACTTTTATTTGTCGGGAATTGTTTGATAACTGACTCAATTTCTTTGCTGGTAATCGGTCTGTTCAAATGTTCTATTTCTTCCTGTTTCAGTTTTGGTAGTTTATGTGTTTCTAGGAATTTATCCATTTCTTCTAGATTGTCCAATTTGTTGGGATATAGTTTTTAATAATATTCTCTTATGTTTGTATTTCTGTTGTGTTGGTTGTCATTTCTTCTTTCTTGTTTGTGATTTTATTTGAGTCCTCTCTCTTTTTTCTTGATGAGTCTGGAGAAAAGTTTGTCAGTTTTATTGATTTTTTTTCAAAGAACCAGCTCCTGGTTTCATCAATCTTTTCTGTTGTTGTTGCTTTTGTTTTGTTTAGTTTCTATGTCATTTATTTTTGGCCTATCTTTATTATTTCTTTACTTCTGTTGGTTTTAGGTTTTGGTTGTTCTTTTTCTAGATCCTTTAGGTACAAGGTTAGGTTGTTTAAAATTTTCCTTGATTCTTGAGATAAGCCTGTACTGCTATAAAGTTCCCTTTTAGAACCACTTTTGCTGCATCCCAGAAGCTTTGGACCATTGTGTTTGTTTCCATATATTTTTTTATTTCTTCTATTTACTGGTTGACCAGTTTATTGTTTAATAGCATGTTATTTAATCTCCATGTATTTCTGCTCTTTTCAGACTTTTTCTTGTGGTTAACTTCTAGTTTCATAGAGTTGTGGCCAGAAAATAGACATGGTGATTTTGATCTTCTTGAATTTGTTGAGGTTTATTTTGTAGGCTATTATGTGATCTGTTCTGGAGAATTTTCTGTGTGCACTTGAAAAGAATATGTATTCTGCTGTGTTAGAATGGACTGATCAAAATATATCTATTAAATCCATCTGTTCCAGTGTGTCATTCAAAGTCATTGTGTCCTTGTTGATGTTCTGTTTAGATGATCTGTCTATTGAAGTGCGTAGGGTGTTAAAGTCCCCTACTATTATTGTATTATTATCAATTAGTTCCTTTGTGTTTGTTGCTAATTGTTTTGTGTATTTGGGTCTTCTATGTTGGGGGCATAAGTATTTACAATTGTTATGTCTTCTTGTTGGATTGTCTCCTTTATTATTACATATTGTTTTTCTTTGTCTGCTGTTAGAGTCTTTGTTTTAAAGTCTACTTTGTCTGATACAAATATTACTACTCTGGGTTTCTTTTGACATCCATTTGCATGATAGATGTTTCTCTATCCCCTCACTTCCCATCTGCAGATGTCTTTAGGTCTAAAGTGAGTCTCTTGTAGGCTGCATATAGATGGGTCTTGTTTTTTCAGACATTCTTTAAGATTGAGTCCATTTAAAGAAACAAAAGTAGTGAGCAGATTAGAATAAGAGTGGTTCATGGAGATGACAGTCTTTCTAAGAGTTCCTATAATGACTAATGGTAGAAAGCTGCTTGTCCCTACTGTAGCCACAGGCATTGCTGAAACACAGAGAAAGTCCATAAATCAAAGCCTGGAAGAAAAAAATCCCTGAAGTAATGTCCCAGCTGGGGCTGGTAGGGGCAACTCAGGGGTCTGGGGCTGAGACTCTGTAGTCTTGAGCCAATGTCACCAAGCTGACCTTCTCCAGGAGTGGGTCCTACCTTGGCAATTCCTCCTTTTCAGTGTTCGGCTTCAGAACCTCACTCTTTCTTCTCCCAAAAGGGGCTAAGAGCTTATCAGCTACAATAAAACCTTGCTTTTTCTTAAACCATCCCACCAGACAGCTCCAGGATGCTGCCTCTGGTGGTTCATTGCTACTCACCTTTTCACAGATTTTCCCAGAAGCACATGGGGAAGGAGCTTAATGAGACGGGTGGGTTCCAATGTCAGCTTCATCATTGAGCAGTCACTAGTCTCCAGACAGCTTTCATGACCTCCGTGGATCTCAGTCTTCTCATCTCCAAAATGGGACTAACCATAGCTGGTGGTGACAGTCAAGCGGGAAATCACCTGTACCATAAACTTCTGGCACCAAGTAAGCACTCAATAAACGATACCTATTATTAGCTTCCCCCAAGGCAGAGAAATGTAAATGTGTACTTGCCAAGTGTTCTGGGAGTGTAGCCAAAATCACCCCATCTCAGATGAAAATTCTTCCCAGCCTTAAGTTTGGGATACGACTCTGTAATATATCCATGTTAGTTTTAATGTAAGACTAATGCTTTAAATTACTATCAAGGACAATTAGTGCTCCAAGAAAGTATCCTCTGCCATGAGCCCTCATTCCCCTGAATATAAACAGTCTGAGCTTTGAGAGGCATGTAGAGATTCCCTTTAACTTAATGCTTCTCAACAAAGAGTGATTTTGCCCACAGGGTACTTTTAGCAAAGTCTGGAGACATTTTTGGTCACAATTTGGGGGCAGGGTGTGAATACTACTGACATCGAGTGGGTGGAGACCACCCAAACATTGGATGTCTTCCAAACATCTTACAAAGCCAGGCTGGCACCCCACAACAAAAAAGTATCTGGTCCCAAATGTCAATAGTGCAGGTGTTCATGCCCCAAGGGCATCCAGAAGGCATTGTTGAAGCAAGACTGGCTGGTTTGTTCTCATTCTTCCCTCCTGCCTCCAATCCCTTGTTCATCCTATCTCTATTATTGTGGCCCTAGGTGTGGAATAATGGAATGTTGCTATTATTGGCAAACTATTTTGAGAAACCCTACTTTAAAATGGCGATGGGGGGTGGGGAGCATTATCAACAGAAGGCATTTATACTGCCTTGTTTTCCATATCTCTTTAGACCAAACCAGTGACCAAGTGCCCACCAGACACCAAATGCTATCCTGGGTCCACACTGGCCCAGTGGTGCTCTGGAGTGACAGAATTCTCTCTCAGGAGATAGCTGTCGTGATCGGAGCCAGAGTTCAGCAAAACTAGGGAGAGGACAGCTGGGCTCTTCCCACCTTCTCTGCCTGTACTCATCTCCCTGTTCTGGGCACTTCTAGCTCTTTTACTTACTCCCAGGCAAGTTCATATTCTCAACCATCTAGCTAAGATATTGCCTGCTGTGTAAGTCAGTGTACTCTGAAGAAACAGAACCAATGGGATATGCCTATATATCTGGAAGGAGATTTACTATAGGGAATTGGCTTCCATGATTATGGAGGCTGGTGAGTCCAGTGTGGGATAGCTTGCTGGAGTCCCAGGAAAGTGTGTGGTCCAGTTCTAGTCCAAAGGCAGTCTGCTGGAGGCCCAACATTTTGTTCTATTCGGGCATTCAACTGATTGGATGAGACCCACCCACACTATGGACGGTAAGCTGTTTACTCAAAGTTCACCAATTTAAATGTTAATCTCATACAAAAGCACCCTCCAAGTTGACAAATAAGATTAACCACCCCACCTGCTAACTAGGGTGGTGGGGTAAATCATGGGACTCTGACCTTACCCTGACATAGGATTATCATGTGTTCCCATCTCAAGCTAACATTGTACGAATGTTGCTGCTACCACTGATGTTATTATTGGTGGTGGAGAAGGGGATGCTAGAAGGAAGAATAGGAGCTCACTTTTTTGGGTCAGCCTGAGGTTTGTTCTGCTGAGCAACATGCTATTTTCTAGAGTAGGGATTGGCAAACTTCAGCCTGATTCCTATTTTTGTGAATAAGGCTTATTGGAACACAGCCATTCGCTTACAAATTGTCTGTATCTGCTTTCCTGCTACAATGGCAGCATTGAGTATTAGTACAGGGATGGTATGGCCCATAAATATTTACTATTTGGTCCTTTACAGAGAAAGTTTGCCAAAACCATTTTTAAAGGCATGGACTCTATAGTCAAGCTCTCTGGTTTTCATTCCCCACTCCTCTACCTACTGGTTGTGTGATTTGAGCAAGTTACTTAAGCTCTCTGTGCCTCAGTCTCCTCTTCTGTGTACTGGGAATAAAAATAGCATAGTCTTAGATATATACTTGTAAAGTGCTAGTAATGGGGCCCGTCTAAATAAGTGCTCCACTGGCTGTTGTATGTAAGTCAATTTGACAATACATTATAGTAAATAAATAAATAAATAATAAATAAATACATAAATAAATAAGTGCTCCACAGATGTTGGCTGTCAGTATTATGCTTAGCAGGTATTTGCTTTCCTGAAGGTATGTGAAGGTTGACAGGACCAATTTGGCTGGAGAAGCTATTGGGGAATATTTTTTGAAGGTGGTGGTCAGCAAGAAGAAAGGAATATTAGGAGAGGATTAGTAGTAAGTTTGACATGCAGAAGGCAGTGTCAGCTTCTCCTCTCTCTCCCAAGACAATTGCGCTAAATCTGTCACTCATCAGTGCTTTTAAGGGCATATGGGTTGGACGTATAAGTTACTGTGCTGTTTCCAAGGTGGGCACTAGGTGAGAACAAGAACAGCTCCCAGAAGCTGGTTGCACAGTTTTGTGTGTCCAGCCCCTCCTAGGGACAGATGCAGTCTGCTGGGGTCTCTGGACATGGGTAATTCCTGAAGATCCAAGGGGATATGTTTCTAGTAGTGGAATGTGAGACACCACTACAGGCAGTAGAGAGGAGACTCGGGGAGTACTGAGCCATCTACTTTTCCTAATATGGCTGGCCCTAGGCATAAGAAAGTCACCATCATTGTGGCCATTGTAAGCCAGAATTGCAAGTAGCTGACCATGAGTAAAACGGGGTTGGCAGATACATTTTATTTAGCCCAAGCAATGTTTTTAAAAACTGAGCCAGGTTTTAGAAATCTAGGGACTTTGCACACACACATGCGTGCATGCGCACACACACACACACACACACACACACACACGATGTCAATGTCTTCCTTCTCTTGAAGCATTAGGAAATGCAACAAGAACCCCCTTCCCAGATGACAGCAGTTGATGCATATTGGGTATCCTGTGCACTTTGACCCACCCACAGTCCCCACTACTCCCTTTTGTGTTACATCAGGCCCTGTAACTCACTCCTGGTACCTGCTTGACCTCTGTAGGCATGAGTTTTCAAGTTCTATGTTACATGTTTGCTGTAAGGGCCAGGAGAGGGAGAGAGGGTATTTTTTTAACAGCACAATCTTTAACTGATGAATTCTTTCTTAATAAAGTTCATTTCTGACTAAAATAAAGTTCCTATAGATTCTGGAGTCATGGGAAAGTGGGGCTGAAGCAGTCCCTCACTTTACACATGGGGAAACCAAGATTTAAAGAAATTAATTATTTTATTCAAAGGACTAATATCCAAGCCCTTTAACTCCTGGTGTATTTTGTGTGTGTGTGTGTGTGTGTGTGTGTGTGTGTGTGTGTAAGTGTGTAAGAGAGAGGTGGGTAGAGGAAAGGGGAGGGGGAGAAGAGGGAGAGAGAGACATTTGCAGAGAGGTAAGAAAGTTATATTGACAAGGGCTGTATAGCAAACCTCTTCTCTTCTGATACAACATTTTTATTAGTCTGAAAATAGAAATTCCCCCCCCCCCATCACCCCTGGAATTATTAAAAAGGAAGTGTCTATTCTTCCCTTCACCTGATCCATCCCTCCTCTCCTAGAATGGAGAAATAATCGTATCTGCTTGGCAAGATTGGGAAGATAGGACCTGAAGGTGAGTTAGCTCATCCCGTTGGGCTTTCTTTTGGGGCACTGGCCTTTTCCCCGGCCAACAGTGACTTATGTAGAATCGGTGTGCCTGGGTCAGGGCTCGGAGCTGGCCTGTGGAGACAGGAGCAGACGTCCACCTCTCTCTGTCTCTACGCCTGGGGCCCAGGACTGTTCTCTTGCAGCCAGTGCTCCTCTTTAGTGGATCCAAGGATCCAGGCTCAGGAGCAGAGACCAGGGAACCACATTGTGGTCGTAGGTCCAAGCCATACCTCCCAGCCCATTGTTACCAATAATAAAGCTAATATGTTAGCCAGCAATTTATTTCTGTGCCTTCTTCTCAATTTGTTCATAATGCAAAGGGAAAAAGGTGGTATTTCTAAATAGCACCTGATAGAGATCTCAAAAGGAACAACAGCCAAACTTCTCTGTGGGTTCATCCAGATCAAGGAACAGGAGCAGTTCAGATGACCTTCAGCAGCAAGGTCAGTGTCTGCTTTGGGTGTATACCACATCCCACATCCTAACTCATTTGCGTTTATCAGTGGTTGTTACCGCAGGCAGTTAGTCATGGGTGAATTACGCCTCTGTGCACAGGGAATTGTAACCAGTTTACCCCATAGACAGAGAGGATGGCACTCTGTGTGATGCATACTATGGTTGACCAGTTGGCCGGCTGTTCTGCTTTTATTGTTCTCCATCAAGTTTTTTTTCCTATTTTATTAATTTTTACAAAGAGAGGGAAGAAACGGTGAGTGGTTTGGCAGGCCAGGTAAGAAACCAAGATCCCTGTACATCAGTCACTTCCCAACACTAACCTCTTCAGTTCCCAAGATCATCAGAAACCATTAGATCTGTTTAACAGCAGGGGTTTTTGAGATAGCCCCATTCCTTCCAATGCCAAGGCTAATGGGTTCATGGGATTCAAGATTTCTTGCTGCCTGCCAGTCCTTTGTGTTGAAAAGATATCTTTATTTTTTTAAGTTTATTTATTTATTTTGAGAGAGATAGAGAGTGCATGAGTGGGGAAGGGGCAGAGAGAGAGGGAGAGAGAGAATTCCAAGCAGGCTCCACACTGTCAGAGCAGAGCCTGACGTGGGACTTGAACTCAGGAACCGTGAGATCATGACCTGAACTGAAATCAAGAGTCAGATGCTTAGCCAACTAAGCCACCCAGGTGCCCCAAAAAGGTATCTTTAAAATACATCAACTCAAAAATTCATATGAACGAATGTATCCTGGGGAAGATGAGACTCTAGTGTAAGCATGGGGTGCCTCTTAATTGCCACTGGTAGCATAACCATTGACTTCATTCAGAATGTCCCCACCTTCTGCATGGAAAATTTATTTGCCCATCTTGCTCTTACTTCCTTTCTGCAACTTAAGCCATTTAGAGAGGCACTATCTCATTTACACAGACAACCACACATTGTATGATTTGTTTATGTAAAACGTCCAGGAAAGGTAACTCCTTAGAGATAAAACGTAGATTCATGGTTGCCAGGAGCTAGAAGTGAGAACAGGGATTAACTATAAATGGGCACGTGGGATAATATCATTGGGGTGACAAAAATATGCTAAAAGTAGACTATGTTGATGGTCACACAACCTGATAAATTTGCTAAACATTGTTACAATGGGTAAATGTTATGGTGGAAAATTTATACCTCCATAGAGTTGTTGATGAAAAAAAAAAAAAGAAGAAGAAAGTGAGGTAGACACTGTGGCGGTTGTGTCTTGCTCACATTCCCAAGACTTTTAGTTTTCATACAGGCTCACTGACTCCACCTCCAATCCTAGAACTCCTTGCCTGAGGCTTTCTCTGGCCATCAGAGCCCACTGTGCCCACATGTGTGGCAGACTGCGGGTGCCAGGGAACTCATGTCCCTTGAGAACAGCCCTTGACCACTAACTGCTAGGACTTGGAGTACAAATACCCCAGCTCTCTTGCCTTGTGGGCACATCTTACATGGCATCTCCCAAAGTTCTCCAAGTGGGATTGAACTCCAGTTTCTCATATTGGTCACTTGCTTGAAGAGATCATTTTATAGGCTTCTTTTACTTCCCCCCTCCTGCCTCAATTTCCTACTCTTTCCTTCTGGTGTTTTCTGGGGTCCCCAATGAAATATATTATTACTTCCACTTACATCTTTGTCTCGGGGTCTACTTTTAGGGTAACACACTGGAGAGGATGTATTGGAAATTATTAAGAACTAAGAGTTGATTAAACAATTTAAATTGAAGTTAAGCAGTGACCTTGGAGTCTGATTTCCTGGGTTAGAGTCTGAGCCCTACCTTACTTGCTACTTATGTGACTCTGCCTAAGTTCCTTGGTCCTAAAGTCTCCTATGTCTCATCTGTCAAGTCAGGGTAACCATAGTGTCTATGTGATAGGGACACTGTGGGGTTGTCATGCAGTAGTGCAGCTGGAGCTCTTCACAGAGGAATTGGCACGTAGTAACTGTGTAATAAGATGTAATTATATGTGATTTTATGGGGTGATGACTGGTCCATTAAATAATCACAGACATTTGAACCTGAAAAAAAAAAAGGATTGGTTGGATTTCCTGAGGCTTATTCATAGAGTGTTGCCTCTGTAGCCAAGATCATAAAGCTTTGGCCTTGTTGCTTGGGTAACATGAGTACCACGTCACCAAATGACACTGGCCACTCTGGGGTTGAGCAGAAAGTGGAACAGATGATGCCTTATTGTGTCTTGATGAACAAACTGGATTGAATACTTCTCCAGAGGGACCCATTTAACTAAAGTGATTATCAAAAATTAGTAGAATTAGTTTTACGACCTTCTAAAAAGAAGCAGACATGATCACATTTTATTTGATTCCATGTTAAGCCAGGGTTGCTCATCGGATAGATAAGCAATCTTGCTGTGATTGATTGTAGACTTTAGAAGTCATTTTCCTTGCCTTAGCCTAGATCCTCATCTGTAAGAAGGAAATAGCAATGCTTGCCTCAGAAGGATATCTTGGAGATTATATGACTCATTTTATGTAAAGAGAACTGGACAAGGTCTAGCTTGTAGCAGGTGGGCAGCATTCACTCTTCTTCTTCTTCTTTTTTTTTTTTTTTTTTGAACTCCTCTGTTAATGCTTCTCCAGTGATGCTAACTTGGATAGGGATTTGGTTCCTTCAACCTGTAGGAAATAGAGCATGTGCCAGAGCTTAAGTGACCCTCCCTAAACTGGCAGAAATAATCCAGCATACATGGCAAATGCATGGCACATACACCGCCATTCCCCCTTCTACAACAATACCAGACATTACTAATCGATCATCGCTCTTTTCATTTGAGTTTGGATACAGTCCCAGAATCTTTTCCAGCAGAGCACTCTATGCCACTACTACCAACTGATCAAATTTGGCATCAAGATGAAAGTTATTTGCCAACTTCCAGTGTCAGCTTAAAAATAATGGAGTTTAGCACAAATTCTGGAACTCACTAAATACTTAATAAGTGGACAGCTAAGAGTAAATAAATGCAAGGAGATTATTTAATACTGCAATCGCCTATGTCCTTACTAGCAATCCTGCTCAGAGATCAAGACCAAATTACTCAGAGTTCCCCTGCCTATATTGTGCATCTTTCCTTAGTGACAGAAAGTTTTGGAGAATACCTGGAATACTCATAATTATAGTCCCAAAGGAACATCCTCGGAAGATCTATATATTGGTATGATCTTATCTTGGGAGATTAAATCTCCCTGTTATAGCATTTCTGTCCAGCGCTGGCTGCACAGAAACTTCCCAGAAGTCTAAGTTATCTGAAGAGCTATTCTGGCAACGAAGGAGAAATCCTTAATTGGTAGAACACAGTCAACTATTTTCTGACCAGGAGGCACATCTCAAAACTGTATGTCAGGAGGCTGTGACTGAGCTGTAACGCAGAAGCTGATGGCGATCTCCTTAGGAAATTGGTTTTAGCCATAGGAGTGATGGCTCTTTTAAAACAAAAAGACCAGCATCGGACATCAAGTCTGCAATTCCAAACATCCCATGCTATTATAGTCACTGCAAGACTGATTCATGGTCCGATGTTTGCTTTTTTCTATTAAAAATGTAAAAGTATTCACTATATTTGTATAATTATGAAAATTAAACACATTTATTATAAATGCAAAAAAATCTGAAAGAGGAAAACAAATTCATCTGTAGATTCACCACTCAAAGATAGCCAGTATTAAAATCTGGGGTTGGGGCGCCTGGGTGGCGCAGTCGGTTAAGCGTCCGACTTCAGCCAGGTCACGATCTCGAGGTCCGTGAGTTCGAGCCCCGCGTCAGGCTCTGGGCTGATGGCTCGGAGCCTGGAGCCTGTTTCTGATTCTGTGTCTCCCTCTCTCTCTGCCCCTCCCCCGTTCATGCTCTGTCTCTCTCTGTCCCAAAAATAAATAAAGGTTGAAAAAAAAAAATTAAAATCTGGGGTATTTCCGGGGCGCATGGGTGGCTCAGTGGGTTGAGCGTGGAACTCCTGATTTCTGCTCAGGTCATGATCTCATGGTTCATGGGATCGAGGCCCACATTGGGCTCTAGAGTGACACCATAAAGTCTGCTTGGGATTCTGTCTCTCTCTCTTCCCCTGCTTCCTAAATAAATATACTTAAAAAAAATAAAATATGGGGTATTTCCATCTTGTCATATTTCAACACATATTTAAGCATAATTATGCTTGTGTATTACACACAAATGTTATATACAAACCTTTATGTCCTGAAGGTTTTTTAAAATTTTAACTATGGGGATGCCTCAATCAGTTAAGCATCTGACTTCAGCTCAGGTCATGATTTGTGAGCTGTCAGCACAGAGCCTGACATGGGGCTCGAACCACAAACCATGAGATCATGACCTGAGCCGAAGTCGGACACTTAACCGACTGAGCCACTCAGGTGCCCCAGAGCTGCCATGTTTAATCACTGTGCTGTGCCTCAGCTAAGGGAACGCATGCTCAAAATCGTGAGTGATGGCAGAGTACTGATCTCCCATTCAGCTTTCTGACAGTTGACCTATGTGAAGCGGCATATCCCAATTCTAGAAACAAGGAATCTGTACTTTATACCCTTGATGAAGTAGGATACCCTATGTTCTGCAGTTAATAAACAAATGCGGGCTTAGTGGCCTGAATATTTTTAATGGATTTATTGAGATATAACTTACATACTATAAAAATTCACCTGTTTTTGTATGTTTACACTTCTGCAACTATTACCACAATCTAATTTTAGAGGATTTCCATCATCCCCAAAAGAAATTATGTAACCCGTTAGCCATTACTTCCCATATCCCTCTGCCCCCAGCCTCTGGAAATCACTAAGTGTCTTTCTGTCTCAATAGATTGGCTTATTCTGGACATTTCATATAAATGAAATCACACAGTATATGGCCTTTTGTGTATGGTTTCTTTCTTGAGCGTGTTTTTGGGACTCATCAATGTGATAGCATAAATCAGTACTTAATTCCTTTATCTTGCGAAATAGCTGTTCAATATGCCACGAATGTTTTCACCATCCTAGACACCTTTCTCTCTCATTCCTTCCCATTTTATAAGACTCAGTGTGTTCAAAACTGGCTTCCCCTTTCTCAAGTCAAGCGCTGCTAATCTTCTCTTCCTGTTCTACTTCATTCTAGTTCATTTCTCTGTCTCCTCTGAAATTTTCAGGGTTTTGTTTTATTTATATTCAGGACCCTATCCCATCTGGAATTTCCTTGTACTTGATCTAAGATAAGAGCTCAACATTATTTTCTTCCAATGGAAATTTAGTTAAACCACATTACCCTATTGGATTCAAATATCACCTTTGTTATATATTTGAGTTCTCTGTAAGAGGTCTAGGTGAGCTATTTTTTTCTATTCCTAAGCCAGAAATACCACATTTATATGGTATTGGACTTCATGGTATATTCAAAATATCAGTGAAGGGGGGCACCTGGGTGGCGCAGTCGGTTAAGCGTCCGACTTCAGCCAGGTCACGATCTCGCGGTCCGTGAGTTCAAGCCCCGCGTCAGGCTCTGGGCTGATGGCTCGGAGCCTGGAGCCTGTTTCCGATTCTGTGTCTCCCTCTCTCTCTGCCCCTCCCTCGTTCATGCTCTGCCTCTCTCTGTCCCAAAAATAAATAAAAGTTGAAAAAAAAATTAAAAAACAAAACAAAACAAAAAAAAACCCAAAATATCAGTGAAGGCAAGTATGTCCCTGCCATTTATTTATTGGCTATTTTAGAGCATTTCCTTTTCTGTTTGTTCAATCCAGTCTTCTCCTTTCCCTTCCCTTAGCACTGATAGCAAATTGTTGATATTCTAATCGATACTGGGGATTTTAGTTAATTTTATTTATTAATTTGGGGAAGGCTTGTGTTTCATTTATTTAAATGAATAAATTTATAATAAACTTATTTAAATAAGTTGTTTACATGGTTCTCACTCAAGAACATAGTATTTATTTTCACTTTTATAGATCTTGTTTTATGAAATCAGTCACATTTTGAAGATCATTTTAAAAATGGTTTTCTTCATGTAAGTCCTGAATCTTTTCTTCTTAAGTGGTTTTCTAAGTTATTTCATAGTTGGTGCTGTTGTGACTGGGATATTTTATCCATCCAAGTTCTCCTCGTATCTGTTTCAGAGTCATTATTGTTAGTATGTAGAAAAGCTACTAAGATTGTATAATTTTATTGTTTCCAGTCACTTCACAAATGCTCTCCTTGATTCTACCAGGATGATTGTTTTGCTCTTTTATTTTTCACTGGAGTCAGTTAGTTTTTCTTAGTGCATAGAGCAAGCCATCAGGAAGAAGAGTGCAGGCTCTTCTTTTCCAATACTTACCTGGTTATTTTATTTTCTTGTCTAGATACATTTTCAGAACTTCTGAAATTATTTAAACATTTTAATTGTTGCCATTTTATTTTTTTATTTTTTATTTAAAAAAAATTTTTTTTTCAACGTTTATTTATTTTGGGGACAGAGAGAGACAGAGCATGAACGGGGGAGGGGCAGAGAGAGAGGGAGACACAGAATCGGAAACAGGCTCCAGGCTCTGAGCCATTAGCCCAGAGCCCGACGCGGGGCTCGAACTCACAGACCCCGAGATCGTGACCTGGCTGAAGTCGGACGCTTAACCGACTGCGCCACCCAGGCGCCCCTTAATTGTTGCCATTTTAAAGTATATATATTTTTTTCCAATGGCCTTCATTATATTTAGGTAACTTCTTCCTTTTAATGTTTTAATAAGATGGTGACTTATCAGGAATGACTGCCAAATTTAATCAAATAGGTTCTCAGCTTCACCTTTAATTTTTTTTTATGTTTATTTATTTCTGAGACAGAGAGAGACAGAGCATGAGTGGGGGAAGGGCAGAGAGAGAGGGAGACACAGAATCAGAAGCAGGCTCCAGGCTCTGAGCTGTCTGCACAGAGCCTGACACAGGGCTCGAACTCACAAACCGTGAGATCATGACCTGAGCTGAAGTCGGTCGCTCAACCGACTGAGCCACACAGGCGCCCTATCAGCTTCACCTTTAATATATTGATGTGATTAATGGATTATGTTGATACCTTCCCTGGTTCCAACCTGCCTTGAATTCCTGGAATAAACTCTTCCTGGTCATAACACTTTACTCCTTTGATGCTAGTACCTTATTCAAAGGATTTGTCTTTATTCATAAGTAATATTTACTTATAGTTTTCTTGGCTGGTACTATCTTTATCAACTGTGTTTTAAAAGAATTGAAAAGCTTCTCATTACATTCTATGGAAGAGGTTACCTACCCTGGCTACACTTGAGAACCAGCTGGATATTTATACCTGGCACAACACAGACAAATTGGAGAGGAATATCTGGGGGTAAGGCTTGGACAGCATTAGTTTAAAAAAAAACTACCTGGTGATTTTGTCATTCAGTCAAGTCTGAAAACCAGTGTGTATGATTAGGAATTGTTTAAATAACATTAGAGCAATCTAGTTTTTTTTTTTTTAACATAAGATTAATATAGAACTCAGCAATGATACTCTCTGATCTGGGGGTCTTTTTAATGCTGTATCTTCCATATCTTTGGTAACTGGTTTCTTCAAATTTGTCAACTTCTCTTGTGTCATTTTAAATATTTTTTCAATAAGCCATTTTATCTCAGTTATCAAATGTGTTGTCATAGAATTGCATATGATATTGTCTTCCATTTCTCTTCTCATCTGTAACTTTGGTTAAGTGTTTTTTTAAAAAATTTGTTTAATATTTATTCATTTTTGAGAGACAGAGAGAGACATGAGCAGGGGAGGGGCAGAGAGAGAGGAAAAGAGTGTGAGCAGGGGAGGGGCAGAGAGAGAGAAAGACACAGAATCTGAAGCAGGCTCCAGGCTCTGAGCTGTCGGCACAGAGCCCGATGCGGGGCTCAAACCCACAAGCTGTGAGATCATGACCTGAGCTGAAGTCGGATGCTTAACCGACTGAGCCACCCAGGTGCCCCCCCCTCTTTTTTTAAAATAAAGTTTATTGGGGCGCCTGGGTGGCGCAGTCGGTTAAGCGTCCGACTTCAGCCAGGTCACGATCTTGCGGTCCGTGAGTTCGAGCCCCGCGTCGGGCTCTGGGCTGATGGCTCAGAGCCTGGAGCCTGTTTCCGATTCTGTGTCTCCCTCTCTCTCTGCCCTTCCCCCGTTCATGCTCTGTCTCTCTCTGTCCCAAAAATAAATAAACGTTGAAAAAAAAATTTTTAATAAAGTTTATTTATTTATTTTGAGAGAGAGTGAGAGAGAGAGAATGCCTGTGTGCCTGCAAACAGGTGAGGGGCAGAGACAGGGAGGGAGAGAATCCTGAGCAGGCTCTGTGCTATTAGTGCAGAGCCCATTGAGGGGCTCGATCTCACAAACCATGAGAGCATGACCTGAGCCAAAATCGAGAATTGGACACTTAGCTGACTTAGCCACCCGGGGGCCCAAGTCCTCTTTTTGATAGAACCGTATTTTCTATTTTCTTTAATTAGACATGGCCAGGGGGTTAATCAACAGAGTGACTCAATGTTTGTGTACATTACAAAATGATCACAATTAGTCTAGTTAACACCTGTCCCCATACATAGTTGCAAAATTTTGTTTCCTTGTGATGAGAACTTGTAAGATCTATTTTTTAAAGCAAGTGTCATATATACAATACAGTATTATTAACTATAGTCACCGTGCTATCCATCACATCCCCATGACTTACTTATTTTATAACTGGAAGTTTGTACCTTTGACCCCCTTCACCCAATCTGTTTTTTTTTAAGTTTATTTATTTATTTTGAGAGAGACAAGAGACAGAGACAGCACGATGGGGGAGGGGCAGAGAGAGAGAGAGAGGGAGACAGAGAATCCCAAGCAGGCTCCACTGCCAGCACAGAGCCTGACACGGGGCTCGGACCCACGAAAGTGCGAGATCATGACTTGAGCCGACACCAGGAGTTGGACGCTTAACGGACTGAGTCACCCAGGCGCCCCCAATCTGGTATTTTTAAAAATGAGCTTTTGAGTTTATTTTCCTCTCTGCTACATATGCTTTCTATTCCATTACTTCCAGCTTCTATCATTATTAGTTTTCTATTCAGAATTTCTTTTAGTTTATTTTGTTCTCATTCTAACCTCCTGGGGTTTATAACCATTTCCCTTGTTGTTTTATTAGTCATTCTTTATAATGAAGGCACTGAAGTCTATTAATTTTCCTCTGACTACAGCTTTTGTTATATTCCATGGATTCTATTACAACGTGTTCTCTTATTTATTGCTGTAAAAAAGATTGAATTTTTGTTGTCTAGAATTATGTTTCTCAATTTTTAAGTTAGAAAAATAGGTATTTCTAACATTATCAGATTATTATCGGAGAGAATTTGGCTTGAGAAAAATCTCTTTTATTTGTTGAGGCTTTCTTATGTCCATTGTGTATGGCAGATTCCATGGATTTTAGAAAATATATTTATTTTCTGTTAAGGTAAGCATGTTTCTGTATATATCTACTAAATTGAGTTTGTAGGTTGCACGATACAATTTCTCCACGCCTTTACTTATTCTTACTTCTATTTATCTGCTTGCTAGGGAAAACAAGTGTATTGATTTCTTCAGATATATATGTATTTATTTTCTCAAGTTCCTCTTGTTTTTCTAATGGTGTTCGGTTTTGTACTGAATGCTTGGCATTGCTCTAAGTGTTTTTGTTAGTTTGTTTGTTGAAGTAGGGGGAGCCCAGTGAAGGGCTTGAACTCACCACCCTGGGATCAAGACCTGAGCTGAGATCAAGAGTTGGATGCTTGGGGCGCCTGGCTAGCTCGGTGGATTGAGCATCCCATTTGGCTCAGGTCATGATCTCACGTTCATGGGTTCCAGCCCTGCGTCGGGCTCTGTGCTGACAGCTCGGAGCCTAGAGCCTGCTTCGGATTCTCTATGCCCCTTCCCTGCTCATGCTCTGTCTCTCTCTGTCTCTCAAAAAATAAAATAAAAGTTAAAAAAATTTTTTTTTTAATTTTTTTTTAAATTTTTTTTTCAATGTTTATTTATTTTCGGGACAGAGAGAGACAGAGCATGAACGGGGGAGGGGCAGAGAGAGAGGGAGACACAGAATCAGAAACAGGCTCCAGGCTCTGAGCCATCAGCCCAGAGCCTGACGTGGGGCTCGAACTCATGGACCGCGAGATCGTGACCTGGCTGAAGTCGGACACTTAACCGACTGCGCCACCCAGGCGCCCCCCCCAAAATTTTTTTTTTGAGTCAGACGCTTAACTGGCTGAGCCACCCAAGCGCCCTGCTCCAAGTGCTTGGTACCATGAAATCATTGGTTTGAGCATTATGACCATCCTAGGAGAAGGGTGAGATGTCCTCCCAGAAGGAGCAGGGATGGGAAAAAATTTGCCAAATCCCCAGAGTTAAGAAGTAGATTCAAACCGGTGCTTTGTATCCAGAGGTTCGTTCTCAACTGTCACCCTGCGTCTGACACATAGGGCATGACCGAATTTCCTCTCCTGCAAATGGCCCCCCATTGCATGGCTAGTGTGGGTTCCCTCTCTTCTTAGGGACTCTCTTTCTGGAGCTACAATCAGTGGCTCCCATGGGAGGGCCAGACTCAAGCCAGGATAATGATCACCCTTTGCTGAGATGTTTCTGGACTATGACTAAGAAAATGATTCATTCACTGATCCAGCAGAATTTAATTAAACACCTACTATGTGCCAGGTACTTAGTGCTGGGGATAGGGCAGTGAACAAAACAGACAAAACCTACCCTCAGGGAGCGTGTGATCTAGTCAGGGGGTGGGGAGGGAGACAGACATCAAACCTAAAACTATGATCAGTGATTTATTTATGAAAGGTAACAAGTGCCACAGAAAACAACAGCACCAAGCACCGGGCAATCAGGGGTGCTGGCTCGGGCAGTGCAGTTTGATTGGGATGGTCAGGAAAGGCTTAGCTGAGAAGGGGTCCTTTGTGCAGAAGCTTGGCCAAGGTCGGGGCAGGGTGAGGCATGCAGGTACCCCGGGGGAAGAGCCCTGCAGACAGAAGGAAGAGCCAGGGCATTGCAGTGACGTGGGCCTGCCTGGTGTGTCCCAGACCAGAAGGGAGTCAGGGGCAGGGGAGTAGCTCAGGAGGTGAGAGGTATGCAGAGCTTCCGAGCAGCTTCAGAGTATGTGAATCTGGTGGGCAGGGAGCACAGGCCTGATTTAGGGCAAACGGGAGACCCTAAGTTAATTGTTTTGCAGCCATGCTGGGAAGGGAACAGAAACTTGGGGAGGATGCTGGAGAGGGAAGTGGGGCCAAGAGAGGGCTATTTGTGTTTGTTTATTTGTTTGTTTTAATGTTTATTTATTTTTGTGAGAGAGAGAGAGTAGGGGAGGGGCAGAGAGAGAGGGAGACACAGAGTCCGAAGCAGGCTCCAGGCTCTGAGCTGTCAGCACAGAGTCCGAGGTGGGGCTCAACCTCACAGACCGTGAGATCATGATGGGAGCCGAAGTCAGACGCTCAACCGACTGAGCCACCCAGGCACCCCTATTTGTGTTTGTTTTTAACCAGAGAAGTAGCAGTAAGTTTGGATGGTGGAGGGAACAACGAGTTGGATGGAGTTGGAGCCATCCGTACATGGGGTGCGGCCCCCGGGCAAGTGCAGGAGGGGCCCTCCGGCAGGAGCCAGGGTGGTTTGTCCATCAGCACTCACTCAGCACCCCAAGCAGAGGAGTAGGGAGATGAGGCCCAGGCAAGGGCGAAAAGGAGAGGAGGCCCAGGAAGCGGAGGGCGTCCGAACATGTGGCCTAAGGCCCGGGAGGGTGTGTGGACTAGCAGATGGTGGTAGGGCACTATCGAGGTCTGCCTGAGGCCCACGGTCGTGGAGGGCGATTCTGTCCCTTTGTGGTGGCTGTGGCATGTGACCCTCAGGAGCTCTGGCAACTGCGTTTCTTACACGTGGAGAGCGTTGCTCTGCCATGAGAATCACTCAAGCGCTCGGAGAGAAGCAGAGGCAGGGGCTGAAGCACCTGGCTTGCATGTTGGGGTCTCTGGGTCCAGCTCTTCCCAAGGCTTATCTCCATCCCTGGCCTTTGTTCAGGTAAATGGTTCAATGTCACCACACACCTCAGCATACCGGATATGGAAACAGAAACCCACCCTGAGTGGCTTCGATCAGTGGGAGGTTCACTCTCAGGTTTGAAAAGCAGTTCAAGGGTAGGCCACATACAGCAGATCAGAAAGTATCAGGGACCTAGGCTGTTTCTGTCTTGCTAGCGCATCGTCTCTAGCACTGGCTTCTATCCTCATGGACACAAGCTGGCTGCTGGAGTTCCAGCTATCCTTCCTGCATTCCAGACAGAAAGGGCACTCATCCCACCCAATTTAGCACCCTCTCCCAAAGGATTTCTTGGAAGCTTCACAATGATGTTTACTGCTCTTTCTTAGATCATCCTTAACGACTAGGAAAGCTGGGAACCATTGCTTTGTTTGGGCACACCGTCACCCTAAATAAATCAAGATTCTTGGTCAAGGAAGAAGGGAACAATGGATATTTCGTAGGCAGTCTGCAGACTCCAGCATATTTGATTATGCTGTCAATAAACTACCTTTTCCCTTAAGTCTTTTTGGAGTGGATTCCTGAGGTCTACAAGCAAAAAGATATTCGGAAGACAAGACACTGAGTAATCCCAGTAGCTGAAATATGGGTTGAGATGGTGCAGAACAGAGTCTGCAAACAAGATGGGGACGATGAGTTTGTGAGGACGAGGCTGAACCTGCCAATGCAGGGATACAGGGCTAGGTGGAAACTTCAGTCACGTGGAAAGCCTTCTAGAGGGCTGAGGGTAGATTAATAAAATAAAAGGATATTTGGACAAACGATGCTTGTGATTTAATGCAGCAGCTCCTCCCAAGCCTTTTTTTTTTTTTTTTGGTAAGATGGTATCTTTTTAATTTTTTCTCTTTTTTTATGGAATTTTTCCTGACCCATTCCGTATACTACACCACCAGTAAGATGAGTCTTTGTTAACCAGGGTTTGAGAAAATCCAAAATGACAGAACGCCTGCTATGAATTAAGCGGCATTTTTCACTTACACATCCCAATGGCATATATATGAAAACATAGAGCTCCCGTTATTTATTCGCCCAACAGATGATGCTTGGTGTGTGGAAAGAATCTCAGCCCTCTAAAAGTCGCGATTTGTGAGACAGCGTATGAAACACTCCAGTGGCCTTCCGTCCATGAGGGAGGGACCAGCCCTGACCGGCCCATTGTTGTCACTAGCAGAGGTCTCATGGCTCTCTGGTGTTCCTTGTGCACATAAGTAACTGGTCTCAGCCCTGCCTGCCCACGAGAATGTAAGTCCCATGAGGACAGGCCCAGCTGTGCCCCCCTTCACTGCTGTATCCTCAGCATGAGCACTGTCCTGGGCATCGGGTAGGTTCTCAGTAAATATTTGGTGTAGTCCTGAATATAGGACTTGGCACATAGTAAGTGCTCAATGAATATTAACCCTATCTCCATTATCATCACCACCACCATTTTTTATTTTATTTTTTAAAGTTTATGTATTTATTTTGAGAGGGGGGAGTGGCAGAGAGCGAGAGGGAGAGAGAGAATCCCAAACAGGCTCCATGCTGTCAGCACAGAGCCTGACGCAGGGTTCAGTCTCATGAACCGTGAGATCATGACCTGAGCTGAAATCAGGAGTCAGACACTTAACCGACTGAGCCAAGCAGGGGACCCTAAACAGTTACTTTAAAGAAAAAGAAAAGATGCCTGCCACGATGGACCTGGAGTGGGTCCTTCTTTCAAACATCACAGTGTTGCAGGGTAGGGTTCAGGCTGTGAGAGCTCAGGGGTTGGAGGGCTGGTGCCGTGCAAGGTCAGATAATCCTGCAGACAGTACGGTGGTTTCTGGTTTTTCATGCGTCCTTTCTTCAAGCAGGTGTCTCCTCCTCTCCTCCATCACCCCCCAGCCCCGCCCCACACCTGCTACCCTTGCCAACGGCTGGGGGTTCCTTCTGCACAGAATGGATGCCAGCTCCGTTTAGGGACCCCTCCTTTTCCTTGATGTCTTCAGATCTTTTCTGTGGGAAAGTCTGCGGCCAGAGGAAAGTTATTTGCTACCTAGAGCTCCCTCTGCTGATACACCGGGTGGACGATTCCCTGGAAAAGCAGCCTGTGTCAGAAGCACAGCTGGGTGTCTGTCTGGCAGGACATGCTGCCTGCCTGTGTCTGTGGTCTGACCAGAGACTATTTCCTTTTCTTGGGTGGAGTGGGGGGGGGGAGGGGGAGGGGGAGTACAGGTGAGGCGTGCTTGTGACCTCACATGCTTCGGCGGGCCAGGGGTGGCTTTCGGCATCCTGGCTCCTCTGACCTCCATGTGCCCAGGGACCACGGTGCTTTGCATGTGCTTGTCTGAGAGAATCAGAGATGCCTAGGATGCGACCACGTTCTGTGCATCCTCCCACTAACACTGCCAAACAGGTGACCCATGTTTATGATGTCTGTGTGATGTTGAAGTGAAACCAAGGGAGAGGTGTTAAATTTTTTAAGAGCAAAGTCGGGGTCACAACAGAGCCTGGGTCAAAACAGGCTCTAATAAACCAAAAAGAAACAGACACATTAAGATTAAGACAAATTAAGATAAAAAAAAAAACCATGTATTTGACTACATTTGACTCTTAGGCTGAAGTTTATCTAAATTCAGAAGGCATGTCATGCCCTAGCTCTCTGGTACCTTCTGTGAGTAGAGAAGGGGAGAGCATTTCTTTACAGACCAGCCTGCCAACATGAGCAGGCTAACGTTCCTTGAGTGCTGCCACTGGCCAGTGCCAATATTTTATATGAAATAAAGGACACTCTGTTTTATACTCTACCCTGATCCCTACCCCCAACAGCCTTAGGACAGAAATATTATTTTTCTTCATCTTTTATGGACTGGAATAATGAGGTTCGGTAATGTTAAGCAACTTGCGTAAAATCACACAGCTAAAAAGTTGCTCAGATAGTTATGGGTTCTGCGAAGCACTTGTAAGCACCAGGCTCTAATCCACCAGCTGGTGTTTATTCTATGCCTGGAGTTTACTCTGTGCCCTGCACTATGCAAAATGCCAGAGAGAGAAGAGGTCCTTGCCCTTGGGGGGACTTAGAGTCTTTTGTCAAAATGGAGGACTAGATTTAGTGCTGCTTCCTCCAGGCAGCCTTCCCAGACTACCTCCCCCTCTCCCCCCCCCCCCCCGATACCTATGGAAACTCATAATTGACACTTTCCTACTGTTTGTTAACGAAATGAAAAATACCTAACATTTACTGAGCACTTATTATGTTCCGGTCTCTATACAAAAACTCTGTATGTGCGTTATCTCATCTAGTCCTTCTGAGAAATCTATGAGAAAGGCCCTATTCATACCCCCCATTTTACAGATGAGGAAACTGAGGCATAGAGAAGGTAAACAATGGATGCCAGAAGTCTCAGTTAAAAAGCAGCAGACCTGGGCACCTTGAGGGTGAAGACCCCTCTTCCCTGATTTCCCTCCTAGTCTCCAGCAGTGCTGGGCACACCCAACAGCTCAGAACTAATTGCTGACCGATCTTCTCTCCCCTCATTTGAAAGTGATGATCAAACAAGAAATGGGTGTGGGGTTGTGGAGGGAATCCCACAAATCAGTCGGAACTTCCTTAGAGCTCTGGCTCTCAGTTAACATGAGAATAAGAACCATATTTAAAAAGAAAAAATTCCTTAGGGAATCTTCTTAATATCTATTTTTCTCTTGCCCAGCGTGGTTCCTGGCGCATAATAGGGTCCAATATATCTGTGTTGAATGACTGAATGAGCTTTAAAAATTCTAAAGAGACTTGCTGCTGTTGTCACGGCTGCTGCTGCTGGAGTATTTCAGCCCCGTCTTCTACATCAAGCTCTGTGTAGATGCTCCAGGTGCTGTCTGTCTGTCTTGGGGCAGGAAGATAATCTCGGCGACCCTAGTAGCTCGCCTTCCTGCCCTCCTATCTCAGGTGATTTTTCATCCTGAAAACCTCACATAAGCTGTTTATGGCATCCATAACCTGCCCAGAGCTTTTAAACCTCTTTCTTGCATGGCTTTTTATGAGTTGAGATAAACAAACAACTCTCTCTCTCTCCAGGGACTGGGAGGCCTGGATCTTTAACCTCACTCTTTCAGCCTGTGGCCCCCAGGGGAGCTGAACCAAAGCATGGGCCCCAGAAGACCATGGTTAAACGTGTCACGTGCAGGAAGCAGATAACATCGTTGCTGTTTAGAGGAAAATGCAGCATAGACCTTGAAGCAGAGACAGGCTGGAGGGAGCCGATGCCAAGAGTCCCCAGGGCAGCCTCTGATGGGATTGGAAAGCTCTGTTTCGACACCAAGGAAGAGTTCTGGGGACATGACATGATGATGCTGGGGCCCATCTATCTCATCCAATCCATCATTTGGCATTGAAGACACGAAATTATTTGGAGGGGAGTGACCTGCCCAAAGTCATGCAACATCGTGGCCACATGGGATAGACGACGGTGCCTGCCTCTCCTGTACCACTGCCCTCCTGCCCATAAGACCATCATCCCTGTAGAACATCCGGGTGGTTGCAGGGAAGCTAGCTTCTCCCCAGTGCCCACGATGGTGTATGGGACCTCAGCCCAGCTGATCAGCACATTCCATGCTCCTGGCTACCTTGCTTGGTTAGGGGTGACCTGTGACCTAATACTAGTTCAATCAGAGAGCATCTCTGCACCTTTGAGGAGAATGCTGGGAAACAGTGACCCTCCTTCCTCTGGGCTACAGATGAACAAAGGATACAAGTAGTCTCAGCAACTGATGTTGTGACATGAAGACAGAGCCTCAGGATGAAACAGACCCCATGAAAGGCAGAGAGCAGAGATGGGAAAGAAAAGGAATTCTAGGTCATCATTCTGAGTTGCTGGATCAAACCTCACCTGATGCCTGATGTCTTTACTCTAAAATAATCAGTTACATGATCCAGTCCACTCTATTTTTAAGACAGTTAGAACAGAGATTTTTATTAATGATAACCAAAATACTCCCAAGTGATAAATAGATGACAGAAGGCCAAAGAGCTTGCCTCTTCTTCTATCTCGCTCCTGGTTAGGTGGGCTGAACCCAAAGGGTCTGCCTCTGTGCCTTTCCACAGGCCTGGCCAGGCTGCAGATATTCCGAAGGCTGAGTCTAATCTGCAGTTTAGAATCCCCGCTAGCTGGTCGTTTACACTCTCGGTTCGGGGAAGTGGGTTGGCTTGTTATATGGGTCCAGAAAGCATTTTCTAGGAGGTCACTCCCACCCCACCCTCAGGAACCAATAGCACTTTGTGCATCTCTCTCAAATCACACTGACCTCACTGCTTTTTAATGACCAACACCTACATCGGGATCCCCTTTGGACTCCAAGCTTGCTGAAGGGGAGACTAAGCCTTACCTTTGGATCCCTGCACCTGGCCCCGTGTGTGACACAAGTCTGATGTTCACGGATTCTTGACCAGTGGATGAAACCATGTCTTTCCCCTCTCTGCCTCCCTCTCTGATGGATCCTGTTTATTCCTGTACTTTCTTCTCTTTAAAAATTAGGATGAGGTTTCAAAGCACCGCAGACAAGATGCAAAGCATTCGCCCCTGCGTCCCCGATTTACAAACCGGGGATTTGCTCTGCTACTGTCTTCTCATAGTGCTAAGGCCTGTCCGGGACACCCACTCCCTCTCTCTGCTCACCATGGATTCAGGGCTGCCGTGTATAAAGCCCTGGGCGAGAGGACAAGGGAGGGAAAGAGTGGAAAGACTGAGTCAGAGAAGGCTGGGGATGAAACTTGAGTCCGTTGGGCTCATCAGTCTAAAATCTCATTGACAGACAGGGAAGCTCGGGCCCTGGGAGGAGTCCTCCTTGCTCAAGGTCACTGGGACAGTCCAGCCGGGATGGGAAGGAACTCCACTTTACAAGGCAAGACCCGTGCCCCCAGAAGCTGAACCCCGCACAGACAGGAAGGTAGGCTTCGGGAGGGATGGGAAGAAAGACTGGCGGAAGGCTCAGCGGCCAGACCTGGAAGCTTGCAGCCTTTCAAGGTTGAGACACTGCTCCAGTGGGTGCTCCCTTCCCAACCAAAGCCCTCGCTCGCCAACTGGGTTTGGAGTCTCTTGGCTTGTTTGTCCTTAGGGACCAGAGAAGTGACTCAGGGAAGCACTTAGTACATCGTTGGCTCTGGAGGGTGGGGTGTGACTCAGGAGCCACTCACAGAAACTCATTCATAGCCTCCTCCCTGCCCCTTCAAGCCAGGGATCCAGGGATCCGCCGCGTGAGACCCTCCCGCGGCTCTGACACTCCTGATGCGTTTCTCACGTCTCCACCTGCCCAGCCGTCTGTGTGCCCGTGGAAGACACCTGGACTGCAAACTTCTGGGCGGGGAGCCCGCTCCGCTCAGCGGCCTCGTGCTTGCTTCCCTCGTGGGAGGCAGGGTCTCAGGACCCCCAGATCTCCCTGACCTCCCCTGGATTCTGAGCGGGCCCACCCTCACCCAAAGCTTCCCCTGATCTTCTGCCCTCCCCTCTCTCCCTGTGTCGTGGAAACTGTCCCCTTCTCGCCCACCCCGCCGCGACTCTTGCCGTGGAGGGTGTCTGACCTCTCTGCTCGCCCCCACCCCCTTCCTTTCCCTCCTCCTCTTTCCTCCCTCGCTCCGCCCCCAGGCCCCGCCCCTCGCCACCCCGGCCCGCGTTCCCCCCCCCACCGCCCCCCCCCTCGGGCCCCCGGGCCCCCGGCCCGCCACCACCCCCTCCGCCAGCCGAGGGCTGTGCGGGCGCGGGGGGGGGGAGCCCCGCGGGCCAGGCCCCCGCCCGCCCTGCGCGCCCCCTCCCCGAGCGCGCGCGCCCGGCGGCCCCCTCCGCGGCCTCCCGCTCCCCGCCTCCCCCCGCCTTCCCCTCCTCCTGGTGACGTCCGGGTCCCTGCCCGTCTGAAAACTCCGCGCCGCGGCGGTGGAGGCGGCGGCGGCGGCGGCGGCGGCGGAGGAGGAGGAGCAGCGGCGAGCCGAGGCGGCGGCGGCGGCGGCGGCCCGAGCGCGAGCCCGAGCGGCAGCCGGCGGCCGCGGGAGCCGCGGGGAGCGCGGGGGCGGCCCGGAGCGCCCGGGGTCCCCGCGCCCCGCTCGCCCGCCGCGCTCCGAAGATGGTGGCGGCGCCGTGCGCCCGGAGGCTGGCCCGGCGCTCGCACTCGGCGCTGCTCGCGGCGCTCACCGTGCTGCTGCTGCAGACGCTGGTCGTGTGGAATTTCAGCAGCCTCGACTCCGGGGCCGGGGAGCGCCGCGGGGGCGCAGCGGCCGGCGGCGCGGAGCAGGCGGCCCCGCGCCGGGAGCGTCGGGACCTGCCCGCCGGGCCGGCCGCAGCCCGAGGCGGCGGCGGCGGCGGAGGAGGAGGACGGGGGCCCCCGGCGCGGGCGCGGGGAGGCGGCCCCGGAGAACCCCGGGCGCAGCAGCCGGCCAGCCGGGGGGCACTGCCCGCGCGGGCGCTGGTAAGATGTCCTTTCGGCTCGAGTCCCGGAGGGAGGGGGGTGTGTGTGTGTGAGAGGGAGGCAGCCCCGACCCCACGCCCCCCAGGCCCCCCACGCCCCCGCCAGCCCTTGAACCCAGGGCGGCAGACTGGGACTCCCCAAGCCTGCTGGCTCCTCGTCCCTTTCCCTGGAAGCCGGGGCGGGGTCCCTGCCGAGGTTCGGGGGCCGTGGGCTGCCCCATCCCGAGTCTGAGGACTGCCCCCTTGGGGTCTGGGGAAGTTATCTCCAGAGGAGGCGCTTCGGGGGTTTTCGGAGCCTGGCCGGGTTCCCGTTCCCCGTCACTCTTGCTGGGCGCCCCGACTTGCACTGTGCATGTGGGTGTTGGTGCCTCGCTCTCTGTCTGAGTGCGCGGATCGTGCCCGGGCGCCTCAGCCGCTGCTCATGGGCGGTGCTCACAGCATCTCTTCGGGATTTTGCTGAGCTGAGTGCAGAGAACTCAGGTCCCTGCTTGGGGTCTCCTGGTCTTGTCCTGGCCTCAGCTGGGGTCTGGGATCGGTATCCCACAGCCCCAGCCGACTCCCTGAATCAGGATTCAGCCTTGGGCGCCTGGTCTTACTTCTCGGGCTCCCGTCTGCCATCTCTGGCTGTCTGAGACTCCTGTCTCTACCTTCTCCGTCTCTAACCTTGTCCTCTCCCCTGTGCCCTCTCTGACTTTCCTCACCCTGCTCTCCAGTGATGGGGCATGCCCCCTTCTCCTGGATGATGGTTCTGCTCCCCGAGTCTCCTGTGTAGCCGATTGCCCTCACCACAGCTGTGTGTCTGACCACATCATCACGACTTCGGCTCTCGTGGGTTTTCTTTGCTTTTCCTTGGGTGTGAACAGTCTGAGCTCTGAAACTGTTTTTTTTCTGCAGATCTTCTGGGGCCATCTGGGTGTCTTCCTGTTCTGTACCCCCCGCCCCCTTTCTCCAGGGATGTCTTTCACACCTTCTCTGGGCTGTCTTGCTGAGAGCCCACTGAGCTAGGACAGGAGGTCAGAGTCCCCAGCTCTGGGCCAGGCTGTCACTGTCCTGTGGGTGTGAGTGACTGTCTTAAGGAATAACAACGTGCAGGGTGTCTGTCTGTATCTTCCTCATGCCATCTGCCTACAGGGATTCTCCTAGTCCTTGGGGGACATCAGATGCCAGGGGTTAGTTTTAGGATTCTTAGCCACTGACTGAATGCATATCTGTGTCGTTTGTCGCTCTGGGAGCCCTCACTGAAGATTGTCTTCAGGCACAGCGTGATGCTTTTTGATCTGTTAAACTTCTTTGGAATCGGCAGCGACCCTCTTTGCCAGAGCGCGGCTTTTTGTGGGCAGAGCAACCCCAGGACGTGATGTGACGGCATTTCACTAGCTTGTTTGCGTGGGTAGCAGGTAGATGTCTTTCCCTCATTTGTAGAGGTGGGGGGAGACTGGAGTGAGATTCCCGATGGAGAACCAGAACATTCCCAATGTCCTGTGGCCATTTATTTACAGAGAAGAGTACTCCCAGACGCTGTCTTTGAAACTCCTGGGGTGACTTGGGATATGTTTGGGCAGAAACTCAGCGAGAGGTTCTTTCTGGATTTGGAGCCCTCCCGGAGAGTGGGGTGGAAGAGGGTTCGGGATGTGCACCATTGGCCCGGAATGGGAACGTGTAGGCTGAACATGGGGGCATGGGGCTTCCTATATCCTTTGCATCTGGGGTTCACACAGGCACCAGGAGGTATCTTTGGGTGCAGAGACCACATGTTGAAAAAAGTGGAGGGAAGGAAGGAGGCCTGGATGGCTGATTTCTTCCTGGGTCCTTGACATTTTGCGTACTCTGTCCACACTCTGTGTGTGTGTGTGTGTGTGTGTGTGTGTGTGTGTGTTTAATGTCCTCCTCTCTTCTCTCTGGCTGTCTACCATTCTGTGGTTAACTGTTACCTCTCCTGGATTTGTATTTTATTTTATCGGCTTGTCTGTCTCGTCTCTTTCCCCTGCCCCACGTCTACCCCCCTCACCCTGCTAGCTCCTGAAATCACAGCGCAGACACGCTGGATGGAGCCAGGGGTCGGCCCTCCCCTGGCTATGCCCACCCAGCCCCTGCCCTTCCATGGGGCTCAAGGAGACCAGAAGAGGGCAGGCTGTTCCCAAAGTCCGATGTCGCCTGAGCTTGGGTTGCAGTCTAGGAGAGGACCAGACCTTTTCCAGAGCCCCTAAGGCCCTTGCAACATGTGGTTTCTCTGCAGACCCTGCCGGGGCTGCTGGCGGGATGCTTTGGGGTGTGGATTCAGGAGTGGGACATGAAAAAAAAATTCCCTGTGATTTTCCAGGTGGCTCACTTAAAGAGCTGGTGAGACGCATGCTTGGGACATGATACTTCATCTCTGCGCTCTGTGGAGGGTGGGGCTCGGGCGGGCTGGGCAGGGGGGGTTCTCGAAGGCAGAGGGAATCTGTCCCTCCGCCCCCCCCCCCTTGGTGGCGCTGGTGGTTGTGTCCCAAAGAGTGTCAGGCAAGCATTGCCTCTAGAGCGTTTTCTGAAACAAGACCTTGCTGCTTCCTTGTGCCCATGGCCCCAGAGCTTCCGCACTTGCACCTTCTGTGTCTGGGGAGCTGCGCCCCAGTGGAAGGACATGATTGTATTTTTGGTGCATCTTAAGAAGCCAAGAAGAAACACGCTGTTTCTCCAGCAGACAGAGTCAGAGACAGCATAAGGATGGCCACAAGATGAGCATATCTAGAAAAGATTTCCAAGCTCCCGTGTCCCCCTCAGCCTCTTCCAAAGCTCTTAAATATTAGAATTATCAGGTGGCTTGCTGCAGAGTTGTGGCCGAGACGCCGATTCCTTTCCTGGGTCTCCAGTAAGCTGTGGATTTGTCTGTCACCTCAGAATTTATGAAACAGATGGGCTCACTTATCGAGGGAGGAAAAACACTGGGAGAGTGTCAGAAAGCTCACACTCCAGTTTCTGAATAGACTGGGGAGAAGGGAAAGAGAGCTGTGTGTGTCAATGTCAGGAGAGTTTCTTTTCTTTCCCTTGGCCTCCAGCGAGGCCTCTGGAGGTCCCCACATTTATTGCTTGTGCCCTTAGATAAACTGCTACTCAGTAAGTTTCATTTAAGGAACCGAATTTTTAATTGCCCTCACACACATTCATGCTTAGGATGGCGTTTCTGTGTCGGCTGACCCCTTTGAAATGTTGATTTTTCGGCAGAAATTCCTCATATTCCACATTGCTCAGATAACTCGGGACTTTTTCAGACCTTGGCAATGACTTTGAAAAATTGGTTTGCAGTATCCAGATCACCTCTGCTTTTAACAGCCTGAGAGGTGTGGCTTCTGTTTCTATCCAAATGTTTCGAGACCAGAGAGAACAGAGGATATTTTATTGATGGTTTGGTTGTTTTTTTTTTTTTTTCACACTCTCAATGGGGTTTTATTTTGCTTGAGCAATACATTACACTTTGTATACAGAAATACGCATCATTGAACAATATTTATCTTACTGCAAATGTTGCCATCTGCTTAATCATATACTGGAAAATATTAAATAGAGTAGATAAATAAAAGCAGAAATTATTAGACATGTAGGTGTATGTATGTAATTGTGTATATATGTTTGCTTTCCTTCCAGTCTCCTCACACTTTAGATATTCTCTCTAGTTTATTAGTTGATTAGTTTTTTGGTTTTTTTTGAGAGAGAGAGAAAGAGAGAGAGCACGAATGGGGGAGGAGTCAGAGAAAGAGGGAGACACAGAATCTAAAGCAGGCTCCAAGCTCTGTGCTGTTAGCACAGAGCCTAACGTGGGGCTCAAACGCGCAAACCGTGAGATAATGACCTGAGCCAAAGCTTAACTGACTGAGCCACTCCGGGCGTCCCTAGTTCTTTTTTTTTTTAATATTCTGAAAGTTTGCATGACAAGATACTTGCTCATCTGCAAATAAGAAGCCAAGGTGTAAGTCTCTGTTTCCTGGGGAATCATCCAACTTTGATCCATGGTCTTTATAGGAAAGGAAATATGGTGTTTTGAGTTACAGCAGACACCTGACATCCTGTGTGTGTGTGTGTGTGTGTGTGTTTCCCAGAAAACAAAATATTCTTAAGTATATCTCCGTAGTCAGGGGCTGCCCTCTCACCCAGAGCTATTTATGGTCAGTGGGGCCATAAATCTGCCTGCAGAAAGACGAAAGGTGCACATTGCCAATATAATCGGACGGCAGGCACAAGGTGCACTGTGTAAGGGCTGACCTCCTGTCTTTTGGTTAATCTTGCCCTAAGACTTGTCACTTAGGAGAACGCTCCCTTCTTTTTCTTTTTCCCTTTGCATTTCCCCATTTCTGTTGACTCTGGTCCCCATCTTTCAGAACCAAGAAGATCCTTTGGAGAAAATGAAACATAAAACATAACCTCAATCCCAACAAACTCCAAGTTCAAAGGAAAAGGCGTGGGAGCAGGAGAAAAAGTCATAGCACACATGAAAGAGACCTCTCTGAAGTGTCCTTGGGTCTGAGACACCTGGGTTCAAATCTGGCTCTGCTCTTGGCCATCTCCATGACCTTGAGCAAATCATTCTGCTCTGCTCCTCTGAAAAGCTGGGCTGCCTCATAGGGTCATGTGAGGATGAAGTGTATTCATACATGTGAACTGATTGGGGCCTGGCACACGAAAATGCTCAAATGTGAGCTGTTGTTCTTAAAAAGAAAGTCTTAGTATGTTTGAAAATAAGCAATTTTTCGCAATTATTCATTTTCCCATGGAAAGTGGGGTTTGAATGAAATCCAAGGCAGTAGAGTGCGTCCAACACTGCTGTGTGGGCCAGACTTGGAGAAGGATAGAATGTGCTACAGGGAGGAGCACTAATATTTATTGAGTGCCAGCTGTATGCCAAGCATCCTTGAGATGGTTTGCATAAATTATGTTATTAAATGCTCACACACACACATGCAAAAAAAAAAAAAAAAAAAACACGATGGAAGGAGGCACGATTCAATTTACACAAAATTCTTTGCAAATATTACCTTACTGTCTCAGCCAGTCTTCCCAGCCAGCTCTGTGGGATAGGACTGTTTCTGTTCCCATTTCACAGATGAGGAAACCGGCTCAGAGAGGTGAAGCACCTTCTCACTAAGAGCCCTGTGCTGGGGAGTCCCAGACCTGGGATCCAAATCCGGGTCCGCCTTCTTCCGATTGACCTACAGGTTTCTGAGCACCTAGTGTGTGTGGTTCTTTGAGAAACTCTTCATGCGGCTAAACTGTTCTTGAAAATCTTGAGACCACTTTTCTCACTTCTCACCGCAAGTTTCCAAAAACTGTGCTGACCCTAGAGGAGGAGGAGGGCTGCAGCTTGCATTGAATCAGACCCCTAAACAATGACACAAATAGGGAATAGGAATAATAATGATAATGACTCTCCAGAAAGCAGTTATAAGGTACCAGGCACTGTTTTAAGTGCTTCTTCTGTATTAACTCATTTATTCCTTCAGCGAATTGTGTTACAGTTGTGACAGTTGTGACAACAGTCATGGTGCTTAATGTAACTAGGCCCTGTTCTGGGTGTTTTACAAACATTAACTCATTTCAACCTCACGCTGCAGAGGAAACTGAGGCACAGGGAGTTTCAGCGACTTTTCCAAGGTTCACAGTTAAAAATGGCAGAGGCAGGATTTAAACCCAGGCAATCTGGGCTCTTAACTCCTCTGTTCCACACCCTCCCTCTTCTAAGCATGTTGAGAAGGTCCCCAACCTTAGAATCACAATGCTTCAAGGAGGCACAGAAGTGGTTGATTCGGTCACAATGCCCAGCCCCAAGCACGGGATTTTTATGGTCCTAGAATGGTAGGTTATCACCCTAGAGTGAAACATGCAGCGTCCATACAAGGGTTGAACTTGAACTGCTAAGTTGGCCCAGAGGAAGGAGTTTTGAAGTCCGCTCTCTCTAGCCAGGAAAGGAAGGAAGGAGGGTGCAACACAGGGTTCCTTGCCCAGTGGAAATAGCCCTTCATTCATCATCAACGGGCTTCCTGCTTCTGCCCCCGCCCAGTTAAACTGCTCTGTGGTTCTTTCCGGAGGAGCCCATGACTTGCCCCCGAGAGCCTGGGCGAGGCAAGGAGGTATCTCTAAGAACATGCAGGTCGATTGTCTCATGGCACTTCCTTCCGCCTGCAACAGAAACTACCCGTTTGCCCGCAGATACTCATCAGGTTGTGCCCCTCTGATACTTGTGGTTAGGGTTGCCTCCTCCCCCTACTGGAAGCCAGAGATGTTGAGAAGAGGGAGATAGGGAGGGTGGATGGGTGTCACCTTGACCCGCTCAACACTGGAGTGAGCAGGGAGACTGGTATTATTAGTATCAGGGCCTAGGAGCCCCGACAGCCAGCCAGGTGGGGAAGGAGGGCAACTAAGGGCATTTCCGAAGTCTCTTTGGGAGGAAGATCTCCCCTTTCTGGGCCCTCTTTAGGCAGTGAAATGGGTTTGTTCTGTCTCTGGCCCGGTTTGTCGCAGATGACTGCTGGCTTATCTGGGTATCTAATCCAGGCTAATGTGTCTGTGGATTCTAATGACAAGCGTTTCTCCTCCCAGGGAATCCTTTGCTGTAATCCTTGGCCAGGAGAAACACTGGTTAAGCCCAAAGGAGTCAAGCTGATGGGGTGGAGAGGTTGATGCAGGGGTCCTTTCCCCAAGGGGCGTGGCCACTGTAACTGTGATCATGACAGTGAGGAAGGTGAGCAGGATCTCTCTTCGTTGCAAGTTTACCTTACACCAGACCCTGTAGAAGTACAAGGAAGACGTGATCTCATGAATTCCTACAAGGTGCCGCAGCTCAGTCTCCTCTGTTTTACTGATTACAAATAATAACAACTAAGGCAAGAAGTTGGATGGAAGTTGAACAGCTAAGAAGTGGCCAGTTATAGGAATTGAAGGTTGGTGGTGACTTCACATACTGTGTTCTTAATCTCTGTCCCCAGTTGAGTAAGTCCCTTGTCCCTCCCTCTCTCCTCTCACATCACAAGTTGATTCACAAGTGCACCTGTGCTTACATCCATCTGTGCATGCATTCATCCATCCATCCATCCATCCATCCATCTATGCATTTATGCATCCATCTGTCTATCCTCCATCCATCCATCCATCCATCCATCCTCCACTCCAACAGTGAGAGCATGGCAGGCACTCTGCCCAGCACTGCCACGACCTTTATGAACAGGACAGACGTACTCCCTGCCCTTGGGAGGATCACTGCAGTGAGCTTCCATCAGGTGAAGGGTGGCGCCGTTGCCGATACTCAGGCTATCAACAGAGAGGTTCCTTTCAAATCCTAGCCTGATTCACTGATGGTTTCACTTCCCCAGAGTGGCCTCTTGGACACAAGAAGAAGGTTTCGTCTGGACAGGTTGGGGGTCAGGAATGGTGTGATTCAGGGGCCTGGAAGCCCTCAAGTCTCCCACCAATGCCCCAAACTGCCTAGCATGAGGTCTGGACTGCTCCACTCATGGGGCTCAAGCTCTTCATATTGCTTAATAAGGAGCCTGGAGATTAGCAGTGAGCTGCCTGAAGGTTGCAAGGGGAGCAGGTGGTCAGAGGCTGTGGGGCCTGGGAGGCGTGTCCTGTGATGTTTGCGGGCCGGAGGGAGTGCTCTGACATTTGGAGTTCATAGCATCTGAACTCTGCCATTCATATCTGTGGGACTCAGATGTGTTACTTCAGCTCTCAGGGGCCCAGTTTTCTCGTGTGCAATGCACGAACCATGAAGGCACCTACCTGGGAGGGCCTGGTGATGAGGCACAACTCTGGCCCGTGATCAGTGCTCCCGTTTTCCTTCCTGATTTGTGCCCTTTGGGTAGGTTTTGTTTGGCCACACAGTATATTAAAATAAAAAGGCACTGAAGTTTGAGGATTAAGATATGCTATAAAACGATACGGATTATTGGAATTCCTTTAAAAAGTCACAAGATCTGGCAGTGCGGGGCCCACATTCTTCCTTGTTTTTCAACTGGCCGGGCTGTGGAGGGACTGTTTCTGAGACCCTCCAGATTCCTGAGACCACTCCCCCCCCCAAGATCTTTTCTTTCCCCTCTTGTATCTGACTGGCCCCTTTAGGCTGTTGAATTTGCAACCTCTCTCTGGAAGATGTCCCTGTTAAAAATAAGTGCCTGTGGTCACCTGTCAATTATCCCCATGCAGTTTATTCACAGCACTTATTTACCTGACTGCTTTTGCTTGCCTTGGGCATGATGGAGGTTCTCTTCCCTTTCTTGCAGTGGGTGAATACTCAGAAGATGCAAATTCTTACAAGGATTAGGCCATTGTGAAGGCAGCAGTCCTCAACATTCTACAAGTCTGGTAAACCAGCATGCAAAGAACATGCCGTTTTGAATGGCCTGCCTTCCCCGCACAGCCTTGCCCCACAATAGCATATATCGGGGTGTTGAGGGTTTCCTGAGAGCTGGGCACAGCAGGTGGAAGAGTGGAACATTCTACTGGAGCACCTTGGCTTGGATTCCAACACTGTCAGGGACCAACTGTTACTTCCGTCTTTTTTTGTGTGCCTTTTTGGCTCTTCTGTCAGATGATTAAGCCCACTGCCCACCTTGGGTTGAGAGGACCTAATTCGATGAATAGATGAGAATGTGCTTGGTAATCCCTAGGGAACCAGGAACCAGTGAATGAGGGAAATCACTAGAGACTTCCCACCTACCCATCAGTGTGCACGTTGATTCACCAGGTCACTTGAGCTGCCGTGTGCAGGGCACTGTGCAGAGCACGTGGGGAAGACAGACGGGCCTCCACCCTTCATGGACTTGATGGTTGTGGGGCAGGGTGACCCCTAGATAAATAGAAACCAGAAAAAATTTAAAAATCAAATTGTTACAGGGGCACCTGGGTGGCTCAGTTGATTAAGCGTCCGACTTTGGCTCTGACCTGTTCTGATCATGACTTTTATCATGATCTCACAGTTCCCGAGTTCGGGAACCGCGTCGGGCTCTGTGCCGACAGCAGCCTGAAGCCGGCTTCAGATTCTGTGTCTGCTTCTCTCTCTGCCTCTTCCCTGCTTGAGCCCTGTCTCTCTCTCTCTCAAAAAAAAAAAAACAAAAAAATTACCAATTTTTTTAAATAAAAAAAAAAATCAAATTGTTACAGGCGTAGCAATGGAAGCAGTTGGGGAACTGAGAGAAAACAAGAGGCAGCCGGTGAGGATTTTTGGAGGGTGAGGTGGATTAATTTTATTTAGTTTTGGTTGATGGATACCTTTTGCCAGAGTAGCTCCAGACTGGTCCCAGGAATCCCAAGTGTGGTTTGCACCCCAGGTCTGATCTGCCAGTGATTAAAGCAGCTTTTTCTTTTTTTTAATAATTGTTTTAAGTTTATTTGTTTATTTTGAGAGAGACAGAGAGACAGAATCCCAAGCGGGCTATGTAGGGTCAGTGGAGAGCCCGATGTGGGATCATGACCTGAGCCCAAATCAGGAGTGGGACGCTTCACTGACTGAGCCACCCCCCTGCCCCTTAAAGCAGCTTTTAATAGAGTTTCTGTCCATAACTCTGCAAAATTTATTCAGTTCTGAAATTTGAGGTATATTCTTTTAAGTGTTTTTTTTTTTAACTGAAATGTACTGCATAAAACAAAACTGCACATTATTCTAAATGCACACCTCAGTGGGTTTTCACAAACTGAACACACCCGAGTAACCCACACATCAGACCATCCGCCACAGCCCCCATGCACACTGCCCCTGCTGCTTGGGTGAATGTTTTTAAAACTTGTAATGCTGTATGTTTCTTTAAACGTGTATTAGGGAAAACATACAAATATAACCGTTCAATCAAAATGACAGCTTCAGGGCTCTTACTGCTTAGCATGTGAGTAAAGCAGCGTTCAAGTACAAAAGGTTGGTTACCACGATGAAAATGCGTGAGAGCACCAAGCCTTAATTCTGTCCTAATGATGGCATCCGTTTTGGTGGTTAATGACAAGGAAGTGCCCGAATGACCAAAGTTTGGTAAATGTCGGGTTAACCCGCCTGAAGACACTTTGTGCCTTTGGTAAACAGCAGTGCCATTTTGTTCTGACGTTTGAGTGGAGAGGATTTAAGTCACACATTAGAAACTGTGCCCTGGGTCTGAGCGGAATCTCCCTGATGTTCTCATTTGCTGCCTGTGTCGCTCCTGCAGGAATGGGGCTCCTCCGGCCCGTCTTGGGGACTTGGGTCTGGGTTCTTCATCTGCAGCTCTTAGATTCACGCTGCACGCTGGCCTCGCGTTGACTGTGTATGTCAGCCCCCCACGTGTTGTCACACATGGACTTAACCATGATGAATGCATTCCCAGATGGGCCTGTAATGACTCCGTTAACTTAACCCCGAATCAAGACTCTCCTGTCCAGAACCAGGGTAGCAGAAACCCAGTACAGCCTGAGTAGCAATTCAAAAGGGCAGCAGAGACAGCTAATCAGTTCATAATGAGCAAGGAGACAAGCAATGAAAAGAGAGCCCAAGGACGGCCTGATAGTTTCACAAAGTCTCAGCACTCAACAAGGCTCATGTTAATAAAATAAACAAATGTTTTTGGTCACGGAGAGCTAATGTGTACATTATTTAAGGATAATATTAAAACCAGATTAGATGGGTCAAGTAACAGAGTGGTTCCCTCATTAAGCATCTTCTCTTTGGAGATGTGGGAAAGTTGCTCTCTTTCTGTTTTTCTTCTTTCCTTGTGAAATGGGGCTTTATTAATTAGAGATGTAATGGGAAATCTTTTTTTCTTTTCCCCCAGACTAGTGGCTGTTTTCTGTTTATTTTTTAATGTAGGACCATGCTTTGCAGATGTTCTCTTTGAAATAAAAGCCTATTCATTGTCTCTCTTTCTCTCTCTCTTTTATCCCCAGCTCCGAAGGGGCAGCCGTTGTAAAAGACACAAACAGAGAACCCCATTTACTTGTCATCAGGTGGTTACAGAAGATTCCATCCCTGATGTAAAATACTCTCATTACCTGCTTCCCCCCCCCCCCCCCGTAGCCCCATTGAGGGATAGTTTTTGAATTGTTGCATCTGATTCTCTCTTGTTTAGAAGACGAGGTGATGACAGTGAACGGGTTAGAGAAGGTAACGCAGAGGTGGGGCGCATTCACGGAAAATGGCCGGGTTTGCAACTGGGCCTGGCCTGGATTCACTCTTCTGAGGTCAAGAGGCTGACTGCTGTTTTGACTCTCTTTTAGGGTAAAAAAAATAAAAAAAAAACAAATCATGTGGAGCAAACAAACCCTCTGTCGGAAGGACAGCAGGCGGTATGAACCCCCAACAAGAGTGGACACTTTCTAGAAAATCCCTTTGGGCCACAGATGGAATAAAGGCAGCACTGAATTCTCTTTCTCCTTCTTCTTCTTCTTTTCACTGAAAAATCTTAAATCACTGGCCAACCTTTAAGAATCAGGGATTTCAAGCAAACATCGAATTTGGGGTTCCTGTTGAAAAATGTGAAGTTCTGGCCTTCCTTCCCATAGAAGTATACATTTGAGGAAAGGGAGATAGGGCTGCCCCTCCCTATGTAGGGCCCCACTCTCCAGTTTGCCCGTCTCCAACCTGCCCGTCTGCTTTGCTTAATTGTGTTACCTGGAAGACTGCAGTTAGGATTTGAGTGTATGACTGTCAGAATCAGGCTGAAGAGGAGGAAGAGGCCGGTGAGGGTCATTGCTCTGCTGGATTAAACGCTCGCTGGGTTCCTGACACCGTGCTACACGGCATCTCCTGGGCGATCTCCCCGAATCCTTACAACCACTTTATGACGCTGTCCCCATTCACAGATGAGGAAACTGAGGCATGGAGAGGGTGAAGAATTGCCCAAAGTTGCAGAGCAGTACCCTTGGCGTTTGAACCCAGGCAGTGTGATCAGAGGGCCTGTGCATCAGATGCCGTGCGTGTGACGCACAACGTTTTAACAGAGCAGCTCTGGTTAGGAATTCTTCAGAACAGCTCTGCGGGAGGGTTGGCACTGTTTGTTTGCCCATTGCATGGATAGAAATACCAAGGCCCAGCAGCGAGTGGGTCACCCAGCGTCAGACTGTGAGAGAAAGTGCAGAACATGCCCCTCTAAAGCAAGGACAGGCATGGAAACGACTTGGACCTGGGCACTGGGGAGGTTGGCGTCTGGCCGTGGTAGGAAGTACTGTCACCAAAGCTCCCGTCATCCTGGCACACAGAACAGGGCAGGGGGGACGGCCTGTACCCTCTGTCTATCGACTCAGAGCAGAGAGGCAGCATCTGGGGGTAATATTTTGATAAGTTGCTGATTTGTATTAAAATAATTACAGCAATCATTACAAGCATGGGTTTCAGGGAGACTCGGCTTCTGGCTGCGAGAAAAAATAATTAACTGCATATTCTCTCAGTCACACGGAAGCCAGGCTTGGCCTTTCTCCTTTGTGTGGGTCCAGCACAGGTTTCGGTGCGGGGCCGAAGGCCACATGTTTTGCCAGGTGCTGTCTCTGGTAACGCGAGTGATGGCAGATTGCCATGCGAGGAGGAACAGAACTTCGGCGAACACCGTCTTTCCCTACAAACACCAGGGGAAGCAGCCTGCCTGGAATCTGATGGTAGTGCCTTCCCTTAAACCAGGAAGCGCACCTCACCCTAGAAGGAAGTAGGATAACAGCTGGAGGAACAGGGATTCGAACCTACCCCGTATTAAGCACTCCAGCACCGACGGGCACCTGACTAGCACAGGATTCGTAGCTAATTTCACTGGATGGCTGGGAATCTCTTTACGCTTGTGTTTTCGAAGCGGATCAAATGGGCTTGCCTTGATTTTAACAACTTTGCTAAGTTTCTCTTGAAATAGAACACACCTAGCGAAAAGGCACAAATCATAAACCAGCTCCACCAGTGGCCATGCTCGAGGAATCGGGACCCGGATCCAGAGCAGAGAGCGTGACAGCTCACCGCCCTTCCGCGCCCCGCGAAGAAATCCTTCTCCTTCCCGCTTCCAGTACCTGCGTCTCCAGGGGGAAATCTTGATCGTGATCTGACCCCGTAGGTTACTCCCGCTTCTTTGTAGAAACAGAATCATGCTGTCTGTTCAACTCTGTGCCTGGTTTGTTTTGCTTAGCATTATGTGAGATGCGAGTGTGTGAGATTCTCTCAGAACATGGCAGACTGCAGCCCCCCGAGCCAGATCTGGGTTGTCTGTTTTTTCACACAGCCTGTGGGCTAAGAATGCATTTCACGTTTGTGAGTGGTTGGGGGAAAAAAAAAATCAAAAAAAGAATAACATCTTGGGACATGTGAAAAGTATGTGAAATCTAAATTTCAGGGTGCATACATAAAGCTTTATTGGAACACAGCCACATCCAATTCATTTACATCCTGGCTGTGGCGGTTTTGCCCTGTGATGGCAGAGTTGAGTAGTCTGGACCCAGACCACATGGCCCACAGAGCCCAAGGTCTTTACTGTCTGGCCGTCTACAAAACCTTTTGCTGACCTGTTTCCTGTACTTGTAGCTGCTCGTTCACGTTGTTGTATGGCATGTCATTGTGGAATATAACACAGTTTACATATCCATTCCGTGTATGGGCCTTTGGGAAGTTCCCAGTTTCAGGCAGAGTGCTGCTGTGAGCATTTTCATGCAGGTGTTTTCCAAAAAAAAAAAAAAAAAAAAAAAAAAAAATATATATATATATATATATATATATAACATATATATATGTTATGTCAACATTTATGTTAGGTATATACCTAGGAGAGGAGTTGGTTTAAGCATCGCTTTTGTTTTTCATGGCTTGCTTTTCACAAGTGTATTTTAATTCGAGAGTCTTAGTTTTCCTGCTCAGTGATAACTTCGGTGTGTTGAGACTCCGGAACAAGGCTTTTACTTTCCAGCAGAGTAATTAGCCTTGCAAAATGGAGGGTCCTTAGAACCACCATTCTTTAATGGACTGCCGTCCTTCCAGCTCACTACCTTCAAGGATGTTGGGAACATGCCTGACATTAACTGCTTTAGCCGTTTTTGGGAATGGTGCCACCATTTAATTTCTTCTGCTGAAGCCGCATCGTCCAAATGACTCTTATCTTTATGTGGCAAAACAGGTCTGGCAGAATTAGGCAAGTTTTTCCGATGTCACTTTCTGCTCTGATTGACTTCTGTTTATCTCTTGTTGCTCTGCTTTCCTTGCTGGGAAGCAGAGGAGTACGGCTCGACGTCCCCAATCAGATCTCAAGCCCAGGGTAGCCTGTGTCATTTCTCATTGAAACACTGTGCTGAAATGTGCCTTCGGGGACTGCCTACGTTGTGCGTGGCCTCAGCCTTGGAGCTGAGACCCCTCACCCCCACCCCCGAGGAGCTGCCTTGTCAGTGTCATGGAGCAGGCGTGGGTCCTGTGTCTGTTCCTGCCCGCTCGCCCTCTTCCGAATGACGCCCCACTTTTTCTGGCAGAGACACTCCCAGGGTGGGGAGGACAACGTCAGGATTCCCTGGGATCCACCCCTCTCTCAGGGTTCCTCGGCACTGCCTGAAAAATGACTTAATATTCTTTCTGGGGCTTGTCGAAAGAGCCGCGTCAGCTTCCTTTTCTAGCCAGCCCACTTTTCCCAGGCGTAAAGTCCTGCTTGCCTATAGGAGCCTGGCTGCTGGCTGTGCCCTGGCACAATGAACCCACTTTAGGAAGCTCGCCAGAGACCTGCTGCTGTGTCAGTACTCCTTTGAGAAGAAAGTTGGATTCCGTGGTGAAGGGGTTAGTGGAATTGACAGATGGTCTCAGCTATCATTTACTGATATACCTGACTCCGTCTCTGGCAGCCTCAGTTTTAGTCTTTAAAATGGGGCTACAGGGGCACCTGGGTGGCTCAGTCGGTTGAGTGTCCGACTTTGGCTCAGGTCATGATCTCTCGGTCTGTGAGTTCGAGCCCCGCGTCGGGCTCTGTGCTGACGGCTCGGAGCCTAGAGGCTGCTTCAGATGCTGTGTCTCCCTCTCTCTGACCCTCCCCCACTCATGCTCTTTCTCTCTCTGTCGAAAATAAATAAACATTAAAAAAAATTAAGTTAGCTTGTCATTTAAAAAAATAATAATAATAAAATAAATGGGGCTACACAACATCAGTGCCATTGTGGGTGTGATTCCTGAGTGTGGGATTCCTAGATCAGACACCCTTAATCCTTAAGTGTAGTTCTGGGCCCCCACCAAGTTAATGGTTTGTATACCTCTTTTATAAAGGTGTGTGTGTGTGTGTGTGTGTGTGTGTGTGTGTCTGTTTGTTTGTCTGTCTGAAGCTATGTTTATTCTAGGGGATGGCCTTTTCTTTTTATTTATTTTTAAGTTTTTATTTATTTATTATGAGAGAGAGAACAGGGGAGGGACAGAGAAAGATGGAGAGAGAGAGAATCCCAAGCAGGCTCCACACTGTCCGCACAGAGCCCGATGTGGGGCTCGATCTCACTAACCATGATATCATGACGTGAGCTGAAATCGAGAGTTTAACGCTTAAACTACTGAGCCACCCAGGCACCCCAGCCTTTTCTTTTTAAAGGCTATTGTCTAGATGTGTTAAGATGCTGTAATTAAAATTTGAAATTCATTTGTCTCGAGAAATCTAGTAGATTTCAAAAGTAGAAATCTGTCAGGCCACACTCATAAAACAATAAGATACATTTATTTTATTAAAAATTTTTTTTTAACATTTATTCATTTTTGAGACACAGAGTGCAAGCAGGGGAGGGGCAGAGAGAGAGGGAGATACAGAATCTGAAGCAGGCTCCGGGCTTCGAGCTGTCAGCACAGAGCCCGATGCGGGGCTCGAACTCACGGACCGCGAGATCGTGACCTGAGCTGAAGTCGGATGCTCAACAGAGTGAGCCACCCAGGCGCCCCTAATAAGATACATTTAAAACTAGCCTCTCAGAGGCAGTCACTGAGAAATTCAAACAAAGAGGGGCGCCTGCGTGGCTCAGTCAGTTGGGCATCTGACTTCTGCTCAGGTCATGATCTCACAGTTTGTGAGTTCGAGCCCCATGTCTGGCTCTGTGCTGACACCTTGGAGCCTGGAGCCTACTTCAGATTTTGTGTCTTCTTCTCTGTCTCTGCCCCTTTGCCACTCTCTCTCTGTTTCTCTCTCTCTCAAAAATAAACATTAAAAAAAAAAAAGAAGAAGAAAGAAAGAAACCTCTTCTAAATAACTGTCAAATCAGAGAAGAAACCAACGTGGAATTTCTGATCATGGGGTGATTAATGCAAATAAGAACAGCTCATTTCAAAACCCATGGGATGAGGCTAGCCCTGGGCCCAGAGGAAAATTTATAGCCTATTTCAAAGGCACTTTAGTTTTTGACGTGAAATGTGAAAGATTAAAATGATTAGCACACGAGTCCACTTTTTATTTTAGTTTATTTTTTTAATCATTGAGAATAAACATAAAGTAGGAAAGGGCCATAAATGAAAATAAAAACAGCACTTCATGAAACAGCATGCAAGCATACAGGCATTGCACTGAGATCCCCTCAGGACTCTGAAGCACAGAGTGTTGGTCTGGTTCCTCCCAGAACCTCCCAGAACCTGGTTCCTCCTCTGCAGTTGTGGAGTCTGTGAATAGGCTGTGGGTTCCTTGTTCCTAAGTGGGTGCTCAGTGCTTGTGTTGAGGCTGTTGGACGAAGGAAGCAGTGAGGAACAAGGGGAGCCCGTGCAGTTCGAAGTTACCTGGGCCAGTGGGTGCGATGTTGTCTCGGAACCTGCCCACATCGAGGCAGAGCAAACCTTGTGTCCTTTTTCTCCTACTGGCCTCCTTCCTCCTGAATAAGAAGGCTGGCTGGGCCTGCCTGGGTCTGGTGTTCACTACCTGCCAGGGTTGGGTGGGGACTGGAGAGTGGTCCCTGGGCAGATGGCTGAGAGGCATCTTTCCCATTAAGCACAGAGCTGGCTCCATGAAGCAGAAAGGGGATGCCGGCCTGGTGAGCAGGGGGTTGACTTCGGCATATTCCCAGCAACATCCGCTGGCGCTCTCTCAGGTATCGTGTTCTAGAACTTTGACACGAGTACGTGGCTGTATAGATTTGCCCCGGGCGTTCACCCGTGCTGTTTCATTCAGCAGATGTCACCGAGGACCTGTTGTGTGCCAGGCACTATGCTAGAAGCACTGAATAAAACAGGGTCCCTGCCTGCCAGTAGCTCATGTCCCGGTGGAGGGGACCGATCAGTAAAGGAAGGGGTCACCTGGACAGGCTTGTCCAAGGAGGTGACATTTATGAAGACACAAATAGAAGGCGGTCACACGTGGATCAGAGGAAGGGAGAGGGGGACAGAATGTGACCTTCGTGAGCAAGGGCATACACGTCATCTGGGGACGGACAAAGCCAGGGGCTGCAGGAAACTCCCGGCCACTATAAAGTGGTCTCTGACCAGTGCTCCCCGCAGCTCTGTTAGCGGACTCATCCTCCCTGTTGCCCTAAAACCTAAAAACATCGACTGGTTTAGACATTATGTGATTTGGAGGTGGAACCCAGCAGATGAAAAAAGTTGACTGTCAATTGTACAAAACCATTCTGGCTCCAGTGATCTTTCCAGAGCTTTTCTGCCGTGACTGCCACTCTCTGTCCAACAGAAACACTCCTGCCTTTGCAGGGGCTTTTCCGATTGCCGCCTGCCCCTTCAGAACGATGTCCCTTTTCTCTCCCTCCACCTCCACATCAGAACTCCCCTGTCCTGTGCTGCATTCTTCTTCTTTTTTTTTTTTTATGAAATTTATTGTCAAATTGGTTTCCATACAACACCCAGTGCTCATCCCAACAGGTGCCCTCCTCAGTGCCCATCACCCACTTTCCCCTCCCTCCCACCCCCATCAACCCTCAGTTTGTTCTCAGTTTTTTTAAGAGTCTCTTATGGTTTGCCTCCTTCCCTGTCTGTAACTTTTTTTTCCCTCTTCCCCTCCCCCATGGTCTTCTGTTAAGTTTCTCAGGATCCACATGTGAGTGAAAACATATGGTATCTGTCTTTCTCTGCCTGACTTGTTCCACTTAGCATAATACCCTCCAGTTCCATCCATGTTGCTACAAATGGCCAAATTTCATTCTTTCTCATTGCCAAGTAGTATTCCATTGTATATATAAACCACGTCTTCTTTATCCATTTGTCAGCTGACGGACATTTAGTCTCTTTCCGTAATTTGGCTGTGTTGAAAGTGCTGCTATAGGGGCGCCTGGGTGGCGCAGTCGGTTAAGCGTCTGACTTCAGCCAGGTCACGATCTCACGGTCCGTGAGTTCGAGCCCCGCATCAGGCTCTGGGCTGATGGCTCGGAGCCTGGAGCCTGTTTCCGATTCTGTGTCTCCCTCTCTCTCTGCCCCTCCCCCGTTCATGCTCTCTCTCTCTCTGTCCCAAAAATAAATAAACGTTGAAAAAAAAATTAAAAAAAAAAAAGTGTTGCTATAAACATTGGGGTACAAGTGCCCCTATGCATCAGCACTCCTGTATCCCCTGGGTAAATTCCTAGCAGTGCTATTCCTGGGTCATAGGGTAGATCTATTTTTAATTTTCTGAGGAACCTCCACACTGTTTTCCAGAGTGGCTGCACCAGTTTGCATTCCCACCAACAGTGCAAGAGGGTTCCCGTTTCTCCACATCCTCTCCAGCATCTATAGTCTCCTGATTTGTTCATTTTGGCCACTCTGACTGGCGTGAGGTGGTATCTGAGTGTGGTTTTGATTTGTATTTCCCTGATGAGGAGAGACGTTGAGCATCTTTTCATGTGCCTGTTGGCCATCTGGATGTCTTCTTTAGAGAAGTGTCTATTCATGTTTTCTGCCCATTTCTTCGCTGGATTATTTGTTTTTCGGGTGTGGAGTTTGGTGAGCTCTTTATAGATTTTGGATACTAGCCCTTTGTCCGCTATGTCATTTGCAAATATCTTCTCCCATTCCATCGGTTGCCTTTTAGTCTTGTTGATTGTTTCCTTTGCTGTGCAGAAGCTTTTTATCTTCATGAGGTCCCAATAGTTCATTTTTGCTTTTAATTCCATTGCCCTTGGGGATGTGTCAAGTAAGAAATTGCTGCGGCTGAGGTCAGAGAGCTTTTTCCCTGCTTTCTCCTCTAGGGCTTTGATGGTTTCCCGTCTCACATTCAGGTCCTTTATCCATTTTGACTTTGTTTTTGTGAATGGTGTAAGAAAGTGGTCTAGTTTCACCCTTCTGCATGTTGCTGTCCAGGTCTCCCACTGTGCTGCATTCTTGAGCCATTTGATAGTGGCATCCTGCACGCACCCCAGCCTGATGGCAATAACCCAGATCGATGGCAGAGAGAAAGGACAGCTGGCCCTGGGCCTGGTGGCAGTGTCTACACGTCGTGGGGGCTGTGCTGTGTGGGGATCACTTACACACTTTACAAAGCAGATCTGGACTTCCAGGAGTCAGGACACCTGGGGACCAGCCCCACTCTGTGTCTCACTTTGTGGGGTTTTGGGTAGCCTCTCAGGGCCATTCTGTCCCCATCTTTAAAATGGACTAAGGGAGGGGTGCCTGGATGGCTCAGTCAGTTAAGCGTCCAACTTCAGCTCAGATCATAATCTCACAGGTCATGGGTTCGAGCCCCGTGTAGGGCTCTGTGCTGACAGCTTGGAGCCTGGAGCCTGCTTCAGATTCTCTGTCTCCCTCTCTCTCTGCCCCTTCCCTGCTCACGCTTGGGGTCTCTCTCTCTCTCAAAAATATATAAACACTAAAAAAAATTTTTTTAATGGTCTAAGGGATTTCTGGGTCCCTTACACTCCCCAGTTTTAGGTCTTTTATGGTTTTCTCTGCCCAAGTTACCACCTCTTCCCTCGTTCCAGCCGTGACCTTCACCCCACAGAGGGACTTACTAGGAGCCTTACCTACCATGTGTACAGGTGGCTGTTCTCGTGTGGTTGTGTGCAGAAAAGGGCCTCATTCCCCCCAGAATCTACCCCCTTCTGCCTGACGATAAACTCCAGTCTCTTAAGACCTTACTGCCATTCCCCATTACCTTCAGAGTTGTTCTCTGGCCCACTAACTCTGTCAGGGGACCCCCCCAGGGCTAGAACAGTGAATGGCACATAGTCGTTGCTCAGTAAACATTTTCGCTTCCTTCAGAAACTGCATGAAAGATCAGATGATGAGATACTCTGAAACCCAGAGCTGTGGAACCCTGCTTTAAAGAGATTTTAAGATCCAAAGGCCAAAGATTCCTCTAGAACTTAGAATCATGTGTTGTTCTGTGGTTTCTTCTCAGCCCCTCAACCATCCCGACAGCACCTTAAGGTTCACCGTGTGTCGTTAGTAGCTGATACAGAGGTCTGTGGTTGATGTTGCTGCTGCTGCTGCAGGGCGATAATAATTAAATAATAATAACAGCAATTAATAGCAGGTGCCATTTATTAACCACTCCCCACGTGTTAAGCATTTTACTTTTAATGTTTGCCTGTGATGTGAGCATTGTTGGTTACTGTTTTGTGGAGAGAGGAAGTGGGACCCAGAGAGGGGAAGTGGCTTCCCCAAGGCTGCACAGCTGGTGAGAGGCAGAGCTGCATTGTAACCCAGGCAGGCTGGCCCAGAGCCCACGCCCTTAACCACCAAGTGACCTAATGCTCCATCCTCTTGATGTGATTGCAGATTGGCTGGGACAAGGTGGCACGGGGGGGGGGGTCTCCTCTCCCATCTTCTGGCCCTGCCCCTACCCTCCTGCGGGTGGGGGAGGCCTCGGCGGTCCAGGCCTGGCAGGTTTCCAGTCTCCTGCCCTCTTCAGGCTCTCCCGTTCTCCCAAGTCCACAGACGGGGCAGGCGAGAGGCTGACTGCTCGGATCGGAGCTTTTACCCAGGCTGGGGCTGCACACTTGTCCCCTCCCCACCTTGGACAGCTCAGCTGGCCCCACAGGGACGCATCAGGAGAGCACAGAAGAGAGGCAGGAACGTGGCCTCGCCCTAGGGAGAAGGGGGTGTGCTCTCCGGGCTCAGAGGAACCATTTTCTGTGTGTGTGTGTGTGTGTGTGTGTGTGTGAGCGGGGACACGGTGTGACATTTGTATGGCACTCTGCTCCCCCTCCCCCGCACATCCCTGTCTGACTTGGGGGTGGGGGTGGGGCGTGGTACAAGGGACTAACTAGGCAAGCAGGTGGATTCTGCTGCGGGTTCCCATCCAGGCTTTGTCACTAAGCAGCTGTGTAAGTTTAGGCAAGTTAGGCCGAGTCTCTGTGCCTCAGTTTGTTTCGTCTGTAAAACAAAGGGGTAACGGTATCTACCATCATGGAGGCTCTTTGGGAGAAATCGAGGAGCCGATACAGGTAGCTCACTTAGCACGGGGCCTGGGCACATAATAACCACCATAAAGTGCTTGCTAGTGTTGTTCCCTCTAGTGTTTGTGGGAAGAGGAGGACAAGGACGAGGATGAGGAACCGGGAGGCAAGGCTGTCGGCTTGTCCGTCCAACCTTCAGAGTGGTAGGGACGGGATCCTGTTCCCAGCTCAGCTGTGAGTGGCCGTGTGGCCTTGATCTAGTCACATAACCTCCTCGTACCTGCTTTCTCACCTAAATTCAAGGCAGTGATTATAACCAGGATGAATTTTACCAGTTGGTGTGCACGCTTCTTTAATGGTTCCTAACACACCCCAGTGTCCCCCAAACTGGTAGGAAATCCACGATGCCTCTGGCAAGCGCACAGGGTCTGAGGATTAAGTAAAGAGGCCACGGTGTCTGTGATGTATGAAGCAAGGCATGAGGGTTTTTGCATGCACTGTTTTATGTCATCCTTACCATAGCCCTGAGGGCTAAGTACTGTTACTCTCCCGTTTTACAGACATGGAAGCTGAGGCTCAGAGCAAAGGTGGCTTGCATGGAATCACGCTTGTTTAAGCGGCAGAACCTGAAAGTCTCTTCCAGGGTGTCGGGTAACGTCCCTCCCCTTCCCCGGACGTGAGAATGTGGTCCTGAAGACAGACTCAAGTTTTCTTGGGGGAAAAATGCTAATGGTGGTCTTAATGGTTCGTAAGCCGCTGCCAAGTAGCAAATGTCCTTGACCATGAACTTGGCAGGGTGACAGCATGTCTGAGAGACCCTCACGAGTCTGAACACAATGTTTTCAGAGCCCGAAGCACTTTGTAAAATAATGTGGATTCATCCCAGAGCCTGGCACAGGGTCTGGAATTCTTGAGCCCTGTTTTCCACTTGGATTAAACTGAGGTCAGATATACTGCCCCAAAGCCCACAGTGAGTCATGCAGCCCCTGATGTCAGGGCACCGCCCAGGGCGGAGGTGGGTAGTGGGCTTTGGGGGTCTTTGGCGACAGGAGGAGGTAAACAGCGGGCTGCCTGGCAGCTTGGAGCAAGGCTGTTGGGCAGAGTCCAGAAATTATCTTGCTAACAGTGACAGTCTATGAGTTTGTGGGAAGCGAGGTCGTGAATAATTGATTGCCGCTAACTGAGTTGTGAAAACCATTTTCAGAGATTCCAATCTGCAGGCTCGCTGAGGGAGGGAGTACACAGGCACGAGGGCTCCCTTGTCCTTCGAGGCCCGGGGACATTCTGAGGCTCCTTCTCATCTGCCCAGGGAGCTTGGCCATGGCCCTTGGACCAGGAGGCGGTGCTGGCGGCCCGAGCCCTGGGGAGGGGCCACCTGTGCGGTGGGCGGGGAGGCCTGGCCTCCCTTCTCCTTGCGCTGTTCCCCGCTGAGGGTCGCTTGAGCCTGCCTTCCAGGTGTCTCAAACTCAGAGCGATCCCTGGGTCTTTAGAAGGGTTCCATGGAGATGCAGACTTCAGGGCCCTCCTCCCACCCCCCTCCTGCCTAAGCAGCTGTAGAACCCAGAGCACATGCCGCGGGAGCACTGTGCTTTCTGAGCATCACATTTTGGGGCCTTTGTAGCCCACCTCGTTTCTAGAAGAGGCAACATTGCCTAGTCATTAGAAACTGAGGGCTTGGATCCTGGAAGCCCTTGCTGTTTGTATGAGCTTGGACCAGTCGTATTCTCTCTCTCTGCCTCAGATGCCAGTGGTCCCCACTTCAGAAGGGTAACAATTAAATAGGTTTGCTCTTAAACATAAAAATAAATATATGCCTATATAAAATAAAGCTCCAGCTGTTACCTTATCTGGCCCCCTTACAGCCCTGTGAGGAAGGCAGGATGAGAACGGATGGGCAGATGAGGTGATACAGGCAGAAGAGATGCAGTGTGGTTCCAAAGGCCACACCACTGGTTTAAAGATGGAGAATTGGTGCTTCTCAGCCTTTTTGTCAGGAAGGTGAGGATGGATGAATCTGGTGAAAGAAGGAGAAAAGATGGAATGAACCAGGAGGAGCCCAGGGTGGAGAAGGTAGGGAGGCCTTGATACTTCTTGTGGGTTTTCAGCCTGGTCTGGTGGACCTCTCTGTTTTAGGCTGCTACATCGTGCCTTTATGTATTAGAGAAAAGTGCCTACCCTAGGTAGAGGCCTGGCTTGGCCAGAAAACAATGTGCGTAAGAGAGGTGTTCCTTCTTCCGAACAGTGCAGTGCTGGACTGTGGGGCATGGCTAGATTTCTCCCTCACTGGGAACACTGTGCAGTGCCCAACCTGCACAACTGTACATGGTGGCCTTGTATAGGACATCAACCTGTATTCAATAACAGGTGGTCGCTTTGCTCTCTCACTTCCAAGCCTAAAGGGCTATTCCAGGTTTCTCCTATCTGTGGGTGCTCACCTGCCTACATTTTCATTCGGGAGTTGGATCAGACTCTCAAGCATCCCTCCAGAGGCTGACATTGTGCACGACATCACCATGAGGTCTGGCACCCCCCAGATTGCTGTCTTCCCGCTAGTGTCCAAACTTCCTAAGAGTCCCCCCTCTTTATCCTGTTAAAAATAAACACCGTTTTCTTCGCTCCCTTCAGCTGCTGAATTGTGCCCTGGAGAACAAGCGTTTGTGTTTCCTCGCAAAGGCTCCAAAGGGAGAGGAATAAACAAACTGTAAACAGCTGTTTCTCCTCTGGTGACAGGATTCAGACAATAGACCCTCGGAGGGTATTAATCAGTTGCCTTTTCTGCGGCAACTTTGCATCGCGGGGCCGCTGAGGAGCCTCCATGCTGGGTGCGACTTCCTGAACGAGCAGGGGGAGCCTCTCGACAGAGTCCTGGGCAGGCCCAGTGGCAGGCGCCACCTCCACACAGCTCCGTGTGGGCCTGGTGCACTTTGCAAACAGATGTCCATGCAGCTGTTGGGAAGGCTCCCAGCTTTCCTTGCCGGCAACCTCTTGACAGGGATCCTTGGGTAGAAAAGCGGCCTCCACCTGACTCCCTTTGTGTGGCCGCCCTCTTGCTTTGAAAATGGACAACGTGCATTCAAATACCCTTCATCCAACAAATATTTATCGAGCACCTGCTCTGTGCCAGGAAGCACTGTGCTAGGTTCTTGCGTTAAGTCGCTGATCACTACTAAGTTCAAGAGGTATTTATTCAGTACATACTATATGCAGGCTCTGTTCCAGGTTCTTGGGATACGCCTGTGGACATTTACAAACCGATACCCTTCCTTCATCTATTCATTCCTTGAACTCATAGTCCCAGAAATATTTTCTGAGCACCTGCTACGTGCCAGGCACTGTCCTAGGTACTTGAAGAAAAATAATGAACAAGATGGACAAGGTCCCTACATAGTCTAGCAGCGGAGGCTAGGCCATCAATCACAAATATATAAATAGGATCCGTTCGGGAAGCGTGCTCATGAAAGTGAAAAAGACATATGTGATGGAGGGGGCGCAGGCTTAGCTGGGATGATGGAGGAGGCGTCTCTGATGAGGTGGGCGTGTGCACACACCTGAACTTGAGGAGGAACCAGCTGAGGAGATAGCTTTCCAGGCAGGGGGTGCAGCAAGGGCAGAGACTGGACCAAATTTGGGATTCATAGAGGTGACAAAAGACCCATCTGCCAGGGAGCACTGAGGGAAGGGAGCTTGCCTGAGATGGGAGAGAGGGAAAGGGTTGGAGGGGTTCACTTGTGTGGAGCTTGGAAACCAGGGCACGGAGTTCAGATTTCATCCAAAACATATGGGAAATCATTGCAGAGGTTAGGGTGGGGAGAACGATCCGCTTTGAGCTGTTAAAACAATCCCTCAGGTCTACACCTGATGACAAATGCAGTGTGGTTTTCTGGATTGGATCCTGGGACAGCAAAGCTCATTAGTGGAAAACCAGGTGAAATCCAATAAAGTCTGCAGTTGAGTGAGCGAATGGTGTTGCACCGACGTTGACATCTTAGTTCTGCCAGATGAGCCTTGGTTAGGCAAGGTGTGCACGTTGGGGGAAGCTGGACGAGGGGTAGGCAGCAACCTTCTGGACCATCTTTGCAACTTTCCTGCAAGTCGAAAGTGATTTCAGAATAAAGTTTTCTCGTAAAGATCTGTCTGGGGAATAGGTGCTAGGGGGAGCACTGAAAGAAGGTGAGGGTAGAGTCACAGAGACCAATGAGGGTCTTCTGGGGTCAACCAGATGAGGGATGATGGCAGGGAATCACGGTGATGATATGGGCCTGGGAAAGGGGGTCCTCCTTAGTTGAGTGACAGGTCTGCAGCCCCAGCTCTGGAAGATCTTTCTGCCCCTGACTGAAGCCATTGCACTCAGCTCCAAATCAGCTGCTATTTTTTGAGCACCTTCTAGGTGTTGAGGCCCATGCCGCAGATCAAAGTTAGTAATCACATCCATTCCCAGCCAAGATGGCCTCTTATTTACACCTGCTTTTGTGGAAATTACCACCATCACCTTTGGTAATGACTTGGAGTGAGTGAGTGAGAGTGTGTGTGTTTGTGTGTGTATAATGCCTTACCCCCCACTTAGGGTAACACCCATGGGATCAGGGGGTTAATTTTACTGATCACCATATTTTGAATGTCTGTCATACAACAGGCACTTAATAAATAGTACAAAATATGTATTTATGTTATATCAATATAATACCATACATAAATATAGTAAATATAGAAGTATTGCAAAACAACACTGATCTTGGCAGTATGCACTTAATTAGCATTTGCCATTTACCAAAAAGATTTTAAGCCCTTAGCTTGAATTTTAATCCTTGCAACTCTATGCAAGGTGACTACAATTTTCATACCCATTTTATGAAAGGGTTTAAGGTCTTTGCTCAAGGTCGCAGAGCAGAGTCAGGATTTGCACCCAGGCAGTCTGGCTTTGGTGGCCCAAGTCTCTAAATACTAAGCTATACTGCCTGCCATAGAATGGATGTGGAATGAATGGGTAACTTTAATTATCTTTGCTGATTAAAGCAACACATGTTCATTAAGAAAAATTTAGAAAACAAAGATGAACGTGTGAAGAAAATGCAAATCTCCCGTAAGTCCGCTCACAGTTTACTTCTGGAAGAGGGTGGGGACCCATGAAATTGCTGTTTTCACCGGAATGAGGCGCTCTCTTATCTCCTTGGAGAGAATATGGACGCAGACCGCTGGGCTTGGGGTACATGGGGGACTTGGGAAGAGAGCTGCAAAGGCTCTCATCTTACGGAAGGATGCTTCCGCTTCTTCCCAGCATTCCCAGGGGAAGCGGGAAGAGCGCTGCAAAGGCTCATGGGAGGACGCTTCCGCGTCTTCCCAGCATTCCCTGGGGAGGCGGGAAGAGAGCTGCAAAGGCTTATGGGAGGACGCTTCTGCGTCTTCCCAGCATTCCCTGATGTGGCCTCTGCCGCTTCCTCAAGGCAGGAAAATCGACCAAGCTCACTAAAAATCCAGAGGTATGGGACGTTCGGGATCTAAAAAAAGGACACTCCAGGCAGCCTGTCACAGCTGATGAACCTCCAAGTAGTTGACCCTCGTCAGCTTACACAGCATCTTGCCCAAAGAGATGGGGCTTTGTGTGGTTCTTTGATGCCAATCTGCCATCAGTTGTAAGTTCTGTGCCATCAATTTGATAACAGCCTTTTGGGGATGGGGAGAGGGGTGCATATTGGGTTTCTCCAGGGAAACGGAAACGATGGGATGCATAGAGACAGAGAAAGCGATTTACTGTGAGGAATTTGCTTGTGCTGTTAGGGAGGCTGAGACGTCCCGAGATCTGCAGTCAGCAAGCGGGAGACCCAGGAGAGCTGACAGCGTAGTTCCAGTCCAAGTTCGAATCAGGAGAACGGATGGTTTAAGTTCCAGTTCAAAGGCCGGCAGTCCCAAGAACCAGGAACAGCCAATGTGTCAGTTTGGAAAAAGCCAGTGTCCCAGTTTGAAGATTGTCAGGGTGGAGGAATATTCCCCTTTCCTTGCAGGGGGGTCAGCCTGTTTGTTTTAGTCAGACCTCAACTGATTGGGTGAGGCCCACCACAGTAGGGGTGGGGGCAGTTTGCTTTACTCAGTCTGCCAATTCCAATGTGAATGGGGCAACGGTGTGAATGGACACCCCGTGGCCCAGTTTATTTAAAATTAACTGTCACAGAAGTAGGGGGAGGGCAACAGTTTTGATATTTGGGCTCTGGCAACTCACTTTTGAGTCATGTGTGGAGGGTTATTGCAGAGAGCTCGATCTTTATCCTCCTTTTGATCTGACTCTATCTTTATCCTCAGCCATTATCTGCCACTTACTCTTGCTGTGGATTTCCTTAGGGAAGACTTAATCTTCTTCATTATCTATTTTTGCCTTTGCTACTTAGAGTACATGATATTTTAAAAAAAAGTCTTAGAATTTCAAATGGAGGCAAGTGTTTAAGAAACTAAAGCAAGTGTCAAAAACTCAAATGCCGTTAAAGCCAGGCAGGTTTGTAGGACAGGTGTAGAGCGATAGGGAGTAGTGTGGACTGTGGCTAATGGAAGAATAAATGCTCTGCCTTAAGTGGACAGTGACTCCTTGACTTCAGCTGCCTGTGGCTATGAGACAATCAGGCCCAGGCTTATCTGCTTTTCCAGGTTTTAAAAGAATCCAGAAGCTTGAATTTCTCAGGGTCATCTGGAATACATATTGGCAACTAATTCAAATTTATTATTTTTTAAAAATAATACCCAGTGTGAACCAAACACAGTGTTTCTTTCGGCTAGATTTGTGCCATAGACCTTTATGTAATTGGCTATGAGTTAAATAATGACAGACTGATCATAATAAATAATTTAATAAAGCATCTACCTTTAATATAATGTTTACTGTGGGGCACTGGGGGGCTCAGTTGGTTAAGTGACCGACTTCAGCTAGGGTCATGATCTCGCAGTTGGTGAGTTCGAGCCCCGTGTCGGGCTCTGTGCTGACAGCTCAGAGCCTGGAGCCTGCTTCGGATTCTGGGTCTCCCCCTCTCTCTATCCATTCCCTGCTCACACTGTGTATTTCTCTGTCTCTCAATAATAAGTAAATGTTTACGTATATGTGTGTGTGTGTGTGTGTGTGTGTGTGTAAATATATATATAAAATATACATATGGACATATGTATGTATATATGTATATAAAATGTTTACCGTGTGCCTGGCACTATTCTGGGTCTCTGGCTACATTATCTCATTTAGTTGTCGGAACAGAGGCAGGCGTGGTGTTCTCCCCATTTTACAGATGAGGGTAAGGTGCGCACACCCACACCTTTAGTAGGTGTGGGAACTTGGCTCTTCTCAATCAGTAGCCTTTGCTTTAAGGTTCTATGTGACGCTGACTCTTGTGGCCCTCAAGTGTGAGGCCCACCCCCCCGGGGATGTCCAGCCTGGCTTCTCACAGATCAAGGCAGAGCGCCAAGCAGGTGATACAAGAAAAGCGTGTATTTTATTGGGCAGCCGTGTGCCACGGACCGTGCTAAGCAGTTTCGAACGTAGATGCCTGGAACCCTTCCATTTACACAATGAGGTGGATCTTCTCATCCAGGATCTGCAGGTGATGAGGAGATCAGGTTCTGTCTGTGCTTCCCTAAGCTCACAGCGCTAGCGAGGGGCAGAGGTGGGACTGGAACGCAGGTCCCGCGTCTCTGCGGCCTGTCGTCTGGCTCCTTGTCCACAGAATTAAGATCAAAGAATGGGGAGGAGCCGACACAGAATACGGTTGTGCCGACACCTCGAAGTGGATGTGCATCCTCGCCAAGACAGTCTTTCAGATATTTACAATTTATTGCTGAGTTGTGTGAGTGAGCACATGTCCACAAGGTGATAAAATAGACATTTGATGGCTGTTTGTGTTTCCCTGTTGAAAATTGTTCTCAGTAAGGTTTTTGTTCTTTGCCTCTTTGTATTAGCTGGCCCGGTAACAGTGTCTGTTTATTTCCGTCTTCGCAAAGTTAAGCTCAGGGTCATCCAGTGCCTTCAGATTGTTGACCTAGCTTTGGCTCTAGAATTTCCACTTGTCTTCTCACTTGTCTTGGTCTTAATGAAGTACAAAGAAATGTACCCTCCATACTTTTAGGCTCGTGTTTCCCACAACATGGGATGTTTGTTTTTAACATTATTCAAACTGATTGTAGGCGGGTCTGTATTAACTGCCTATTGCTTCATAACAAATGACAGAACTTGGGGGCTTGAAATAATAGATAGTTCTCTCACAGTTTCTATGGGTTAAGGACCTAGGAAAAGCTTAGCTGAGCGTTCTGGTTCAAGGCCCCTCTTGAACTTGATTTTCTAAATTTTTCTCCATGAACATGTGTTACTTTAATCAGGAAAGATAAAACTTATCAGCTCATTCTGCCTGTGATTGATGGCCAGAGCTGTAGTCTCATCTGAAGGCTCGACCAGGGCAAGATCTGCTTCTAAGCCCACTCACGTGGTTGTTAGCAAGCCTCAGTTTCTCACAGGCCATCACACTGAGGGCCTCAGTTCCTTGCTGGCAGTTAGCTGGTGGTCTCTGTTAGTTCATCACCATAGGGCAGCTCACAGCATGGCAGGTGGATTCCCCCAGAGCCAGTGATCAGAAGACTAGAGAGCTTGGGGAAGGAAGCACTTCAGATGGGAGCTGTAGTCTTTTCATAACCAAACCTTGAACCTGAAATACCATCACTCCTGCTGCATTCTCTTTGTTAGATGGGACTCACTAAGTCTCACTCACCTTCAAGGGGCAAGGATTTGCCCAACCAGCAACCAGTATCCAGCCTCCTTGCCGTGATGACTTTAAAGTGGTATTTGGCCCCAGGGAAGTGATGCTGGAGTCCAGGATGGTGAATTTCACTGTATGGTAAAACCTGGCCAGATTTATGTTCCTGCACATTCTAAAAGGTTCCCCCCACTCCCAAGAACAATTTTCTGTAAGTCGTGCATGGAGAGAGATACTTTAAAGGGGGGATCTGATTCCTTTCTCCCTCTCCTCTCTATCTAAATAACTGTTCCACGAAAAGTATGTTGTCAGTCTCATCAGACCTGGTGATTTTGTCCCACGTGTCGCTCCGAGAAAGATGTAATTCCTAGTGTTGCAGTCTGGACACAAGCACATGCCAAGCAGTTGTGGGGAAACATTGTGTGCATAGGCTTAATGTGAGACCATTTCCTGGAGTGGCCCCAACAAACATTTGGTACAGATAAAGATCACTTGTCCCCAGATGCCGTTTTTATTTCAGCCAGAGCCAAATATGATTGGAGGCAGAGGACGCTGAGTTTGAAAATCGCATCTCTGTGGCCACATGCGGGAGTTTCGCCCAAGGGAATGCCATTAAAGTGGGAAGGAAGCAGCATGTACCCGACGTGGGCCCAGATGGTCCCACGCTTCTTGCCTTCCTATCTGAGATGTCAGGATTTGGGCAAGCATTTTTTTTTCCCCTTCACATAATCTTCAGTGTTCTTTGCAGCAAAGTCTAACAAATAAGATGGAAGGACTAGGGGCTCTCAGTTACGTGCCGGCGTTCAGAGTCTGGCTTTGCTGCATTTTCCTCTCTGCAAAATTTAGAACCCAGGGTATTGGCTTGCCACAGAAGGGTCTTGTGAGGATTCAATGAGATAGCACAGGAATACCATTAAGCATGGGCCTGGCACCCAGAAAGTACACAAGAAGTCAGTTACTATTATTGCCGTGTTATTATCAGTCACCTCGGATAGATGGTCTTCCAGACTGTTCTCTGTGGGGAGCACAAATGTTAGAAAGTGAGTGGAATATGTCTTCGTTTCCCTGTGTGACCCAAGCAGTTATGTAAAACCCTACCCTTCTATATCATGAACTTAGAAATTTTACAAAAGGTAGCGTGCCAGCGGAGGCTGAACCTGTGTTTCCGAGCTGTTACATAATTCTTCAGTGCATCTCATGTAATCATCATGTATCAAGGCCATGTCTTGGTCCCGTGGTCATTTGCATAGAATCCTTTCTCGTTTCCTACCTCTAAGTCCTAAGAAATTCCTCAGAGTAAATTTCTGCTTTCCATTTTTATAGAATGACCTTGTTCCCAGCCCAGAGCTTAAAGCTGAGTGTGATTGCGGTAGCTTTAAATAAGATGATCAAATTCAATTTAGCAGACACTGATTGATCCCCTACTGTGCGCCAGCCACCATTTTTAAAGGCTGGTGGTGTCAACATCAGAGCCACGGCAAGCTTCCTTGAAAGGCACGGGTGGCGTCTTGGTTGCTAGTGTGGACCCTGGAGCCAAATAGCCTCGGTTCAGTCCCTCCCCCTCTTCCTGTGGGTGTGACCCTGGGCAAGTCCCTTCGCCTCTCGGAGCCTCTATGTCCTTCTTTCTACAAGGGGGACGTTAATACCCGCCCACCTTTAATTGGAAGTACATGGGGTCATGCATATTTCATGCCTCCTGTGGTACATAAAAATTGTGTAATTGTTGTGCACGGCTTCTGTCCCCAGATGCTCACAGGCACACGGGACAGGAAGAAAATAAAGCCAATGAGAGAATCTTTAGAAGATTAAGCCCTGGAGAGAGGGCCCTGGGGTTTTGGAACTCCGGATTCCCTTTGTACACCAGGGGCCATGCTTTCTCAACTATGCCATTGGGCGTTGGACCCCCATCTTCTCCCCTGGCCCCCCACTTGCTCTCTGTATCCATCCCAGACTATGCAAGGCCTGCGCTGTGCAGCTCACCTGTGGATGCCAGCACCTAGCGTGGAGCTCGGCACATAGCACAGACTTTGTAAATCTTGGCTGAATGAATCAGTGAAGCCTCCCCAGATTTTTTTTCTCATCAACAGTTTACCTCCGCAAGCCCGGAGGCCAAACTTAGATGTAACCGAAGCCGCTGCCGCCTCCAGACCGATCTGGAGCCTGAAATAGCCCCCAGAACCTCTCGCCGTGTGCTCTTCTTCGTATACCGCAGCAGCTGTCTCCTGTTTTAAAAAAAAAAAACCTGCTTGTGTGACAGAACAAAGTGACTTGACCCCGAATTGCCAAGTTCCAGGGGCGCTCGGGAAGGAGAGGGCCCCGGAAGGCCAGGTGACACCCCTTCAACTTCACCTGGGTTTCTGGGGGTGACTCACTACCAGCCACCTTCCTTGTGTTTCTGCTCTTGAGCCGGTTGGGTGAAAAGTCGGCGACTGGAGAGCTCTCTGTACGCTTCCAGGACAGTCCTTGGAGGATGGAAACTGTCCCGAACCTCCTGCCGTGTCAGCCTGCGGCAGCCCCCCGCCTCGCCCGTGTGCCGTGGCTGGGCTGGCCCCCAGCACTGCTCCTGCACAAGGCATCTGACAGGCGTCCGCACCTTGCTGCCTCCAGCGTCAGTGGCCCGTCCTGCCCCACCAGGAGAGGCCGAGGGACCAATAACCAAGACTGAGCACCCCTGAGCCCCTACGTGCAAGGCACCGCCTTCCCACGTCCCTCCTTTCGTGCCCCTGACCACACGCACGTCAGAGTTGCGCATTTTGTTTTGTTCAGTGGTTAACCTGATGGCCAAGAGGGGAGCAGACTTACTTAGGATTCCTAAAGCAGGTCTTTGGCTTCCTCATTTTGTCCTGTAGGTGACTATTCTTTATATAATCCACCCCCCCCCCCCAGAAAGTATGTACACTTTCCCGGTTAGAAACTTAAGAAATGCAGAAAAGTATTGTATTGCTAACAAAGCTTCCCTGGCTATTGCCAGAAAAAAAAGAGGAGTGAGGGGTGAGGTGATTCCTGGAGGGGAACCCCATAGCTCACTGGAGGATAATGACACGCTGTCACCGATCTCTCCGAAGCCTCGTTCTGGGCTTGCCAGAAGGACTTTTCCTAAAACATCACTTGACATTGATAATGATGGAGGCAATCTGTAAAGGTTTGGTTCCACGGGGAGAGGAGAGAGTTTCTAAGCCAGAACAGGTCATTCTGGGGCTGTCCACTTAAATAAAGCCCTGGCTTAGAAAACCCCAAACACGCTAAAGTGGATACTGTAATGGGATTTATGCAATACTCCGTTAAGGGCAAACCCAGCCCCATAAATACATGTCCGAAATTCAATCTGCCAAATGAAATGTTAAAGGCGCCAAATGGATTTCTCAAAAGGATCAGAGCTAAGATGTAGTTTGCCTGCACTTGATAAGCTTATCCAGCTTTGCCACTAGGAAAGAAGAGGGGGAAAAAAAAAGAAAGAAAGGAAGGTAGAAAGAAAAAATGGAGTTAAGGATTTTACTGTATTCTCCAGTATCTTAGATATTTTCTTTTTCAGTGAAAAGGGAGAAAGAGATTATCAGTCCTCTGGCTGTGAAGCTAGTGTTCCTTATCCAAATACCTTCTGGGCTACAAAGGGAGTGGTACTAAATCACTAGCTGGGGCCCAAATTCCATTCTTTCAGTCCTAAAACCTCCCCAGAAGGGTTTCTTCTGCACCTGGTAGGCTCAGCTACCTGTATGTCGCATCCAGAAGACCAAGGTCACGGCCAGACTCTCACGTGGCTCAGCTCGAGTCCCACGTCCGAGCCCCAAGTTCTGGCTTTGACTTGGTGCCAGCTGCTGCCACCAGGCGTGTTCATGGGCGATGAAGTGAATTAGGGGAGCAAGCTGTGGCAGGGACCGACAGGATCCTTCTAGACAGCTCCCCCTGACCCGCCCTCTTATTCTTTATGATTTGCATAATCAGCTGGGACTATATCCTCTCCTGTAAGTGACTTGGATTGTCCTGTTTATCCAAAGGAAGAGGTGTCACGATAGTGCATAATTTTGTGAGATTTTTCCCGTACCATTGGGAGGAAAGCCAAAGCTGTACCGTGAGTCGGAGTTTTCGTTTTCTTCTGAGAACACGAGAGTTGCTCCTGACATCAGAACGGTATCCCAAAGAGTCACTTTCAGGATGACAGCATGTGTCAAAAAAGAACCATGTCATCTCGGATGAAGGTGTGAGTTTGTGGGTGTTGGTGTATTGGGGGGACTAGTGAATTTGGCTCTCAGCGTGGTAGATTTTCCTGGCCTTTTCTGCAGTACTGCTAGCCAATGGACGAGGCTGTTGCCATAACTGGCCTCACTCCTGACTCCCCTGGGGCTGAGGCCTCTGCAGGTCAGGTCTCTGGGTTGGGTTGGAGGTCATGGCTGTGGATCTTAAGGGGCGTCTTCACAGGTGTTGCCCTGCCGTGCCCAGATGATGCTCTGACCACAGATGAATTCGGCTCTTGCTGTAAAAATATCAAGGCCCCAGTTCCTGCGTGTTTATTTTCGTCCTCTGACGAGTCAGCTGATGTGCCAATCTCTGGGGTATTTGTCTGGGCCGGAGGCCTTGCTGAAGCCTCATCTGGAATAAACAACAGGTCTTTGGGTCTGTTGCAGTTTATGGGATTCCTGAGTATTTTAAGAACTAGGGAGGCGAAATGTGAAACAGAAAAGGACATAATGGAAACCTTTAATTCTTAAAAAACTTTATTGAGGTATGATTTATATGCCCCAGAAGTCACACGTTTTAAGGGTACTGTCCAGTGATTTTTTTTTTAGTAAATTCGGCAAGCTGTGCAACCATCACCATAATCTAGTTCTAAAACATTTTTATCACACTCGTTAGATTCCTCATGCACACTCGCGTCACTCCCAGGCAACTAACTGCTCATCTCCTTCCCGCTCCTGTAGGGGCAATAGGTTTACGGATTGCGGACATGTTGTAGAAATGGACTCCTGCGGTCTGAGCTCTTTCGTATCTGGCTTCTTCCACTTAGCATACTGTCCTGGAGGTCTGTACATACTGTGGCGCCCTGCCAAATAATATTCCGCGGCATGGATATACCGTAGCTCATTCATGCATCGGCTAACGGACACTTGAGCGGTTTCCCCTTCTGACTCTTGTGAATAACGCCGCCGTAAGCATTCACGTACAAGTCTGCGCGTGGACGTATGTTTGCATTTTTCTTGGGTGTCGTCCCAGGAGTGGGATTTCTGGGTCATATGGTAAATTCGTATTTAGCTGTTTAAGAAAGTGGCCAGATTGTTCTCCACAGAGACTTTGTTGTTCCGCACTCCTACCAGCAGTGAGTGAGTGGATCCGTTCATTCTCGGTCTTGCTCTGAGCTGGATGGTGACGTGGGTCAGAAACCACCGCATGTAAAAATCCGAAAATTGCTACCTGCCTGTGGGAACCTGGCCCTCACTGGGATCTTGACAACATTCTAGAAGAGCCTTGATCCCAGTTTCCACATAAGCTTCCTCAGCGTGGGGCAGAGCTCCCGGCCCAGAAGCTCTGTCACTAGCCCCCTCTCCCCTCCCCCACTCCAGCCTTGCTGGCCACGCTCCCCTGCAGTCCATCTCATTCCAGAGAGGATTCGCTTTTATTAAAAAAAAAAAAAATGTTCTGTGTCGCGCTGTTGCTAATTTAGCAACTTTAGTGGACAATGTGATTTACCATCCGTGGCCTGCCTTCGAATGGATTCATTTACCTGCATTGATTGGTATATGTCGCTGTTAACTGCTGCCAGAAAATGCACAGCGGTGCTTAAAAACTGTGTAGCATTCTGCTTTCTGATAATGATTGTTCACTCCATCCTTGATCTCCAATGACATGGTATTCTCCTCTTGAAGGTGGACTTAAATCGCAGAACTCTGTTCCTTGGTCACGAGAAAATGAATTGCTTTTCTGTACCGCGTTCTGCTAAGCACTTCTCAAAATTTGGGTTCTTTGGTAAGTGCTCCTTCTTTTCTCTTTTGGGTACTCTCTCCTTGCTACTCAAAGCGTGGTCCTCGGGTCAGCAGCCTCAGTATCCCCTGGGAGCATGTTGGAAATGTGGAGGGAGTCTCAGACCTCATCCCAAACTTCTAGAGTCAGAATTTCATTTTAACAAGATTGCCGGGTGACATATATGTGCACCGAAGTTTCAGATGCACTGCCACGGGGCACCTGGGTGGGTCCGTAAGTGAGGCACCCAACTCTTGGTTTTGGCTTAGGTCGTGATCCCAAGGTCATGGGATGGAGCCCCATGTCGGGCTCCGTGCTGCCGTTGGTGGAGCCTGCTTGGGATTCTCTCTCTCCCTCTCTCTCTGCCCCTCCCCTGCTCATGTGCGTGCACATGCCCTCTCTCTCTCTCTCACACAAAACAAGCAAACTTTAAAAAAGAGAGAGGGAGGGACAAAAGTGCTGCCCTGAGTCTGGAGTCAGCCAAAATAAGGCCCTTGGACTGAATCTGGCCAGCTGCAAGTTTTTCTTTAAAAAAAAAAAAAAAGTTCTATTAGAACACTGCCACATCCATTCATTCCGTACTGTCTGTCTGTGGCTACTTGGCACAGACTGTGGAGTTGAGGAGACTGACGGAGACCTTATGGGTTGCAGAGCCGAAAATGTTTACTTCCTGGGCCTTTACAGAAAAAAGTTTGCTGACCCCTGCTCTGCAGAAGGCTTTAATTTTACTTTATTTTTATTTACTTATTATATTTATTAATTACTGGCATTATTATTTACTTATTATTCGTATTTTTTAAAGTTTTGCTAGCTTTTTCTTATTGCACTTTTTTCATTTTACCTTATTTATACACTTTGGGCCATGCTACATCTTTTTTTTAATTGAGATGTAATTGACACGAAGCATTATATTACTTACAGTCATACAGCGTAATGATTCAGTATGTTTATAGATTGCAGAGTGTTCCCAGTAAATCTGGTTAACATCTATCACTACACATCGTTATCAAAAAAAAAAAAAAAAAAAGAAGTTGTTCTGAGAACTTTTAAGGTCTACTCTCTTAGCAACTTCCAAATATACAGTACAGTATTATATACTTCTTTTTTTTTTTAATTTTTTTTAACGTTTATTTACTTTTGAGACAGAGAGAGACAGAGCATGAACAGGGGAGGGGCAGAGAGAGAGGGAGACACAGAATCTGAAACGGGCTCCAGGCTCTGAGCTGTCAGCACAGAGCCCGACGTGGGGCTTGAACTCACGGACCGTGAGATCATGACCTGAGCCGAAGTCGGATGCTTAACTAACTAAGCCACCCAGGCGCCCCTATATACTTCTTTTAAAAAAGTAAGTTACGAGTGCCATTCATCCCCAGCCTTTCTTTGCATCCTGCCTTGGTAGGATGAAGTGACAGAAACCAGAACAAACTTAGGCTTTGGGTTTCTGGTCCACGGGCTGGAAAGCTCTGAGGCTCCCTGATTTCTCAGATACCATCGTGCTGGTATGAAGATTGTTCTGGGTGAGCTCTGTTTCATGTCATCCTGTTCTTTGTAAGCAAGAGGATTCACTGTTGATGAAACTGGAAGGCCATATTATTCCTTTGTAAGGACTTTGCATAGACAGTCACAAATTAGAAGAAGAAGAAAAAAAAACAACCCTTTGTGGAATCCCAGGATCTGGTCCCGCTGGGAAAACCTAGGGAAAGTGGTCACGGGAGGCACCCCAGAAAGGGAGAAAGCCGGCAAGATTGGCTTTCATGCTCTGGCATCACTGTCTTGAAGTTCTTCACCGCTTTTAAACCAGGCACCCCCATCTTTGTTTTGCACCAAAGTGGCCTGGCCCTGGAAGCCAGCGACAGGCTCAGAGGACCCACGCGACAAGCCTTGCATGGAGGAGGAGAGCAGCGTGTGCGGCGTCCTGTCCGCCAGCGGCTGAGCTCTCCTGACCCAGCGGCTGCATTGCTGACGAGCTAGCTTCCTCTCCCCTCGCTTTGTGCCAAGGGAAGAAAGACCAGTTTCAGTGATTTTCTGAATTAAGCAGTAGAGACCGTAAGCCTGCTCGTGCAGAGGGGGTTCAAAGCGAAGTTCGGATTACCTCCAGTTAAGGACGTGTTTGATGCTCACAACTTGAATGTAATTGCTTTCTGAGGACGGAGGCAGCACTTTTTCCTGCAGAGCCAGTGTGAGACCCCGCTTTTCTACGAGAGGGTTTCTTAAAGAAATTGGGCCCCCGTCCTGGCTGAGGTTGAGGTCCCTGGGGACTTCTGAGCGGTTGGGGTTTTCAGGCCACGGGTCACCAGTGGAAGCGTCCCAATGGGGCCACTTCCTCCTGATCCCTGTGGGGAGGAATTTCATCCAGTGACCCTGCAGGTAGCTGATTGAGTCTGAAATAGCAGCCTCCCAACCCAGCAGGGACCAGAACAAGGAACATTGCAGTAATTTCTTTCCTCCTCCCCTCTGAACGATTGTTAATCAGGAGTCTTTTGGAAACAAAAAAATAAAAGGAAAGCAAGAAAAAGGAGACCTACTTTGGCAAACCCAGTGGAAAACTACTGCTCTGTCTACAGGTCCCCCAAACTACCGCTCTGTCTACAGCAAATGGGCGGTGGGCAGGCGGGGGGCCGCAGATGTCTCAGAAGCTCAGACACATCGGTGACCAGAGGGGTTGTTCGCACTTTGCGAGAACAGAAAGGCCATTGGATGATCATAATTGTAACCATAAATCATTCCGTATCTGTTGTCATAGCTGTGGTCATTTATTGAGAGCGTCTACTAGGTGTCAGGTTTTAGGCCACACCGTGCACATCTCCTAATTCCTACAACAACTGTGTGGCCCGGCTCCATTCTACAGATGAGAAGTCTGAGGCTCTCAAGGTTTGACCTGGCCAAGAGCATACGGCTGGTAAGGGGCAGGGTCGTGTTTGAGCTGTGTGCGACTCCAGGACTTGGGCCGTGTCCCCTGCACTGCCCCTGATTGCACGGTCCCCTCTGAAGCCACCGCCCTATGTTGTGATGTGGGGAGCTGGAGCATCAGTGAAGTTCTGGCAGGTCTATGCCTAAGCCGTGGGTTCCCAAAGTGTAACTGGGAGGCAGGTGGTAGACAGGCAAACATTTTTTTTAAGTGTATTTCTTGTATTTAAAGGAAATACATATAACTGCTATATAAAACCTGTGGTTTTAGAGTGAACTAAAAGTTCACTCTCACAACACAAATTAAGAAAAGAAACCGTGAGTCTTTTAAATAAAAATAGCAGTGTGGGTGAGATGCTTGTTTGGCCCGCTGGTTCCACTATTCTGGAAACATCTTGCCTAAGCAGTTGGAACAGCCCTGAATGTTGGGGGGCGGGGGGTTGACACGGAACTGGTTTCCCTGACAAGGAGACTTTGTTCTCAGTGGGAAAGAAGTCGTGGGCCAAGTTGTCAGCATTTTGGGTTCCATCGTCCACCGTGATGGTGCTGTCCCCTCCTCTTTCATAGTCACCGTCTTGTCACTTGTTGCCAAAACTCCAGACACTCTCACTGACTTTCAGAATTGTTCACAAGTCTTAGCAAGAAGCCCTTACCCCAGCCTGTGGGGTTTCTCATCACCTCTGCCTACCGTGGGGTTGTCTTGTACCAGTCGATAGCTGATTGCGCCTCACTAGCCTTCTGTCTCTGGAATACACCAAGCCCAGTCTTACCTCAGGGCCTTTGCACTTGCTGTTCTTGCTGCCTCGGACTCCCCCCTGCCCTGGTATTTGCTTGGCGGATGCCTTCTTCTCATTCTGGTCTTCATTCTAACATCTGTCTTCTCAGGGGGGCTTTCCTGTTCACCTACTAAAGTCTCCCTCTCCCTGCATCTCTTTCTATGCAAATCTTTTTCTGTCAAAGACCAGATAGTAAGTATCTTAGGCTTGAGGACCATATGGTCTCTGTGGCAACTACTCAACTCTGTCATTGTTGTGCAAAAGCTTTCACAGGCAACATGTAAATAAATGGGGGTATTATTTTGCTAACACTCTACTTACAAAAACAGATGGCCAGCTGGATTTGACCCACACAGGCTGTAGTTGGCTGATCCCTGCTCTACTCTACTACCTTTTTAAGAATTGTTGTCATAACATTTATCACTAAGTGAAATCATCTTGTTTATTTGTATATAATTTTGTCTCTTTGTATCTACAACGTAAACCCAACGAAGGCAGGAATGTACCCTTCCTTCCTGTTTAGTTGGTATCCTTAGTGCCTCGCACACAGTGCGCACTCAGCAAATGTTTGTTCAATGGATGGATACTGTCACTGTGGGATTCCTGCATTCGTTTATTCTCCAGACATGTATGGCTCACTTACTCTGCCCCTGGCCTCATATGGAACATTGGAAACGGAGCTCACAGACAAATACGTAGATGCTCATGGGAGCAGGTTATGGTTCGACGTGATGGGCCAGATGGGATGGATAAGTGGCTCTCCTTAGTGGGGTATTAACTCTTAGGTGGTCAGCGGTGGCTTCTTGGAGCAAGCAGTGTCTGAGCCGAGCGTGAAGGGGACATTTAGGCTCTCTGGGTAGAGAGGCAGCCTGGAAGAGCATTCATGCACAGGAACAGCCTGAGCAACGGCATGGTGGCAGGCACCTGTGTGGTTGTGTGCCGCGGGAAGGAAAAGCCATTCGGGGCTGCTGAGTAAAACCAGTCCAGATGTCACTGCAGGTCAGACGAACAGCAACAGGTGTAAGTTGAGAGTCCGGTTGGATGAGTTCTTGTGAACAATTGACAAAGGTCTTTCTCTGAAATATGGAATTGGGCCCTGCATTTAAATGTGGGCTTTGGTTTTTGTGAACTCAGAGGTTCTATTGCTCCAGAAGCTTAAAAATTCGTAGTCCATGGATCTGGCTTCTCAGTTGACCTGGCCCCAGTCATCTAGAGTTGGCCGACATTTGCAGGCGAGCTACCCGACATCCTATGTAATTGGTAGGTCTTGGCTCTCAAAATATACAGACGATGCTCATGAGCGGCCTTCCCTGGCTGTCACCCTGCCCTTGTGTGTACACCTAAAACCCATCGGTTGACAGCAGGGAGTTAAGCACACAGAGAAAGGGCAGCAGATGGCATGGAAGAGTGGGGAATTGCAAGCCCCGAATAAAATTTTATTGAGGTGGGCCAGCCCTGCTGTTGACGAGGCGCTTAAAGGGAATTTGTGATTTGCAAAGCCAAAGACTGTTCTTGCTCGTCACCCTGGAGAGGGGAAGAATGCCTGAGACTTCGGGGACTCTGCCTCCAACTTCTAAGCCTTGGCCAAGCCCTAATGAGGCCAGAGCCAAGTTCAAGGGTAGAGGCTGATGCTGTCACAAGCCTTGGGGCTGCTGTGACAGGCGAGCCACAGCAGAAGGAAGCAGACCATCGTCAGCACCTAACAGACCCTGGGGTGCTGATGGGGTGCACACATACTACGTGTGCACATGGTGGATTCTGTAACATCCACGTTACACTCTTCCTGCCAATAGTTACTTACTATTCTTTATGTTTTTTAATGTTTGTTTTTATTTTTAAGAGAGAGCGTGTGGGGGCGCCTGGGTGGCGCAGTCGGTTAAGCGTCCGACTTCAGCCAGGTCACGATCTCGCAGTCCGTGAGTTCGAGCCCCGCGTCAGGCTCTGGGCTGATGGCTCAGAGCCTGGAGCCTGCTTCCGATTCTGTGTCTCCCTCTCTCTCTGCCCCTCCCCCGTTCATGCTCTGTCTCTCTCTGTCCCAAAAATAAAATAAACGTTGAAAAAAAAAAAAAAGAGAGAGAGAGCATGTGAGTGGGGGAGGTGCAGAGAGAGAGGTAGACAGAGGATCGATCCAAAGCAGACTTCATAATGACAGCAGAAAGCTCAATGCGGGACTCGCTCATGAGCTGTGAGATCATGACCTGAGCTGAAGTCAGACACTCAACCGACTGAGCCACCTAGGCGCCCCAACATTTTTCTTTAAATGTGCTCACTATTTACTCGGGCTCAGCCTTAAGCTCTGCTATCCATAATGTCATAGTATGAATGAAGCCCATTTTCTTCTTAAATATATCAAAGTAAATAAATAACTGTTAGGGGCGCCTGAGTGGCTCAGTTGGTTGAGCATCCGGCTTTGGCTCAGGTCACGATCTCTCAGTTCATGAGTTTGAGCCCCGCGTCGGTCTCTGGGCTGACAGCTCAGAGCCTGGAGCCCGCTTCAGATTCTGTGTCTCCCTCTGTCTGCCCCTCCGCTGCTTGCACTCTGTCTCTCGCATTGTTTCAAAAATAAACATTAAAAAAAATAAAAAAATAGATAACCGTGAAAGTTTTTTCAGAAAGGTTTATTCACGAACCACACGGGAGAACCTGTGTGCTGTCGTTTCTAGTGCCTTCGGCCTTATCCTCTTCAGTACTTGTGGGTTTGCTAGAAGGTGTTGTTGCCTCTGTTTTGTAGGCGAGGAAACAGAGACCCAGAGAAAGTTAGCATCTCACCCAAAGTCACGCGGCTAAGAACCAGCAGAGTCTGGATTTGAACACAGATCTTTCTGGCTCTAAAGTCCCAAGCGATATGCACCCACTTCTCAGAGGACAGAAAGAGAGAATGATGTCCAGACATCCCCTGGATTGGACGGATGGATTTAAAGGTTCTCGGGACAGGCATAAATGGTAAGACTGAGGCCAGTCAGACTTCCTGCCCCTTCTCGGGAGGCAAAGACAGCTTCAGCCACCGACATGTAGAGTCCCGTGGATGTGGGCGTCAGACTCGCTCACACTGTGAGGATTGTTCCTGGAGCTCCGCCGCATGGCACGGAGAGCCCTTTGTCATTCCGTGAAATAACCGTAATCAGTGTGGACTCCCACACGAAAGCCCAGGCAAGTGACTGTCCCCACTGCCCAGCAGCCAGGGCAGCAGGAGACCCCTTCTCTGTAGTGGAGATTCATTAGTATTCAGTCCTCACGGAAGGGCCTTGGAGGAAAAAATCATCGTAATGGGTTCTGAATTAGCCCAGCTGCCAGCCACTGGGGAAAGGCCACAGCGAGCAGACTCCGCTGCCCTTGAGCTACCTCAGTGATGGCACCTTCTGTCCTGAGGTGGGCGGTTCTGTGGGGTGTCCGTCAACAGGCACCACCCCTGAGTAAGCAGCCCTGATGGGCAGGAGGACGTCAGCCTGCAGTTGGGGGGTGGAGCTTGGGGATGGAAGAAGGGGGGACCAGGAAGACCTGGCAAGCCCAGCCAGATCACCAGCAGGGAAGATGGTTGTGGTTGGCTGTGGCGATCCCATTTTCCTTGAAAGTCTTAGCTTTCCAGCATTGAGGTCTCACAGCTGGGTAACTGAGCTTGGGGTCACTGCTAGTCTATATGGAACCTTGTGGGTATGATAAAGTCCCCCCCCCCCGCCCCCCTTAGAGGAAGACTAGAGAAAGCATCCCTGTGGGGAAGTGCCGGCCTACCCGGGCAAGACGTGAGGGCCACTGGCTGGATTGGGCCCCTACTTTGCAGTCCACAGACCATGGAGCCATCGACAGGGCCTCAAATGACAGCTACCTTATGTTTCAATAAAAACAAAAAATACACATACCAGTTCTTTATTATTGTAAAACAAACTGTCTCAAAACCTGATGACTTGAAACCGCCATTTTATTTGGTTGCTGGTTTTGTCAGGGTCAGGATTTCAGGAAGAGCTCTGCCGGGCGGTTTGTTTTTGCTCCGTGCGGCAGCAGCTGGGGCTGGGCGATCCGTTTCTAGAATGATTTCTTCATCCATATGTTTGCCCTCTTGTTCCTTCTTGAGCTCCTTCTCTCTCCATGTGGCATCTTGTCTTCAGAGCCTTTGGCTGTGACTTGATTTTCTCATGGCAGGATGGTCTCAGGGCAGCAACACTTCCAATGTGGCAGCTGGCCTCCAGGAGGCAGGAAGTGGAGGGCTCCGACTGGAACTGGCACGGCATCACTCCTGCCGTGTGCTGTTGCTCAAAGCGGTCACAGGGCCCGCCCAGATTCCAGGGGCTGGAAAAAGAGACCCCATCCCTCATTGGGATGAGGGGGACGGGTGTGTGTGGCAAAGTCACGATGCAGAAGAACATGTGGGGTGGGTGATGTCGTTGCAGTGCTCTCTGGAGAATACAGCCAGCCACACCTTCATGGCTGGGGGTGGAGCAGATTTAGGTGAAGGAGCCCACCTTCGTGGGCAGATTTTTCAGGAGCCCCACAAGGAATTTTCTGGTTTGAGCTCCCCTTTGCCTCCCATCTAAAGAACAGTGAGAGGCAAGGCACGGGTGTATTGTTTTAAGATAAAAATATATGTGCAGTTCTTAATTCACTGCAGACTCTTCATGGGACCCTAATATTTGATCTGAAAGGTTGCTCTGGGGCACTTGGGTGGCTCAGTCAGTTAAGTGTCTGACTTCAGCTCAGGTCATGATCTCACCGTTCATGGGTTCGAGCCCCATGTCGGGCTCTGTGCTGACAGTTCAGAGCCTGGAGCCTGCTTCGGATTCTGTGTCTCCCTCTCTCTGTGCCCCTCCCCCGCTCACACTCTGTGTGTGTGTGTGTGTGTGTGTGTGTGTGTCTCAAAAATAAATTAAAAGAAAGAAAAAGCAAGCAAGCAAGCAAGCAAGCTTGCTCTAATAGGGTAAACCAACTCGCAAAGTGAAAATAGCCCCAGGGTGGGCACAGCTCCTGGGGGAGGGACATTGTATGGGGGAGGGACCGTGGTGGTGTCAGGGCACAGTCAGGAAAGCAGCTGGCTTCTGTTTGGTGAGATCCCAAAGAAAAGGCCATCTGGCTTGGACCAGCTCACCTCCCACCCTGGTGTTTAAATCTGAAGTGGGTTTTATTGAGTCAATCAAGAAAGATTCAGTTATTGAAACGGAGGCAAATTCAGGCAGTAAATTGATGTTTTTGATTGAAATTTGCTTCCAAGCCAAGCCCTTGGGTCACTATTGGACATTCGCCTCCTTTTAAAAATATGGTGTAACAAATAACACGCACACCCACTCAACTGAACATTTTGGACCCTCGCTAAAAAAAATCTGAATAATTAGCCAAGCTAACATTTTTTTTGGATAGTGCTAAACTTTGCAAAGCACAGTGGAAATAGATGTTGCATATCAATTATAACTGGAGAGGAGTTACCCTGTTCTTTTGAGGTGTTCCCATGCAAGGGCCCTAAAACTAGAAGGTGTGGTTTACAGCCTCATTTCTGCCCCTTATAAGCTGTGTCCATGGACAGGTCACTGGTACTTACTGTGAACCTCACTTTCTTCGCCTATAGAATGAAAATGGTTATACCTATTTGATCCTGGAATTGGTTTAAGAATAAAATGATACCGCACTGTTTTTAAAAAGTGCTCTGTGAGTTCGGAAATTCTTCATGCATTGAGCTGTCACTGCTAATAATAGCATGGCAAATTTCTGTTGCCTGAGAATTAACATTAGCCATTTAAAAATTAAATGTATGGAGTCCGTAATTATTTTAAAACACAAAGTTTAAAAAAAGTTAACTGTATAACTCTGATATCTAGGTACAAGCTATGGTTGGAGCACTGCCTTATGTATACCTAAGTTCAATTTCGGCTAACCTAGGTGGTACTTTCTGAAATTAAAGGCTTGATCCTACAAAGACAAGTGAGTAAGGAAGCCATTACTTACAATGTTTTGCTGCTTTGAATAAACTTCACCCAGTAACTAAGCCCTAATATTGAATGGGCCAATAGAAACGAGTGGCTTCCTCTTATTCTAATAGACATAGATTCAGTTATTTATTAACAAATAGTTCATTGAGGGCCTACGAGGGGGCATTTCTCTTTGCCAAGAGCTGCCTCAATGGTTTCCAAACACCACTCTCATTGAACGTTGCTCTTATGAGCTGGTGATAGGCATCTCAGACTCAAATCAAAGGGAGCAGGCTTCCCCTCCCCTACTTTACGGGAGAAAAGGTCGGTGGATCAGATTTTTTTCTATATTAATTTTTTTTTTTTACTGTATCCTCTTCTTATATCTTTTGCATCTGAACCTGCCTGCCCATGCTAACATACAGTGAAAAATGCTGTCTGCAGTGCACTATTCAGTGCACTATTCAGTGTACTGAAAGTTATTTCCTTTGGAAGCATTGCCTGTTTCATTGGGTCTGCAAACAACATGATCACTCCTAAATTTAAGGACGGCTGGAATATGCAGTGTACCAGGGAGGGGCAGATCTGGCCCTCTGTTTGTGTTTGTGTAAATAAAGTTTTATTGGAACACAGCCATACCCATTCATTTCCATATTGTCTATGGTGCATGCTTTGACCCTAAGGCAGAGTTGAGTAGTTGGAACAGAGACCTCATGGCCTGCAAAGCTGAACATATTTATTATGTGACCCTTTACAGGAAATGTTTGTTGGCCTCCGTGCAATACCATGGTGAGGGCCTGACAACACAGAAGCAAACTGGCTTTTTCACTCTGAACCTCCCCTGGGCTAGAAAGCTACAGAGGCTACCATCTCGCGACAAGACTCCGTTTGAGAATTCCACTTTTCCTCCAGAACCTATAGCAAATATGACAGGCAGGAAGATCATGTTTTGTTTTGTTTTCATTTGTTTCATTTTATTTGATTATTTTATCTTATTTTTTTTTAATGTTTTCCTTTTTAAGGGAACATTAGGTTACGGTTAAAAAGAAAAGGGAAGGGAGATTTGAATTTATGTAATTTGGTTCAAATCCCACCTCTGTCATTAGTTGACACATTCCGTTCTTCATTTAGTCAACTGGTTATGTACTTACTGAGTATCTAGTCGTCGCTGCTGCCTCAAATATGTATCCCTAAGGCGTGAACACCTACTTATTGTAGCGGATCCTAGGGCGCCCTGCTTATCTATTGCCGTGGAACAAATTGCTCACAAACTTAGTGGCTTAAACAGTTACTTATTAGCTCTTAAAGTTTCGTGGGCTGACTGGGCTTAGCTGGACGGTTGTCCCTTGGATTTTTTGTGTGTGTTGCAGTCAGATAAGGGCCGGGGCTGCAGTCAGTCATCTTAAGGTTTGGCTGGGCTGGATGCTCAACGTGTCTCATTCATGCAGCTGGCAGCTGGCGCTGACGGCTGGCTGGGAGCTCATCTGGAGCTGTCGACTAGAGCACATGTGGCTTGGGCTTCTCGCAGAATGATGGCCGGGTTCCAAAAGGACGCTTCACAAGAGTGAATGTTCCAAGAGTCCCAGCAGGAGCTTTCTTATCACCTAGGCTCTGAGCTCCCAGAACACCCCTTCTGCCCCATTCTGTTGGTCAAACAAGTCACTAAGGCTAGCCCGGTTTTAAGGGGGAAGAAGACCCCACCTCTCCATGACCGGAACGTCAAAGATTTTGTGGACATCTTGAATCTGGCAGACAGATGCATACAGTGGGGAGCCAGCAACAATGGCTCTTCTGTGAAAATGTAACTTTTACAAGTGACAGAGAAAAAGAAGCTCTGATGATAAGAGAGCTTTTAATAGGGTGGTTTGGTCTGGAGAAGGGCCAGAGAAGGCTTCTTGGGGGATGAATAAGATGGGATGTGAAGGTTGAGTGCAGTTAACCAGGTGAAGAAGGGAGGAGAGAGTAATCCAGGCACAAGAAACAATCTGTGCAAATGTCCTGGGGCAGGGCCACAAGAAGACTGGTGTCGCTAGAGCTGAGTGAGTGAGGGGGAATGTGGTAGGAGATAAGGCTTTCTAGCTGGATGCTGCAGGCCACAATTCCTCATCCCTCCTAGCTTCAGTTGTTACCACCTGAGGCTATTGTGAGGATAAATGAGGAGTAAGTCAGTAAAGCCTTCTTGTGGCTTCTGCTTGTGCTGGATCAAGTGGTGGTTGGGAGGGAGGCGGGTTTAGACTAGGAATCAGTTGGTTTGTATATGAAAGGGGTGCCCCTGGCTGACCTTTTGCCGTGTGTAAGAACTGGAGAATTGTCCAGCTCTGGGAGGCACCCCAATGCCAGAGCATCAAGAATACAGAAAATATGAAAATATACAGTTAATATAATCTGCCCTGTGATGCATGGATGCCGGCTGGACAAAGACAGAATCTAAGAGAACACAGTGAGAACAGCCCCGCTCTTTGCTCACGTGTGGACCCTGAAAATGTCTCTTGGGAAGTTGTGAGAGAGTGTGGAGCTAGCCCAGGGCCCCCAAAGTACAGGGGAGTGCAGTGGTGATACATATATGTATCTTGTCATCAGAAATGCCACCTCTTTTCTGAGTAGAGCATCAGGGGCACACACAGGCCAACTGTTGCCATGTGTCCCTGTGGGCTGTATGCCGTGAGCATCTACGGTGTGTCAGGCTCTGGGCTAGGCTTTGGGGGGATAATGGTGAGCATGCAGGCACATCCTCTGGCCTCCTGGAGTTTTTAATTTAGTGGAGGAGACTGAGGTTAATGAGAGTGTGCAAGGGGGGCCTGAACCAGTCTGAGGCACCAGGGGGGCCTTCCTACAGAACTGGCATTGTAGCTGAGTTTGGAAGGGTGTTTTGAGAATGCTTGGTGTGGGCTAGAAAAGGGGAAAACAGGATTTAGCAACCATGGAATGCATTTTTCTCCCAGTGTTGAAGGACCTGTGAACACCTCTGTGCGGAGAACTGGGACTGATACCTCCTTTTGGGGGTTCACATCTGGCATCTTGTAAGGTTGAATTTCTCGGGGTGTACTTTTCCTCGTGGTGTATCTAAGCTTGAGTGACAATGAGTTTCAGGGAAAAAGTGCGGAGTATCCCTGTCCCTATTCACCTTCCAGTCACACTCAGCCCATATTAGTCACTGCAGTGAGCTACTGAACAGATACGGATATAGTGAACATGGGCTGGATTGCAAATCAGGTGTAGGATTCGAGAGGTTATATATCCCTTCTTCCTTTTTCCCAACAGTAGGACCATCAGGAAAATGAGAGTGCAGCTGGAGAGATCCCCCTGTTAAGGTGTTCCTTGGTTGGGAAAGCAAATGTCATTAGACCCCTTGGAGCTCCATCAGTTGGGCCACCTTCCAAGATGGTGGATGGTGGTTGACAGGGAGAACCTAAACATGAGAGGAATTTCCATCAGAGTCGGAAAGAACTTTGATTACTTTGAGAGCCTCTCTGCCTTCTCCCTTCTCTGCTCTGCCCAAGAAATGCTAATCTCCAAGTGAGTCCTTCCCCCACTCCAATCCTTGGTATTTGTAAGATTGGAATGTGGTTGTCATGGCATTTAATCTGTTTACATGGGTTTTATTCTGGTCTCTAACTACACGGGGGGCAATGTGCTTGAGTCCAAGCAGAGTTAAGCCTGGAGTCGTGGAATCCTTGGGGTGTGTGTGTGTACTCGGGCCACCTCACATGGATGCATTTTGCCGTCCACGCCTCTACATCTCCATGCTTTCCTGGGTGCTACTCACATATTGTTCGTGTGAATGATTGCTTAGACTTGGGCTGAACTGTAGCCATGAGAACGTAAACTCTGCCTCATCAGGATATAGATCTTCAGCTGCAGGGTCTGTGGATAACACTGGAAGGGGGAGAGATTTGGGGACCCAAAGAAGCAACCATGCATGTACTGTTCACACATAACCTTCAAGCCAAGCTGGTGTGGGGTGAGCAACTGGGCGCCTGCCCATTAAAAACATCATCTCTTACAGCGCGGGAAGATCACGTTCCCCCTGCTTTGTCTACCAAGAAATCTGAATGGGCTTTCGAAAAATAATGGGCCAGTAGAAAGAAAACATCCTTTTCTCACTCAGCTGCCTTGCCACCTACTGTTGAGAGCCCGGCTGAGAGTCAGCAGTGGATGTCATGATTTAACAGCTGGACCGCCCGTGTACCTAACAGTCAGTAAGATAGGCCTCCTGTTCATCAGACAGAGACCTTGGCCAGCACTAGGTTTTTTTTCTAGAGCCTTTTGGCTTCTTTTGAAGCCAGGTGAGTATTTTGTCATTTGCACAGAATAGAGCTGAAGCGGGACGTTTCATAGTTCCGCTGTCTGACCCAGAGCTATCAGAGATGGGAGGTCTCGGAAAAGTCACCCTCTTGAGCAGTGACCCCCAAACTCAGAGCCAGCCAAGGAGTGTTTTCAGCCGCTCTTAGAAGTGATTTTTCTCCATTCAGTGTCACAAGGCCTGATGGCCAAAAGACTTCTTCAAAAAATAATCAACTTAACTTTCGTCGAGTGAAGTGACAGGGATGCCTTATAAGCAATTTTTGGTGGCAGGACATTTTTAGCAGCCCAAGGTGAAACTACCAGTTCCTTGGAGAGTGAGACAATATAATTCAATTTGGATATAATATAATTAATTAATTGGGAAGCAAATTGCATTAAGCAGATAGCTCTTGGCTTTAATGTTGCACTCTATCTGGAAACGAGCACCACGAAGGGGGTTATCATGTTACTATTTTATTTTTTATTATCAACATCAATAGCAGCAACTACAACTGACAAAATTTGTACAAATGTATGTTACAGGCGCTGTGTTGAATGCTTGGCCTGCATGAGCTTGTATAAGCCCTACAAATGGGCTGCGAAACACACGTGACTGTGATTCATGTTCTATGGTGTAGATGACTGAGTTGTCCCAAGATCTCCAGGCCATACGGGCTGAGTTGCAAGGTGCAGACCCAGGCGGTGAGGTTCTGGGGCCCCGTTTCTTTGCTGCTGAGTGGGCAGCCCAACCTCTTCATTACAGTGTTTACAGCAGTCTATGGAATATGCAAGAAATCTCATGCGGTGACAATGATGGCAGGCAACAGCATCAAAGTGTAGTGTACCTGGTGGCCCAGGAACGTCCAGGCACTTTCTCTATTCACTGAGGACTCCTCTGATGCACCTTTCTCATGTGCATTTTTGGATTTCATGAAGAAGCAAGTGAAATGAGGGAGGCAGCCAAGCACGCTGGCCCGAAGGGGAGCCATTGAGGTATTGGCTTTGGGCATCAGCAGAGGTCAAGGTTTCGGTTCTGTGCCCGACACAGGTAGTGTAAACCCAATAGCAGCAAAGGCAAGGGGGTCTGTGCTGGCCATTCCCATTGTGGTTGGGTCATTGTCTCCTACAGCAGAGGAACCCCTGAGCTTGACTCTGGCTATCTCAGAGACCCTGTCGGTCACCTGGTAGTATTCAGTGTTCCTTTTGAGTCTCGTCTGCAGCTAAAACCCTATCTTACCCATGCCCTTCGGATATCAATGCGCCAGAAACTATTGAGTACTTCCAGAGGACATTCTTTCTCAACGTGTGACCATCCCTTCTTGACTCCCAGCATGAGGAGGTAGGAAGGTAACTGTGATTCTCAAAGTCAAGAGCACACACATCGTTGCTAATTTGCTTAGGCATGAGGGGGCTTGAGGGGCCGTGAAGATATTGGGGGACCCAAGCTGCCAGGCCCTTTGAATTCTTTGGTCTAATGTGTGTGTTTCAATTTTGTCCTTGCCTTCAAACTGCTGGCCTCTTTCAGATCCCTTTCTTATTTTCTGCTTTCCAGTAAACTCCAAAATAGAATTAAATTGCAAGTTGGAAATGGACCTGTTACTCTTTCTAGCTCTGAAGAGGGAGGTTGGGGCACACTTTGGGCAGCTTCCTGCTCTTTCTGTTCACTTTTAGAAGGTGGTTCGGAAGAAGGGCTTTGTAATTTTCATCCTTTTTCCCCATGACCGAGGCTTTCTCCAGTTTTGATATGTGTCATTATGGGCAGATCCTTTGGCCCGGTTTCTAGAACTCAGTCTGGGCCCTGAGTACTATCTAAATATGGCCTCTGAACTCAGAACAAGCCTCAAAATGTCACACAAGGGCCTCCTGGTGTCCCTTCCTCCCTAAATTTAACATTTCTTATTCCTCTAGAAGCTAACCACGTGTCAACCAAGGATGTTGTGGTCCCCTCCAGCGAGTCTCGAATAAACTAGGGGAATGTTTCCAGTTTGAGGCTGAAAATCAGGTACCTGGTTAGGAAAATTCTGAGTGTGCAACTGTGAGCGTCCAGGTACGAAACTCAGGACTGAGCATGAGCCACAAGGAAGCCGAGATGGTCTCCGTGACGTCCCGGAGGTTCTGGCTCAGAAGACTTCCTGAGAAGGTACAGGATGTTCACCTGAACCATTGAGTGAGCTCTTAGCCAGTGCGCGTCACTGGGCCCAGGAGGGGCTTTAAAAAGCCTGATTCTGTTCCTTCCTTACAAAGAAATCTGCATTGCTTCCATTTTACAGAGCCGGTAGCTGAGGCCTGGCTTCGAATGCAGACCGGCCTGATCGGCAAGGCTGGCTGCCACAGTGGACTCTGTACGGTGCTGGTTTTAGCCAGAGGCCTGCACACGGCTGGTGAGCAGGCAAGGAAATGGATGAATGAATGAATGAGTGAGGCCACGAGGTTCCAGGCAAGAGGGTGACTTGTGAAAGACTGTATGACCCTTGCAGGAAGAGACACTCCCTGCTCTTCGGTTTATCTTCTGTTGCATCTGCACACCGGGCCCCAGTACCTAGCCTGTTCGAAGCACACCAAATAATTTTTTAATGAACACTGAACGCATTACTGTTGCATTGACCATTTGGCTTTTCAGCATCTCCCTCTTTGTCCTAGGGGCCTTGTGATCTCTTTTGACCCTGAGCGTCCAAGGGCTGTTGAAGAAGTTGGAGCGAACGCAGCCTCTCTTCCCTGAGGCCGCCTTCGCTCCACGTGTCTTCCCATCTGCTTTCCAGATGCGCAAATGACTCATCAGCTCCCCGCAGCTCTCTCAAACCCGCTTTTTGTCTTCTCCACTCTCTTTCCTAATCTCCTGGGCACAGCTCTTGGCTGCGAGTGATGGAAACCAACCCGGTCTAGTTCAGGCCCCAAGAGGGAATTTGGTGGCTCCCAGATGCTGGTTCACAAGAACCCTAGGAGAGACCTCACTGATGCACGGAGAGGGGACATGGTGTGCCCCAGGTCACACAGCTGTTAATTGGAGGAGGGCTGGGGAGAGCGTGACAGTTTCGAGAAGAAGCTGCGTGAGGGGGGAGACTGTTCTGTTCACCACTGTGTGTGCCTAAAACAGTAACACGTGGCACATAGTAGGTGCCTACGACACTTTTGTTGAATGTAGAGAATACGTGAATTGGTGAAGTATTGAGACCGTCTCAGGCACTGCACGTAACGGAAAGCTTGCCTGCCTCAGTCTCAGCCTGGGTCTCCGGGCTCAAGAAGGGCCCACGGTGGACAGCCGTCTCTCAGTTCTTGCATCATGCCGTCTCGGCTGACCACAGCAAGCTGTGGCCCCCGAGGAAGATGCCAGAAGCGGAGTTTCCTGCCAAGGGTTTTCTGATGCCATCCCCGTGAATTCCGACTCCCCGGGGCTCCCAGCGGGTGAGAACAAGGGCTGGCTGTAACTGAGCCCCTCGTCTCTGGGTGGGGTGTGTGGTGAATGGAAAGTCAGCCGCTCGGGCCTCGTGGCTTGGCCTCCGCGAGCCGGGATGTTTCATAAAGTGACTTTTCAAGGCCTTCTCCCCTCCGCTGGGCTTTGGCAGCCACACCAACTCTCTAGAACTGAGCAGGCCTTGTGTCTGTTGGGAAGAAAGACGTGAAAACGAGGGCTGGAACGGACTCAGGGCTCCGATTCCAGGAGAAACAGGGCGCCGTGTTGTGCTGCCGCGGGTAGCAGAGCCGACAAGCGTCACATTCATTCCTAGGCCTGGGTTTCCTCCCTCCATGGCACCAGACCCCCGCTCTGCACAGCCGCGGTGAGGACCAGTGGCATCAGTGGCGTAGAGAGGTGCCGGGGGGAGCGAGTGAGGCCATTCGTTTGTCCAAGGAAACTTTAAATACCGATTTTCTAAGCCGAGTTCCCCCTCCAGAAAGCTGGGTGCCGGTATCTGCTTTGTATCCTGTGTGAACGGTGCCCCCTGGAGGTGTGCCAGGAGCCGACCCTTGCGTGGAGACAGGGATGCGTATGTTCATTGTTGCAGCCCTCCGCGTGCCTATCTGTGCTGTCTCTTGTAATCTGCGCCACGTCTGTCTCTCTGGGTAAGCCTGTGTCCTATATGTGTGGCCACAGCTCTAAAATACCGTGCATCAGTGTGTTCCTGAGAGAGAGAGGCTGCCTGGATTCAAATCATGACCATGTGACCCTGACAGAGCCACTGAACCCAGTAAGCCTTGGTTTTCTCACCTGTATGATGGGGCTGAGAACAGTTCCCACTTCACAGGATAATTAGGAAGGGGAAATGCGGCAGCGCCTGGCCCCAAGTAAGTGGCTGGCAAGTCTGTTGCTGCTGCAACAAAACAGCTGTGCTCTTTCAACTGTGCACACGTGTGTGCGTGCACACGCTTCCGTGTGCCCTACTTCATGTTGTCAGCTTTGACAGGAATTGTGTCCGTTTTTTCTCTCGATTTCTGAGCAAAAGATCTAGCGCTTTGAGGTGGGAAGTGACAGCATCAGAACCTCTTCTGGTCTCTCTGGGGCTGCACAGCCTGTTCAGTCTCCCATCTGGGCAGGGGAGAGGTGTCCGTCCCTCTCAGTGCTTGGCACCTTCTGCTCACGCATGCTGGCACCCTCCCCTTGAGCCCTCCCCCTCCCCCGGCCCCCACACACCATCTTTCTGAGGCCAGTACAGTTTCCCAGAAGGGCCTTAAAAAATTCTCCAGTCTGGGCACCTGGGTGGCTCAGTGGGTTAAACGTCCAACTTCGGCTCAGGTCACGATCTCACGGTTTGTGGGTTTGAGCCTCGCGTCGGGCTCTGCATTGACGGCTCCAGGTCTGGAGCCCGCTTCGGATTCTTTGTCTCCCTCTCTCTCTGCCCCTCCCCTGCTCGTTCTGTGTCTCTCAAAAATAAATAAACATAAAAAAATTTTTTTTTTAACATTCTCCAATCTGAACTGCAGAATCTCTTTGTCCCTAATCCATACCGTGGACTTTCCTCATCTAGCTCCTGGCTCCCGAAGGCAAGCCCAGGGTTTCAGGCTGGGAGTGAGCTCAGGGAGGCCAGGACTCAACAGAGCCCTTGTGTCTGACATAGACATGAGTGTGAGCCGTTCCTGGGTGGGCATCTGGGAGAGGGACTTTCACCTCCTCCTGCATGAACACCCTCTGTGGCTCTTGGTCGGAGACAGAGCAGTGAGAGGAGGAGCCCTGGGGAAGAGTCTTAGGTCCAGATCCTTGCTCCACCACTGACGGTGTGACCTTGGGCACGTCATTCGCTCTTTCTGAGCATCGGGTTTCTCATCTGTCAAATGGCTGCAGCTGCCTTGAGGTTGGAGGTTCGCTATGAGGACCAAAGGGGGTTCTTCCCATGAAACCCTCAGAACAATGCCTGGCCTGCAGGCAGTTGTGTTGGCCGCTGTTGGCTTGTCCTCTGTGACTCATCCGTCTTGTCTTGTCTTCATTTATCTCCTTCGTGAGTGAGGCCTTTCCTCTTGGGGGCTGTGCCGGTGGCCATTTTGTACCAGTCGTTCACGCAGTAGGCCACCAGTAAGTGTTTGGTGACGTATTCCATTACCCATTTATTAAAAAAGTAAGATAGGGAAAACAGACACCCAGGTACATAGGATACGACGAGCCTGATGTCGGAAGAGCTTAGCCATGGACAATTTCACCTTCCTTGGAGGTGTTTGCCGCCCCATGGAAGAAACCATTGCTTTACAAGGGATTCCATGTTCCAAATCCCCCAAATAACGCCCTCGCGAGTTTCACTCTCATTTTTTGTTGCAGTTGATTTTGTATTTCCATGTGTTAACCATCTTTTAAGAACTTTATCTGTGATCCACCTTTGCAACCAGAAACGGTTTTTTAAAATGTTTGTTTATTTTTGAGAAACAGTGCGAGTGGGAGAGGGGCAGAGAGAGAGGGAGGCCCAGAATCCCAAGTAGAGCTGGCAGCACAGAGCCCAATGCGGGGCTCGAACTCACGAGCTCTGAGATCATGACCTGAGCTGAAGTCGGACGCTTAACGGACTGAACCGCCCAGGCGACCCCGAGAGCCGTTTTCATGTCTCCACAGTCTCTTCCATCTGACTTCCCAGCAGTGCACAGTTTGTCTTTTTCAGATCCACTCAACACCATTTTGTGAACATCGTGGAAGCATTTTGTAGTCTCCATATTAATCATTCGATTTAGCGTGTGGTTTTCCATTGAGCTGATGTGCCTTTGTGAATGCTCCCGTTCCCATATTGTTCAGTGTTTAGATATTCTTGTTGTTATTTTAAATAAATAACCTTGTAAGTAGTTTTGAACATACGGCTTTTTTTTTCTCCCCCCAAGTATTTCCGTACTAAATTTTCAAGCAGGATACAACAGGCCAACAAATACTCCACAAATGCCAGGTGCTCCCAAATGTTGTGGAGGCTGATGTGGTAGTAACAACCACAGCTGCTACCCCCTTCGTTGAACAGTTAAGCCGGGCCTTCTCCTGAGTGCTTAACATGGATTCTTCTATTTTGTCCCCTCAGCTCCTTGAGAGGGAGATGTTATTATTCCCATTTTACAGAGGCAGGAACTGAGGCAAAAGAGAAGTTAAGTGACCTGCCCAGAAACATAGAGAAGAATGTTACAGGAAGCCACCCATTCCCTGGGTTGTAGAACGTTACAAGTAATTACATCAGCAAGCTCCAAGTTGTCCTGGCCAGGTCTTGGGGAAAATCATAACCACTCCCACCACATTAGTTTGGAAATGCTAAATATGGATCCATAAGTATATCTCCGCATATAAATCTAGGCAGTAATTGAACTTGCCGGAAGTCCCTTCTGACTTTCACGAAGACTGGCCCCGCCCTGCACTGCACTGTTCTTGGCACCCGCCAGATGGAGTGAGGGGTGGTTTGAGCGGTTGATCTGAAGCCCTCTTCCCCTTGCTTCCTGTGCCTCTTCCTCTGCGACCTTCCTCCACCCCAGGGTCTTCATATACCATCTCCCTTCCAGCGTTCCCAGCTGTTCTCCGAAACAGCTCATCCATCCTGAGGTTGAGTTGAATATGGAGTTCATTCCAGAGAGAGTTGCATTTGGTCAAGGACTGATGTCCAAGAATTGGCTCTGAATAATATGTTGTAGAAGCGTGTGTGTGTGAGTGAGAGAGAGAGAGAGACAGATTGGCTGAAAGGGAGGACTGGATTACAGCATCCCCCCACTTGAAATCTTGTCGTGGCTTTGTGCTGCATCTGGAATAAAGTCCCCGCTCCTCTGCTTGCCCCTCCTGACTCTTCCCACTGTTCAGCTTCGCGGTCGTCTACACGTTTTCCCCCCCCCCCCCCCGCCGTCTCTCTGGTTAAGCCTAGCTGGCTCGCTCTGTGTTCTGCATTCAGAAGTTCTATACCTCTTGGCACTGGATGGCTGGCCAGCTCTGGATGAGCCCTCTTCCCTCTGCCAGTGTGGGTTTGCCCTCCTTCTTCACATCTCAGATCAAGTGCCACTGGCCGTCCTTACTCCATACCTTATTTCTTTCACATGTAGCTCTTACTACGAGCTGGCTTTACAGACTGGGTGCTTGTTTGGTTGGTTGAATGTGTGTCTCCCCTACTAGACTGTAATTGGGGGAGGACAGAAGACGCCACAATGGTGTCATTCACCAAGGCACCTGTCACCTAACATGGCGCCCATGCCTGTCCTTCCAGCCAACATGGCCGCAGACTGGGCAGGCTGTGGGAGCCAGGAGAGTCGGAGGCTGTGGTCCCCCTGTTACAGAATGGATGTGAATCTGAGCGAGGACCCGTTAACTCGATGGCAGCCATTGGGTAAATCTGTTGGCTGTGTCCTTGGTGTTCATATTTAAAGCACAGTGGTTCTGTTTTTTCCTTTGCAGAGAAATGTTTGCTTTATTCTCTGACAGTGTGTATTTTATTGGAACTGAGCAGGAGGATATTGTTGACCGGAGATGTGAACACAGTTTCCAAAGAGACTCTGTCAATGGCTTAAAATTAATAAAGGCTCAGCAGGGGGTGGGGGACAGGGACACTGCTGCCATTTTGTTATATGGACGACACTACGTTTCTTTTAGAGGCAGGTTAAGGGGAGGAAAATCTGAATTGGCATATCTACAAACAAGTTATTACTTCAGCTGGGAGATAATTTGTTGAGAAAATGCCATTATTTTCCCAATCTAGGTCCCTCGGAGTGTGTGGCCAGGGCACGATACCGGCTGCCGCTCTCGCATGTCTATGCTGTGAAGTCACAGAGTGGGAGAATGAACTTCAGGTTAAAGCCTGTTTGTTCTCAAATAAATTGAGTTTTCTGTTTTCCACAGCGTAATGAAAAGGGAGAAGGGTTTCTCCTCCCTGCTTTCAGTGCCCCACCCCCACCCTCCTCGACTCCCAGGATCCTTCTGGAAGCATCAGAAACTCCTGAGACTCTCGTTGTGCTTAGAAAGACAGGGGGGTGGGGGGACCCGGGTCTTTAGTCTTCATAGGGAAGAGTCTCAGAAAGGGTTTTGAGAGGCTCAGCTCCTGGCTCCATGCTTTCCTGACACCTTGAACATATTGTCTGTTAGGGGCCGAGTTGTGTCCCCAAGAATACGTGTGTCCAAGTCCTAGCCCTCACACCTTAGAATGTGGCCTTATTTGGAAGGAGGGTCACTGCTCATGTAACTAGCAAAGGTGAGGTCATCCTGGGATAAGGTAGGCCCCTAATCCAGTATGACTGGGGTCCCTGTAAAAAGGGGAAATTCAGATACAGACACCCCTCCAGGGTGGACACCACATGAGGATGAAGGTAGATATCGGGGCGATGCTTCTACAAGCTGAGGAATGCCGTAGATGGCCAGGAGACCACCAGACGCCAGGAGGGTGGCATGGGACAGACCTTCCCTGCCAGCCTCAGAAGGAACCAAAGCTACTGACACCTGGATCTCAGACTTGAAGCTCCCAGAGACAATAAATCTCCATCCTTTACACCACGCTGCCTGTGGTACTTTGGTATAGCAGTGGTAAGAAATTAATACACCATCTAAGAGCCTCAGCTGACCCACCATCTGCCCACCCTGAATAAAGAACCACTCCCATCCCCTCAAATCTATAGATCCGCCCACCCCGTGCCCTGAGTAGGCCCTTGATTCCACTAGTAACTGCCCTTTGTGCTCGCCAGGTACACAGTCTGCCTTGTGTTGTTGTTTCACAGGTACCAGCCTCCCCATGAGACTGTGACCTCAGAAAGGGAACCAGACGTCTCTCTGTGACCTGCTTCCACTAGGTTTTTAATCAGTGCTTGTTTGGTTCGTTAGGTTTGTCAATGTTGACCTCTGAGACCTGCCCACTTCTTGTCCTTATTTTTCTGGAGTTTTTACAACCCTTGGCTCACTCTTCCTTTGGTGAACATCTGCTCTTTAATCTGTATGCATCCCACAGAGATCCGAGATCTTGCATAGTATTCCATAATAAAGCCTCGTGTGTGTGGAAGAGCTCAGCAAACTGTAAAGTGCCCTAGAAAAACCGTAGTGATGACTGATCCTTCTGTTCAAATGTCTGAAGAGGGCAGTGAATTAGAGGCAGAGGCCCTGGTTCCCGTCAGACATTATCATTTCCCAGCTGGGTATCCTTAAGGACGTCATTTAGCCTCTCTGAACTTTGGTTTTCCCATCGTAAGGTGGCAGTGATTGACTTGTCTACCTCATGGGTTGGCAGGGTACCAGAGAATATGTGAGACAGGCCTTTGTGGCAATAGAGCGAAGGCCACAGACAAGATCCTTATAAGACAGGGGAAGGATGTGGGTTTGGTGAGGATCATGGTAAGCTAGAGAGTAGGCCCCCATCGAAAGAGGGTTCAGTGGGAGTGTGGGTCCACGGTGTTCTAGATATTCAGAATTTTTAATAGAAGCCAAAAGGCAGATGATCATGATATGTCTTCCATTGTGTCTTGGGCGTTTTTAAGCACCATGAGGGTCATACAAAACAGGTTTATGGACTATTTCTGGCCCCAAGAGCCACCATTTAGTGACTTCCAGTATAGAATATGATATAGATAAGGGTTGGTGGCCTCCTTTCTGTTACTCAAACCTGTGGGTCTAAACATACTCTTTGAGAACTCTGAAAAGCAAGAATTAATACTGGCCAAGGTTGTCACCTTCTCCAGGAAGCCTTCCCTGATCTCATCCCCACCAATCTGGATTAAATCAGATGTTGGCAATCCTTTTCTTAAAGGACCAGACAGTAAATGTTTTAGACGTTGAGGGCCATTCAGTCTCGTTGGCAGCTACTCAACTCTGTGCAGTGCCAAAGCAGCTAGAGATAATAATGTAAATGATGGTTGTGGCTGAGTTCCAATTAAACTTTATTTACAAAAACAGGTCACCAGCTGGATTCGGCCCGTGGACTATGGTAGTTTACTGACCCCTGAGCTAGATGCTGCTTTTATGTGCTGTCCTAACATCCAGAACTTAGTCCCTTACAACTAGTCTACTACTACAACTAAAGATAAAAACATTAATTGAGCACTTGCTGTGCGTCAGGAGCTATTCTAAGCCCTTCATGTGTCTGAACTCAATTCTCACGGCAAGTTTATGTGGAAGGTCCTGCTGCTATCCCAGTTTCACAGGTAAGGGGATAGAGTCTCGGACAGGTTAATCAACTTGCCCAAGGCCACCCAGCTGATCAACAGAGCTGAGCTTTCAGACTGCCAGTAAAGTAAACTCCACTTCTCTGGCTCACCCCGTGGACTTGGTGTCTCTTTGGTATCTAGCATGGGGACCGGCTTGAAGGCTGTACTCACAAATCACTGAGTGAGTGACAGGCATTGTTTCAGCCTTTGCAGACCTGTCCAGGAGAGGGATAAAAATACCAATTTGTAGCCATTTCCAAATAGACTGTGACAGTCCGTCTGCTGCGGGGACATGCCGCCAGACTTTTCCTGTTTCTCTTGCACCAAGAATCTGGCAGCTGACTACCGGAGGTGGTTTGGGCTTGCATGGGGCTTGCATGGGGCCAGTTTGAACACCTGGTCCTCTTAGTGGCCCTAAAATCTGACAGACCCGCACCACTACCGGTCTCTCTGTCCCAGCGCTTCGTGAGCCATCACAGCCTCCCGCTGCTGATGGAGAAACTCGAGCGGAGTCTGTCCTTCATCAGCAAACAGATGAGAGTGACATAGAGGACACACTGGGTCTTGGTCCCTCCCAGAAAGGTCTCTGAAGAATTCCATGTCAATATGGTAAATTGATTCTTATTTGAAAAGCCCTTCAGAGATTTCACTCTATTTAAAGAAGTCTCCGATGGGAATCCTCTGTACTGTGCATGATCTGGTTCGTTCTTTGCTGTAGAAGCCTGGCTTCTGTTTAACTGGGGCACCTGTATCATTCTGTACATATGTCCGAATTTCACGGGTCATAATGAGTAACGATAACGACTACAGTGATTACACTGGGACCTTGCTGTGTGCCAGGCCCTGTGCCAGATGCTTTCTGTACACAGTGTCATTTGACCCTTCGACTCCTCTGTGGGGTAGGTGGCCCCTTTTTGCCTATGTGTAAACTGAGGCACAGAGAAGCTAAGTAGTGTGCCAAAAGACACACGGCCAGTGACTAGCACTGTGAGGACTTGAACTCAGACATCCCAGCCCCCGGGCCCGAGCTCTTGACCGCCCTGCACGGGGCTCCCTCTGATATGCTTCCAGAAGTGGTGTCCTCCTCCGTGCTCTGACACGGAAGCTCTGGAGCATCGCACGTGCTGGCCAACGTCACACCAGAGGTCAGTGAGGACCAGATCTGTTGGTTCTTCCTCCAGGGCAGTTCTCCCAGTCACTGGCCTCCCTGCTGGGATGATTTCCACCCCCGGTGTGGTGGATGGCGTGGGCCACACCTGGGCCGCCCAGCATCATGGCCACCAGCCGCTGTGGCTATTGCTGGTGGGATGAGAAATTGAGTTTTTAATTTTGTTTTGTATTAATTTTAATTTAAAATGGGATACAGTTATTGGAAAGCTTCTAAATATGTTTGGACCAAGTTGAGTCTGCGAATTTATTTTTTTCACTTGATATTTTGTGAACTCTAAATACGGAAAAACTTGAGAGTCTAAACTGAGATGTGCTGTAATGTAAGAGACACATAACACCCTCTGGATTCACCTGAACCCTTAATGTGCCTCAGCCCTGTTCCCTTCCTACGGTCATTCTTTCATTCATTCATTCAACACACAGGTCTTGGGCACAGCTGTGGACAGATACTGGTGTGCATGCTGACTATGCAGCTGTGAACAAGGTGCAACAATCAGACAGACAAAAAACGGAAATATTAAGATGATAAGTATTGTACGTGAAATTAAAGCAGGATGTTGCAGTGGAGAGGAGGGTGGTCACCAGAGGGGATTCTGGGGAGGTGACATTTGACATGAGACCTGAATGACCAGAGAAGCCATGTGAAAACCTGGAGACAAAGCATCCCAGGCAGAGGGAAAAGGCCTTGGGGCATCAGAGAGCATGGAATGTTCTAGAAACAGAAGGCTGTCGGTAGTAGAGGAAGAGGGAAACGGGGAAGTGACATGAGCTCGAGAAACAGGAGTAAGATCCTGGAGGGCTTTTCCATCCAGAAGGAGAAGTTGAGATTTTGTCTGGGGTGAGATGGGAATGTGTACTATTTGCTCTTTTGTGTGTTATTTGGGTTATGATGTTTTTAAAGGTGCCTCCGGCTGCCGGATGGACACAGGGCCACAGAATGTGCTGGGACTTGGTGGTCCAGATCAGAAGTGGTCAGCTATGGACACTTTTCGGATGTGGGTAGATTCTGTTGGACTTGGCCGTGAATTGGAGGTGGGTTGGCTGCGGGCCATCAAGAGAGGAGTCAGGAGTGACTCCTGCGTATTTGGCTTAAGCTGTAGGGTGAGTGGTTCGCCCATTGACTTAGGTACCTCCACATTGCTTCCAGGCCAGCAGTATTGTTTTAATTTCCTTCCTCCTGTGTCTGCGAGTGCCTTTTGGCAGCTGACAGATGTATATATAGCCACGGCCTCATTGGAGACGTCTGTTTTGAGTGAGGAAAGCGGAACTTGTTCCCTTCCATTCTGGTTCAGGGCCCTATTTTCCTTGTAAACCCTCCCCCCCCCCCCCCCCCGCCCCAGTCTGTTCCTGCTGATGGAAATGACGTTTGGATTAAGAATAGATCTCTTAAACCTAGTGCTGACTTCCCTGGCGTTTTTCCCTCTGTGGGGAGATGCTAAAGATGCGGGAAAAGTGGGGGGTGAAGTGATTATTTAATTGTGTGCAAATGAGAAGTGGCAAATACAGCAGACAAAGGGCAGGACCAGAATTCTGTAAGAGCAACACCTGACGTGATTCCATTTCCTGACTTGAGGCTCCAAATGAATTTCTACTTGACTAAAAATACCTCAAGAGCTAGGTGGCAGCTTAAAAAGCTGCCGGTAAATTTAAAACAGGCCTGCATGCCACCGACGATAGCGAGGATAAAAAGTTAGTAGAGAAGTCTCCGCCACTCATTTTCTTTAACTCCTGGTTCTCCATCCTGTCTGCTGTCTGTTTTGATTCTTGGGGGGAGTTGGGAAGGTGGGTTGTATATTTCATTTCCTTTTTTTTCTTTTAACCTGTCAGTGGCCGGGGGCTAGGTTGATGGTACTTTAGGCATAAGATGTGTCTGGCCTAAGAGAAGATGACGTGACAACATCCTGGGACTGCAGAGAGAGCAATTTCAGTGGGAATCAGTAGCATCATGTGCCTAAGTGGCTAAACAGGCATGCAGTCCCAGGCTACATATTTACCTGCAGCACAGTTCCAGAATGTTCTTTACCTTCGAGCTCTAATAGACAGTCTTCTAGATTATCCTGGAAGTAAACAGTGATTAGCGGAAACTAAAAGCAGCTAGTGCTGAGTTTACTTTAAGCACTTTCACATCGAGTCCATACAACAACCTTCTTGAGTATTGACAGTGTTAAATTTGACCTGAGTGAGCCCTGTGCTCCTGGAAAAGAGCAAAGGAACCTCCCACTCTTGTGTGTTCTGCAAAGCACTTACTCCAAAGACCACCCTTCTCCATATGACTCCGTTATGATGCACGGATGCCCCCTTGCTTACCTGTGATGACCAGACACACACCCTCCAAATTCCCATTCTTTGCCTCCGAAATGACTCACCGTGATGCTTGCTCCCGCCAGTCAGAACAAAATGCTTGTTAACCAGACAAACTTTGGCGAAGCTTCTCTTCCTTCTTACAGGGTCCCTATGCTTGGGTCCACCCTCAGCCTGAGCCAGCCCATGTGGGGAATGGGCTGGTTTCAGGCTGAAACATCCTCTCATCTCTTGGATCCCCGCACCTCCCCCCCCACCTTTTCATCTTGCGTCCCCGTAGTTCTGTCTTGTTCACTCCTCCCTAGAAAAGAAAACTCTGGAACTTCAAGAGGCTTGCGGATCCTGTGGTGAGAGCGTGCTCTCCAGCGCAGGAGACCTGGCCCATTATTGCAGCACTTGTGTTCTCCCTTTTGCAGCGATCATTTCACATCGTCTACTGACGAGTCCAGACTTGTTTTTCTCTGTGACCACACCTGTTGTGATGATCTCTAGTTTGCGAAGGAGGAAGTTGGCACCCAGGGATGTGGTCCGAGGCGGAATGGGGAGCTGTGTTCTCTCTGAACCCGGATTCTTTGCCTGTATGGTTCAGTAGTTACCAAGGCCCTATTTATGAATTTTGGACTTTATCTGAACTCCGGCTGGTCCTCAGTGTGCTTATTATCTAGTTGGGGTATAAGATACTGAGTCCTGGCATCTTGTGTTTCAAAAGTCTGGGAAGAAGCTCCCGCAGGATCCAGATTTCATGTGCACCTGTGTACAGGTGCTAACAGGCCCCCCAGAGAGGACAAGTGGTGGGCTCAGCAACAGAAACAAGCCGGTGGGGCAGTGAGCTCCCAACTTGGATGTTAGGGGAACGGGTACTTGGCTGGGGGAGTGGGGACAGCTGGGTGAGTGATGTAGACCAGGGGGCAGGGCTCTCCCTGGGAGTCACTGGGTGTGATGTGTGGGGACGAGCAAGAGGGATGAAGGAAAGAGCAGCAGCAAATTGGTGGCCTTGCCCACCAGGCTCCTAACTGCATCTTCTTCTCGGGGCAGTGGGGAGCCACTGCAGGTCTTTAGGCGGGAGAATGTCATGACAGAAATGATAATAATAATAATGATCGTGCTGATAATAGCTTGTTCCTCCGTGGTTTTATAGCTCCTCTCCCAAGGTGCCCTTCTCCAGAAAGCTCGGAGTGCTTCACAGATGTTACCTAATTAATCACCAGCGCTTCCCTGCTGAGGGACGTAGTGGGTAGCTAATATCCCCATTTTTCAAGGGAGGAAAATGAGGCAGCGAGAAGCTCTCAGGTAGCCCGGTAAGGCACCGGGAGGGGGTTGGCAACAGACTTCCTCTCTCTCTTCATCTCCCAAGGCCGCAGCCCACCTTTGGGGAGCATGGTCCCCCAGGATGGACTGGTTTGTGCTCAGAGTCGTTCTGATGAGAGTATCCCCAGCATTAAGGATGGAGGAGAGAATCCGGACATTGGAGTGTGGGCTAACAACTGAGGGCTGGATTGAGCTCCCATCTGACTTTGGGCACACCAGGCTGTGGGCACACCCCGAGTCCTTGCTCTCCTCTTTGTCCTCACAAAAGTCTCTTTCAAGGCATTTATCATCCTTATTATCTATCCTTTGACCTCTTTAGCTGATCTTTTGTCTCCTCCTTGGGGCAAGGATTCTGCCTTTTATAATACAACCTCAGGGCACGGTTCCCATCATACTTGGGCTTGAATTCTCCCTCTGCCATCCACTCCTTCTGGATGAGCCATGTCCCCTCTCTCAGCCTCAGCTTCTTCATCCCTAAAATGATGGTTACAATCATGCCTACCTCACTGGGTTGTTCTGATGATTAGATGAAATGATGCGGGTCACATGCTCAACAGTGCTGGTGCATTACAAGCAGTTACGGCATTTAATAAATTATCAGTGTTGTTATAGCAGGGGCTTAAAAACAAACAGGCTGGATTATTGCTCTAAACTGGCTCGTGGATGCCGGCGTGCCTTCTTTACAGCAATTGATGGACAACTAAAACATTGGGTAGGAATAGATTTCTTTGAAATGGGGTAGTTTCTCTTGCCGACACTCATAATTTTAAGGGAAACATACTCACTTGTTAAATTTCTGGTTGGACCTAATTTAATCATGCTTTTGCCACAAGTTCCTGGGCCCTCCACCTCCCCATCAAGTATTTAGTAATCCATAAACAAGGCTTAAACTGCTATTTAAAGCAACTCTGCTGTTAATCCTTTTGTGAGAGCAAATCTGTTTGGAATGTGAATAACCTCCCCCATGGTCTCCTAGCTCCTCTCTTGGGCTTCCATTGTGTAGATGGTGTAGATTCAGGTTTTACCCCCCCCCCCCCGCTTTTTTTTTCTTTTAAGGTAGGGTCATCCACAAATTGAAAATCTGAGAATCAGAGGTGGGTGAAGGACTGAGTCTTAAGAGTGTCTGGCCCAACAATCTCATTTAAGTCATGGGAGGGGACATCTGGCTGGCTCAGTCCACTGGGTGTCCCACTCTGGATTTCAGCTCTGGTTAAGGTCTCACAGTTCATGAGTTCAAGCCCCATATCAGGCTCTGCACTGACAGTGGGGAGCCTGCTTGGGATTCTCTCTCTCTCCCCTTTCTGCCCCTCCCCCACTTGCACTGTTTCTCTCAAAATGAATAAATAAACTCTTAAATAAATAAATAAATAAATAAATAAATAAATAAATAATGGGAGAATGGGGGCACAGGGAGAGGGAAGCCTTTACACATCTAGGTTGTGGCAAAGTAGAGGCAAAGCCTGTGTCTCCAAAAGTGGTTTTTAGCTGTTATGTGAATGACATTTTTAAAAATTGTCATTTATATATTTATGTATTTTATTTAGGTTTCAGGAGAGGAATTTAGTGATCTAGCACTTAGATATAATAACCAGTGCTCATCCCAACAAGTGCCCTCCTTAATGCTCATCACTCATTTATTTAGCCCATCCCCTTACCTACCTCTCTCCATCAACTCTTAGCTTGTTCTCTATCATTAAGGGTCTCTTATGGTTAGTTTCCCTCTCTTTTTTCTTTCCCCTCCCCTATGTTCATCTGTTTTGTTTCTTGAATTCCACATATGAGTGAAATCATAGGATATTTGTCTTTCTCTGACTTATTTTGCTTAGCACAATACACTCTAGCTCCATCCACGTTGTTGCAAATGATAAGATTTCATTCTTTTTGATGGCTGAGTAATATTCCATTATATACGTATCTACACACATACACAATTTGTCCCGTACACTTTTCTAAGCACTTGCTATTAATTAACTTTACATGTTTTAGCTCATTTGCCCCTACCATTTGGAGGTTGCACTCATTACTGTGTTACAGGTGGGGAAACTGAGGCACAAAGAGGTGAACCCACTTTTACAAGGTCACACGGCTAATAAGTGATGGTCAGTTCCAAAGCACATCGATCACAAGTGCCCCTCGATTGCCTAGATATCTTTCCATAAAGTCTGATATTTTTAATAGACCTATTTCAACAAACGAGAGTTGCCTGGAGACAATACCGAGTTGTACGTGTGCTAGAGAAATAGGCAAGAATCCCGAAACTGTTGTGTAGGCGCTGGTGGTCTGGAAACAGTGCAGGGCACCTTGTATTGTATCAGTGATGCCCTGAGCAAATTTTCAGTAGGGGCCTGATTTTTGCTGCCAAGTGCCGGCTGAAGTGCGAGAACCAGAGAACTGTACGGAAGCAGACCAACCCAGAGAAGGACCCTGCCTTCGTGGAGTGCTCAGTCTAGCGGGAGGGAGGGCGCAGAACAAATAACTCAGGTGGGAAGTTCTGGGGTGGAAGCAGCCAATGGAGTGTGAGCATGTGTGTGTGAGCGTGTGGGGGGAAGAGTGGGGGCCCACTTTTACTAGGGCAATCGTTGTCACCTCTCGAAAGAGGTGGCCACACGGCAGAGGAAGCACAACAGTGACGTGAGCCTCTTAAATCTTTGTCTCTGCATCTGGCTGTATTTCTTTCCGCATCGTTCCCTCTTTGCACCGTGAGCAAATGCGGAGAACTTTGAGGGCCAAGCCTTTCTGCAGCATCTGCGTCTCCTAAGGACCGTGCTCTAAGCTGGAATCAGGAGCTCGTCCAGGCCTCGTCCGATGGAAAGGTTATAGCACCACCTGACACCCCTTTATCAGCTGTAGATTGATAAGCTGCACCTCGAGTGATTTATTTTTAGCTTTCTACATGAGAGAGGCAGCAAAGGCATGGTTAGGTTATTATCAAACAGAACCATTTCTTCATCTGTGTCTTTTTTAATGTTTTTATTCATTTATTTATTTATTTGAGAGAGAGAGAAAAAAAAACATGAGTGGGGGAAGGGCAGAGAGAGAGGAGGAGACAGAGGATCCAAAGCAAGCTCTGTGCTGACAGCAGAGAGCCCAACGTGGGGCTTGAACTCATGAACTGTGAGATCATGACCTGAGCCCAAGTCAGATGCTTAACTGACTGGGCCACCCAGGCGCCCCTCATCTGTATCTTCACCTGCTGGGGTGATGTCAAAGGGAAATCAGGTGGGTTTGGAGTCTATGGATTTTGACTCAAACCCAGAGCTGCTCTCTAACCCTAGCAAACTGCTTTCCTAAGTAAAACAGTGGCAGGTACCTGTTTCTGGCCAGATCCCTTCTCCTTGAGAAGGACCTGGAAAGTTAGATGCCTTCTGAGCAGGGCAGGTAGTGAAAGCAAGTGTGGTGGCCACATGGGGCCTGCTCAGGCGTCCCAGCTCCAGCTGACTGCCCGTGGGGACCCAGTGAGGCCAGATCTCATTTTCCAAGGAAGGCTGGACATTCAGAGTTTGAACATACAGTCTTCCTGAATTTTCGACTTCGGCAACTTAGTTGAAAATGTTTAAAATGCTTTGCAGACTGTGGCGCCTGGGTGGCTCAAGACGGTTGAGCGTCTGACTTGGGCTCGGGTCGTGATCTCACGGTTCATGGGTTTGAGCCCCACATCTGGCTCTGAGCTGACAGCTCGCAGCCTGGAGCCCGCTTCGGATTCTGTGTCTCCCTCTCTCTCTGCCCCTCCCTTGCTTGTGTGCTCTCTCGCTCTCAAAAATAAATGAATAAACGTTAAAATAAATAAATAAATGAATAAAATACTTTGTAGGCTAAAACCAAAATCTGCGTGAGAGTCATAGTCAACTGCTGGCTGACTAGTCGTCAGCCTCTTGTCTGAGGGCCCCTGAGGACCAGGCCTGGGCCAGGGAGAGACCAAATGGGTGCAGCGTGGTGGGAAGCAGAGGAGAGGACATGGGTAAACCACCTGTTTACTCGAGGTTGGTGGGACAATGCCTCCTCCTTCCCTCTGATCTGCTCTTGTTGGGATAAGCTGGGCCCAGAGCCGACCCGTTCTTAAGATCTTCCCGAGACCAGCTTCGATGCCTAAGCCATTTGTTGAGCAGCTTTGCCAAAGATTGTGAGTGTTTACCAAAGGCTCTGAGCCAGGGCTCCATGCCAAATGCTTCCCATACCTTATTAGCTCAGGTGACCCTCATGCTAAAGCCTGCAGGTAGAACCCCATGCTCTCCCACCTTCTCGATAGGAATTATGAGGCTTCGAGAGGTTAAGACCCTTTGCTTCGGGTCACACAGCTAGAGTCTAGCTGAGTTGGAAAAGTCACCCTGCCCTGTCTCCAGGGCCTGAGATGTTGAAAGATACTCACGACTCTGTCTTTGACATAAGGCAGTTCTTAATTCATCTCTTAAAATGTCAATGTTCCTTTTGTTTAAGCCATTCCTCTTATCGCTGCCATTCAAAGTCAACATTTGCTGTGCAGGGACCTCGCATGTCAGGCACCCTCTTCGCCTCTGGGAGAACAGGGGTGGGTGAGATGCAGGCCCTGCCCATCACCAATCCTGAGGGTGATCAGTGCCAAGGAGGAAGTAGTCACAAGGTACTTGGAGTTGGTATGGCGGTGGGAGTGAGCCAGGAATGCAGGGGTGGTCAACTTATCTTTGAGAGATCAGGAAAGGATTCAAAGAAAAAAAATATCTGAATTGAATTGGGAAGGATAAATAAGAATTCTGCAGGTGGGCCGGAGGGAGAAGGCCTTCCTGGGCAAAGGAATGGCCCCGGGCAAAAGCAAGCAGCCGCATTTCCTCTGGGTTTGCCTGGAGGGACTGCCCTACAGGACTGTCCCACTCCCTGCTATCTGCCTGTGTCTTTCTCAGAAGACCCAGCCCTTCTCCTTCCACCAGAACAGAAGCCTCTGCCCCTAGATGGTTGGGAGTGAGCGGACGCATCTCAGAGCAGGCAGTGAGGTGTGCTTTTGTCTTGGGACACAGGGTTATGTAGTGGTTTGGAATCTGTCCCCTGGAATCAGACCTCCCTGGGTTCAAATCCCGGCTCTGCCGATGGCTTCACCTCCCTGAGCTTCCGTTTCCTTACCTGGCACGAGAGTAACCCCCTTGGGGGTCCCCAGGAGGTAATGCACTAAAGCACCTTGCATAGGACTTACTGTTTAATTAGTGCACGTCGTGAGAGACTATCCTCCCCAGCACCTGTCGGTGGGTGTCCACACAGCTCTCAGCCTTTTGGATGGCTCACAGTGGCTTGAGAAGCCGTTGGATTGGTGGTACACAGAGCTTGGGGCTACTGAGCTCATCTCCCACGGGCTGTGCTGACTCTCTGCCGGCCTTCCCCCTGGGCCTACTCCCGGCCGTGCTTTGCTGACATGGTGAGACTGTGAGGTCCCTTAGGTGCACACTGCCCAGCACTGTATCCACCAGACGTGTATGGCTGTTTACACCTAAGTTGATTAAAACCAACAAGAGTTAGAAATTCAGTTCCACAGTGGCACCCGCCACATCTCAATCAATCAGCAGCCACATGTGGCTAGTGGGCAGCACAGATACAGAACATTTCTACCATCATAGAAAATTCTCTGGGGCCATCTTGGCTTCGACAGTCTCTAGGACCTTAAAACACCTCTTGCTGAAGTGAGCCCTTGGGGGAGCTCTGTGTGTGTCTGCACACCCCAGAGGAGACAGTGTGCCAGGACCCACATTTTTATCTGCCCCATCCTGGGACCTCATGGTTGGGGCGTCTGGCTGGCTCAGTCGGTTAAGCGTCTAACTTCAGCTCAGGTCATGATCTCACGGCTTGTGGGTTTGAGCCCCGCGTCAGGCTCTGTGTTGACAGCTCGGAGCCTGGAGCCTGCTTCAGGTTCTGCGTCTCCCTCTCTGTCTCTGCCCTTTCCTCCTCTTGTGCACGCGCTCTCTCTCTCTCTCTCAAAAATAAATAAACATTAAAAAAATTTTTTTTCAAAGTGACCCCTGTCGCTACAAATCCAGACTGAGAGAGTGCCTAGCACATATTAGGTGCTCAGTAATAATCGAGGGGAGGGGCTTGGCACAGTGAGTAGGAGCACGAATTCTGAAATGACCTGGTCCGAATTCTGGAGAGATGACCTCATTGTGCTTCAGTTTCCTCATCCGTCCAATGGGAAGAATACCAGTGACTGCTTCACAGGCTGGCTGTGGGGAAGTATGAGATAATGGTTATGGTGAACCATGCCTCGTGCCTGGCATGCTGCAAGAGCTCAGGAAATGACAGCTGCAGTCATTATTAGTTGAGTAAATAGATTAATTCCTAGAAGTCTTTGATCTTCCTTCTATAGTGTTGGCCTGGACTTAGAACGGTAGTTTCATGGACTGCCAGAGCCAAAAGGTTAGCAATTTTCTAACCCAGATCTCTATTTTATTTTGGTATTGCCTTTTACTAATTCTCTTTTTTAAAGTTTTATTTTATTTATTTGAGAGAGACAGAGACAGTGTGAGTGGGGGAGGGGCAGAGACAGGGCGAGAGAGACTCCCAAGCAGGTTCCGCCCCACCAGCACAGAGCCCAGACTAGGGGCTCAAACTCACAAACCGCGAGATCATGACCTGAGCCGAAACCAAGAGTCAGATCCTTAATTGCCTCAGCCACCCGGAGGCCCCTCATTCTCTCTTAAAGCTGAATGGCATTAGTTTTCCCAAACCTTTGCTGTCCAGCTTTATTGGGGAATGGTTGACTCGTGATAAATTGCACATATTCAAAATGCACAATTGGATGGCTGGTGACCCCTCCCCACTGCCCCCTGTCTGATTTCTCTGCGGCACCCTCCTTGGGATGAGCTCACATTTTCCTGTGGTAATAGTTTGCTCAGAAGCCCCGGGGCCTCGATGCCCTGACAGACTGCGCTAACCCCACAGGGGTTTCCCATCTCTCGACTGACCTGAGTTAAAGCTGCCTGTCAGGTGTTGCAGGTTGTGTTAGAAATTAGCCGTTTGGGCTGAGCCTGGGCGAAGCTCCTGCCAGATGGAACCTTTTGAGTATTTTCTTCTATATATAGTCCATGGTGAGCTAACTAAAGTCAGTAGGGTTTATTTTAGGAGGTAACTCCTCGGGGCAGAACGTAGTGTGTCGGGCTGCCTGCCCAGGGGAGCGTTTGCAAGATCGTTAAGACAGATCTCCCTCGGGAAGAGCCACCGGCCTCTGACAGTTCTAGCTCTAGAAGGTACGCTTTTGGCTGCATTCCATTTGGTTTCTGGCAACAGTTTGCAGAAGTGGTTGGGAGCTGTACCCACTGAACGGATGAAGCAGTGAAGACTTAGTCACTTTGCAGCGCACTTAGAATGGTGCATTGGTTGTGATAAAGCTGAGAGCGGACAGAGGTTTCCTGATTCCTTGTTTTGTATTGCTTGTAAAAATTGAGCTCCTTGGAGAGTTCTGTGCATGGAAAAATGTAATAAGAAAGGGGTGGTCGGCTTTAATCAGAGGTTAGTAGGACGTCGTAGGAAAGAGCTTATACTTTTGGGGCGCCTGAGTGGTTCAGACGGTTGAGCGTCCCATTTCAGTTCAGGTCATGAGCTCACGGCTTCGTGGGTGCGAGCCCCACATCGGGCTTGCTGCTGTCAGCATAGAGCTTGCTTCGGATGCTCTGTCCCCTTTGCCCTCTCTCTCTCTTTCTCTCTCTCTCTCTCTGTCTCTCAAATAAACATTAAAGAGCTTAGACTTTGAAGTAAGACCCAGTTCAAATCTCAGCTCTGCCTCCCACTAGCTCTGTGTCACTGGAGCAGTCATTGAACTGTTAGCCTCACTTTTGTCAGCTGTGAACTGGGGCTCTCTGCCTCACAGTGTTGTCCTAAAGGTAAGAATGAGAGTTTCAATGAGTTAGAGCCAAGGAAGTATCTGGCCCGTAATCGATGATTAATCATTGGCAGCCATTGTTGCCTTATTTGAAGGAATGGAAAGATTCCCAGAAATGACCTCCTTAGAAGGAGGCATTTTCCTGAAATATGGACTGGGATTTTAGGTTCAGTTATGTGGGCAGCTTCACCGAAGGGCTACCTTTTGGAAAACAGCTTCTTTCTGGTGATCTGGCAGAAGAAAACCTTAAGTGGATTTCTCCTTAAGGGCTTGGACTCTTAAGCAAACCCAGTAGATCTAATCAAAATTACAGAGGTGATTATATTAAAATGGTTATCTTTGTTTAAAAAAAAATGTATTTTGCAACAAGCGAGCACCCATTTGGTGTGGGAACCACAGTGTCCCTGCCCCTCTCCCCCCACACACTGTCCCTCTCATGCTGTGCCTGGCAAATGCTTGCTGATGCCATCCATTCACTGAAAATCTATTGAGTGTCAGCTGTCTGGCATGCCTAGGGAGGTAAAAAACCCTCACCTGTGAGTGTCCGTGTTTGACTATTTTCCTTCAACTACGAGAAAATGGCAAAGGAGAAAAAGCACGATGCAACTATTCTGTTCTTTTGAGCCCTGGTGTTTTCTGGGTGTGACGGTCTCCAGGTTCTTTGTAGCTCTTGGGTTCTAGAACTCAGCCGAGGCCAGGAATTTCTTTTGCATGCCCTGCACCTGACTCGGCTCTGATTCAGAGCTGTTTGTCTGGCCGGCACTTCTAGGTGAGATCGTCCTAGGGTGAGTTGAAGTGCTCAAATGCTCAAAATTCGCAGGCATCACATGGTGAAGCCAGAAACAGAAAGTAGGGTTTAGGGTTAGGGTTAGGGTGTCTGGGTCTTGGGGGGCCCCTGAGTATTGTGGTTATCTTTGGAACAGAGGGCTATGGAAAGGATGAACCCCTGGAATGGGATCACAGCTTTCTTCCCACAAAGACCTTCCCCATCAGGATGTGAGGTTGAGGTCTTGAGAGGCTTGGAGGAGGGGGACAATGAGCCAACCAAGTGGTTTTCAAAGTCCTTCTCCAGGGCAGGTAGAAGGCTGGCTGTCTTTGCCCACAGAATTAAACCTTGGTCCCCAGTCCTTAGGTACCATGTGATGATAATAACTTGACTTCTTGGAGCCCATGTTTTCTTTATAATACCTGTGGTTGTTGTGGCTAGAGAGACCTATTTGTCCCTCGTTTGGGACATCCTGATTTTAGTATTGGACACCCATGTCCTCAGTTTGAGGCGAACTGAATGGGGGTCACATGAGCTATCAAGTTGAAATAAACACAAGAACACATAGCAGTCAGTAAAAGGGAACTGACAGGACATAGGATATAGTTTGAGTGTGTGCGTGTGTGCATGTGGCCATTCATCTTTTTCAATATACAAATGCCCCTGGCATTTTCATAAGCCATAGAACTTCAGAGCTGCAAATTGACGTTTGTCTGAGATTGATTTTTTTTGTCTTTGATTTTTTTTTTTTTTAGACAGAAGATACTTCAGACTTGAATATGCTGCAACATGCCGTTTCTTGACTCCCCCCCCCCCCCCCATGGTCTATAACAATGAGGATTAAATCACTTGTAAAGCTTGGTAGGTAGTAGCAACCTATGGCTTAGACAGTGTGGGATGTGTTATGATCCCTAAAAATGTGAAGTAGAAACCACTTGAAGTTCATCTTGAAAACTTTAACCGTGTTGGTCCACTGAACAGGTTTTTCTGAGGTACCTTTACATCCGATTGCATGAAGCAATTTAACAATGATCTAGGACGTGGGAGGGAAAGCTGGCTTCTAGGGACGAGTCCCGTCACTCCCCGCATGAACCTTCTCCATCATTCTCTGCTGCTCTTGGCATGAAATCCAAATTCCTTGGAACCCACAGGGAATGCCTGGCCCGGCCCGGCCCTTTGACCAGGTCCTCCTGTGTCCCCTTATGCCCCTCATCCCTCCATATGCTAGGATTGGGCTGCCTCTCTTTGTTGCTTAAAAACGTTGCTAATGCTATACTTCCTGCCTAAAATGGTTATGGGCTTTCCCATCTCAAGTGAGTTGACCCTTGTTTATTCTTTGAAGCTCATTCTCTTTTACTTTATTTTACTTTCATTTATTGTGAGAGGGAGAGTGTATGTGAGTGGGGGAGGGGCAGAGAGAGAAGGGGGAGAGAATCCCAAGCAGGTTCTGCACTGTAAGTGCAGGGTCTGATGGGGGGTTTGCACTCATGAACTGTGAGATCATGATCTGAGCCAAAATCAAGGGTTAGAGATTTAAACCACTGAGTTACCGAGGAGCCCCTGAAGCCCATTTTAATTGTCACTCCCTAAAAGAATCGTCTTCATTGCCCGACTTGGTTGAAGTTCCTATGTTTGATGTCCTCCCCACATCCTCTTGGATGGCATTTCTCACAAACGGAACTAAGTCATGAATTTTGTCATCCTTGTTTGATAGATGGTGACTGAATCCATTCACCCCTATTCCATCCAGCTTGTTGCACCCTAGGTGTTTATTGAAAGGGCGACAGTTGTTGAATTCCACAGGCTTTATGAGAGGCTGTATTTCAGAGTGTTGAGGGGCAGGGCCTCTGGAGCCTGAATTTGATCAAATTCTGGCTCCAGCACTTTGTAGCTGTGTGGCTTTGGGCATCTCCTAGAACCCCTTTGAGTCCAGTTTCCTCGTCTGTGAAATAGAGGCTAATCATAGTCTGTGCCTTTATAGGATAGTCAGTGGCTTAGAATAGTGCCTGGCAGGTAGCATGTGTTGGTGCTGGTGGTGGTTGTTACCATTCATTAGTGGCAATAATCACCTTGACAGATGGACCCAGCCAGCTTAAGAAAACGGGGAAGGAGAGAAGGTTAATTGTGAGAGGCACGTCACAACTTGGTTTGGTTAGCAACTTGAGCGATCAGAGACGAGTTGTTTGAAGCCTCCGTCTCCTCATCTGTCAAATGGGGGCAGCGTTACCTTCTCCACATTCTCCATTCCATAGTGCCTACTTGGAGGATTGGTGTGAGAGCTTAAAAGATGGGGTTGTAGATGGCCAAGCCCAGGTCGAAGCACACAGCAGGTGCTTGAGGAAACTCAGCAGTCCCAGTACAGCGAGAAATGGATCAGCAGCTCCTCATATGCAGTAATTAGATGGCTGGAACCATGCTTGGGGTCTGAGGAGTTGGGCTGCAAATCTGGGTTCCCATGACAGCCTTTCAGGGAGAGGTCTGCTTCTCTGTGATTTAAAACAAAACAAAAAAATACCACGGATGATCCAAGGTGCTGGTTTTATATGGCAGCTAATGAGATACCAGGACAAGTAATTGGAGAATGCATTGCTCACAGATACAATAAATACAGCGATGATTATATATTAGCAGTTCTCAAATGGCTCATAATGCAGTGAGATTGCATGAGGTCAAGAATATGTTAGAAAACAGATGTTGTTGAGGTATGTTACAGCCTCCAGTGATTAGTTCTTATAGCCCGCACTTTTGGAAAAAATACTTATTTGATGATGATTATGAACCAGACATGATTCCAAGTGTTTTACAAACGTGTATTCAGTCAGTCCTGAGCACAGGCTTCAGTGGTGGGTGTTACTAATACTCTGGTTTCATATGGGGAAACAAAGGCATCAACAGGTTAAGTAGCTTGTTGAAGGATAAGCAGAGTAAGCAGCCAACCCAGCATTTGAATACAGGTGCACTGGTACAGGAGTCCATCTTCTCAGCCACTGAAGAATGGAAATAGGTAATCAAATGCAAAATACTCACTTGACCCTTGAATGGGCCAAGCCAGCTGTCCTTGGTCCTGATACCTCCAGGTCTGTCGATTGATGGAATTTGTCTACTGGGTTCTAGAATCCATTGGGAGAGTTGCAGCCCTCCAATTAATGGAAGGTACACAGCCTCTTCTCTCTGCCTGTGACACTGTATGTCCCCCCCCCCCATCCCTTTCCCCTTCAAACTCTGTCCTGATACTGATGGTCTTGGACTCAGTTAAAATGTCTAAGTGGTTCACTATACCTGCTGAAACACAGAGTCTTAATTAGCCTTAATTTTTGAAGTCTACAGCTGTAAACTGTGTTGGAAAGATTGAAAAGATTAGTGCACTAGTAATAAGATAATTGTCCCTGAGAAATGCTGTTAGCATGTAAATACAGTTAGCGTGTGAAATCAGCAACTGTAATATTTCCCCGTTTTGGTGTTTAACGATGCTCCTGCATGAATAATTATAACTAAATGCAAAGTGCAGAAATAAAATACTGCATGCTTTCCCTCTTCCTCACCTCACAGCTCAGAAAGAAGTCTGCGGAGTGGGATCTCTGCTGCCATGGCCCTCCCTCCCTTCGCACAGTGGCCATTGGAAATTAGTACTAGGAGTGGGGTGACTTAGAGGCAATTCCCCAAAATTAGGGGTAGCAGGCAAACAAAACTTAGAAATCTCACAGCAGCTTTTTGGAAGGCTTCAAGCGGAAGAGACCACGTGTTCATGCAAGTGAATGCTCACAGATGTTTGCGTGTACACATGTATGCACGAACACACACAGACTCACAGTCCTATACAGAGCTTGAAGAATAACGGTCTTGGCTACATAGGACAGAAGCAGATGCAGTAAATGTCAACCCACCTTCTTGGACCTGGAAAAGCTGTAATAAAATACGCTGTACCTGCCACCACTGAGGGGCCTGCCCTGTTTGTGTTGAGCTTTTGTAGCCTTGGCTAAATTGGGAACTTGCTTGCATTTTATGATGTCGGTGTAGGTAATAACTTCCCAGGAAACCACAGCTTGCCAGATAAGCTACATATGCCACATGGAGGAACCTCTCTGTTTCTTCATCTCACATGGTGGCCAGTCGGTTGAGTTCATCTGCTTTCTGCTCAGTCTTTGATGCCCAAGGCTCATCTTTGCAGCAGGCACTTGACCTCAGGAAAACCTCCTGCAACTCCTAATTTGGCCGGGTTCTGAGGATTCATCTTTTAAATCCCAACCCTGTGTGGCTTCAGGTTCAGTTAATGTGGGCTCAGTGAAAATATGAGTGCTGTGTAGGTTGATAGCCACAGGGCTTCAGATATGTGTACAAAGAAGATAGTCCAGGGTCTTGGGAAAGCAGGGCAAGTTGTTAAAATAGTAGTTGGCTGGGAAGGTGACCCTCACCTCTACCGGATGAGGGGACTCAGCTGCAGACACAGTGTCTCGGATGTGTGTTCATCTGTGCTTCTTAGGTCAAACTGTCCTTGGATTTTGTAGCCAAGTTGGCCTTAAGACCAGTCTATGATACGTATTCTGTATTTATCTCTCATCCCAGGGCCTCCGTTGAGAGTGTCGAGACTTAATAAATCAGATCGTGGAGTTGAGGGCCCATAGCAGCCACCAAGCCTCCTTCATAAGGGAAGCCTGTCTGCAGGCTGGGTAGCCTGGAGGGCACATGCCCCTTCTAAGGGAGACAGCTGCTTCCCAGATCCATACTACTGGTACCTTAGGGAGGTGATGGATTTGTGTTTCCAAGTCTTAGGGTTTTCTAAGAAATGCCAGGACTTTGCAATTTTACGTGGGACCTCCCAAATATTGTTGGCATGGTATTTAACGGTTTGCTTTTGAAAATATTGTACAGGGTAAACAAAACATGTCTGAACTGAATCCTGGTCCATAGGTCCCCAGTTGGCTCTTTGCTACCTGTGCAATAAATCTCTGAAGATGAGGCTCTCAATGTGCCTGCAACACAGGGGCTCCTACTTGGTCATCAGCAGTGACTGTTCCCACATCGTGAATCGGGTCATCTTGAGACTGCAGACTTGAACTGGCCTCTTCTCCAGTCCTTTCTCGTCCTGCCCTCTCTGTGTAGATGTCTCAATGAAGTTTGTGGGAAGGAAACACTTAGTACCCTGAAGAGATCCTGCAGTTATGCCAAACATGTCACGCGTGTGAGTGAGCCCCCCTCCCAACCCCGAGTGCCCAACCCCACTGCAGAAAAGCATAAAAATAAAAGGGGATCTTTGTAGACTTCAGGTCAGCCAAATGGTACTGGGCACTGTGGTTGTCTCCTGGGTGCTGATTAGCAGCTTGCTTGGGGGTCTCAGGCTCTTGCCTTGACCTTGGCACAGGGTCTGGCAAATTTGGCTTTCTGGGTGTAGAATGGGTTGTTTAAGAAACAAAGCCATTGAGACTGAGTTGAGGAGAGTCCTCTATTCACTGATGAAAGGAGCTCATTGTACACAATCCATGTGCCCTGCTGAACCCCCTTCCTCTGGCCTCCTCCTTTTCCCTGTCCCCCAGCTGGGGCTTTGTCAGTGGGCTACAGGATGCTGTATCCCAGGCTGTGCTTTCTTCCCATTTTCCTGTCTGGGCAGCTCTGGGGTTGCTCCGTACAGAAGGAGAGCTGGGACTCGGAGCCCCTACGCACGTTCTCGGCTCCTAGGGCCAATTCTGTTGTCGTGGGTGATGAGCGCGCTTCCTTCCGGGACAGCTAGGAACAAACAGCCAGTTCAGAGGCAGCTGCGTGCGGTGGCTACGCAGGAAGCCAGAAAACAGTGGTGCTAATAACCTCTTCCTGTTCTGTGCTCCGCACTGAAGCGTCCCCATCACCACCTCCCTGTGTGATCCCACCACCCCAGGAAAAATCAAAGCTATTGAGCTCTAGGTAGAGGCTTGTAAATGAATAAACCACAGTGTTGAACTTACTGTGGATTAGTAGAACTTTGATCCTTTTTAGGTTAAGGCATCCCTAACGTTGCTTCTTTGGGACTGGAAGTGAGGGTGGGGTCCTGATGAATCAGCCATTGAGTGGGTAGAATGGTACAGCGATAAACCCTGGTGGCAAAGAGATGGGGGGGGGGGGGGGTCGTCACCAACTCGGGCTTGCCCAGGTGGGTGGGGCAGGGCCGTAGCTGAGAGGAGGGTGTGTACCTACCTTAAAGAAGTAGCAACTTCCTCCAGTTCAGCCATGCCAACCAGCATGCCCACTTGGCCAGATCTTTGGACATTCTAAGAAAAGCCATAAATCTGGATGTTCTGAAATCACCCAATCTTTGGGGGTTGGCAACTAGTAGAAAAAAAAATGTAAAAAGCGCTGTGTATCGTTTAAGTCAAACCACACCACATCTGAGGGTTCTGGTTACTTTTTTTTTTTTTTTCCTAACGTCTATGAAGATTAGAAGGTTCAGTGGGCCAATCTCTGTGGCTTCTGGGCAACTCATGTAACCTCTCTGAGCCTCTGTTTTCTCCTCTGTAAGTTGGCAACAGTACCACAGGGTGTCCGTACTCTGGCAACAGAGGTGAATGTGCATGCCCATTAGGGGCCTCTCACGATGCTAAAAGCATGATATAAAACCATCTGTTTCCAGACTTGATGGCCATCCTGTGGTAGCCAGCCCTTGAGGATGGAACGAGGATTTATTGAAATAATGCGCATGAACTGCTAAATGTGTTGCTTCATGAGGACTTTGAAAATAGCTGTCCTAGTGGCCACCGTCATTGGTGCTGTCACTGTCATCCCCACCGTTGATAACATTAAGAAACCTAGGAGAAGGCCAGGAGGCAGGAAGGAGACCCTGAGTCTCTTTGCTCTGAAACCACCTGCCTTTGACCCTGACTCTGAACATAGGAACCCTCTGTCCCCTGCATGTTCGACGACCAGCCATCTCTTTTCCGGCCCAGGAAGGAGGCTCCCCTGTTCTGAGGCACAGCCTGGAGTTGGGAGTGTCCCCTCTGCAAGCACTGTGAAGTTCTCCCCTTCATCACCCTGTGCCCAGCATCCTGGGATCAGTTTTCCCCCATGGCTTGAAACAGCAGGTCTGTGTGTGGCATCCTGGAAACACTCCAGACCTGAAACACTGCTGAATTGGTTTTCCCAGAGCTGGGATATGCTATCCTTTGAACAGAAAATGTCCTGGTTAGAGGCTCTTGTGTGGGAGCTGAAGAAGAGAAAATGAAGAAAAGGCAGAAGGGACAAGCATAGAAATTGACTTTGGCAAAAAGGGATGAACCCAGGATTTGGCATTAAGAACCTTGGATTCTAGACCAGGTTTTGATAGAAAGTGCATGTGGCCCTTAGGACATTCACTTCCCATCTTGAATCTTCTTTTCCTTACCAGAAAATGAAGGGTTTGATTCAAGTCAGGGACAGAAATAAGTTTGCATCTCCTAGGAAAATCCGAATCTGTTAGTAATGTCTGCCCAGAGGGCCGTATTGAAACTTCGAGGCTGAGTAATTGCTTAGTAATAGCCACCTTGGGCACCTTGCAGGGAAGCACTGAACACCTATCCGCCACCTCTAAGTCTCCTGGTACTCAGTCTTGGATTCTGGGTCTTAAACCTGAACTGTTTGCCCGTGGGACAGAAGGCCCACTCACTAGTGCCAGAAGCTATAGAGCAAAGCATAGTCTCTCTGGAGCTCGCGACAGTATCTGCAGGACACTCAGTGGCATTGGCTCCCGTGGGCCGTCTGCCATTTTGGTGACCACAGCAAGTGAGTGCAAAAGTGGTAGGTGCCACGGCATGTGCCTGGGGAGAAAGCTAATTATCACGCTGAGCTTGAGATGTGGCTTGTGTCCACGTGGAGCTCAGGTGGCCAGCTTCAGGAGGACATGGAGTCCTGGAGACAGCTACCAGCACCTCTTGCCCAGCAGTGGTGGGTGGAGGCTGCGTTTCTCAGGTTTCTTCTGGCACGTGGCCTGTCTGGTTTCTGGTCTGAGCTATGAAAAGCCGAACACGACAGAGTGGTGGTAATTGTCCTCCAGAGGAACTGACACTTGTGGCTTGCCCACTGTGCACCAGGACTGAGCAAGGCTCTGCTCCACCATCTGAGTTGGTCTTCACTTTGTCCCTCTGAGAAGGTTGTTGTTAGGATGGTTGCCATTGTGACAAGTCACTGGCCTGAAGACACACACGAGGAGATGGGAAGGTTACCACTTACTAACAAGTGACCTTGAGCGAATTCCTTTCTCCTCTGAGCTTCGAATACATCGTCTGTAAAATGGGTCTGTTAATACCTACATTGTTAAGAGGTTTAAATTAGATGGTTCTTACTACCCACTTAGGACAACGCTTTGTTTTCACTATGAGCCAATGTTAACTGCTCTTCTAATAATTGTTGATACCAGCCATGCGACCTTAGGCGAATTGCCTTAGTGAATGGAGGTGACCGATACAGTTGTTGGCAGTGACCAGGTAGCAATCCAGCCAGAAGCTTTGCTGTCTTGCAAGGACATGTGCAGTGTTGGTAAATCTCTCATTTTCAATTATTTTTTAATGTTTGTTTATATTTGAGAGAGTGTGCCCGCATGAGTGGGGGAGGGGCAGAGAGAGAGGGAGACACAGAATCGGAAGCAGGCTCCAGGCTCTGAGCTGGCAGCACAGAGTCTGACACGGGGCTCGAACTCATGAGCTATGAGATCATGACCTGAGCTGAAGTCAGACGCTTAGCAAACTGAACCACCCAGACCCCCCCAAATCTCTCATTTTTTAAAAGAGAAATGAGAAATCTGGATTTGCATGTGACCTATCCTGGTTTTAGAACATGGGCAACAAGGAAAAATATGTCATCGATATTACAGGCCAAAAAATACCACCTAGCACGAATCATCTAGAGGCCACCAATTGGCCATCCCATGTTAACACTTCCTACCACAAGCCTCTCCTCTTTTAGGTAGGTGTGTTCAAAACCTTGTTGTTCAAAGAATTCTAATTCCATGTGGTTTGCAAAGAATTACAAAACCTCTTAAGGCACACACAGAACCAAGTGTGTGGTTTAGATACTGGATAACTGTTTATTCTCACAGGTGTTCACACCCACCTGGAGAACCATTGAAGTCCTTCCAGAGTTTCCATGCATCTGTGGTCTTTTGTAGCTTCCAAGGTGATTCACTAACTCCAAGGGCCCGAACTTCATTTTGAGGTCCTGTGGCTCTGTTCCGGGGTGTGGGTTACAATCTGTGGAAGGAAGGCCAAGTGGTAAAGAGACCTGTAAATTCTTAAAACTTGGAAGACCACAAAGACAGGACAGAGTAAGGAAATTGCACCCAGTTGAAAGGGCCCAACTCTGCACCACCGTCTCTCTAAAGCACTGCCAGTGTCCTTGACATCTCTGTGAGGTTTCTGTTTTCTCAGTCTTTCTTCGAGATGAGTTTGCATTTTCCAACAAGGTGAGGGCTGTGTGATTCTGGCCGGCGTCTGTATTCCCAATGTAGCCTTTCTGAGAGAACAAGGGGACTTGTGTGCTGTTGGAATCCCTCCCTCATCGACCAGTGTCACCCGCCATGCACGTCCCCAGCCTTCATCCCAGGAGCCACGGACACATGAGATAAGCTCCTTGTGACATCCCAGAGGGACACCTGGCAGACAAAGTCCCATTGTGTGAGCACCTTCATGGCTGTGAACAAATCCTGAGGAGTCCAAAGGAGCCACTTATCCCCGGGGGAAGAAAGCTGGAAAGATGAAGGTGATGGTCAGGGTTTCCGGGGCAAGGAGGTCATCACCATGTAAGTGGAGAAAAAGGAAGGAGCAGAAAACACCTTGTACCCCACTGTGGATGGAATGGTTTGTCCCCCTAAATTTGTTGAAATCCTGACCTGCAGTGTGGTGGGGGCTGCTGAGGGCAAAGCTCTGAAAAACGGAAGGAGTGCCATTATAAATGAAGACACTGGAACGCTCCCTCAGCCATTCGTCTAGGTGAAGGCACAGCAAGAAGAAAGCTGTCCATGAACTAGTAAGTCCTGCCAGACCCTGAATGCACCAGCACCTTGATCTTGGACCTCTGTGCCTCCAAGACTATGAGAAATATAATTCTGTTTCTAAGTCACCCAGTCTGGTCAGTTAGAGCCCTCAAACAGACACATACCCATCATGGAAATGTCTAGTGGATGCAGAACGTGAGCATCAGAGTTGCATGAACACCTCAGAGCCTTGGTGACTGACTGGGGATCAGAGGGGAGGGGTCCTATTCTTGGTCTCGCACTGGCTATCTGTGTCACTTCGGATGCTTCCAGTCTTGAATTACCCATGCTACAGTGCAGGTCTTGTCAAGCTTCAGTACGCATAAGACTCACCCAGGACTGTTGAATGAAAACGCAGGTTCTTGGGCTCCTGGCCCAGAGATCCCGATTCACTAAGTTCATGGTTTTGTAAAGCACCAGGATATTGGTGAAGGTGCCGGTTTCAGGCCGCTTGCAAACCTAAGCATCAGTCCTGGCTCCAACCCTTATCAGGCCTGTGTTTCTGGGCAAACGATCCTCCCTGAGTTTCAATTAATCTGATCTGTAAAAGGGGGAGCATGATACCTGCCTTGGCAGAGTGGCAAGGATTTCATGTACTTGGCACAGAATAAACACAGAAAAGGAGATGGCTAAATTTGCCCATTTCACTACTGTGTGTGTTCCCCATTTGCTGTGTGTGTTCTTTCTTTTAGTAGACCTCATCCAGGTTGCAAGATGATTTTTTCTGATGGGGGAGTGTGTTCTCCAGTGGAGCTAATATAAAATAATGGAGCACAGGTTTCTCAAGTACAGGGCCCTGGTGTCCAGTCCAGGCTTCAGTACTGTCTGTGTAACCTTGGACACGTCGCTCAATTTCTCTGGTCATCAATTGGCTCATTTCTGTAATGAGCATCATGGAAGTCTCTATCTCCTAGGGTTGTTACAAGGGGTCAGTGGAATGATAGATGTCTAGAAGGTAAGCCAGTGTCTGAAACGTGGTAAGAACTCCAGGTATTAGTTATCACTTAATAGTTCTTACTAGTATTGATGATTGTTGGAAACAGTCAACTAATAGGCCCATGGGTTAAAGTTTAAAATAAACTGGAGAAATGAAAATGGTAATTACCTCAGGGCAAGAGGATTCTGAGAAATCCTGTTACCATTGTTTGTCTTGGCATTGGAGTAAATTCAGAGGTACTGGTCCATTTGGCAAAGAGATGAAAGTGACCTCCTATGTAGTATGAGGTCTTGGTGGTTGAGAATGTCCTTTGCTTGGCATAACCTACAGCTTATGGGGAGTGTGGCACATAGTAGGTCCTAAATCATAGCTATAAATGGTAGTTAGTTCAGGTTCCTGAGGTTTGTTTGCATACTTGGGGAGAGTACATAGCATTTTGTTTCCAAGGCTGGACTGTCCATTATGTTTTTGTTAAGATCAATCTTCAGAAAGTGTATCAGTTAGTTACTACCACAATGATGGCTGTATAACAAAGCACCCTGAACTGTGTGGCTTGCAACAACAAGCATGTATTCTATATGTGTCTGAAGGTTGGCTGTTCAAGGCTGGGGTGGGCTTCAAGCTGCAGGTTGCATATAGGTTTGTTCCCTGTGTGTGTCCTCCTCCTTGCACCAGCAGGCTACCTGGGGCATGTTCTTGTGGGGATAGCAAAAGCACAAGAGATGATGTTCAATCACACAAGCATATTTCAAGCTTCTGCTTAGGTCCTGTTTGTTAATCTCCCCTTGGATGAAACACATCAAAATGGCAAGCCCAAGGTCAAGGGATGGGGCAGAACACTCAGCAAAGAAATGGAAAGTCATGTGACTAGAGGGCGTGGATACAGGGAGTGGTGAAGAATGCGGGCCACTAAATCTGTCTGCCTGGTTCCCTATTTGACTTCCCCAATTTAGTCATTGCAATAGATGATATGAAAGGGCTTCCCTTGCTTTAGGCAGTTCCGTAGCCCCAGTATCCACATTAAGATTCTAAAAGCACTCCACTGTAGCATCCGAGCATGTTGCAAATTCCCCTTTGGTCTCCAGGAGCCTTTCCCCTGACAGACAGGAATTTACTCTACTGTAAACCAAAGAGTCCCAGTTTAGACAGACACGATGGATTAGGCAGACAGCATCATTGACCCGGTTCCACTTCGTTAGCCTTTCCAATTAAGGAGGATGTTGCCGAAAGGGAGACCTCACAGATATATTGCCATACCTGGAATCTTCTGGATGGAGCTTCTGTAGGGAGAAGCTTAGGTTTTGAGTGTGCACAGAGGGAGGAGATTGAATTTTTGTTGGCAAGTGAATCCTAAGTGTTAATAACATGGCCGCTTGGGAGTACTCTGTCTGCTTCCTGGCTAGGTCATTAACATGCTAAGTAGATAATACTGGACCCCTGACCATGTGCTGGGAGGGTTTCTGATCTTGGAATGCCAAGTAAAGAGCCGGTGCTCTACCAGAATCTAAGGATCAGCATTGGGTTTTGTCAGTACAGTTGACAAGTTGACAGAGTTTTCTGTGGTTTGCCAAGGACGATCGCTTTCAGGGAAGTTGTTCTTAGGGGTTCAGGATGGCATTCTCCCCTCTCCACCCCTTCAGGATTCTGAGCAGTGAAGCATAAGCCCCAAACAATAGCCAAATGGGCTGAGAAGTACAACTTAATTAATCTGGGCGCACACCCAACACCCCAGTGTGGTTCTTCACTGTGACCTGGCTTTGAGAATGAGGCTCATGTTGGAGTCTGAGAGGCAGCTTCTTATCTTCTGGCCAAATCGAGATGGCAGAAACTGAACTTTGGGAGAGACACACAGGCTGACTCGGAGTTGAAGAGTAATGTGGCATGCCCTCACCCACAAAGCAGCATGCCTGAGGCTGGAGTCCCACCCTGTCATAGACCAGGAGGAGAGCCTTGTCTCCCAAAGACAAAAGTGGGTCCTGTCCAGTGTGCCTGACACAGGGAAAATGGAAGAACAGGGTTGCCACTCCCTGTGTGTGAGGATGAAGAGGCTGGTCAGGGGGAGCCCCGTGAGGAATGGCTAAAACACGGAGGCTGCTCATTCAAAAATGCCTCAGCCAAGGTTCTCACCCATATAGTGGCCCCCTCCTCACCCTTGGGAGGGAGCTAGATAAGGGTTTAAAAAGAGAGCCTCTAAAATTCTTGCAAGGCTTGAAGGACAAGGCTGCAGTGTCCAGAGAGGGGGAGGAGTATTCCCCTCTGTATCTTCCTGGGTCTGAGGAATATTCTGTGCCTGGGTAGAATGTGAAAATTGGAGTGAGCTGTTTGCCTGGTGGTCAACTTGGAGCTGTAGGCTTGGAGAAATGCTGGGGACTGGATTCAGAGCTAGGATCTGGGGTGGGGGTGGGGTGGGTGGGGAAAGGAACCCTTCATCTTGAAAGAAAACTCAGAACAGACCAGAGCTCAGGGTTACTTTGGCATCGTTATAAAGATACCACAGCGGAATCATTAAGAAAGCGACTGACCATTCCCCTAGGGTAGGGGTTGAAAATTTTGCCGCAGTTTTTTCTTTTCTAATTGTGGTAAGAACACAACAGGAGTTGTACTCTGTTAACACTGCAGTATACACCTAAAAATTTTGTTCACTGTAACCACAATGTCATACAGCTGAATGCCAGGGTTTCTACATCTTGCATGAATGAAACTTGACACCTGTTCAATAGGAACTTCCCATTCCTTGCCTCCAGCCCACCTGACACCCACCCTTCCCCTCTCTGTTTCTGTGAATTTGACTATTGGAGATGCCTCATGGGAGTGGAATCATGACACTTGGGTGCCCATGCTCGTTGAAGCCATACAACAGCCAAGATAGGAAAAAAGGGTAAACATCTGTTGATGGATGAATGGATCAAGATGTGGTGAATGCGTATAATGCACTGTTACTCAGCCTTATGTGACAACAAGGATGAACCTTAAGGATGTTACATAGAGTGAACCAAGTCAGACCACAGAAGGACAAATACAGCATAATCCCTATACTTCCTGCTTATTCACCGACTAGGGCCGGGGGTGCTCAATTGCATGGCTTCCTAGAAGCCAGTGCTGGAAAATCTCTTGCCTAAAGCAACGCTTCCAAACTGAGTTTGTCCCTCGGGGCCCTAAAATCAAGCCCATTCTCTGTAACAGGCAGCTTGAGGTTGCTTTCCCAGAATCCTGAATCCAGGGTGGTTAAGTTCAGAGCCGACACAGTGCAGACAAAAGTAGTCTTTATGTGCTGGGTTTCCTGTTTTCCTTGGAAACCACTTGCTGAAAAACCCTGCCTCCTCCTCACCCATCCCTCCCACCTCTCGACCCACCCTGCCCCCCACCCAAAGAGTTCATGTTTAATGACCCGCGACATGACCACCAAGCCTTTCCAGTCAATTGGCTTTTGTAGAGAGTGAATGAATAGGACTTTTCTCTGGCCTTCGCTATCCTGAAAAGACTCTTCCCCAGCCCATTGGATTGTGCTGTGAAAACGAGGAATTAAGCTCTTCTTTTTCTGTCTGTTCCTTCCCTCATTTTTTGTAAGACCAGGCACAAATTGGTGGCCTTGCCCCCCTCATCTGGACTCTGTTCCTTGAGGTGTGTTTCTAATCTTGTCAGGGGTCCATTCTCTCCATATAGAGGATTTGAACACACTTTGAGAGAAGCAGCAAGAGTGCTTTCTTTCCTATTTCCTTACACTTGCACATTTGCATGATCACCGTGGCGGGTGTCCCCTTAACCTGTCAGTGAGAAACTTGAACCCCCTTAGTCATCTGGGTGTGGGAAGAAGTTAGGGGGAGATTGGGGATTGGGTCAAGCCCTTCTCATGAGTTGTGGAATGGGGAAGGCATTTGGGCAGCCCTCCCTGTGGGCTTGTTAGGCACTGAAGAGATGTAGCTTTGTTGGAAAATGCGAACTGGCTTAGTAGGCTCAGTTTCCCCCCATCACTTACCTGTGTTTTCTCCTCTCTCCCTGCAGGACCCTCATCCAAGTCCACCGATCACCCTGGAGACACAGGTCAGTACCTTCCCCTGATTTTTCTCACTTACGTGTGCCAGCTCTTCAGGGGGCTTGGTGCACCCTCTTAGCTCAGAAAAGCTGGGCAGGCACATCAGACCATCCTCTTGCCCATTGGGATGTGTGCAAGCACACACAGGTGGGGACACGTGCCAGCCGATTGTGTGTGCACGCACGTGTGTACCCTTGTATCCGCGTACTCATCTTCAGGGCCTGAAAAGTGACGTCGCCTGTCAGTCTCCCTCCTGCCATCTGAAATATTCCCATGGTGGCAGTGCCTACCTTGCGGCGTTGTGAGCACAGCAGAAAATGGTGTCCGTGAAGTCACCAGTATGTATTAAGTACTGGTGAGGTAGCTTTTGAAACCAATAGACTGTTGCCTTTCCTGCTGGGCTTTAAGGGGAGCTATCTTTGGATTGATGGTTTCCTGGGCTCTGAGGGTTGGTCACACAGAGAGGAGACCAGATGGACTGCATCCAGAGCCCTGTCTGCCCAAGACAGGCAAGCCTGCTGGAACATTGCAAGGCTGTGCAGCAGCGTTGTGGCTGTTTCTGGAGTTGTCTGGAAAGACCCACCTGCCTGTCTCCCTCTCCAGCCTCCTTCAGGGGTCCCTGTTCTCACCAGTGTCTCTGCCTCAGTCTCCCCTAGGGGAATGAAGGTCCTCCCCCACCTTCCCCCCACCCCCCACCCAGCTTCTCCTTACCAGATCAGGAGGGCCACACGTGATGGGCAAAGTGGAGTCCTCTGCCTTCTCTTTCCTACACGTATGTTGAGTTCTGTCGACTTCAGGACCGACACAACAGAGCAGGTGGGAAAGAGCATGTGACTTGGAGGATAAGGACCCCGTTCTCTGGCCCTTTTGGGCCATCCTCTGGTCTGGTTCCTCTGAAACTTCTGCCAGTGACCTGTCACCTTAGCTGTGTTTGCCCCATGTGAATCACACCTGTTCCAAGTCCCATAGAAGTACATTGGCCTTAAATCAACCTAATGTACTTTCAGAAGTGGACTTACTGTAAGCTAATCGTGCTCAGTCAAGGCGATCTTTGACCTCCAGAGGACGTACGACAATGTCTGAAGACAATTTTTGATTTTCTCACCTTGGGGTGGGGAGGTGACTACACCAGGGTAGCAGGTGGGGAGGTAGACTCCAGGGATGCTGTTAAACTTCAGGCAGTGCCCGGGCCAGCCCCCACCCCCGCTCCCCCCCCACAGAGAATGAGCTGGTATAAAAGGTCAGTAATGATGATGATGAGAAACGCTATCCCGTGGGATAATATTGGTGAAATCACAAGCAAGGAATCACATGCTGGTTAGATTTTTTTTTTCCACGAAACATTAAGAATTAAGCTATTCAATAGTTAAATGATTAAATATTAAACGATTAAATAAAAATAAATAAAAATATATAAATTTTAAATATTAAACTATTAAACTATATTAAAATGTTAAGCTATTGGTTAAATATGATTAGTTAAATATTAAACTATTGAATATAAATATAAAATTAAAAACACAAAACTTAAAATACTAAAATACAATTTAAAGGTTCCTTTTGAGTTCCCTCCAAAATCATCTACTATACTCTCAGAGCATTTGTTTGTATGCTGTGTTTTGGAAAACAAGGCTCTCCCCAGTCTACTGAGTGGATTACCAGAGAACTTCCACAGTATGTTTTCATTTTTTGTTACTTTTTAATGATTTTTTTAATGTTTATTTGTGAGAGACAGAGCACAAGTGGGAGAGGGGCAGAGAGAGAGAGGGAGACACAGAATCCGAAGCAGGCTCCAGGCTCCGCCCTGTCAGCACAGAGCCTGATGTGGGGCTCAAACTCACAAACCAAGAGATCATGACCTGAGCCAAAGTTGGATGCTTAACTGACTGAGCCACCCAGGCATCCCAGGGTGTGTTTAAATGATGGCCCTTCCCTTGATCAGTCCTTCCCCAGAGGAAAACTTGACTCAGGAGAGCCCCTGGGCAGATGGTCTGTGTCCCGAATTCTAGGAGCCAAATCTTATTTCCCAGGGAGGAGTAGATGTGCCCCAGGTAGTTCTGTCCTTGGCTGTCTTGTGCCCTTTACTGTAGAAACCATCCAGTCAGCAATTAAGAACCTCCATGGGAAAGAACAGTCACTTGCTGATGGCTATGGTGAGGGTGACAGCTCGCCCCTACACAGTGACCTCTCCTAGACCCGAACCTGATGCCAAGCCAGCCACAGCACAAGACAGGCTTTCTATGTTGATGCCACACTATCAGGGAGATGACTCACCTGGGCTCCAGTACCAAGAGCCCCAGCCGGCTCTTGGGGGGCCGTAGGATGTTCTAAGTTCCTATGTTAAAGAGACTCTGGAACCCAACCAAAGTACTAATGTTTTTCTGTAACTGTTGGCACAAGTCCGTGGCCAGATCGTATGCTGTGCTGGGCCCCAGTCCATCCTGGGACTCATGATGGGATCCTGTTCAGCTGCCTGCAGGCAGGTCAGACAAGAGGGACATGGATGGGTTTTCTGGCAGAAAGTAGTGTCCCAAATATTACCCATATGGCAGCAGTGAGACAGCAGATGAGGCTGAGCTTGGAAAACCAACGATGCAGTGGTAAGGGACAGGTGTCCCAAGTCTGGCTTAGTTCCTGCTTCTTTGCCTCAGCTCCCTTTGCTCCTCAGACAGGCGTTACCTGGTCCAGCCTGGAGCACAGGTGTCACAGGTAGGCTTGCCTTTCAGATTCATTGTGAGCTGTGTTTGTACATGACATACCTGTGGCTCAGCTTACTTAGTGCTCGGCCTGTGTAGGAACACTGGGCCACCCAGGGTGTTCGTTGGGTCCTCCCCCAGAACTTGGTGAATCCACCCTCAAGCCCCTGTTCTGAGTTGGCGACCATAGACAGATGGGCTTCTGGAGCCCCTGTAATGCGCTTGGCCTGTGGCAGCACCGAGCTCTGCATCTGCTGGCATCAGCATGCCTCACTCTGCCTGATGGCCACATTAATAGAATGAGGGAGCCTAGCGAGGTTGAAATCCCTGGTGTCAGCTTTCCCTCAGCAGGCTGCTTCTGGGGTGCACCAAGGAAGCCCTGACTTGCCATGGTGGATGCTTCCCTAGTCTCCAGATGGTGGTTACCCAGGAACCAGAGGATGTAGTAATGAGGAGAAAGCCAGTGTGAAAGCCGTGTGAATTTGGTTACTGGCATTACCACGACCTCTGCTCACACTGACATTGACCATTTGCCGAGAACTGGCTTCTCCCACTACATCTTCACCTCATTATGTAGGTGTTCTCATGATACCCATTTTCCAGATGAGGAACTTAAGGGTCAGAGAGGTTAACACACGTGCTCAAGATGATGCTAGGAGCACATAGCATCGGTGAGTGTCAGACTGGGGGCCACAGGATACCACAATCTATCTTCTCAACTTGTATCTTAGTGTCCCAGAAAAACAAGTTGCCTTGACTGGTAGATGTGAAATGGCTCAGGCAGAACTGGAGGAATGGGCTTGATGTATACAACCCAAGGTCTAGATAAAGGCAACGCTTTGCAAAAGTATCCCCAATGTACTTAGATAAATAGGAAGAGAGATAGATGGGTGACAGGTGAGTAGGTATGTAGATAAATAGATATAATGCTTTGCACAGTGAGTAATTCTTTGACAGATGGATTGCCACAAGGCTTGTGGATAAAATGGTTTGAGCAATGGAGCCCATAGAAAATTTATTTTAAAACAAAAATGAAATCTCTCCCTGTACATCAGTAGTGTTTTTGACCAATTTAAATGCTCATTATTTGATTGTTTCTCATTGATCCCCAAGATGCCTTATTTCTGAACCCTCTCCAATTTGGCAAGGCTCTTGTCATTTAATTTTAGCTTCTCTGCCTGCCTTATCCCCTCTACCCGCCCCCCCCACCTCCTGCCCCCACCAACGTCTTCACTGTCCATTAGTTAATGTCCTCTACTCAAATCCTGAGATACCCTGGGAGTTGTAATAAAGGAACTCTTAGTTAGAACAAAGATTTGTCCATCTGGGTATTTGTGAAGTTGGCTGTACTTAGAAGGGAAACAAACCTTCGTTTGCGTTGAGAATTCTCGCAGGACCTGAATATCAAGGGCATTAGGAGGAAAAACTCCTGATTGCTCAGTGTTCATCAACCAACCAGGTACTTGAATGTCTTTGATCTGCTCCGTAACTGGGAGTATAAGAGGACTGAGTTAACTACATTCACTGAATTAAAAGATGATGCTGGGGCCATGAGGATTGTGAACAGAGCTCAGGCAGACAGAGAAGTGGGTGGTAAGAAATTAATACTCCAAAGCTACAGCTATGCAAATTCATTCATCCATTTGCTTACTTACGTAGTTCTGGGGCCAGGAAGAGGCCAGGCCTTGTGCTAGATGCTAAAGATACAGCAGTGAACAAGACAGAAAGCTCCCTGCCCATAGAGCACCTGCTCTGGTTGGGGGAGTCAACCAGTGAATTTCTGAATAAAAAAAAATGTGCCCATAATTTCTGGTAGTAATAAGTGAACAGAAATACAGGCAGGTCTGTAAGTAGGAATGGCTGGGCGCTGTAGAGAAACTTGTCCAGGGAGCGTTCTCTTTGGACTCGAGTTGCAAGCTCAGGAACGGAGGTTTGAGCTGAGAGCTTACAGTGGAGAAAGAGTTACAGGCAAAGAGACCACAGTGAGAGCATTCTGAACATTTTGCATATTATATCTGGATTCCTATAAAAATAATGCCACTTTTCCTTAGAATCAATTAAAGTGTTAGCTCCTTCGAGCTCCTTCAATGCCTTTGTGTCACTAGAACGTCAAGATGAATAAGGAATTACCTTATCAGGCAAGGGTGAAGGGAAAGGACTGGTAAGGGAGGTGGGGGGAGAAAAGGTGGTTACATTTGGAACCAGCCTGTCAAACTGATGTCCAGTGCATCTTGCCAGGGTCAAAGGAACTTAATAGCTCCTACGGTACTGTGCAGATACTGGGGACTTAGGTAAGAAATCTGGCTTATACTTAGCATTAGCTAATTTGCTGGCTTAAGTTCTGCTGAACTAAAGCCTCCCACGAAACCAGCGGTTCACAACTGGTTGTGAATTTACCTCCCCAACCCCGCCCAGGGGACATTTGACAATGTCTTGCGACATTTTTGTTACGACTTGGGGGTGGGGCAGTGCTACTGGCCTCCAGTGAGTAGAGGTCAGAGGTGCTAAATACCCTGCAGACACCTGAGGAAGAATGATCTCCCAAATATCAGCAGTGCCAAGGGTGAGATACCTTGGTACACCCCTCTTTGCTCTGTGGAAAAAGATGACCCTGGCCATGGAATCATAACCATGTAGAAAAGTGTAATTCGTTCCTTCCTAGGTGTTGCCTCGTTTATGTCCAAACGTCACCCTCTCTGGTTAATATCAGACTTGTCCCATCTCCAGCCATGACATACTCATCACCCAGAGTCTCTGGGTCTGTGTTTGCGTGCCTAGTCACTGTCGAGTAATGACTCATGCGTGTGAGCATGTGCATGGCGTAGGTAAAAGGGAAAACACCTTTCGGAGATGGTTTCCTGAGAGGTTTATGGCTCAACAGTGCAGGGTGTGTGCAGTGTGTAAAAAAAAAAAAAAAAAAAAAAAGAAGAAGAAGAAGAAGAAAAAAAAGAAAATGGAGCTACTTGGCTTGGATTCAGAGAGGGACTGGCCAAGGCTTGTGGCCTGATGGAGCAGGCTTTGCAAATAACTCGATTTGGAGGCCTGGTTCCTTTTTCTGAGGCAGACCACAGCCTCCTCCGTGCAAACTTCTCTCTGTGGAAGCTCTTTGCCGACTTGCAGGATTAAAGCAATTGCTGTCTCCTCGCCTCTCTTCCAGCTCTGGGCTTCGATTAACCTTTTCCTCCGTGGAGAGCGGTTTTTGGAGCAATCAGGGAGCTTTTGAATGGCTCTTACCTGAGTCTCCAGCCCATTAATTCTTATGGTGCCCAGCATCTGTTGAGAGGACAGGGAGACCAAATTGCTTCTCAGCCCATCTGCTTTCCTCCCGCCAGCCTCCTTGGGGGAACAGAACCTCTCTGGAGCAGACAAGGCTGGTTTTGGGACAGGCCGAGTCCCTCTCCTATGATCTTTGCTTCTGGCTCTGGTTTGCTGGGTCTTTAATCAGCCCTGGTGGGGAGTGGAGCAGGGAGGTGACCAGCTGGACCACTGCTTGGGCAGAGACAGGCAGGGAGCCTGTTTCCTGAGAACGGAAACATTCTCAGGGAGGGTTTGCGGTCCTTGGTCCTGGGCGCCTTAATGGTCTGTGTGACTCAGGGTGAACCATGTGATGCAACATTCCACAAATAGCCGACAAGTTCCCCCAAAGCCCAGCTACATGTACTGTTGTGAAAAATAGATCGTGTTGAGATCACTATTCATCCCTTCTTGGTGGGAGCTGACTTTGCCCAAGATGTTGAAGGTTTGAGTTTGGCCGTTGACTGAGAACACTTCAAAATCATGACTCTTGTCCACAGTGACTAACGTACCTTGAATATGTTTCTGTGTTTTAAGATTTTTTAACTAGTCGATATACACAGTGTTGGGCTCGAACTCGTGACTGTGAGATAGTTACATGCTCTTCTAGCTGACCCAGCCAGGTGCCTGTTGAATATAGGGTATCATGAGCCGCGAAGTGTGCAACATAAGTGGATTTGTAAACTTACCGTTGTTAGCTAACCTTCATTAAGCACTTCGAGTGGGTTCTGGGCATGTTTCTGAGCAACCTCTTGGTATAGGTTCACTCATGCAGATTTCACAAGTATCCCCAATGGGAGGTGTATCAACATCATCTCCACTTGACAAACAGGGGCGCAGAGAGGTTAAGGTGCTTGTCCAGGAGCTAATGGGGAGAGCAGCTAGGATTTGAAACTGGCCATCTAGCTTTCATTTGTCAGGTACCACAACCCCATGAGACAGGTACTAATCTTAGCCCATCTTCCAGATGAGCCGACTGGAAGGCCACGGAGACCAAGTTTCCTTTTATTTATTATTTTTTAAATGTTTATTTTTGAGAGAGTGGGCTAGTGTGCACATGTGAGCTGGGCAGGGTGAGAGAGAGAGGGGCTCCCAAACACGCTTCACGTTGCCAGCACAGAGCCCGGCATAGGGCTCCATCTTGTAAACTGTAGGATAATGACCTGAGCCAAAATCAAGAGCTGGACCCTGAACCACCTGAGCCACCCACTTGCCCCCAATTGTTCTTTTAAAGGTAATTCGGTTAGTAAGTGGTAGAGGCTGAATTAGAAACATGATCTCTTTTACTACTTGGTTGCTGAGGATACACATGAAATGTACAGATTGGATGTAGAGATAAGAGGTAGGTATGCAGATACAAACATGGTTGTAGACCTGTGACTTAATTATATACAATATGTGTCATGTACAATGCACACATTGTAATATGTATATCCTAAATCAGATGTAATATAGATTACCAAAATATGACCATATAGCTAATCTATGTATCTTCAATTTGTAGCATTTCTAATGTATATACATATGATGCTGCATGCATGTATCATGTATACACTATAATGTATGATACAGAGGTAAAGATGGTTTAGATGCAGGTGTAGCTACAGCTAGAGATGCAGTTATCAGTAGAAGCACATACGAGTGATGGAGAACGCTCACTTGGCAACCCCAGGCAGATGGGTCTGGAAACACATATCCGTGTGGAGTGGCGTGCAGGTGAGGAACCAAACCCTTAGGCTGTGGGAAGGTTCGCCCTGCAGAGGGGAAGCAAAGTGGCGGCCCACGGGGGAGTGGACACTCACATTTCCTTTCTGGCAGGCGCATCTTCTTAGAGAGACTCCTCACACCCCCACTTCAAGCACAGAGTCAGGAGCCTGCTGTGCTGCCCGCTGAGCAACAAGGCAGTGTCACCAGATTTGCATGGAGTTGCAAGCCAAAGCCTGGGTGAGGAGGCAGTGCTGCTGTTTGGTGGAAATATCAAACGTACCAGCATGTTTGAAGCTCAGTCTGTCTTCTCCACGGGCGTTTTTGGGCAGGGCTGTGCAAACCAGCGAGCTTCAAAAGAGCAGGGTCCAGTGCTGGAATGTTCAGGCTGGGTTTTGAGGTTCTAGTTATCAAGATAACTCAGTCAGGAAAATCGCTTTTCACATGAAACGGCAGCCTGATGGAAGTCCAGGTGTATGAGGCATGTAAAACTCAACGTCCAGGGCCCAGACTTGCAGAATATCACAGAAGAGGGCCTCTGATGTTCCTTGCTATACATTATTTGCATGTAGTACTTGGTTAAGTACCTCTTGGAGGTGATCTCCTCTCATCCTGACAGCCGTGCCCAGGGAGGGGACTCTGGGCCCCCTCCTTAGCAGGTGCAGACCCAGAGGCGTCAAGACGTTAAATAATTGGTCCAAGACCATCGTGCTCCTGACATACTGACATGAAGTGTGTTGGGGGTGTCTCCTCTCCCCTCGCCCCAGCAGATCCGCTGTCAACCTTTCTTTTCCTGTCTCTGGGCCCTCAGAGGCTTGACCTTGATGGATTTCATCAGTGTGACTTCTTATTGCTTCCACTGGGGGGAGGCACTGGCAGGAGATGGGAAGGTGGGATGACAGTGGGTTGGGGGTCATTTTCCATGTGTCTCCCTGTGAGGGCCACAGCTCCCAGAGAGCTGCTATGATAGCTATATTCTTCAGGATCTGGTAACACCACTCTCCAGAGTGGTGCCAGCTCCCCATTGTGGCCAGCCCTGCTTTGTTTCCCTTAGAAAGGGTCTTGTTACGGGGGCACCTGAGTGGGTCAGTCGGTTGAGCGTCCAACTGTTAATTTTGGTTCTGTTCATTAGCCCAGGGTCATGGGATAGAGCCCTGGGTTGGGCTCCATGCTGACCATGTAGTCTGCTTAAGATTCTTTTTTGGTCTGCCTCTTTCTTTCACTGGTACACATATGTGCACACACTCTCTCTACGGAAACAACTGTTTGCTTATTCCCTAGGAGAGTAGTATATGTTTCCTTTGGGAACCCTGCCTTGGACATGAAGCCTGCCCCCAGCCCTTTGCTAACACAGCATTGCCGGAGTGAGCGACTGTCATTTCATGCCGTGTTTTGGTAAAGTAGGAGTGGGGGTCTATTTTCACGCCAAAGAAAGGCCTCACAGTGGTTGCGAGGGAATGGGGAAGCTGTTGAAACTAAATGCCCAGTTGTCAATGGCGTGAGTATTTTTCTGGGCAGGGCATCGTAGCTGTCATTCTGTTGGTGACAACTCCCCCCAAACACAGACATGAACATTCTACACACCACTGTGCTAGTAAATCATCCTGGGACCCATGTATGTGAGAAGAGATGTCCCAGGCAGGGGACACCATGCTCTGAGTCTCAACAGTCACTCACATGCATTCTGTCTGTCGTGACTACAAGGCTGGGAAGAGCTGTCTCACCTGGGGAAGGGACTCAGGTTGACAGTAACAGCACAGCGGGGGTGGGGAGGGCAGGCCATTGGCTCCTCCCTGTAGCCCACAGCAGACAGACGGACAGAAGACAGATTGTTTCTGCCAGCCAGCACGGCCTTGGCAAACTCTCCCTGTTCACTGTCACACCCCCAGGAAATACCGCCTTTCTAGCCTTTGAATCTGTTTTCTCAGAAGTGCTCCTGCTCCTCCCTGTGCCTTCTGTTGCCATTTCTCCAGCCCAACTGGTCCTGTCTGGGAAGCTGGTGTGTCCTCTCCCAGCAGGATGAGGTGGTTAGCTGGCCCCAGCTCCAGCTCAGCACAACCCTCCCGCTGTGTTCAATTGCCTTCCTGAAAAGGAACATCTTATTAATAATGATAAGCCCTTCTAATTTTCTTCTGGCAACTGTAGCTCTGTTTTTCCACTGCAAGGAAGAGAGGAAAGGAAGGATGGAAAACTGAAGTTAGCTCTGGTGCAGGTGCCAGATGGGTGGGGCCAAGGACAGTGGTGCTGTTTTACTGTCCCAAGAAGGAAAACCCCAGCCAGCTCGATGCAGGAAGAAACTCCAGCCGTTAAGAGAGGCCTCGCTGCCCCAATTACAGTCTGACATTGGTTATGGGGGAGTGGGAGGTGGCTTTTTATTATGTGGCCCAAGATCCAAAGTGATATACGAGCCTGCTGATGGGTATCTCCCACTGGCCTGTCATTGTTCTGGGATTTTTTTCTTTCTTTTTTTTAAGCAGGGGGAAAGGGGGTTGGAGGAGTTCTGAGAAATTGGAAAGTAAAGGGGCCTCTAGAAGTCAGCTAGTGGTAAGGAAGGGGCCCAGGGTTAAGAACTTCCAGCAGCTTTCTTAGAAAGTTGGCTGCCAGAACCATCTTAGCTGCCTGAAGGTAGAGGGTGGACCAGGTGTTCTCAATCCTGTTCTTCTGTCTACAGCCAGTATGTCTTTGAAGGGTCTCCTTTCCCCAGGGCAGCCTCCTTTGTGCAGAGTTGTTCAGCCAAAACACCCCAGATATTTTGGACTGGATCATTTTTCATTGTGGGGGCTGTCCTGGGTACTGTAAGATATTTAGCAGCACCCCTGGCCTCCGCCTGCTACCCCACCCCAGTTGTAAGAAGCAAAAATGTCTCCAGACGTGGTCACCGGTCTCCTGGTGGCACAATCCACCCCAGCTGAGAACCACTGACCTAAGTAGAGTTTGTAGGGATTGTGTGAAAGTCTGTTGACTGTCTGAAAGGATTGCTCATGAGGGTTAGGTGAAGTCCACTGGCTGAACACCTCCATATAAATGTCACTGGAATTTAAGGTTTTTTTTCTCTCAAGTGGCTTCCTATTGGCTGGCTTATAAATAAATTAGCACCTGCCAAGCCTCTCAGGGTGGGTGAGATGAGATATGGAGGAAAGTTAAAATGTTTCTTCTTCGATCCTTTAAAACAAATTTTTTAATGTTTATTTTGAGAAACAGAGTGCAAGTGGGGGAAGGGCAGAGAGAGAGGAGGACAGGGGATCCGAAGTGAGCTCTGTGCTGACAGGAGGGACCCTGGACTGTCAGGTGACCTGAGCTGAAGTCAGACACTTGATGGACTGAGCCGCCCAGGCACCCTTCTTCTTCCTTTTGACACCCAGCAAACCCTGAAGCACAGGAGGGTGAGAGGCCTTGGTGTGCTCCTGGGGAATGACCTCTCAAGCCGCAGCTTTGAATCACGGCAGCGCGAAGGCTGAATCCCAGGCCTGGCTCTTGAACCCCATCCCCTTGAAGACACAGGCATGGGGCTAGCAGATTTGCCACAGTGTGGCTGTCTGAGGAGGGTGTGGGCTCGCCTGACACCCGGAAATAGTCTGTGGCTTTGGAGCTGACGCTGCGATGGGTTCAAACTGGCTGGTCTTTACTCCTACTTACTGGACTGTCACTGTACTGCATTCGTACAGGCTGGTCTTTACTCTCTCGACTCCATGAAAGAGGCCTGTGTGTCGAGCGCCAGCCTAAAACAACCAGGCTGCTGTGTGCTGTGTTGGCTATTAGGTGTTTACCTGTTAGTTTGTCCTTGGGTGTTCCCCCACCCTGTTCTCCGAGGACGGCTGTGGCTGGAATGTGTTTGGTTTTGATTTTTATTATTTATTAATAAATTTGGGAGGCGGTTGAGGTCTTCTTTGGGTTTATTTTTCATAGTGTTTATCAATAGTACTTTGTATTATTTCGTTATTATGTTATTGATCTAGTTCACTCGTTGAACCTTTTTTGAATGCTTTCTATGTGCCAGATAGCGTTTTAGGAGTCAGAGATACAGCAGTGAGCAAGATAGAAGTCCCTGCCCTCATGAGCTCTCATTGTAGATAGATTACAAATAAGAGATGTGTGTTTATGTTTATATCAGATATTGACAAGTGTTGAGGAGGAAAGCTAGGCAGGGGAGGGATTACCCTTCAACTTTGGTGGAACCAAGGAGAGCATGGAGATCAGGCGACATTCAGGCAGAGACCTCAAGAGTATGAGTGGGCAAGCCCTGGAGAGAGCAGCCAGTGCAAAGGCCCTGGGGTGGGATGTGCTTGGAACGGTCATTGCACCTTAGAAGCAGGAGTGAGCAAGGGAAAAGGGGGGTGAAGGTGCAGGCAGATCATTAGCATCTTGTTCAACTGAGAAAGGTAAGCCTTTGGATGATTTTGAGCAGAAGACTGACGTGGCCTGACTTGGTTCGGTGGCCGCTGTACTGAAAGTGCACTATTGTTGGTCAAGAGCAAGAATAGGGAGTTGGGCAAGGGCAGAGGCTGTCAAAATAGCCAGGGCATTGTAGTGGTGGTTTGCACCAGGGTGCTAACTGTGGAGACGCAGAGAAGTGGTTTCCAGGGAATTTATTGTGGATTAAAAGGATGTAAAGCAATACAAGCACATGATAGAAAGTAAAAAAAAAAAAAAAAAAAAAAAATCAAATCAAGTAATACAAAGAGTATTCAGTGAGAAGTCAATCTCCCATACTCTTTTCTCCAGTCTTCAGAGGCAGCAACCATTAACCTTTTTCTCGTTTCCTCTCCTAGACCTTCCTTGGCATATTAACACGTGTGGGGTGTGTGTGAGTGTGTGCATGTGCGCGTAGGCAGGGATTTTGTTTCCTTGAACTGGAATCTAATGAAACATATTTTCTAATCACACATGGTTTCTTTGTATCTTACCCCCATTGGCTATCGTATCTGCACACACTGCTCTTCCTTACAATTTTTAACTGCTTTCTGTGTCGTCCAGCTCTCTATCCAGCACTCGGCATGGCGTTAATGTGTAGAAACTGTTCAGTAAGTACAAGTTGAACGAATTATTTTCTGGTGTATGTAACTGATTTCCTATTGGTGGACGTTTAGGTAAGTTTCTTCTCCCCCCACCCCCACCCCCCATCTTAACACTGTCGTTCTCGTACACACGCTTTCTCACAGCTGGGTGGCTAGATCTGTAGGGTGAAGTAGATTTGGGACTGTGAGTCAAAGGGTATGTGCGTTTTCCATTTTGACAGTCGTAGCTGAATTGACCTTAGGGAGGTTTCTTCAAATCGACTATCAAAGTGATTTCCTGTTTCCACTCTCAAAAGCACTGGTAATCATCAGTCTTTCTCATCTGTGTCAAACTAATGGGTAAAAACACTGTCTTGCTGGTATGATTTGCATTTGATGTGTGAGTGGGGTGGAGCATATTTTAAGAGTGGTATCTGTTGATTAACTTCTTAGCTGTATTTTCCTGGGTTCCAAAAGATGCCTCCTAAGAGACATGTTTCTTAAGACTGGCCAAGCCAGCTATTGTGCTAAGGACTCGACGTGGGTTAACTCACTTGATGTTGCCATGAGCCCTGCATAAGGAGGTATGGTTCGCATTCTCCCTCCCAGACAATGAAATGGAGGTATGGAGAGGGGTGAGGTCAGTGTTGCCCAAGGTCACGCATCATGTGGAGAGGAAGTAGGGAGCCGGTATTGGGACCTAAAAAGAACTCTTAACCACCATGCCGCGTAGCTCAGTGTATTTGGTAATAGCCGTGACTCTCCTTTAAGGCTTAACCACCCTGATATTTTGAAAACAAAAGCCAAAGTGTCTCTGGGCTTTGGAAAGCAGGTGGACGAGACTCTGGCATGTGGTGGGACCAGGGCTTGAGGCCCCAGCCTGTGCTGTGAGCGCTGGAGACAGAGCTGAGCGCTAGGCACGTGGCAGGCATGTGCCATGCAAGGAGACCGTGTCACCTTTTTCATACTAAATCGCACTGCCCTCTGACCAAGTCCCCAGCTGCACGGCCGAAGTGGATCTAGGGGCCAGTTACATACGGAGCTATCAGTAGTTAGAACTGTGCATTGGATCACACAGATGGAGAACAAGATCGAAGACAACAGGTAAACGGGAAGAAGGAAGGAAGATGGATAATATAATATCTCAGTTCCTATTTTAAGAAAAATATCCCTGCTATATACTGGCCACTTCTCCAGGTACCGGGCATTGGGACATGAAGGACCCAGGGCGCTGTGCTCGGGGAACTCCCATCTAGAGCATCGTGTTTGAACCTCTCCTGTGTTACGGTCCCCTTTGGCATCCTGAGAAATCTGTGGTCCCTTCTCTGAATAATACACATTTTTTATTTTTTCATTTTCTACTCTTTTTTAAAAAATATTTTAAATGTTTATTTTGAGACAGAGCGAGAGAGGGAGCGAGCGCACACAAGAGGGGGAAAGAGCAGAGAGAGAGGGAGGTAAGAGAAGGAATTCCATAGGCTTTGAGCTGTCAGCACAGAGCCCAATGTGGGGCTGGAACTCAAAAACCTGGAGATCATGACCAGAGCCCAATTTGGATGCTTAACTGACTGAGCCACCCAGGTGCCCCAAAATAACATTGAAATGCAAAAAACAAAAACAAAAAAAAAAAAACCTAGCTGCAAAGGATTACAAAAGAAATCAGTTGTGTCGAAATACAGCTAGCAAAATAGATGTAAACATAAAATATGTGTGGAGCAATTAATGCATTTGCATCTTTACTAACACATTAAGTAACTAGATTTGGCTGCAGGTCTAATAAGTATCATAATTTTGAGGTAGTGACAAGTATAAGTAATATTTTCGGCATCTGCTACCAAAGCAGTGTGATAGGAAAATATCTGTAATTTCCACTCATGTCAGTCTCAGGTCTTGGTAATACCCCTGCAGTCTGGTGCCTGCATTCAAAGCTAAAGGACACAGCAAAATTGAGTTAGAGTTAGTGAAAATAATTACGAAAAGGAATAGGTATGAATCTAAGACCCCCAGAATTCTCTTTACCGACCGTTCACTCCACCCCCTCCCCCCTCGCCGAGTCCACGGACATCCCTGCACTTGACAGAAAAACCATTGCAAAATGGCGTATACCTGCTGAATGAAATGGTGAACAGGGTCACCCACGTTATGTGAGTGATGTGTGGCCCTGTCTTTTTTTTTTCCCTCCACCTGATCATTTGTAGTTGAACTGTTGTAAGATAAATGGACTTCTGCTGTTTCTTTCTTGTGGGGTGGTATCGGATCCGTGATGATATAGGAGGAAACAGGACAACCTGGAGGAATCCCACAAGGCTTCTCGTTGGAGCTGTTGGCCACACCATGTCCTCAAGGGTGAGTGAGACCAGACCAGGAGAGGCTGGGATGACAGACAGAACATTCCCAGAGAAAACAGAGCTGAAATAACGGGTCCTATCAAGAAATCACCAGGGACATCTATCTGGGTGGCTCAGTTGGTTGAGCCTCTGACTTTTGATTTCAGCTCAGGTCATGATCCCAGTGTCACGGCGTCTGGTTCTGCACTGAGCACGGAGCCTGCTGAAGATTCTGTCTGTCTCTGCCCCTTCTCTACTTGGGCGTGCCCGTGTATGCTCTGAGTCTCTTTCTCAAATAACATCACACAGTATGAAGGGAACACAGGTGGAGGAGCAGAGAACGGCAAGAGACTGTTGAAGTGGGCACAGGCCCGGATAGCATCAGGGAGCTTGAGATCGACCTAATGGGCAGAGGGGCAGCACTGAAGGGTTTTGGGCGGGAGAGTCTGAGGTCAGCTTGGGAAGATCGCTCTGGCTGCCGCATGGGGAACAGACTGGGAGGCAGGGGACCAGAGAGGGGACCTTTAATCCAGAAGAGCCAAGAAGAAGGCCTGAACTGGAGCAGTGACAGAAGGGAGAGTAGGGGACGTATTTGAGGGGCCATTAAAAAGACTGGGCAGGGTAGGATTTGGGCAAGTGAGAGTAGGGCACAGAAGAAGTTAGGAGAGGAATGTGTGAGGAAAGGACAAGTTCAGTGGGAAGGTGAAGTACTCCCTGGGCATGGGAAGGGGTGCAGTACCTAGTGAGGTTGTCAAGGAACAGGTGGAGTGCAGGAGACCTTCTGGAGCCCCTCACTCTGCTTTCCCAGAAGATGGAGCCCTGATAGTGCTGTGGGGGATGGGGGTGGGGGTCGTCCTTGGACCGAGCAATATGGAATCTTGCACCCAGGAGCTTGGGCAGATTTTCAAGTTCAGTCTCCCAGGAATGAATAGAAGCAAAAGGTAGGAAGAATTAAACCACTTTTTAAAAAGAAAAACCTGCACTTTTCAGGGATTTATATGCCTTCCTGGATCTGAATAATAAATTTTTTTACAGTTACAGCTGGCGTTATATACGACCTTATAAAATGCCATGATAGCGTCTAATGAATATCGTATTGCAGAATATATGACTTTTTTTTCCAAGGGCTTTTTAAGGCACTGTCTCTGGCTTGCGTCGGCAGGGAGGCCTCACTGCACTCCGTCTGAGAATGCGGGCGAGTGTCTTCGCTGGGACTGATCCTCACTGTCAAGGTTTTCAGGCCCGGAGGAGGCAGCCCCCGGCAGAGACACGGGGGCTGGTCTGACACACTGGCAAAAGCCTCCGTGTTTGGGCAGATGTCCCCTCTGCGAGATCAGAGATCAGACCGGCTCTTCCCCCTGTGGCATTGAGGCTGGCTAGATTGCCTGACCAATTTAGAAGTGGACCTTTCACAAGGCATGTGTGTCTGTCTGGAGACCTGGATGACCCTGGGAGAAATCACACACTGTCCAGTGGGGCATGGGCTTCCAGTGTCAACATCCTCTCCTTGGCCTTTGACTACACACCTTGTCTCCCTTCCCACCCCCCCTCACCCTGACCTTGGACATCTGCATGTAGAATTACATGACCATCCCGGAAATTGGATTCCTTCCCCAACCCCCACTCCCCCCCCCCAACCACCCACCACCAGAAAAATGCGATCAGAGGACAGTGTTGGGAACCAAGAGGATAAGAGGCTGGGGGTGGGGGGCTCCGGTTAATTGTTACAGGGTTAACTGGGAGTTATGAGAACACTGTCGTTGAAGTCCTTGCTTGTCAAATACTTGCAAAGGGAGTCCGTCCGTGTTCTCAATGTGTCCAATCCATTGCACGTACCTGAATGTCAGCTCCCTCCCTGCCTTTCCTGCTCCATGCACGTCTACTCCTGCACCTTTGTGCCTGCGGTGTACCTCACCTGGGACGTCTTCCCCACCTCTTCTCCTACACGGATCTTCCCAGCTCACCAGGCAGAGCTCAGGTATGTCCAATATGAACCAGAGGCGCCCAAGATAATTTCAAGCAGTGCATGAACAGACTTTAAAGAATTGAATAGCTATTTTTTTCTTTCCCTAGTGACATTCTACCTGTGGCAAATTATATATATTTTTTAAGTTTATGGGTAATGTTTCCTTTTTCAATTAGTTCATTAAAGAAAAATAGAGCTGAGCTGATTGAAAGAGCTTTGGTAAATAAAGAAAACTGCAGATGCTCCATGGATAGGACAAAATCAGAAAGGTTAGCAGGTGAAGGACTAATATTTGAGAAGGGTGACTGTGTTCCTTGTTGTCCTCCAGCTTCTGGATTTCCCACTGCAGCAGGTTGGGTCAATTCATTCATTTTTCTGACCTCCGTTCTCTCCTCATGATGATCTCTGCCTCGTGTGAGGGTTAGCCCTCCTTCCTTGCAGGCAGTGGCCTCTGAGCTGTATCAGCTCCATCGATGGTTGATTTTTTTTGTGTGGGATTTGTCACTGCCCCTCCCTGGCTGCTCTCGTCTTTGGGGGTGCCTTTATGGGCACCATCGAACTCTGCCTGTTTCTAGGTGGTTAGCAGTTAAAAAGGCCTTTCCAAAGAACTATTTATTGGCTGTAAAGTGTGAGTTCCCTTAGGAGGTGGAGAGACCACCCACTTAACTCAACGCTGAGAAGGAGGCAGGTGATGGGGTCGAGGCCACCTTTCTGCTAGGAAAGACCCTGGCTGTGGAGAAAGGTCTTGGTTGCCCCCTACCACAGATCCTCATGGCTCGTTAATCAGTCCAGGATGTGCTTGTTAATCGTGATGAACCAGTTGGGAGAAGACAGTAGCAGTCATTGACCGATGACCCGTTTGTTACAATTGCCCAGAATCGGCGTTCTCAACAGTCCCTTCAGACTTCGTTCCAAGCCTGTGCTGTCCAGCGTGGTGGCCAGAGAGCTCTTGAAGGGCAGTGAGTCCTGTGAGCTGTGCTTAGGTGTAGATAGTATGAGCCACACCATGTAAAATACTGCCTTGATACTTGTTCATATTGGTCATATGACAAAATGAGACTATGTTGAACATACTGGGTTGACAAGATTATTCAAACCCATCTGTCCCGTTTCTTTGTTTTCTTTTTCTTTTTTTTTTAACATGACTCTCGAAAATTTCCAATGAGTCATGTTCTCCCGATGATGAAGGAAAGTGGTCTGGATCAAAGCTGAACCTGGGAAAAGCTAAGAAAACAGTTTTTCTTTTTCAACTGTGCATTTCTCCCTTTTCTGAGCTCGGAGTCTCCTGAGAGGAAGCAAAAGGTGATCTCTGTTAATCGATGGTTCTGGTCCGTTGAGTTCAGTTAATCAGGGTTTCGCCTCCCCCCAGGTGCGTGAGCGCTCGCTGCTTTCTTGGGCTTAGGCCACCGCCCCCACCCCACCCCCCTCTCCACCCCCGCCCTGGATTCCACGTGGAAGGAAGGGGGAGGTTTCCGATTTGTGACAACAGTCCATCCTGTGGATGTCTCACCAGGCCTCGGTTTCTCGGGAAGCACCGTGGCCTGTGAGGGAGTGATTCCTGGCCTTTGGGGGGGTTGGCCACACACCCAGCATCCAGCACTGGACCGATGAGATGAGGAGATGGGAAGGAGTTACTCATGTACACTGAGCCTGAGGGAGGATGTCACATGCCAGGCAGGGTCATATGGTGGAGGGGAGAGTGCGAGGGCCAGTTGCTCTCCACAATTCCAGGGTGTGGGCGTCTCCAGGGCCAGTCTTGGTAGTATCAGGAGGGTGGGCGAGGTGACTACAGCTTCCCACAGCTGGGTGAGATTGTCTTGTTTGAATAATCCTGAGGGGCGAAGCCCGCTGCTCAGGGACGAGCAGGAGCTGCCTGGCCTCTGTGATGGGGAGGGTTGCCGGGCCAGGGGACCTCACCCAGTGGAGAGAAGGGGGCACAGGAACTGAGATTTAGGCTGTTGGAGGCCTTCCTGATTTTCCCCAGATGTTGAGGCAGCACATAATACTGATTGTAGCCCTAACACCACAGTGGGGTGGGGGGGGGAGGGGAAACTAGGTGGTGGGATCATCCTATCTGGGTTTGACTCTTGGATGTGCTGCTTATTAGCAGTTCACCTCATGGGTCCTCAGTGTGCCTGCCCATCAGTAAAATGGGGATGTGAACACCCATCGTGTGTGCATGCACGTGGGTGTGTGTGTATTTTTGTCTATCGGCAGATCGAATACCACATACACCTATTTCTCTTTTCTAGAACAGTGATTTAATCCCTGCTCCTCTCCCCTCTCCCCCCACACCCCCTGCCTTCAGACAACAACACATCCACGATCAAATCACAAGCAGCATTTAATAAAAAACAGATGTGTGAGTTGAGCCAACTGAGTTCTTGAAGCCAAAGGCTACATCTGGCCCTCCATGTACTATTTCCACTGACTGAATTGAGTTTTGCATCGCCAGAGGCAGACATTGGCTCATTCTGTCTCAGGGCCGAGGAGCCAGGCTGTTAGTTTGTGTAATGCTAAGTGGACAGAGCCTCCGCCCTAGTCCAGACATGGACGTCCATGTTCCAGGGGCTTTACCTTGGCAGAGGGAAGGCAGCTGCGTGGGAGCGAGGCATGCCACAGAGCACGGCAGCCCCCGGAGGGCCTTGTATGCGGTCGCTTGGGTCGCCCCGCCGAGTAGGCAAGCTGTCGCCTTCTTGGCTGACAGGGGCCCTGGCCGGGACCTGATTGAGTATAACACACCCTTCGTGCAGGAAAATGGGGCATCTGTTGGCTCTTTCCTTCCAGATAGACACACTGTCTTTGTTCGAAGACAGAAGGTCATCCCAGCCGCTCTAGGGACAGCCCTCCAGTCTCCACGGTGCTCAGACGCCATCTGATAGGTGGGTTGGGGGTTTTACTGCCCCTTGCTCATTGCCCACCTTGGTGGGGATGTTCTCTGTGGAGACCCCAGCCCTGGTCTCCTCATGGGGCCGTAGGGTCCCTGCTATGCTGAATGTTGCAGGGGACTGAACTGCAGTGGTGCTCTGAGCAGTGTGGGTGGTGACATTCTGGAATCTGGCAAATGACCAACAAAACTGCATAATCCCAAGCCTGGAGCACCCTGTTGGTCAGTTCCTTCCAGGGGGTGAATGAACGTGGATGGAGAATTGCAAGAACTTTGGGTCGCCCAGCTTATCTGTTAGTTGTTCGCCGTGATCTGTTTGTATGTGCGAGTGCTTGGCATGTTCGTAAATGGACAGGTGCGTCATGAGCATATGCTTTGTGTCACATGTAGTTCCTGCCGTCATGGAGCTCACAGTCCATGTGCGGTGTGTGTGTGTGTGTGTGTGTGTGTGTGTGTTTATATAAGAGTATTTGCATATATATTTAGTTTTGTGTAGAGTGTCATTAACAGAGCAATGAGCATTTATTGAGCACTCTGTGTATATCAGACACTGGAGCTAAGGATATTTTTCTCATTTAATCCTCAAAACCACATGGCTCTTTCAATCTATATTGCTGGAACACCGACTATGTACTAGGCATTATGCTGAGTGTTGCACATTCTAAGGTTGAGCCTTCTAGAACTTCTCCTACCATTAACTCTATTTCACACAGGAAGCACCCAAATCTGAGTGGTCAAGTGCCTTCCCTGGGGTTATACACCCAGTCAGTGGATGTTCTAAGCTGGAACTTGAGCCAGGTAGATTTCTCAACCGGCATGTGTGCAGATTGATGTGTGTCTGTACAAGGTGCAGACACAAAGCTGGCGGTTGCTGGTTTGGAGAGCGTACCTTACTCCTCTGGTTACAAAATCTACTTTCGTGAGTTTTTGTTTTCTTACCAGTAAAGCAGCTGGCAACCTCTGTCTCCTCACCTTGTGGAAGATGAGCAGGGGAGGTTATGAGAAGCCGCGTGGTAATAGTCCAGAATGGTCATTGTTGACTGAACAGAACCATATGGGTGCATAACCAAGGAAAGAACCACACAGATGAAAAGAATAACTACTGGGTGGGGCAGTTAATTTTTAATCATTCTCCTCTGTTTTCTCTTTGTTCCTAATAATCCAGCAAAGTGGGTATTTTTATCTCCCATATTATAGAAGAGGGAAACTGAGTCTCAGAGTAGCCAAATGGTAGAATCATGGTTCGAATCCGAGTCTGGGTCGGTCTGTCAGAGCTCACGTTCTTTGTTCTAGACCAAGGGTTGGTAAACTCTTGCTCATGGGCCAAATTCAGCTGGCTGTCTGGTTTTCTAAGTGGAGTTTTTATTAGGAACACAGACACACCCATTCATCACATACTGTCTATCGCTGCTTTGATCTACAAGGTGAAAGCTGAGCCATTGTGACAGAGACTATATGGCCTGCAAAACAAAGTCTTGACTGTCTGAGCCTTTACTGAAAAAGCTTGCAAATCTTTGTTCTAGACTATAAAGTCTGTGATGAGAACATTTTTTTAATTTTTTTCTTTTATTTTCTTCAAGTTTATTTTGAGAGAGAGCACAAGAGTGGGAAAGGGGCAAACAGAGAGGGAGATAAGAGAATCCCAGGTAGGCTACACACTGTCAGTGCAAGGAGCCTAATGCAGGGCTAGAACTCACAAACCTGATGCAGGGCTCAATCATGGCCTGAGCTGAAATCAAGAGTCCCGACGCTTAGCTCACTGAGCCACCCAGGCACCTCAAACATTTTTTAAATGGGTGAAAAAAAAAGGGGGGGGGGCGCCTGGGTGACTCAGTCGGTTAAGCAACCGACTTTTGCCCAGGTCATGATCTTACGGGTTCACGCCTTGCCTCGGGCTCTGTGCTGATAGCTCAGAGCCTGGAGCCTGCTTCAGAGTGTGTGTGTGTGTGTGTGTGTGTGTGGGTGGGTGTGTGTGTGTGTGTGGGTGTGTGTGTGTGTGTCGCCCATTCTCTGCCCCTCCCCTGCTCATGCACTGTCTCTCAAAAATGAATAAACGTTAAAAAATTTTTAGGTAAAAGGAAATGCTACAGAATGTAAGCACTCACATACATCATATATATGCCTGTGTACGGCAAAACTTCAGCCATCTGGAGCCTTGGGAGAGGAGACCATCTTGATTTTCGCAAGAAAATTAAGTCTTACAAGGGGGAATCTTTCTAAATTATATCACCTGTTTCCCTGCCTTTTGAAACAGAGTGTGTGCTGGGCAAGTGTTAAACTTTCCTTGAAGAAATCTTGCCTGCATTTCAAGCACCAGGTTTTGGATTCTGCTGAAAGTGCTAATGACCCCTGAGGGCATCAGGAAGGCTTTCACTTTTTCCCTCCATGGGCCCACAGTCCTTTTTATTTTTGTCTGCCTTTTGATCAGTTTTTCTGCTTTTGTCTTTCTTGCACGCTGTTACTTCGCAGTGCTTTCAACTTGACTGATTGTGACCATCAGCTGGCTTTGCTTCTCACCTTTAGAAATCATCAAACTCATTACAGTCCTACACAGAGTAAACAGGTTGTGATGAACAGCCGGGGACACCTGTGTCTCTCTCATTCGCAGCTTCTCAGGAGAGCTGAGTTCCCTGGAAGCAGGGTTTCACTGTGTGTCTGGCTTCCTCCTGCAGTCCAAAGACCGTTTCCCTCTCCATCATGGCCCTGTTGTCCCCGGGTTCAGATTGATAATAACCGAGAAAACAGCAAACCTTAGAAGCAGATGGTGAGCGTGGCTGGCTCCTCACACTTTGCAAAATACCAGGTCTTATCCTCAGGTTTGAGCTTCAATAGCCAGAGCTGACTGTGAGTTACTTTAATCTTGATCACAGATGTTAACAGAGGAAAGGTTCACTGAGTTTGGCTCACTGCAGTGGAATTTAAGACCTGGGAAATGCAGACTTGCCTGCGAAATCCAAGCACAATTTTATGTCCAGAGACATGTTTTTTAAAAAAGAAACTGATTGTAATCAAGTATGAAAAGGCAGTTGTCGTTAGTTTTTAATCATTCGACCCGAGAGTATTTTTGTTGACAGGTATGTTATCTACCTTGTGAGTCATTCTTAGTGAAATCTACATGCTTGGTCTGCCAAACTGTTTTAAATCCCCTTTTGTTTTGGTCAGTGGTGCTTTATCTTTTGCCTTCTGTCAACAGAGCCAGCTTCATGGGCGGGTACCCTGGGCAGTCACACAGGGCTTCATGCTCAGTAGGGCCCTGCACTTGGTTGAATGCTCTATTGTCACTGTCTTGAAATTCTTAATTTTTTAAAAAATTAGATGCCCTGTGTGTTCATTTTGCATTGGGCCGTGCAACTTAAATAGGTGATCTTGGCCATCATGGAATAGGACCATGGAATATCAAAATTGGAAGGAGCTTACAGATGAACCTTTCAAAGCCCTTCAACTTAAACGTGGAGACTGAGGCCACAAGAAAAATGAAAGTGACTTGGTGAAGGTCACAGGACAATGAAGGGCAGATTCAGACAAGGGGAAAAGTCCAATTTTGAGGTCCCTCAAGATCACAGGCTCTTTCTCTTACACAGAGACAGTGCTTCCTGCTCAGTTCATTCTTGCAAATGAGGAGCTAATTTAATAGTAAACTAAGCAGTTAATACTTAGGAATTTAAATTTGCCACTCATCCCCATTTCCCCAACATGCACAGAGTAAGTAACCAGTTTTGTGTGCACTATTCAAAAATGGCTGTTGACTATAATGGAGTTCTCATTAATGGCATAAAAATTGGGACGGAACTCTCAAAAATGCTGGTCATTTTCTTGAGTTAAATATTTGAAAGGCACTTTTTTCCCTGCTTACAAAAGTAATACATTCTCATGGTTGGAAATTTGGAAAATGACCAAGAAGAAAAAAAAAATCACCATGCTACCGTTTTTTGTATATTTTTTCCTGTCTTTTCCACGATGTGCATTTTATATACCATCAATCTCAATCTATTCATGTGAACTTTTATGTTCCATTTAACATTGTACTAGGGTAAACCATATGAAATAGCTGTTTTTTATAGGTAAAAAAAAAAAGGTTGAATATCAGCAATTTGATGTTGTGCAACCAGATTGCTAAAACATCTCCTTAAATCATAGAATACTCTTTGTAAACGTTGTATTTATTGGATTGTATAAAATTCCAGCATGTGGTTGTATATAGTTAGGTAATTTTTATTAGACCATGTGATAATTATATTTTATATAATAATTAATATACTTAAAACCTATATAAATACATGTGAACAACTGTAAGTCACGTTATGATAAAGCTTCTTATTTCTCTGCCTTCATAGATGGAATATTCTTTTAAACATTACTTTCACGGTTCTTTATGTTTAAAAAAAAGTTGATGTTTTTTTAAAAAGCTTGAAAAGAGAAGGAAAGAGAAAAGTCATCATCCTGAAATAGCATCTTTGGTGCATTTCTTTCTGGTCTTTGTTTCCTAGATTTATATGCATTTGAAAACTTACTTTTTTTTTTCTTTTTTTTTGTCACCCACCGACATGTGTGAAGCACTAAATGGAATATTATAAATCTGATGAAGGGCATTTCCAGTGACTCTGGGGCATCTTTTAGAAAAGAGCCCCTCAAAGTGTGGTCCATGGATCAATGCCAAGCTCAAAGAGCCAGTCACTGCCTGCTCTGAGACCCTTTCAGAAATTGAGGGCATGGTTTTGGAAACTTCTATAATAATTGAACATGGACCCAAGCATATCAGCCTGCTATCTATCTATCTATCTATCTATTTATTTATTAATTTATTTATTTTGATGCTTCCTTTTTTGTTGTATTTTATAAAACTACCAATCTGTGATGAGGAGGGGAGGAATCTCCCCACAGCTGGATTGAGCCCTGGAGGTAAGCCAGCATATAGAGCTGGGGCACAGGGCAGGACACCTGCTCACCTCACATCCTAGGCACTCGTGCTGGGCGGGGCTTCTAAAATCCCTGTGATTGCTGTCTTGTGGTGTTTCACTTTATTGTCCCTGTTTGCTGCTTTCACTGAGCATGTCTCTTGTTTTCTCTTGTCCTCTTAGATGCTCTTTTTCTACCTCCCTTGATCTTTCTTTCTCATTTTTTCCCACTCCCATCTCTCGGTAGTGGTAGCAAACCACATTACCCTGCTTGCTAGAATAATTGGGTCTCAGAGAGTGTCTCTGTCTAAAGCAAATAGGCTTTTGTATCCAGCTGTCATGACACATCTTCCTGTAGCTTGAGAATGAGGCTTTTTCTCACTTAGTAGATGTTGGTTGCATTTTAAATGTGAAGTCAGCTGGCTCTGAATAACTTAATGACGTTCTAAGGATAAGCATTTTTTTAAAGCTTATTTTGGGAGAGAGAGAGAGAGAGAGAGAGAGAGAGAGCGTGCACAGGCAGGGGAGTGGCAGAGAGCGAGGGAGAGAGAGAATCCCAAGCAGGCTTCTCACTGTCAGCACAGAGCCTGACTCAGGGCTCGAACCCATGAGCTGTGAGATGAACTGAGCCGAAACCATGAGTCAGATGCTCAGCCAACTGAGCCACCCAGGCGCCCCTAAAGCTGAGCGTTTTTTAATGTTAGTTATACTTGGCACCTTCTCTGTCCGTGCCCTCTAGCCTTGACGTGGAGTCCAGATGCGCCTGCAGATCAACCTGGGCGTTTTGGGGACATGCGTAGTACCCGATCTTGTTCCGTAGCGGGATCCCGCGCCCAGTGGAAGCAGCGGCATGTTGGTGACGCTCTGTTGCCGTGAGCAGGAGCAGGCAGCCTCGGGCTTTGCAGTGCTTCCTCGGGCTCCGTCAGCCTGACGTCCCCTGGGCGACATGCGCAAGTCCGGTGTCGGGAATGAAGTGAAAGGCAATGACGAAATAACTGGCTTTGGTTAAATAATTTGCTGTTTACGGCTTCTCTGTTTATGAATCAGTTAAAAGCCCTTTTAAGTGAAATTGGATAGACTACAAAGTGTTGGTTTCATGTGTTTTATTTGCAGTTTAATCAGCGTGATCCAGCTGCTGGAGTGGGGAGAGTGGAACAGGATTTTAATTATCCCTGCTTTGCCCGAGTTAGGAATTCCCAATGGTGCCGTCTGTGCGAAGATGCCAAAAACCGCATTGTTCTTTAATTAGCTGTTGTAATTGTTTTAGTCTAATCTCCGTGATTAGCAGCAGCATTAAATACAGCAGGAAGAAAAGGCCTGTCCTCTATGCGCTGCCCCAGTAAACAGAGCCTTTCTCCCTTCTGGAGAGGGATATCATAGAAAATCAATTAGAACTCAACCAGTGTTGATTGGAAAATGATAAAGACCAGCCACCATGAAGAAGGGTTTATGGCCTCTGCAACCAGCTCGCCCGAAGAGCTCCGCGGGTTCTGACGTGTCACGGAGGCGCCTGAACAGGGCCCCACTGGATGGCTGCATCCCTCTCTGGGGATGGGGAGATGGACTGGGCTGGCACCAGCTGTGCTTTTGGCTTCAGATTGTCTGCTTCATGCATTCAACCACAAGCTTTTATTGAGCCAGGCGTCATGCCAGGGGCCTGGGGATGCAGGGCTGATCAAAGCAGGCACAGTCCCTGTCCTCACCAAGCCTATAGTCTAGAGGAAGAAACTGCTGTCGGTCAAACACTTGGACAAGTGCAGGGTTCCTTGTAAATTGTGAAATGCTATGAAGGTGTGGGGTGTGGCGTTGAGAGAGAGTTTAACAACAATAAATCAACTGGTTAGGAAAAGGGCAAAGAGGGTGTCCTAGCAAAATGAATTATAATCTGAGGTCCAACGGATGAGAAATAGCTGGACAGAGGGGCCAAAGGAAGGGTGTTTAAAGAAGAGGAAATGGCTTGTGCAAAGGTCCTGAGGCAGAGGGGAGGTGGATTCTTCCTTCCGTCGTTCTCAGAAGCAGTAGAGTGTGGTAGGAAGGAACCAGATTCTGGATACATCTCATCAGGTTCAAATCCCATCCCTGCTACTTACCAACTGTGTGAAAGTCTTCAAGCGGCTTCACACCACTCTGCCTCAGTGTTCCCAGATGTAAAATGGGTTGGTGATCATGATGAGGATAACCACAGTAGTATCTACTTCACAGAGTTGTTGGGGGGGATGAATTAGGCCAGATGGTAAGCATTCAGACAATTAAGCATTGTCTGACATGTGATGAGGCTCAGGAAGTATGATCTGGGGCAGCCCTGACTTTGGAATCTAAACAAAAGGGACTAAAATTGAGATGGACTGTGTGCAAGCATGGTGACCTTGGCCTACTTACCCAACCTTGCTGATCCTGCTTTCTCGAGCGTGAAGTGGGGACAGGAGCCTCTAACTCCCAATTGCCTTGTGGTTAAGTAAGATATGTCACCCCCTGGTAGGTGCTCAGAGAATAGTAGCGATTCTTGTTATTCATGAAACATCTGCCTGCATGGGGCTGGAGGTTGATACTCACTAGTGATAAGTTCCCTTCCCTTTTTCTGTCTTCCCACTGTCAGCCTGCCTCTGTTGTCCTCCCCACCCCCACAGAAGGGATGACTCTGTAGCACACTTTCCCACCCTGACTGGGGCTGTTGACATTTTGGGGTATGGCATTCTTTGCCATGGGAGCTGCCCTGTGCTTTGTAGGATGGTCAGCGGCGTCCCTGGCCTGTACTCACCGGACGCCAGTGAGTACCCTTTCCTCCAAGCCGTGATACCTGGAATGTCTCCAGATACTGCCACACATTGCCAAGGTGGGGGGGTGGTAGCTGATAACCACTGATCTAAGTTGGTAGTTTGGGAGTGATCCAGAATAGGGGCTTAGAATAAAAATAGTAAAAGGCTGTTGAAGAGGAGAGTAGACAGCAGATAGCGTTGAGGGTTTTTGAGCATAAAGGACTTTACTGAGGTTCTCATTTTCTGCTCCGCATCGGAGTCACCTAGGGAGACTGAGAAACTGGCTTGAGCCCTCCCTGGAGAGGCCTGTGTCATTGGTCTGGGGGTCCCCTGGGGGTCAGGGTAACCTAAAGCTCCCCTTGTGATGCTAATGGACCCCCAGGGGGCAGAACCGCTGTCCAGTTGAGGAGCCCAACCACCTGTGTGAAAGGTCAGGTACCAAGGTAGACCTAAGGTTGATGTGCCGTGGAGGGGTGGGGACAAGAATTATTACTACCACTACCAGATGTCACTTACATACAAGGCACTATTCCTCGCCCTTCACATATGTTAACTCATTTCATGTTGAAAGCAGTTCTTTGAGATAGGTACTATTACCGTTCAAACCATTCTAATGGTAAGGAAACAGAGGCACAGAGTGGTTAAGAAGTTTTTCCCAGATCACACAGCTGAAAGTAGTGGAACCAGGAGTGGAGCTCAGGTCACCCATGCCCCACGGCCCCAGGGGACAGAGTGGGGAAAGAACTGGACACGGGCATTGGGAACAGTGTGCTTTAAGATTCTGCAGAGTGAGCTAGATGAAGGCCTTGATGTGTGCAGACTGGCAGGAACGCCTTGCCTTCATCTGCTCACTTGTCAAGCCTTTATTGAGCACCTGCTGTGTTCCAGGCATTCTGCTAGGCTCTGGAGATACATGGCCGACCAAGTCAGAAATGGTCCCTTTGCCTTAAGGAGGCCTACAGTCTCCTACTCTGTGGAAGAAACGGGAGAACAGCACACGTTTACTATAGAGCTACACGTGGTGATTGGTGGTAATAGGAAAATGAATAAGGAGCTGCTATCAAATATAATGGGGTGGGCTACGTTATACAGGGCAGCCAGGAAAGGGTGAGAGGTGCAGAAGGAGCCCATCACTGGAGGGAGGAAGACGTTCCAGGCAGAGGGAATAGCATATGCAAATTCTCTGAGGCTCGGATTGCTTAGAACGGCTGAAGACAGGAAGTCCAGTGCGGGAGGGATTAGAATGTAAAGTTAAGGGGTGGGAAAGGACCAGAGACCAGCCACCATCCCATCTAATGATTGAGGAAGAAGGCCCAGAAATTGGGTGAAGATGCTTCATATTTTCTCAAGGTCGCACAGCTGGAATTCAGATCTAGACGGTGTGGCCCTGACGTGAGATGTTCTAGAATGGCCCTTGTTTTGCTGGCATGTTGTGATGTAGGGTTTGGGAGATGGAAGTAAGACAGGGCCCATCCTGCCATGATTCTAAGGATTTGAGAGGTAGAGAAAACTGAGGCAGGCTCCCCACTGCCCCTTGAACATAGTGGGCATTTAATAAGTCTCTCATGACCACATCCGTAACGTGCCAGTTGCTGTGACTGACTTTTTTCACGTATTTCTTGCTGCAGCATTGAAAGTACGCCCTTGACAACAGGTGGACAGTCATTATCCCCATTTTCCCTATGTGAAAACGGAGGCCTAGAAAGTGGGGACCGCTCTTTGAGACTCCCCCAGCAAGTTCCCCAGGGGGAACCTCCAGCTGCTATCAACACAGCTCACACTTTCCCCCTGCTGGGTCTCTACTACTTCATCTTGACATTGTCCAAAGCGCCCAAAAGTTCATTCTTTGCCTGTGTAGAATCAGTGAATGAATTCGTGGATTCGGGTTCTGAATTGCAGTAATGCTTTGGGTCTGCATAACCGACGCCTGTACTCATGCTGTTGCATTTTGCTGAGGCACCAATGTGATCCCTGCATTCAGAGAACAAATCTGTGGCTAGAGAATCACGTCAGGACACCATACCCTCCACCTCATCAAGTGTTGGCATAGGAGCCTAGGTGCTTCTTAGGAAGTGGTTTACAAAACTGGATAAAACCTCAGCCTTGTGGTGAAATTTACCCCTCCCCCCAGAAGCAACATGCCGGTGTTATCTTTGGAAGTCCAGCTGACTCAGTGTCCTGTGCTGAGGCCATGTCACCCAGTGGTTAGGAACCTAGGCTTTGGAGTGACATCAACTGGAACAGTGACTCCTGTTCCCCTTTCATTCTCTCCTGGAGTCATTACTTGGCCTCTGCATGTGCTGGCATGTCTCCAGGCACTGGATTTCTTGGGAGTCCAAGGTCTCTGATTTCATGGAGCTTAGCGAGAAGAAACAGACTATAAATGCCTAAGCAGACACATAAATATGAAAACTTGAAAGAAGTGGAAAGGTGCTATGGGAAAGATTAAACAGGGTGATGATATGGGTAGTGGCTCCAGGGGGCATAGGTGATATTTGAGCCCAGCTTCAAGTGATGGGAATAAACCAGACAGATATTCAAGGACGTGGCAAAAAGTACACCAGGCAGAGGGGTAGCGTGTGCAGATGTCCTGAGGCAGGAATGAGTTTGCTTCTGGTGGTTGAAACCCACTGATGAGTAGGGGTGGGAGGAACTTACAGAAGTTGACAATCTCCTGATCGCATAGGGCCTCATAAGGTCATAAGGAGCTTGGATTTTGTTGTTCTTATAAAAGAACATATGAGGTTAGTGAAATACTGCATGTAAATATCTTTACAGTCCCTCGCACTTGTGCTGGGTCCCTAATTATTAGCCATTGATGTCATGATTTATTTATGGTTATTTTTTATTTGGGCATTTATTCCCCAGGCCCCTCCTGTTTCCATCATGAATCTCAAAGATGGCTTTTCCCCTCTGGTCGTAAATGACCCAAGGAGAAGTTACAGCTCCAAGAACCATGAAGAGGTGGCATGAGGCAAACACCTAGAGATGGGATCACATCACAATTCGCTGCTGCCAACAACGAGAGCCCCGTTAAGTCGGCCTGAAGTTTAAAAGTCCGTTCTCTCTGAAACCAGTTTCTGCAGAATATTAGCTTTACCCAAAATGCTTCCACTGTCCAAGCCAGCCACATGGTGGGAAAACACGGGCTCAGGAGAAGGCCCACCCCGCCACCCCCGGCTCAGAAATCTGCATGCAGTGAAGAAACAGGGTATCTGTCCCTCCACCCCATTCCTGTTCCAGCTGTCATTCAAAACTCAGTAAATACTTGGTGCCAATAACCGCTAGTCCCCCAGGCTCAGATGACATGTGTAAATATATCTTCTCCATGTGGTACCAAAGACTGAGTCAATAAGCTTAATTTCCTGTGGATTCCACTGTTTGGTTGGCGTAGCCTAGAAAATTGATGAGATAAAGGCTGTGTACTTGGGGGAGGACAGTTTGTGTTGCGAGCTGTGGAACATGGTGGCCATAAGGCCAGCCAGCCAGGTAGGGTCTTGCCTCATCCCCCTTTGCTCTCCTACATGGAGCCGGACTCCAGCTGCAACTTCCTGACCCTCTTCTGATCATCATCACATTTCTTGTTGGCTCCATAGCAAGGCGCAAAGATCTTGATGCAATCCATTGGTAGGGGTCTTAGGGAGTAAGGTCAGGGCAAGATCTTGTGATTTGACTCCTGAGCGATTGGATCAGAGGCCCTGACCTGAGAGTCAGACCTGGCATCCACCAGCAGGTAGCCTGACATCTCTGAGCTCTCCTTTCCTAACCTAGTGGCTCTGTGTTTTCACCAGAATTTATTAAGCACCTGTTATGTGTCAGTCCCTGGGCTATGATGGAGGAGGAGATGCCATGGGAGACACATCTTTGTCTTAGCGGAATACTAGACCTCCTGGTGGAGAGGTGGGCCACAATCAACCAAGAAGTAAACCAGACCACAATAATGATGAGGGGCGCCTCATCGGCGCAGTGGCACAGTCGGTTAAGCGTCCGACTTCAGCCAGGTCACGATCTCGCGGTCCATGAGTTCGAGCCCCGCGTCAGGCTCTGGGCTGAGGGCTCAGAGCCTGGAGCCTGTTTCCGATTCTGTGTGTCTCCCTCTCTCTCTGCCCCTCCCCCGTTCATGCTCTGTCTCTCTCTGTCCCCAAAAAAATAAATAAACGTTGAAAAAAAAATAATGATGGGCTGTGATTGGGTGCTAAGAAAGAAGCAGGAGAGTCTGGGATTGAGGGAGGTCCTACATGTCACAGGGGCTTGGGAAAGAGCTCTCCCGGGCTGACAGTTATAGTGCCATGCAGAAGTCAAGGAACAACATAGTGGGCAGATACCCAACGTGACTAATAGACGGGACCAGAAGTGGACAGATCGCAGTGGTGGGAGGGAGAGAAAGTGGCATGGGATTGAGCTGAACAGAGAGGAGGGTCTAGAGCATGTGAAGCCTTGTGGGTGCTGGGAAGTAGGCTGGGTTTCATTCTAAGGGCTTGCACTGTCTCTTGGGTGGCATTTTGCTGTAGCCTCCGGATAGGCCTCCCCGCTTCTCCCGTTGTACCCTAGCAGGCTATTCTCAGAACATGTCAGAATTATTCTTTTAAGTCATGAGTGAGATGAGGTCAGGCCTCTGCTTAAAGCCCACCCCTGACTCCTCATGCCGCTTGGAGTATAAGCCAAAGGCCTGATCTTGGCCTGGCTGCCACTGACCTCTGGACCTCCTTACCTCCTGCCTCCTTGCTCACACCTGCCAGGCACATTGTACCAGGAGCTAGCTTTTCTTTTTCCTGTGGCTAAGCTTCCAGGTGTTAGATTATGAGCTATATAATGTACGTTCTTTTTTTGCTTTGGCCACCAGGAAGCTCAGAGCCTCATCTGATGTCGGTTGGAATCATTCTGTTAGCTGCCGTTTGTAAAGTTTCCATTCCTTCACTGTGGTTATTGATTTTCTGTCTGTATACGGTTTTTCTGGCTTCTGGGTCTTTCATTGCAGCCTTCCCTTTCTGGAATGAGAGGGTATAAATGGTAATTTGGTTTCACGTGATGTCCTCAGTTAATTGTGTGTCCGTTTCCCCTTCTATTATGGGTTCATTTGGAGAGTAGATGTATTGATGTCCCTTAAGGAACAGTAACTCGTGGGAATGAGTGGGGAGAACTTCTGGCCATTTGAGGGCAACTGGTAACACATATTCTGGTTTCAAGAATCTAGTGGTTTCTGGGAGGCTCTAAAAATATTGAGTTAGCCGCACGCAGCCTCCTTCTCTGTGGCACCCAAGGGAGTTCCTGTGCAGGTGAGGAATTGACCTGGGAGGCCTCTGGCCAGAGACTGGGCAGCTGCATGGACACTCCAGGACCACATTTCATTACCTGCGGGCCCGTCGATTCAGAGCTTTCCCCCTAGAATCTTCCAATCCAAAGATCGAAGATGTCCCAGAGCTCCCGAAATGCTTCTGGGCACGAGTGGGCTTCAGAAGTCAAATGAGCACCTAAGGCAATCAGCCAGCTTGGTTTGACCTGCAGAATGTTTTAAAACAGTCGGGTTTCATTGTGTTTCCCAACCTTCCCAGAGTGGATGGACTTAAAACTAATGACCATGACGGATTGGTGGGGCCTGCCCAAGGCTGCATTTTGAGTCTCTGGACAAAACAGAAGTAAATGACTTGCTTTAACTTTGCCCCCTCCCACACAGGTCTCTGTAGCTTAACAGTTGGGGATGGATCCTTGTAGCCACACCTATGCTTTCCAGTCAAGGGAACTGAGGCTTGGAGAAGTTTAGACATGAGGCTACTTACCAGACTGTAACAGTTGTTTCACATTTAAGCAAAATCATTCCCCGTGCCATAGTGTCCTTTTCTAAAATTCGCCCCCCCCCCCCCCATGAAAGAAAACCTTTTTGCCTAACTACACAAAAAGCGTTATAGTAACTAACAGAGTGCCACGTTGACAAAGGGAAGAATTCACCCATGGCCCCACCAATCTGGCTACGAATCCAACGGTGTGTGTGGGTCTGAGCAGACCCTGTCCACGTGCATAGATCATCTTTACATGTTTGTAATCACAGAGAACATTCCCTTCTAAGAAGCCCAACAAGCCATAAAAGCAGCAAAAGGAGGCCTATGTCTGGTAGTCGCTGGCCACGAAGGCGGTGGCTGGAGGCCCTGATCATGAGGGAGGCCTTGTTTGGTGGTGTAAGGCCTTGCTGTGTGTCTTCTCTCCCTACCCTATCCTCCCCTAGCCCAGCCCAGCCCAGCCCAGCCGCTGGGGGCTCAGAGCTTGTCTGACGGGAAGGCTGAACAGCCCAGCCTCCTTCCTGCCTTCACAAACAGGCCTCTGTGGGGTTGCCAGGCGCCAGGGCAGGAGCTGGGATGTGGAACAGCAGATTTCTGTCTGGTCCTGATGTTGGCAGACAGCCCAGGCCAGCCCTGCGAACATCACCCGACCAGGTACCTGGGGGCAGATCCAGTGGACAGGGGCGCCTTTGAGCTGGGAGCAAGGCTGCCCAGGAGCCAGCTTCTCTGCTCGGCTCCCGCCAGTGAGGCTTTTTCCCAGACAACAGGGTCCTTCGGGATGGGCCTCTTTTTGCAGATATGCATCCCCCTTGGAAATCTCCCTGATCCGTGAGTTTGCATAAATATCAGAACTTGTCAGAGAAGCAAGACTTCCAGAATTCATTTTTTTCCCCCTTCTGCTCCTGCAAGTTATTCTCTTTGCTTTGGTTTCCTCATCTGCAAAATGGGATAATAACAGGGTTGTTGTGAGGACTCAGTAACAGACCCACACACACACACACACACATACACACAAATGTGTGCATAGAAAATGTGAAAATGAAATAACTGTGGTCTTAGTTAATAGTATAGTGATGTGAATCGTCTGGCTTTAATATTGCAACGCAGTTAAATAAGATGTCACCATTGGGGAAGCTGGGTGAAGGAACATGGAACTCTGTACTATCTTGGCAACTGCCTGTGAGTCTATAATTCCTTTTTTCAAACAGTTGGAAAAGAAAGAAAACTACGTTAATGGAAGTAAGGCCTTGGCATGAGGCTAGATGTATGGTAAGCGTCCCAGGAGCATTAGCTATATGATCGTGGCATCTGAGGATGTTTTATTTCCTCCTTGGCAGTGCTGTGTGGGGTGAAGAGGAAGCAGGGCTTCTGTGACCTTGGGGCTCCCTTCCCTCACCTCCCCTCTGCTCCCCTCCCTGATCTTCCTGCCCTGTCTGGAATCCAGGCACCGATAATGAATGACCCAGCGTGCGTCATGCTTCTTAGTTTGTTCTGTGTGGTGTCCTCTGTCCACATTGCCCCTCTAACCTGTTGTGTGGCAAGCTCTTACTCATCCTCCAAGCTCACATCTTGCTTCTTTGAGAACGCCTTTCTGGGCCTCTCTGAGGACTTCCTTCCTGGACCTCCATAAAGCTGTCAAGTAGTGGTTCTCAAAGCTTGATCCAGGACCAACCCCATCATCTTGAACCTGAGTCCTGCTGTGCTGCAAACACTGGATCAGAAAGTGGGGGTGAGGTAGGTGGGGTCCAGGGGCCTCGAGATGGTTCTGTCCAGAGCTCTCTAGCCCAGCGCCAATACCCATCACCTGGGATCTGTTCACATGCAGGTTCTGACCCTGCCCATCTGGGATGGGGCCTGGGATTCTGCATTTCCAACCAACCCCCCAGTTGGTGTTGCTGCTGCGGGCCTCCTGAAGATCAAGGTCCACATCTCGCTTCCAGTAGGAGTTTGGCACTTTGTTGTCAAACCAGTGGGTGGTTTTGCTGGGGCTCAGTGTCCTGGAAGGGGGTGCAGGGCGGGGAGGACCGGTCTTCATCTATCTGGGGCCAGAACAGGGAAGCTTGCAAGGGAGAGGAAAGAGGTGAGGACGGAGCAGACACCACACTCCCCTCAGCTCCCTTTTTAATTCTCCTGGGAGGTGTCTGGGAATGGAGCCATGGTATGACCCCTGAAAGGGACGCTCTGTCTAAGCTTGGAGCAAGCTTCTCTCTTCCTTATCCCCATTTGTGAGGTTGTTTATTCCACAAATGTTTACTGAACTGAATAGGAACAAAGACACATCAGTGGACAAAATAGACACCCTGCCCTCAGGCAGCTTCGTCATCTGGTGGGGACAGATGCCAATTGTTGAGCCAGACTGAAGTGCAACGGGATGAAAGTCCCAGTGTCCTGAGACTGTTTCACTGTGGACTTGGCCAGGAAAGGTCAGCAGAATGTCCCTAGGGAAGTGACATTTAACCTGAAATGAAGAAGTGTAGTCTGGGTAAGGATTAGTTGA